>NC_056538.1:24647727-25249090 GCF_910596095.1 Thunnus maccoyii | reverse complement strand
TCTTAATATCTCATTTAATTTGTGATTTATTAATTTATGGTGACAGTTAAGGATTAAATTATATAATTATTTATTTATTCATTATTATACGATTATATATTTATTAAAGGGGACTTATTATACTTTTCCTTATTTTCAGTCATATATATATATAAGGCCCTATTTTAACGATCCAAGGTACACGGTCTGAAGCGCATGGCGCAAGTGCATTTAGGGTGTGTCCAAATCCACTGCTAGTTTAACTGAGGAAAAAACGGTCGCACTGCCAAGCGCATGGTTCAAAAGGGTTGTCCTTAGTCTCTTAATTAATCATGGGTGTGTTTTGGGCGTAACATGCTATAAACCAATCAGAGTGTCATCTCCTATTCCCTTTAAAAGTCAGGTGCACTTGCACCTTGGTGGATTGCTATTATGATGGCGCATTTGCCAAGTAGTAAGAAGGAGCACTTCTCTGCAGAGGAAACGGATCTGCTCGTGCGCAAAGTAAAAGCGCATGATCCATAACAAGCACACTGGCCCCTGCTCCTCGTGGAACCTCCCGTGGCCAGCCCAAGACCACCAGTTTAAGATCCTGTTCATTAATTTGTTGCATATTTCTTTTCATTTGTTTTTTGAAAAGGTTTATTTTTTTGATTACAGCTTTGGTTTCTTTAAAAGCATTTTGTTCAGTAATGGAGTAACAGGTAAAATCAGCTGGGTTTTAATTGCTGAAAGTATGGAAACTTGATCACTGTAATCTCAAAAATGTCAAAGAATATTTGTTAAATATTTTTCAGAAATTAAATCATTAATTTTAGTCATCATAAAAATCATGATACACAGTTGTCAGGACTTGATCAGCTCTCCAAGGTGCTCATCCTGCAGCTAGGAGCTGTCCAGAGTTCTTTCCGTCTTTAGTTTAATCATTGTTTTCACCTAATTTATTTCCCCATGTGTTCCTCATGTCCTCATGTATTGCTGTAGCAGGAAAGTTGATCCATGTCTGATCCCTTGTTGATATCCGTTTGCTGGGTCTTGACAGACACCCTCAACCTGATGGGTCTGTTTAAATACATATGTGTATTGCCAGTTTCATCTATCATTACTGCGATTAGCTAATTCTGATAAATATTATGACTAGCCATTATGACATGTATTTTTTAAAATATGCTGATGTACATAATAATAATCTTTCACATTGTGATCCTTTTATGTGTAATTTTTTGCATGTTTGTGTGCTGCTGCTGCACGTCAGTGTGTGTGTAACAAGCAGAGTGTATGCTGTGCAGCCGCCAATGTAGGCGCATCTTACTATCTTGACAATGCACCTTTAAAATAATGGTGAAACACTGCGCTATTGACTTCAGACAGGTTTTTGTTGGTCAATCGCACAATTGCTCTCTGCTGCCTCAAAATAGCACACCACACCTCATTTTAAGACCAACAGGCCCATGGGTGCTCAGATGGGCGCAAGTGCATTTGCTATTTAAACAACATGGGCGCTGGAGTCATTTAAAAGCTTTTAATTTGAAGCAGTAAAGCAGGAAATGTTGGATTTTCATCAGCAGTAACTTAACACAACTCTGATACATGCTGCTCTTCAGTGACTTCCAGAAAGCTGGCCAATCAGAGCAGAGTGGGCTCATCGAGAGGGAGCCTTAAAGACACAGGAGCTAAGACTGCCTGTTTCAGATAGAGGCTGAACTGAGGGGCTACATAAAAGCCCAATATATGATAAGTAAGCAGTTTTTTGAACTGTGAATCATGCAAAGCTTCTCAAGTGAAATCCCAGAATAGAAATGTAAAGCTGGAAATGAACATAATAGGTCCCCTTTAAGGATTTAATTATACAATTATTTATGTATTCATATATTTAGTTTAGGCCCTTAAAACCCTCCATACCCTACCACTTAAAGGTAGAGTCAGTCATTCTGGAGAAAGATTGTTGATATTTGAACTAAACACCTAAACAAATACACCCTTCCCTTCATGTGCCTTCAAAAACTCCATCCCCCAACTTCATGGACACACATTGCCAAGGCAGCAACTAAAAGAGAAATATGGCGGAATCCAGAGCAATGCATCAGCTGTAGAATCACTTCTCTTACTCTCACACAAACACACAGCAGAAAAAAAGTTTCGTCTCATGTGAGCACAACAGTCCAGCCACTCTCTCCGCCTCTCTGCAGCCTCCCCACTTCTCACTCGACCTGCGTTCAGCGTCTCTGTCCACAGAAGCAGCCGTCTGTCAGCTGCAGCTCCTGGGGAGCTGAGGGGACAGCTGCCGGCCAAACTGCCTTCACCAGGCTGACTGACATCAGAAATTTACTAAACCAAAATAGTTTGCATGTGAGCTCCACAGAAAGAAATCGACAGTGTTTGTATTTATTAATTCATTGATATGGTTAATAAGTTCAAAACACACTATAAAACAAAAAACAGGGGGATATTTGTGTGATTTAAACAGCTGCCTGCTCAGATTATGCTTCACTAAATGTGACAGAAAGAGACTCGGAGCATTAAAAAACGTGGGGGGTCTCTGTGAGACTTGAATTCAGTGTAAATTGATATATTTAATAAAATGTAAGTGTATCTGTTCCATCAGTAAACACTTTCTATGTGAATTGGCCACAGCCTCTCTCTCCCACCATTCAATGGCTGCTGGAGAGAGGAGACTGTCATGTCCTCACACAGACAGCTTCTCTGATGACTTGCCCATTTACAGAGCCACACTGATGTGCTAATAGTATTCCTATTTTTATTTTTTAAAAAGGACTAAGCTCTATGCATAAGGACAACAAGGACATTCACTGGAGAGACAAAAAAAGGCTTCCCATTGGAATTAGTGGATGATTTGATGTTTCTTTATATTCAGTTGTCATTAATTTTATATTGGCTAATATTGATGAATTTAAAATATGCTTATCTGTTTAAATCAG
Source organism: Thunnus maccoyii (assembly GCF_910596095.1). NCBI lineage: Eukaryota > Metazoa > Chordata > Actinopteri > Scombriformes > Scombridae > Thunnus > Thunnus maccoyii. Next base: position 25,246,172 of record NC_056538.1, on the reverse strand, counting down.
CATTCTTAGTTTGATTTGACACCATTTAACCACATACCCAACAAAGTCACATTTAGCATCAAAATCACAATGCCTGCACATATTTCAAATAATGTTGTTTTTTTTTTTTTTTTTTCTTCATCAGTAGTTATTCATTGTCCACATATTAGAAATTTAAAAATCACTGTTGAGACATGCACACAATTTACACACTTGCTGCTAAATTAATTTCATACAAAATTACAACATTTGCACAAATAAATGAATATTTCTTTTTGTATTTCAATACATATTCATGCTCATATTTGTTCAGGTGCAATGGCATCAATGCTTGTGGAACTGTTATTGGTTTTATTTCACATATATGAGAAAGGATCTGTCAATAACATGATTCATTTCCACAGTCTTTTGTTCACATTTTAGTCCCTGTTGTCATATTACAATTACTTACAGTGGCAACCTTAATTATGATGAAAAATGACCTCAACTGTTGACCTATGATCGGTAGACATTTTAGTAATGGTGGTAAAAGTATCAGCATGTACAGCATGCTATAGATAATATACACATGAATATGAGATACAGAAATGGACAACTTATTCACAAGACATATAGTCATCAAACGCAGATATGAAACTTCACATCAGTGCAGTAACACGAGGCATATTGTAGTTTATTGAGATTCTCTGAGTCTTCAGTTATACTGTATTCTGAGATCAGTTTTAGTTTAAGCTGCATTTATATATTCAGTGCAATCCTGGACATGATTCAAATAACTTATCAAGTTTTGCACCAACAAAAATTTAAAATTGATTACAACTTGACTGAAGATTAAGATGAAAGATTTCTTTTTAGGAACAGTATTATGTTCTGCTTCAGTTCTGTGGTTTTCAGTCCATATATAATCGGGTCCAAAAAAGGGGGAAATATTAAAACTGACACACCAAGCGTCTTTCTAATGTTTGGAGCCACAGTCTCAAATCGGTGAGAAATAAGTGTAAATATAGTATTGATTTGTAAGATTAAGAAAACTACTAAATGAGTGCCACATGTCTGAATGGCTTTTCTTCGAGCATCAGGCTGATTAGTCATAACACATGTACGCAAGATCTGTGCATATGTGTATATTATTATTGACAGTGGGACGCCTTGTATCAAGACTATAGTTGCTATTCCATAGAAGTTGTTCACCCTGTTGTCCTCACAGGTCAGTTTCATTAATGATGGATTGTTACAATACAAATCCACTATATTTGTTCTGCAAATTTTAAACCGTACATTCAGCATAACCAATGTAAAAATCAGTGATAAATTTATGACCCATATTAAAACAATAATTTTAATTAAATTATTTGGATTCATTATAGTATTATACCTCAAAGGATAACATATAGCAATATATCTATCATATGCCATGGCACTCAGGATCAACAAATTTCCTGAACCATAAACATGAATCAAAAAAGCCTGAGTAATACATGCAGGATGGGAAATCAATCTGTTCTGTGTCACAATGCTGAACATGAGATGAGGAAAAAAAGCTGTAGCACCCACCATGTCACTAATGGGCAAGTTGAACAGCAGGATAAACATGGGCATTTATTGCATGTTTGGGCCAAGCAACAAACATTGCAAGTTGAAAAAAGCTGCATCATCCAAGTCTTGTTAATATCTAATCAGCAGCTTAAGATGTACTGTACATAACTTGCAGCCAGCTGAATAGAGTTTGCTGTCTATTCTGGAGTCTAATCAGTACAACTTTGATAATGCTTCAGTGGATGGAAAAGATATCCCTCAAATTTTCATCAAAATCTGATCACTCTGACACTTCAGTTCATCTCCTAAGTTCCTTTATTTTTCACAAACAGTATTACTCTCCTATCTAGGTTAAATACTGTATCTGCATTACGTCTTTAATTTCCTAATTCATTACATTTCATCTATTAAGTGGTGTCTGTGATTGTTTCTGATGCTGTATGTGCTTTTGTTTGTCTGGCTTTGTGCTGTATGTCTTTGTCCTCTTGTTATGCCTGGCTATGCTTGTTTTCTTTCTCTCTGCTGCTTTCCAGTCCCTCATAAAAGAGATATTAAGCTCAATGATGACATAAAATACAACATATTAGATAAGGTCCAACTACTTCACATATGCATAAAACTGAATATCAGCTGCAACAAACAGTAGAGGTGTGTAGTTTTGTTCACTTATTCTTGACAACAGTGTGCATTATGACCACACACATCAGTTGATAAAGAAATACCTCATTTTCAAAGCAATAATAGATGACAGGAACTCTAAATAAAAGTCCATAACTAAGTAAATAACTAACAAACACTGCTGATTTTGTTGTAAGAACATTTACATTGCATGCAACTGTATTATAATGGTAGTTTGCAGTTGGTTTTCATGCATAGTAGTATTATGACAAAACCATAACAAGCTATGTGCTCAAATAATTATTTTGCATTACCTTGTACAATTAATTAGCCAAGAGTTAATTACTGCTACATACTGAAAACGACATATTGTAGCTTTCATATGCATTATTTGACAATGAACTTTAGTCAGAAACATTCATGAATACAAAGCCAAGTGAAAAGAAAGGGATTTAGTTGCAAAACATGCTTTCATAAGCTAGCATGAGAAAGAAAATGTTGCTGGTGGGAGAAAAAACTCATGCCACAATTGTAAGAATTTTTAGCTCACTGCGTAAAGGTATTAAAATGGATTGATCTTATTCCTAAATAAGTGTACTACTCTTTCTCGAATTTCCTTTGTTTTCAGTCCATAGATGATTGGATTTAGTGTTGGGGGGAAAATGAATGTCGACAACCCTATGAATCTCCTTAAATGTGGTGAAATGTTCTTAATTCTGTATGATATGATGGTGAAAAGACCCAGACACTCCAACAGGAGAAAAACTATTAGATGTGTAGCACACGTCTGCAGAGCTTTGGCTTTTGTGTCTGATCGTTTGGATCTGAAGCATGCAACAAGGATCTGGAGATATGTATACAAAACCATTCCATTAGATATCACTTGAGAGAGAGCAACAAGAAAAAGACCATAAATGTTGTTGATGGTTGTGTCGGCACAGACCAGAGTCAGCAAAGATGGATTATCACAGTAGGTATGTGTCATTACAGATCGACAGCGGGGTAAACGCAAAAGCAGAAAAAAAAGCACACCTATCATAATTAAACTACTCATCCATACAATTGTGATTATGCTCATAATGTGTGCATTAGTCATAACAGTGTTGTATTTCAAAGGGCAGCATATAGCAATGTATCTATCATATGCCATAGCAGACAGAATGAACACTGTACCTGCTACATAGATGTGGATAAAAAGGGCTTGGGCAACACAAGTGGAGTATTGCATTGTCTTACTATTAGTCAGTATTTCTTTAATGACCTGTGGGAAGAGTGCTGAGGAGCCTATAAGGTCATTGACAGGAAGGTTCAGCAGAATTAGATACATGGGTTGATGCAGACATTTGTTCAGCCCAATGGTGAGGATTAGAATGAGGTTGCAGAAAAGTATGATCATGTAGCTCAGAGTTGCAAAAAGAAACGCAGGAAAGACACTTTCAGAGGATAGATTAAAGCCATTTAGCACTAAAACAGATGATGTGTTGTACAGGTTGTCCATTTTTAATTCTCTTCCTCCTAAAACATTGAAAAATCATTAATAGTTTGATTATAAAGCAGCATAATTATTTCATATATAAAATATAAATTCAGCAAGAATAGGACATACTGTAATAAGACAAAAAATCAGAAATAGTGATAGTAAAATGTTAAAAATTCCAGTCAAATTTGAGTAATACTTAGCAAATTGTCACTGCTAAGAACAGAACTTACCAAAGTAAAGCCTGAATGCATCCACACCGCTTCACGCATCACAGTCCACATATAATTCAGTTAAACATGACACATCATGTATCTAAATAACAAGCCTTTAGGACTTACAGTTTTGCACTAAAACAGGAACAAAATACACAGAGAAGAAAACAGTACAGTCATTCATTCCCAAGCTGAATAAATATTGTCATAAGAAACATGTAGTGGATCATCACTACCCAGTGCTGGCAATGACCAACTGGTAAGATGTTTAGGATGATTAGCAGCTTTATAGGAGTGATTTTTGCTGAACACCAGGCAGCTCCCCTGAGTCTTCTGGGATATCATAAAGTTTATCTTTAGATTGTTATGGCGATGACTTAAGCTGTGCCTCACATGGGGCTTTGGAAGAATATGAAATGTATTAGTTACCTCACCAACACCAACACCCACACAAAAATACAAACAAAATATTCAAATATATACAAAAATATGCTTAACACTTTCTTTTGTTAGAATAACAAATTTAAGAGGATTGTACAATACACAATATGCCCTGTTATTACTTTCTAGTTGTGGATGTTTTTGATCCCCTACTTCCCCCCCTAGGATTGTAGAGGCATTATGTGGCCCTTATGGGTGACCAGACTGCCTTCAAGAGTTAAGGTTTCATAGAAATAAATAAATATATATATATTTATGTGTGTGTGTGTGTGTGTATGTGTGTATGTATATGTATATATATGTATTTAACTCTTAATATCTCATTTAATTTGTGATTTATTAATTTATGGTGACAGTTAAGGATTAAATTATAGAATTATTTATTTATTCATTATTATACGATTATATATTTATTAAAGGGGACTTATTATACTTTTCCTTATTTTCAGTCATATATATATATAAGGCCCTATTTTAACGATCCAAGGTACACGGTCTGAAGCGCATGGCGCAAGTGCATTTAGGGTGTGTCCAAATCCACTGCTAGTTTAACTGAGGAAAAAACGGTCGCACTGCCAAGCGCATGGTTCAAAAGGGTTGTCCTTAGTCTCTTAATTAATCATGGGTGTGTTTTGGGCGTAACATGCTATAAACCAATCAGAGTGTCATCTCCTATTCCCTTTAAAAGTCAGGTGCACTTGCACCTTGGTGGATTGCTATTATGATGGCGCATTTGCCAAGTAGTAAGAAGGAGCACTTCTCTGCAGAGGAAACGGATCTGCTCGTGCGCAAAGTAAAAGCGCATGATCCATAACAAGCACACTGGCCCCTGCTCCCCGTGGAACCTCCCATGGCCAGCCCAAGACCACCAGTTTAAGATCCTGTTCATTAATTTGTTGCATATTTCTTTTCATTTGTTTTTTGAAAAGGTTTATTTTTTTGATTACAGCTTTGGTTTCTTTAAAAGCATTTTGTTCAGTAATGGAGTAACAGGTAAAATCAGCTGGGTTTTAATTGCTGAAAGTATGGAAACTTGATCACTGTAATCTCAAAAATGTCAAAGAATATTTGTTAAATATTTTTCAGAAATTAAATCATTAATTTTAGTCATCATAAAAATCATGATACACAGTTGTCAGGACTTGATCAGCTCTCCAAGGTGCTCATCCTGCAGCTAGGAGCTGTCCAGAGTTCTTTCCGTCTTTAGTTTAATCATTGTTTTCACCTAATTTATTTCCCCATGTGTTCCTCATGTCCTCATGTATTGATGTAGCAGGAAAGTTGATCCATGTCTGATCCCTTGTTGATATCCGTTTGCTGGGTCTTGACAGACACCCTCAACCTGATGGGTCTGTTTAAATACATATGTGTATTGCCAGTTTCATCTATCATTACTGCGATTAGCTAATTCTGATAAATATTATGACTAGCCATTATGACATGTATTTTTTAAAATATGCTGATGTACATAATAATAATCTTTCACATTGTGATCCTTTTATGTGTAATTTTTTGCATGTTTGTGTGCTGCTGCTGCACGTCAGTGTGTGTGTAACAAGCAGAGTGTATGCTGTGCAGCCGCCAATGTAGGCGCATCTTACTATCTTGACAATGCACCTTTAAAATAATGGTGAAACACTGCGCTATTGACTTCAGACAGGTTTTTGTTGGTCAATCGCACAATTGCTCTCTGCTGCCTCAAAATAGCACACCACACCTCATTTTAAGACCAACAGGCCCATGGGTGCTCAGATGGGCGCAAGTGCATTTGCTATTTAAACAACATGGGCGCTGGAGTCATTTAAAAGCTTTTAATTTGAAGCAGTAAAGCAGGAAATGTTGGATTTTCATCAGCAGTAACTTAACACAACTCTGATACATGCTGCTCTTCAGTGACTTCCGGAAAGCTGGCCAATCAGAGCAGAGTGGGCTCATCGAGAGGGAGCCTTAAAGACACAGGAGCTAAGACTGCCTGTTTCAGATAGAGGCTGAACTGAGGGGCTACATAAAAGCCCAATATATGATAAGTAAGCAGTTTTTTGAACTGTGAATCATGCAAAGCTTCTCAAGTGAAATCCCAGAATAGAAATATAAAGCTGGAAATGAACATAATAGGTCCCCTTTAAGGATTTAATTATACAATTATTTATGTATTCATATATTTAGTTTAGGCCCTTAAAACCCTCCATACCCTACCATTTAAAGGTAGAGTCAGTCATTCTGGAGAAAGATTGTTGATATTTGAACTAAACACCTAAACAAATACACCCTTCCCTTCATGTGCCTTCAAAAACTCCATCCCCCAACTTCATGGACACACATTGCCAAGGCAGCAACTAAAAGAGAAATATGGCGGAATCCAGAGCAATGCATCAGCTGTAGAATCACTTCTCTTACTCTCACACAAACACACAGCAGAAAAAAAGTTTCGTCTCATGTGAGCACAACAGTCCAGCCACTCTCTCCGCCTCTCTGCAGCCTCCCCACTTCTCACTCGACCTGCGTTCAGCGTCTCTGTCCACAGAAGCAGCCGTCTGTCAGCTGCAGCTCCTGGGGAGCTGAGGGGACAGCTGCCGGCCAAACTGCCTTCACCAGGCTGACTGACATTAGAAATTTACTAAACCAAAATAGTTTGCATGTGAGCTCCACAGAAAGAAATCGACAGTGTTTGTATTTATTAATTCATTGATATGGTTAATAAGTTCAAAACACACTATAAAACAAAAAAACAGGGGGATATTTGTGTGATTTAAACAGCTGCCTGCTCAGATTATGCTTCACTAAATGTGACAGAAAGAGACTCGGAGCATTAAAAAACGTGGGGGGTCTCTGTGAGACTGTCTTGAATTCAGTGTAAATTGATATATTTAATAAAATGTAAGTGCATCTGTTCCATCAGTAAACACTTTCTATGTGAATTGGCCACAGCCTCTCTCTTCCACCATTCAATGGCTGCTGGAGAGAGGAGACTGTCATGTCCTCACACAGACAGCTTCTCTGATGACTTGCCCATTTACAGAGCCACACTGATGTGCTAATAGTATTCCTATTTTTATTTTTTAAAAAGGACTAAGCTCTATGCATAAGGACAACAAGGACATTCACTGGAGAGACAAAAAAAGGCTTCCCATTGGAATTAGTGGATGATTTGATGTTTCTTTATATTCAGTTGTCATTAATTTTATATTGGCTAATATTGATGAATTTAAAATATGCTTATCTGTTTAAATCAGCATTCTTAGTTTGATTTGACACCATTTAACCACATACCCAACAAAGTCACATTTAGCATCAAAATCACAATGCCTGCACATATTTCAAATAATGTTGTTTTTCTTTTTTTTTTTTCTTCATCAGTAGTTATTCATTGTCCACATATTAGAAATTTAAAAATCAGTGTTGAGACATGCACACAATTTACACACTTGCTGCTAAATTAATTTCATACAAAATTACAACATTTGCACAAATAAATGAATATTTCTTTTTGTATTTCAATACATATTCATGCTCATATTTGTTCAGGTGCAACGCTTGTGGAACTGTTATTGGTTTTATTTCACATATATGAGAAAGGATCTGTCAATAACATGATTCATTTCCACAGTCTTTTGTTCACATTTTAGTCCCTGTTGTCATATTACAATTACTTACAGTGGCAACCTTAATTATGATGAAAAATGACCTCAACTGTTGACCTATGATCGGTAGACATTTTAGTAATGGTGGTAAAAGTATCAGCATGTACAGCATGCTATAGATAGTATACACATGAATATGAGATACAGAAATGGACAACTTATTCACAAGACATATAGTCATCAAACACAGATATGAAACTTCACATCAGTGCAGTAACACGAGGCATATTGTAGTTTATTGAGATTCTCTGAGTCTTCAATTATACTGTATTCTGAGATCAGTTTTAGTTTAAGCTGCATTTATATATTCAGTGCAATCCTGGACATGATTCAAATAACTTATCAAGTTTTGCACCAACAAAAATTTAAAATTGATTACAACTTGACTGAAGATTAAGATGAAAGATTTCTTTTTAGGAACAGTATTATGTTCTGCTTCAGTTCTGTGGTTTTCAGTCCATATATAATCGGGTCCAAAAAAGGGGGAAATATTAAAACTGACACACCAAGCGTCTTTCTAATGTTTGGAGCCACAGTCTCAAATCGGTGAGAAATAAGTGTAAATATAGTATTGATTTGTAAGATTAAGAAAACTACTAAATGAGTGCCACATGTCTGAATGGCTTTTCTTCGAGCATCAGGCTGATTAGTCATAACACATGTACGCAAGATCTGTGCATATGTGTATATTATTATTGACAGTGGGACGCCTTGTATCAAGACTATAGTTGCTATTCCATAGAAGTTGTTCACCCTGTTGTCCTCACAGGTCAGTTTCATTAATGATGGATTGTTACAATACAAATCCACTATATTTGTTCTGCAAATTTTAAACCGTACATTCAGCATAACCAATGTAAAAATCAGTGATAAATTTATGACCCATATTAAAACAATAATTTTAATTAAATTATTTGGATTCATTATAGTATTATACCTCAAAGGATAACATATAGCAATATATCTATCATATGCCATGGCACTCAGGATCAACAAATTTCCTGAACCATAAACATGAATCAAAAAAGCCTGAGTAATACATGCAGGATGGGAAATCAATCTGTTCTGTGTCACAATGCTGAACATGAGATGAGGAAAAAAAGCTGTAGCACCCACCATGTCACTAATGGGCAAGTTGAACAGCAGGATAAACATGGGCTTATGTAGCTTTTTACTCACAGCAATAGTTATTAATACCAACAGGTTGCAAAAGACAATAGTTAGATAGGTAACTGTTCCAAATACAAATGTGGGGTAAATATGTGCAGTAGATATGCCCAATGTTTCCATTGTTAATAACTTACTGGAAGATGCATTTGTAGGCATAATTACCATCTTTTATTATGTTGTTGTTGCTTCTTCTGTTGAAAAAAAAACAGTTTCTTCAAAAAGTCTTGCCAGCTGAAGAAGGATCTTTACCTGAAAGAAATGCCCTTATTAACAAGCCAATTTAAATTACAACCTATGCATTGATTCAAGTGTCTTTTTTACCTGTTGCAGTATGTTATTCTGTCCTGCCTGCACTGCGTAAGCAGTATGAAAGTGACTCTGTCTTTTATTGCCATTTACCTCACAGGGAAAGACAACTCATGGGATTAGAAAGTGCAATACATTGCCAGGTGCAGAGAAGATTTTGTGACAACACTGACATAGTGGGTGAAACTCAGTTATCTGGCTGCAAAATATTACATAACATAATGAAAATTTCAAATAGGTTACTTCTCTCAGCATCATCATTTATTTACTGATGATTTTAACTAACTGTCCCCTGGTTTTATATATGTGTAAAATATACAGATGGGCGACAAATTAAAGGAAAAACTGGTACAGGCCTGAATGCTTGAACCCTACAGTGAAGGGATCTGTTATGCTTTGGGGGGCATTTTGCTGGCATGGTTTGGGTCCACTTATCCCATTGGAGGGAAGGGTCACTGCAAATCAGTACAATGTTGTTCTTCATCTCCTTTATCCTATAATGAAACATTTCTATCCTGATGAAAGTGGTCTCTTCCAGGATGACAATGCCCCAATCCATAGGGCACGAGGGATCACTGAATGGTTTGATGAGTATGAAAATGATGTGAATCATATGCTATGGCCTTCACAGTCACCAGATCTCAACCCAACTGAACACCTATGGGAGATTTTGGACTGACGTGTTAGACAGCGTTCTCCACCACCATCATCAACACATCAAATGAGGGAATATCTTTTTGAAGAATGGTGTTCATCCCTCCAGAAGAGCTCCAGAGACTTGTAGAAGCAATGCCAAGGCTACGGAGTTTTGTTTTCTTTTGGGGGAGAGCAAGTTTCTAGTCCTTTGTCCCTTTTTGTTTGGTTTGGTTGAAATGTGTTAAGTGCTTGTCTACTGTACAGTTTGGTTTAAGGTGTCCATTATGTTACTGGAGTTTTTCCCATTAGGTTTTGGCAACAAGCTCTAGCAGGGAGTTTGTTTAAGCTTGACCTCTTAAAGTGGCAGTGAAAGTGGGTAGAGCTATATGCTCGGGATTATATATGTGGCTTTCTTTGGGTAACTGCATAGTAGGTGCTTTCTGGATCCATTGGTTTATAGTGAATAAATACCCCCCATCAATAGCTGCCTGAAGACTAGGGTTGAGCTTATGAAGTTGTATTTGTGAGCCTAGAGTTAAGAAGCTTCAGTTTATTTGTGTGGACAACCTTTTGGTTTTGTAGATACACATTAGGATTCAGCACTTTAGTTTCATGTTTTGTATCAGGTTTTTTAATGGTAAGGGTTAGTTATCCCCCTGTTTATACGTGTCATGTAGTCAGGGATTGGGCTTTGACATTGACACTCACCTGATGCATTGTCTTTAGTGTTGTAGAGTCAGGGAGTAGGCCTTGGTACACACTTGTTATATGTACAGTATTACCCACATGGTTTTTGATCTGTCCTTTACCTCTGTTTATACCAACTATAATCTTGTCTCCTCATTCGTCTTAAAGATGCTTCCTCCAATACCAAGGTTGCAGATGTCTGTGGCTGGACAAGATGGTGAAACTCGTGGTATAGGTGGTCTTTCTGTGTCAGAGATTGGTGGCAGGTGTACTTTGTCTATGGTATTGTGTATGTTTCAACTGTCTGGATAAAACCAGTTAATACAGTTTTAATTGTATTTTGCATAATGGAAATCCAATTTTAAGAGAGTGACACATATTAGGGGCTAAAAATCTGACCATTCTTTTTTTAAAATAAATAAATATACAAATAAATTAAACATTTATTTATTTAATGTCTCATAATTTGTGATTTATTTATTTATGGTGACAATTAAGCATTAAATTGAATACTTATGCTCTGAATGCTTGGTTTCCAACATTTTTTCTACTTTCAGCCCGATTCGACCTCGTCTCATGACGGATTCCTTTATTTGGTCGTCTGGTCCACACATAGTGCACAAGTTCACTGCTCCACTGCGCTGCCATTATGGCATTTTTCCATAGTTTTGGGGGTAGTTACACCGTGCATGACTACATTACAGAGCACTGCAAAGTCAAATATGTTATTTAGCTGTTGAAAGTGTGCTGGTTGTCTGCACCTCTTCATCAAACATCATCACTGTGGCTTTTTCTGATTTTATAATTCCTCTCTGCATTATTTCAAAGTGATCCGCTGAACAAATGGCTCCAAATATGTCCATATGTTGCTGTTTCAACTGGTTTTAGGTGCCACTAATGAAGCTCCACTAATTCAGTGAGGAACACATGTCACTTCCTGTACAGTAAAACAGGAAATGTTGGGTCTGCATTGGCGGTAACTTAATATGGCTCTGATACATGCTGCCCCTCAGCAGCTTCAGGAAAGGTGGCCAATCAGACTTGAGGGGTTGTGCCATGGTCTCATCGTCACTGCCGACGGGCATCTCTTCTGCCTCAAGTGCCTTGAACGGGACCATGTAGAGAGCAGCATGATGTGATCACTGCCCTGTGTGCACTGACGAGGACTCAACGCTGGTGACAGTGGGACCATTTTTGGCTGTGTGACATCTCGCTACACTGCAACAAGAGTGACCCGGAGCTTGAGATAGATCTCCAGATCTAGGATGAGTCCCCTGCTTCGTCGAGATAGATTCTCTGTCCGAGAAGATCCAGTACCTATTACTGAAACAGGCTGTCTCAATTGTTCCCACTCACGACAGACAGAAGGGGTTTCATTCTGTGTACTTCCTGGTTCCCAAGAAGATAGGAAGTTTCAGACCCATTTTGGATCTCCACATCTTGAACCAGTGTACTGCCCGAACGACGTTCTGCATGCTAACCGTCAGGAGATTGCTGGAACTGGTCAACCAGGCAACTGGTTCACCACCATTGACCTGAAAAGTGCATATTTTCATGTTGAGGTTGTGCTGAAACACAGGAAGTTCCTGCATTTTGCCTTTCAAGGGATAGCCCAGAAGTACAGCAGGCTGCAGTTTGGCTACTCCCTGGCTCCCTGCACATTCAGCAAGTGTGTGGATGTGGCACTGCAGCTGCTGCACAACCAGGGCATGGGGGTCTTCTTTAACTTAGACAACCTCACTGTCATGGCCAAGTCCAGAGAATGGATGGAGTATCTGGGAGCATGTGATAGTCATGCTCAACTCAGTAAGTCTACGGGCCATTGTGGTGGAATCCAGACGGACAACCTGCAGCAAGCAGTTCTCAGACTGCGGCAGGGAGCAGCAGTGACAGCTTTGACTGTCATGCAGGTGCTGGGACACATGGCGTTGGACCATCTAGGGGAGCTCCTGCACATGCACCATCTACAACACACTTGGATCCCTAGATCTGAGCGCAGGCCGGCAAACCAGCATCATCCTCCATAAGTGCAGGATGACTTGTGTTACTGGGGGTCCCCAAAGTATCTGTCGACGGAGACACCTCTGGGTCGTGTGACTTCCTATGTAGTGGTGTTCACAGATGCGTCCCTGACAGGGTGGGGGGCGGGGGGGGACAGCCTGGGGAGAGTGATAGATGTTGTGTGGCCTTCTGGGGAAAACCGACACATCAACCTCCTCAAATTTCAGGCAGTGCTCTTGGCTCTCCAACACTTCCTGACTCTGGTTCAGGGGAGACATGTGTTGGTGAAAACAGACAACTGCACCACGGTTGCCTACATCAACAGGCAGGGCTCAGTCCGATCAACAACCCTCTTGAAGATGGTGGAGAACCTGTTGTTATGAGCCTAAAACACCTCCTGTCTCTGAGAGCCCTTTGCATTCTGGGTCCAGAAAACAGGGGCACCTCATGTCAAGAGGTGACATGACAGACAAGTGGGTGCTGCACCCCCGCAAGGTTAGGTCATGTTTTCACCCAGCTCAGGTCCATGTTAATTGCACTGGGTTGGTGCACTTAAGTGGTTGGGATTATAAAGTAGTATAACCTATAGCGAGTCAGGCTCAGTGAGGCAATCTGATGACATATCGGGGCAGGGCAAACAACCATCAGGCTCAGCCTATTGCATCCATAGAGTCCAGTAGAGGGTGGAGCCTGTGTCAGATAGAACAAAGGTTACAATATTGTAACCCTAATCCTATAAGCACAGGTGGAGCCCTCTACCTATGGACCATGCCGCTCCTATGCCATCCACTGAGGTGGTTTCGGATAGTGAGCAGTAGTGAGATGCTGCTTATATAGTGTGCAAGGCACATGATCCTGATTGGCCGATTACATACATGCACATTTCAGTGGGCAATGGGGGGAAGAGAGTATTACCCATAGAGTCCAGTAGATGGCTCCGCCTGTGCTTATAGAACTAGGGTTACAACAATAACGTAACCTTCAATTTGGCCCTTAAAATCTTCTACATCCTACCACATAATGGAAGTTCAATACAAAATGCTGGAGTATCCCTTCAGAGATACCTTAATTATTTATAATTAAGGTATTATAATTATTTGTGCAGTGATACTTAAAAACATACAATTGTGTCTCTTATGAATGATTAAGTGCACAGTATGAACAGGTGTGCAGACCCCCCCACTCAGATAATGCCTCCTGATAAGGCTACAGATCTATCTGTCAATGTGTAGCAGAACTACAGGGTGCCTGCAAATTTCTGTGTTTAGATAATTACTGTATGTACGAATTAGAGTGTTTCTTTAATCGTTTATCAGTGTTCTGATATGTCCATATTACCACATAACCTCATGTCATTTCACTCTTACCATAAGCTTTGTGCAGGTGTATTTTCTGTCCCCAATATGCACATCTTGAAATGGCATATGAAACCCATCTATTAACATTATTACATTATCACTTATATATCAAATGATCAATATGCTCCAAAATTAAACTTGTGATTGTGATTCTTTTATTGCCTCATAAATCTAATATGGGAAACAAAACTGATTTGCCAATAGTATTCCTATTTTTATTTTTAAAAAGGACTAAATTCTATGCATGATTTGATGTCTCTTTATACTCAGTTGTCATCAATTTTATATTGGCTAATATTGAGGAATTCAAAATATGCTTATCTGTTTAAATCAGCATTCTTAGTTTGATCTAAGAATGCCATTAGATGTTATGTGCCATTTATCCACATACCAAACAAAGTCACATTTAGATTCAAAATCACAATGACTGCACTTTTTAAAATAATGTTGTTGTTGTTTTGTTTTGTTTTTTTTAATTTTCCTCATCAATAGTTATTCATATTAGAAATTTAAAAATCAGTGTTGAGACATGCACACAATTTACACACTTGCTGCTAAATTAATTTCATACAAAATTACAACATTTACACAAATAAATGAATATTTGTTTTTGCATTTCAATACATATTCATTCTCATATTTGTTCAGGTGCAATGGCATCAATGCTTGTTGAACTGTTATTGGTTTTATTTCACATATATGAGAAAGGATCTGTCAATAACATGATTCATGTCCACAGTCTTTTGTTCACATTTTAGTTCCTGTTGTCATATTACAATGATTTACAATGGCAACCGTAATTACGATGAAAAATGACCTCAACTGTTGACCTGTGATTGGTAGACATTTTAGAAATGGTGGTAAAAGTATCAGCATGTACAGCATGCTATAGATAGTATACACATGAATATGAGATACAGAAATGGACAACTTATTCACAAGACATATAATCATCAAACACAGATATGTAGATTTTCCTCAGTGCAGTAACACAGGGCATTTTGGACTTTACTGAGATTCTCTGAGTCTTCAATTATATTGTATTCTGAAATCAGTTTTAGTTTAAGCTGCATTTATATATTCAGTGCAATCCTGGACATGATTCAAATAGCTAATCAAGTTTCGCTCCAATAAAAATTAAAAATTGATTACAACTTGACTGAAGATTAAGATGAAAGATTTCTTTTTAGGAACAGTATTATGTTCTGCTTCAGTTCTGTGGTTTTCAGTCCATATATAATCGGGTCCAAAAAAGGGGGAAATATTAAAATTGACACACCAAAAGTCCTTCTAATGTTTGGAGCCACAGTCTCAAATCGGTGAGAAATAAGTAAAAACATAGTATTGATTTGTAAGATTAAGAAAACTACTAAATGAGTGCCACATGTCTGAATGGCTTTTCTTCGAGCATCAGGCTGATTAGTCATAACACATGTACGCAAGATCTGTGCATATGTGTATATTATTATTGACAGTGGGACGCCTTGTATCAGGACTATAGTTGCTATTCCATAGAAGTTGTTCACCCTGTTGTCCTCACAGGTCAGTTTCATTAATGATGGATTGTTACAATACAAATCCACTATATTTGTCCTGCAAATTTTAAACCGTACATGCAGCATAATCAATGTAAAAATCAGTGATAAATTTATGAACCATATTAAAACAATAATTTTAATTAAATTATTTGGATTCATTATAGTATTATACCTCAAAGGATAACATATAGCAATATATCTGTCATATGCCATGGCACTCAGGATCAGCAAATTTCCTGAACCATAAACATGAATCAAAAAAGCCTGAGTAATACATGCAGGATGGGAAATCAATCTGCTCTGTGTCACAATGCTGAACATGAGATGAGGAAAAAAAGCTGTAGCACCCACCATGTCACTAATGGGCAAGTTGAACAGCAGGATAAACATGGGCTTATGTAGCTTTTTACTCACAGCAATAGTTATTAATACCAACAAGTTGCAAAAGACAATAGTTAGATAGGTAATTGTTCCAAATACAAATGTGGGGTAAATATGTGCAGTAGATATGCCCAATGTTTCCATTGTTAATAACTTAGTGGAAGATGCATTTGTAGGCTTAATTACCATCTTTTATTATGTTGTTGTCGCATCCTCTGTTGAAAAAAACAGTTTCTTCCAAAAGTCTTGCCAGCTGAAGGAGGATCTTTACCTGAAAGAAATGCCCTTATTAACAATCCAATTTAAATTTAAAGGTATGCATTGATTCAAGTGTTGTACCTCTGTCTTTTTTACCTGTTTCAGTATGTTATTTTGTCCTTGCCTGCACTGTGTAAGTAGTATGAAAGTGACTCTGTCTTTTATTGCCATTTACCTCACAGGGAAAGACAACTCATGGGATTAGAAAGTGCAATACATCTCCTGGTGCAGAAAGTTTTTGTGACAACGCTGACGTAGTCGGTGAAACTCAAAACACAAGAAGTTCACAGGCAGGCAGTGACAGCTTTGACTGTCATGCAGGTGCTGGGGCTCATGGCGATGGACCATCAAGGGGGGCTCCTGCACATGCCCCACTACATTGCACTTGGATCCAAAGACCAAAGTGGCTCCCTGGCTCCCTGCACATTCAGCAAGTGTGTGGATGTGGCACTGCAGCTGCTGCACAACCAGGGCATGGGGGTCTTCTTTAACTTAGACAACCTCACTGTCATGGCCAAGTCCAGAGAATGGATGGAGTATCTGGGAGCATGTGATAGTCATGCTCAACTCAGTAAGTCTACGGGCCATTGTGGTGGAATCCAGACGGACAACCTGCAGCAAGCAGTTCTCAGACTGCGGCAGGGAGCAGCAGTGACAGCTTTGACTGTCATGCAGGTGCTGGGACACATGGCGTTGGACCATCTAGGGGAGCTCCTGCACATGCACCACCTACAACACACTTGGATCCCAAGATCTGAGCGCAGGCCGGCAAACCAGCATCATCCTCCATAAGTGCAGGATGACTTGTGTTACTGGGGGTCCCCAAAGTATCTGTCGACGGAGACACCTCTGGGTCGTGTGACTTCCTATGTAGTGGTGTTCACAGATGCGTCCCTGACAGGGTGGGGGGCGGGGGGGGACAGCCTGGGGAGAGTGATAGATGTTGTGTGGCCTTCTGGGGAAAACCGACACATCAACCTCCTCAAATTTCAGGCGGTGCTCTTGGCTCTCCAACACTTCCTGACTCTGGTTCAGGGGAGACATGTGTTGGTGAAAACAGACAACTGCACCACGGTTGCCTACATCAACAGGCAGGGCTCAGTCCGATCAACAACCCTCTTGAAGATGGTGGAGAACCTGTTGTTATGGGCCTAAAACACCTCCTGTCTCTGAGAGCCCTTCGCATTCTGGGTCCAGAAAACAGGGGCACCTCTTGACATGAGGTGGGTTGCTGCACTTAAGTGGTTGGGATTATAAAGTAGTATAACCTATAGCCAGTTGGGCTCAGTGAGGCAATCTGATGACATATCGCGGCAGGGCAAACAACCATCAGGCTCAGCCTATTGCATCCATAGTGTCCAGTAGAGGGCGGAGCCTGTGTCAGATAGAACAAAGGTTACAATATTGTAACCCTAATCCTATAAGCACAGGTGGAGCCCTCTACCTATGGACCATGCCGCTCCTATGCCATCCACTGAGGTGGTTTCGGATAGTGAGCAGCAGTGAGATGCTGCTTATATACTGTGCAAGAAACATGATTCTGATTGGCCGGCTACATACATGCACATTTCAGTGGGCAATGGGGGGAAGAGAGTATTACCCATAGAGTCCAGTAGAGGGCTCCGCCTGTGCTTATAGAACTAGGATTACAACAATAACGTAACCTTCGTTTCGGCCCTTAAAATCCTCTACATCCTACCACATAATGGAAGTTCAATACAAAATGCTGGAGTACCCCTTCAGAGATACCGTAATTCTTTGTGCAGTGATGCTTAAAAGCATACAATCGTGTCTCTTATAAATGATTAAGTGCACAGTATGAACAGGTGTGCAGACCCCCCCCTTTAAACATAGATCAGATAATGCCTCCTGATAAGGCTTCATATCTATCTGCCAATGTGTAGCAGAACCTCAGGGTGCCTGCAAATTATTGTGTTTAGATAATTACTGTATGTACAAATTAGAGTGTTTCTTTAATAGTTTATCAGTATTTTGATCTGTCCATTTTACCACACGACCTCATGTCACTTCACTCTTACCATAAGCTCCGTACAGTTGTATTTCCTGTCCCCAACATGCACATCTTGAAATGGCATATGAAAACCATCTATTAACATTATTACATTATATGGAGTTATTACTATAACAGAGATTCAGGAACAAGACCACGCCCCTCTCTCTCACTAAATTCAATCACCCGTGCCTCACCAATCCAATCATCCGTGCATACCTATATAGGCGTGTTTAACCCCTTTCTCTCCCGTTCATTTCTGTTCTCACGGGTTCGTCTCAGTTCTCACTTGACCTACAACGGGCTTGCATCGCAAAGGCTTACCTCCTGCCCGTGCTCCGCGATCCACGTTCCTCGGCAACATACCATCCACGACTCGATTCGGCAGTACCAACAAGATACCTCCTCCACCACCACATCCACACGGAACCCTTCTCCCCCAGACGCCATGCTTCTGATCAGCTGGAATCCAGATGCTCCACACGCATCAACGCCATAGCCCACTCGGACACGACTCTTTTCCCCACAATTAACATCTTCAAACAGACATTTGCTCACCTCTGGCGAGCTTTCAGGGAGATGGTCGTCCCACTCCTACGAAACATTGATAAAGACAAACTTCGCAACTCTACGAAGACTCTACTTTCTTCAGTCCTCTCGCTGGCAGCTCAAATCCTCCCGCTCTTCCGGGTTCACTGTCAGCGGCCGGGCCGACACACACCGCACACTGATGATGTCACAAAGCCGCCTACTACAGCAGAGCCCAGACTTCTTCAGCCCTGGCTGAAGGCCAGGCTGAACTTCGCATGTAATCCTGACTTAACCTTTCACTCCAATTTTTCCTGTTTATTTCTTAGGCATCCCAACAACAGGTGCTCGTTTAATTATTATTGCTCACTTGGACTCCCCTTTCTGTCATTATGTTTCCACATTAACATTTTTAAGCTCGGAGTATTCAGGCCCTTCTTTTTACGCCTGATGGTTATCCCATGGCTAAATCCTGGTTTATTCATATCTAAGGCAAGTGCTTAAAGGACCACTTTGCCAATTTTCAACCTTGTTTCTACCTATCCGAATTGGGATATAGCATAAAACAAGCAAACAGAACAGTTGTTTTTTTGTTTTTTTTTTAATGTTCCCCGTGTCTCTTCGGCCCCGTATCTCTTCGACACAGCGGCAGGATGGAATCATCGGTGTGCTAAGTGTGGGTGGTGCTGGATAGGGAACCCGCAAGCGAGTTGTTGGCTATAGGCGTGTCTAACCCCTTTCTCTCCCGTCCATTTCAGTTCTCACAGCCCTCCCCCCCAACCCCTTTTTCTTCTCTTTCCCCTCTCAATGGGCATCACGGTGGCAACACTTATTCCTCACAGCAAGAAGGTCCTGGGTTCGAACACCGGCTGTCCCAGGTCCTTTCTGTGTGGAGTTTGCATGTTCCCCATGTTCGCGTGGGTTTCCGCTGGGCACTCCAGTTTCCTCCCACCATCAAAGACATGCTTGTTAGGGTTAATACTTCCGCCTAAGTAATTCTTCTTGTCCTATTTAAGGAACCACAGGGGGGTGACAAAGCAGAAAGCTCATCTAGACATGTCCCCCACCCTGAGAGTCGACCCCCGGGTTCTTTGACGCTCTGTGATTCCACTTGGTCCTCAGTCATCCCCATGCCATCGACCCCCTCCATCCCTCTCCTCGACCCCATCATCCCACATCCCTGTACACAACCCGGACCAACCTTCGGCTCCCATTCATCCCCCAGCAATCAACCCCTTCGTCCCTCACCTTGACTCCCATCCAGCCCACCATACACTTTCCCCAACCCAAATAAAACTACTTTTATACTGTTCAAATGGCGTGGCCTTTGTTCGTGAACACTTATATAACAAATGATCAATATGCTCCAAAATTAAACTTGTGATTGCAGTTCTTTTATTGCCTCATAAATCTAATATGGGAAACACTATTGATTTGCCAATAGTATTCCTATTTATATTTGTAAAAAGGACTAAAGTGTATGAATAAGGAAAATAAGGATATTCACCGGAGAGACAAGGCTTCCCATTATGGATGACTTGATGTGTCTTCCTTGTGTTCATATTTGTTCAAGTGCAATGGCATTCGTGCCTGTGGAACTATTATTGTTTTTCTTTCACATATATGACATTATTTTCATCATATAATATAAATATTACAGCAGTTTTGAAAGGATCTGTCGATAGCATGATTCATTTCCACAGTCTTTTGTTCACTCTTTAGGTCCTGTTGTCATATTACAATGACTAGTGGATGATTTGATGTTTCTTTATATTCAGTTGTCATTTATTTTATATTGGCTAATATTGAGGAATTTAAAATATGTTTATCTGTTTAAATCAGCATTCTTAGTTTTTTTACACCGTTTAACCACATACCAAAAAAAGTCAGGGTTTAATTTCCTCATCATGGTTATTCATATTAGAAATTTAAAAATCAGTGTTGAGACATGCACACAATTTACACACTTGCTGCTAAATAATTTCATACAAAATTACAACATTTACACAAATAAATGAATATTTCTTTTTGCATTTCAATACATATTCATGCTCATATTTGTTCAGGTGCAATGGCATCAATGCTTGTGGAACTGTTATTGGTTTTATTTCACATATATGAGAAAGGATCTGTCAATAACATGATTCATGTCCACAGTCTTTTGTTCACATTTTAGTTCCTGTTGTCATATTACAATGATTTACAATGGCAACCTTAATTACGATGAAAAATGACCTCAACTGTTGACCTGTGATCGGTAGACATTTTAGAAATGGTGGTAAAAGTATCAGCATGTACAGCATGCTATAGATAGTATACACATGAAAATGAGATACAGAAAAGCACAACTTATTCACAAGACATATAATCATCAAACACAGATATGTAGATTTTCCTCAGTGCAGTAACACGGGGCATTTTGGAGTTTATTGAGACTCTCTGAGTCTTCAGTTATACTGCATTCTGAAAACAGTTTTAGTTTAAACTGCATTTATATATTCAGTGTAATCCTGGACATGATTCACATGTCTATTCAAGTTTTGCACCAACAAATTTAAAATGGGTTACAACTTGATTGAACAAAAATTTCTTTTTAGGAACAGTATTATGTTCTGCTTCAATTCTGTGATTTTCAGTCCGTATATAATTGGGTCCAAAAAAGGGGGAAATACTATAACTGACACACCAAGAGTCCTTCTAATGTTTGGAGACACATTCGCAATTCGGTGAGCAATAAGTGTAAACGTAGTATTGATTTGTAAGATTAAGAAAACTACTAAATGAGTGCCACATGTCTGAATGGCTTTTCTTCGAGCATCAGGCTGATTAGTCATAACACATGTATGGAAGATCTGTGCATATGTGTATGTTATTATTGAAAGTGGGACACCTTGTAGCAAGACTATAATAGCTATTCCATAGTAGTTGTTCACCCTGGTGTCCTCACAGGTCAGTTTCAATAATGATGGATTGTTGCAATACAAATCCACTATATTTGTTCTGCAAATTTTAAACCGTGCATTCAGCATAATCAATGTAAAAATCAGTGATAAATTTATGAACCATATTAAAAAAATAATTCTAATTAAATTATTTGGATTCATTATAGTATTATACCTCAAAGGATAACATATAGCAATATATCTGTCATATGCCATGGCACTCAGGATCAGCAAGTTTCCTGTACCATAAACATGAATCAGAAAAGCCTGAGTAATACATGCAGGATGGGAAATCAATCTGCTCTGTGTCACAATGCTGAACATGAGATGAGGAAAAAAAGCTGTAGCACCCACCATGTCACTAATGGGCAAGTTGAACAGCAGGATAAACATGGGCTTATGTAGCTTTTTACTCACAGCAATAGTTATTAATACCAACAGGTTGCAAAAGACAATAGTTAGATAGGTAATTGTTCCAAATACAAATGTTGGGTAAATATGTGCAGCAGATATGTCTAATGTTTCCAGTGTTAATAACTTACTGGAAGATGCATTTGTAGGCATAATTACCATCTTTTATTATGTTGTTGTTGCTTCATCTGTTGAAAAAAAACAGTTTCTTCAAAAGTCTTGCCAGCTGAAGGAGGACCTTTACCTGAAAGAAATGCCCTTATTAACAAGCCATTTTAGATTAAAAGCTATGCATTGATACGAGTTTACCTGTTTTTTGGGTTGTTTTTTTTTACCTGTAACAGTATGTTATTCTGTCCTGGCTGCACTGTGTAAGTAGTATGAAAGTGACTCTGTCTTTTATTGGCATTTACCGCACGGGGAAAGACAACTCATGGGATTAGAAAGTGCAATATATCTCCTGGTGCAGAAAGTTTTTGTGACAACACTGACATAGTGGGTGAAACTCAATTATCTGGCTGCAGAATATCACATAACATAATGAAAATTTCAATAGGTTACTTATCTCAGCATCATCATTTATTTACTGATGATTTTAACTACCTGTCCCCTGGTTTTATATATGTGTAAAATATACAGACAGGTGACAAATTAAAGGAAACACTGGTACAGGCCTGAATGCTTGACCCTTACAGTGAGGGGATCTGGTGCCTCTATTATGCTTTGGGGGGGGCATTTTGCTGGCATGGTTTGGGTCCACTTATCCCATTGGAGGGAAGGGTCACTGCAAATCAATACAAAGTTGTTCTGAGTTATTACTTTTATCCTATGATGAAACATTTCAACATTTCATTATCTGGTTGCAGAATATTAACATAATGAAAATTTCAAATAGGTTATTTATCCCAGCATCATCATTTATTAGACGATGACTTTAACTACCTGTCCCCTGGCTTTATATATGCGTAAAATAGACATAATTGTGATATATATTTTGAGTCTGTATATATCTGTATCTGTTCCATGAGAAAACACTTTCCATGTGAATTGGCTACAACCTCTCTCTCTCTCCAGTTCGCCACCCCTGTCTCACCATTCAACGGGTGCCAGAGACAGGAGACTGTCCTGTCCTCACACCAAGCCCCCAGAACAGCACTGGGCCTTTGTGTTTTTGTGTTCTTTGGGGTTACCTGGTTTGCACTTCTGTTTAGTCCTTCTGGTCATATGGTTTTTCTTGTTATATTTGGGTGGTGGGTTTGGACCTTTGGCCTTTTGTTGTGTAGCATGGCGTGTTGTGTACTTGGGTTTAGGTTCATGGTGGTTCTTGGACGGGTTGGTGTGGGTTGTATTTAGACTATTGTGTTTTCTGGGTTTTGGTTTTGTTACTGTGTTTCCCTTGTGTGTGTTCATGTGCTCCTCCTTGCACCTGACCTGCATTTGTCCTCGTTAGCCCTGCCCTGCTCTGTGTCTTCCCCAGTCTGCTGTCACCCTCACACCTGCCCTATATCAGTCTCGTCAGTACTGCCCTGCTCTGTGTCTTCCCAGCCTATCAGCTACCAGTCTGCCCTTGTGTCTTGTCACCTGTTCCTCATTGTCTGATTAGTTTAGTTTGTTTTTTAGTTCTGGTTTTCTGTTCAATCTTGGTTGGATCATTTGTTTTGTTTGTTCTGTTCGGTGTTCTGTTTCACCCTGTGCTGTCCTGACCTTCGCATTATTAAGAAAGAAAGAAAGAATTAAAAGAAGATTTCTGTCTGCATTCTGGTCTCTGCATTTGGGTCCATTCCTGCTAAACCCCATGACACCCTCCTGTTGTGGCCAGAGTAGTGTTGTGTGGCTTGCTCCAAGCCACTATGTTTATATGCCCATTTACAAAGCCAGGGCTGTGTATGGAGACCAGATTTTTTTCAGCGCACACACAGCACGGACAGCCAGCGGACTGGTACAAGATATTTGCTGAATTTGACAAAAAGTATATTGGCTTAGAATCACTGACTTTACCTTTAAAATGAAAAGGAGGGCTGAGGTTTTTGATGCACTCTTGTTGGTTTTGTAGCCATTTTTGTAGCCACTGTTCGAAATAGGGCTGCAACTAACAAGCATTTTCATTATCAAATAATCTGCCAATTATTTCCTCAGTTAATTGATTGATCGTTTTTTCAATAGAATGTCAGAAGACAAAGAAACATGCACATTTTAACTTCTTAGAGGCAATAGTGATGTCTTCAAATGTTTTGTTCTGTCCAGTTAAAAGTCAAAAATACAAATATTCAGTTTACTGTCATGAATGGTAAACAAAACCTTCAAATCAACAAATTTGATAAGCTGAAACCAGCGATTATTTGGCATTTTTGCTTTAAAAAAATGACTAAAACAATTGGTCGATTATCAAAATACTTGCCAAGTAATTTTCTATTGCTCAACTAATCAATTAATTGACGTATTATTGAATCATCAAAGTTAGTTCAAAATAAATCTAGGTGCATGGTGAACCAACTTAGTGTTTCACACAAAAACATAAAAGCGATTTTTGGTGCCCCACAGTGGTAGAATCAGAGAAGACACAGTTGCAGACACTGATGCTTGCTGATGCCCTCACACCCATGATGATGTCATCAGGGTTATTTTGGCTTGGGACTGAGTCTGAATGCTTAAAGTAATAATTTTGAAGATTTTCAACTAAATAAATGTCTGTTAAGTCAATATCTATTGCCAAATGAGGTAACACAATGGTGATTGAGCCTATGGCCCACTAGTAAAAGCCATTGCATTTACAGTGTTATGAGTATTACGAACTGGGTGTCGGTGGCGACATTTCTTGGGAAAAAGTGATACATTTTCACATGTTTTCAGCAGCTGTTGGTCCGCCAGAGATACTATGCAGAGCTAACACAATAGACTCGCTTCTCAACTCACTTGTGTGTGAAGCGGCGTACTGTTTTTTCTGGTCTCTGCTGACATTGTGAGTAAACAGTTACTGACATCACACAGACGACACTGTTTGGATCTCTAGGAAGTGAGGTCCAAAAACACACCTGCAATTACCGCTTATCACCATAGGTGCCGCCAAAGAGAATGAAATGGAGATCTTCGAGATTGTTACTTTAATGTTATGATGCTTAACATAAAGCATGTATTACTAATTTTAGGTTAGGGTTAGGGTTTGACAGAAGTGGGCACAGCCAGGCAGAGTGTAATAAAAGATGCTTTTGAGTTGCATGATGGAAATCCAATTTTAAACAGATTGACCCATATTAGGGTCTAAGAATCTGACCATTCTTTTTTTAAATAAATAAATAAATAAATACACACATAAATTTAACATTTATATATTTAATGTTTTGTAATTTTTGATTTATTAAGATTTATCATTAATTACAACTAAGCATTTATTATATAATTATATCTTTATTAAAGGGGACGTCTTGTACCATTCCTTATTTTCAGTCATATATATAATGTTACAATGTTGGATGTTCATGTTGAACATGGCCAACATGTTTTCTTGACAATAAAAGTCTTGTGTTATTAAGTCATCTAAAAGCGGCAGCTTAACACGACTCTGATACATGCTTCCAGAAAGCTGACCAATGAGAACAGAGTGGGCTCATCGGGAGGGGGGCCTTAAAGAGACAGGAGAGACACAGAGACTGAACTGAGGGGCTGCATAAAGGACCAATATAAGATAAATAAGGAGTTCTATCTCACACAGGCTCCATCATCTACTCTACAGGTAATACTGAATGTAGTCAGCCAATCCAAACGTGCCTACCGATTCGTTATGTTTCACACAGTATAAAAGGCAGTGTCTCGCTGCTGCTCTCATCTTTCGCATTTCAGCAATGGCAAATTGTACTCACTGATCTTAGTCCTCCATGGATGGAGTCGCCACTCCAAGCTGGTCCCTGCCCGTTGTGTACCAGTCTCATCGCAGCCTCCGATGGGCATCTCTTCTGCCTTGGACAGTACCAAACAGAGAGCGGCATGATGCAACCCTCATCCTGTGTGCACTACTGAGGACTTTCAACGACTCAAAGTTGGCAATGGTGGGATCGTTTTCGGTTGTGTGACATCTCACTCTGCTGTGATGAGAACAACCAAGAGCTCGAGATAGATCTCCATGTCGAGGATGAGTCACCCGCTTCGTCCGGTCCTCCGCCACTGCTGCCACCAGACACCTCAACTGTGACTGTCCCAGCGACTTCGCCGATGGATGATGCCAGCCTCTCATATGTGTCTGCAACTTCGCTGACCTTCTGAAATCCAATGCAGACAATGCATGTAGGGTTCTCCCTGCCCCTGCCTATCCCACCCAAACTGGTCAGCCAGCTACGTGAAGGCTTTTATGTCCCGGCTTATCCAGCTCAACCTGCCTTTGTTTTGCCTCCTCTCTCAGAGACAGGCTGTCCGTTGTGTGTCCCTACAACGCGCTTGGATCCCAAGATCCAAACGCAGCCTGGCGATCCATCGTTCCTCCCCCATAAGTGCAGGAAGACCTGCATTATTTGGGGTCCCTACAGCATCTGTCAATGGGGACACTGCTGGGTCGAGTGACCTCCTATGTAGTGGTGTTCAGAGATGCGACCCTGACGGGGTGAGGGAGCACAAGCCAGAGGGGAATGATAGGTGGTGTATGGCCTTCAGGGGAAAACCGACACATCAACCTCCTCAAACGTCAGGTGGTTCTCTTGGTTTTCCAATACTTCTTGACTGATTCAGGGGAGACGTGTTGGTGAGAACAGACAACCGCACCACGGTTGCCTACATCAACAGGCAGGGCAGAGTCCAATCCGCAGCCCTGTTGAAGATGGCTGAGGACCTGTTGTTGTGGTCCACAGAACACCTCCTATCTCCATGAGCACTTCACATTCCGGGTCCAGAAAACAGGGGCGCTGACCTCATGTGAAGAGGCTGCCTTCTGGCAGATGAGTGGGTGCTGCACCCTGAGGTGGTGCAGCAGATTTGAAACCAGTTTGGGAGAGCGGAAGTGGACCTGTTCGCCAGTTGAGACAACACCTACTGCCCACTCTGACTCTCCCTGACTCCCCAAGATGACCCACCCCTGGGGGTGGACGCATTTGCACACAGCCATGGCCAAGGAGTCAGCTTTACGCCTTTCCCCCTCTTCGTCTCATTCCCCTTCTGCTGGAGAGAGTGAGGTCAAGAGCTATTCAGCTAGAGGCATTTTGTCCTCCACTCCATGTGGATGTCAGGGAGGCAAAAGTGCATCTATTGTGCCCAGTATGTGCATTGGCATTTTATGTTGAACACATGGCCCGCTTTCAGCGCACTGAACAGTGGTTTGTATGCTATGGAGAGGGAGTAGCCGGTAAAGCCCCAAGAAGTGCCTAGCTAGTTGGCTTTGTGAGTGCATCTCCCAAGCCTACAGGCAGGCAGTAAGCATCCCTCCACCACGGTTCTAGCGCATTCCACACGTGGTGTAGCAGAGTCGATGGCCTTATTCAATGGGGCAAGTGTCGAGGACACATGCACAGCAGCGTCTTGGTCTACACCCTGTCTGTTCATAAGGTTCTATCTCTTAGACATGACAGGCTCCTTTTCAAGGTCCGTGCTTGCAGGGGTGTCTTAGGACTTGAAAGGGTTGGTGTGAGTGTCAGCTGTGGTACACCTGAACCCGCCCTTGGCAATATATGCCTGCATTCTCCCATGATCCAAAAAGACTTGGGGAATGAGGTGTGCAGGGTGTTTGTTGTATGATTTTTGACACCTGTGTGGTTAGGCCATGGTTACATTCAGTTCATGTTCATGTTAACTTTCAAGCAACTTGGATTATAAAGTAGTAGGTGGGCCACGGCAACTAACCTATAGCCGGTTGGGCTCAGTAAGGCAGTCTGATAACATGTTGCAGCAGGGTAAATATTCATCGGCAGAGTCTGTGTGAGATAGAACAAAGGATACAATATTGTAACCGTAGTTCTATAAGCACAGGCAGAGCCCTAGATCTATGCACCCTGCCACTACACCATCCGCTGAAGTGTTTTTTGGATGAGAGCAGCAGCGAGATGTTGCCTTTTATACTGTATAAGACACACATAATCAGTAGGCATGTCCTGATTGGCTGGCTACCTACATACACATTTCAGGGGGGTAACTGCGTGCATGTGAGTTAAGGAGAGTGTGTTATTGTGTTATTGTTTTTCTTTCACATATATGACATTATTTTCATCATATAATATAAATATAACAGCAGTTTTGAAAGGATCTGTCAATAGCATGTCTTTTGTTCACTCTTTAGGTCCTGTTGTCATATTACAATGACTAGTGGATGATTTGATGTTTCTTTATATTTTGTTGCCATTCATTTTACGTTGGCTTATACTTGAGGAATTTAAAATATGCTTATCTGTTTAAATCAGCAATCTTAGTTTGATTTTACACCATTTAGCCACATACCCAACACAGTCACATTTAGCATCAAAATATACTTTTATTGCCCTGTCAGGGAAATCACAATGATTTATATTTAGAATAATGTTTTTTATTTTTAATTTCTTCCTCAATAGTTCATCATAGTCCACATATTAGAAATGTAAAATCAGTGTTGAGACATGCGCACAATTAACACACTTTCTACTAAATTAATTTCATTCAAAATTATAATATTTGCACAAATAAACAAATACTTCTTTTTTGCATTTGAATACATGGGCAAGTTGAACAGCAGGATAAACATGGGCTTATGTAGCTTTTCACCCACAGCAATAATTATTAACACCAACAAGTTGCAAAACATAATAAACAGATATATTAAAGTCCCAGACAAAAATGCTGGGTAAATATTTGCATTAGATAAACACAGTGTTTCCAATGTTAGTAAATCTGCAGAAGATGTATTTGTGTCCATAATTATGCAAAACTGTACACAACAATGTTGCTACTGTTGCTTCTCTTGTTGAAAAAAGCCAACTTACTACTACTTCAACTGAAAAAACAAATACGAACCAGAAACACCTTATAAACATTATCCCATTTAACAAGCATGGATTAATTCAGCTGTACCATTAGTAGCTTACTTCTTACAGTACATTATGTAAACCTGTTCTCATCTACAGTAGAATCATGGTATAAGATGGCATGTAAAAGACTGTCTTTTATTGGTATCAAAGCTCCTGATGTTACCCAAAGGTAAAGTACATCTGGTGTTGTAATGACAAAGCCCTCCAGAATCAGAATCAGAATCAGAATCAGATTTATTAGTTTATTAGATTTATTAATTAGCAAGTACAAGGAACTCAATGTGGTCTAGATGTCAACAGAAAAAAGCAATACACATGAACATTAAACAATAAACACAAACATAACAGTGCAGGAGTGGGGGTGAACTATGTGCTTGCATATTGACATGATAAAAACTGTGTGTGCAAAAAAGCAGAATATAAATAGAAGTATAAAGACTATATGTATGCATGCTGACAGGATAAAATTCTATGTGTGTCCTTGCAAAAAAGCAGAATATAAATAGAAATATGAATACTAATGTAGATATAAATATAAATTTGAGTGTAAATAAACTGTGTGTGTATTAACAGAATATATACTGCATGTACAGTTAACAATTAAAATATTAAATCTATATATATCTACACAGTGCAGGACAGACAAAGACAGAATATACACAATATGAATTTGAATGAGATATGGAGGTGAAGTCTTGCTATGTTTACAGTCTTTTACTATCCATGTTAAAGATGGCCATTGCCTGGGGAAGAAAGCTGCGGAGTTGGCCGGTGTTCTTGATTCTGGGGGCTCTTGATGTTATTTTCCTCTGAGAGGGGAGTTTTTGGAAGAGGGGCTGGCAGGGGTGAGAGGGGTCAGACATGATCTTATCCACTCTCTTTCTGAACCGGGAGTTGTAAACTGAGTAATCACTGAGCAACGTAGATGAATCGTTGGGATTGTTCAGGCTGACAGCATATTCTGACCTGCTCAAAGTCACTGTTCCTTTGTGAGCAGCTAAACCGAGACAGGATGCTTAATTGAGACAAAGTAATGCATCTGAGATGCATCCAATCTGGCTTCTTCTAATTATACGATCTTTTGTCATAATTATGAGATCTTTTGTCATAATTATAAGCTACAGAAGTCATAATTACAAATAAGGCCTCCATTTTTTTTCTTTGGTGAATGCAATATGCTTCCATATTAGATAGATAGCTTACTTGCTTACTAGTTACTCTTTTAGCTACCTGCCAACTCTGCAAAACAAATATACATGTTATAGCTCTTTAGTTGTTGTCAAAATAAATACATGCCACTCCTAAAAAAAAGCAAAATGTGACAGAAGGAAGGTATAGGTGTTTATTTTGAACTAATAATGCAAAGTTGCACTCTTATGAGTTGAATAGTAGACCAACACCATCTCATGAAAAAAGTATGAAATTCATCCAGTGTGGACCATAAACTGAATTAGTATAATCATAACGGCCATATATTTTATTTTCATTATAATCACTAGTCTAACCTGTCAATCAAATCTGATTTCATACTGTAAGAGCTAGTGAGAAAAGACTTTGATAGCCATTCCAGAAACATTTCTTTCAAATCATTCTTGTATTTTGCTAAGACGACCTCTGATTTTGAGCATGAAAATATCAGTTTTACTGGCAGGGAGTGTTTAAGCTCCAGTGTAGTAAAGGACAAATGGTCAATGCCAGTTTTATTGATTTTACTTGTATTTATTGAACATTGAGTTACAAACTAATTTCACATACAACACAAACACGACTCAGATGGGATCATAACTGAGTTTAATCCATCATTTCCCAGCATTGTCTATGTATTATCTATTATAAACAAATATTACTAATGCTGCTGAATATTACATGGATGTGGCTTGTATTTAAGGCACTAACTGTGAATTCCCCAGTAAAAACTCAGAAGCTACTTAACAGTTTTGTGGGGTGATGCTTTACTTTACTTCAGGGGGACACAAAAATAGTAACTAGAGTTTAAATAATTAGTAATAAAGTGAGTATTTACTAGTTTTGTGCCGCTCAGTGTCTGACTTGGAGTTAATCAGGAACATTTCAGGAAGAATGTGGTCAGTATGCCAATTCACAGATATCTATGAACTAACCATTACGTAATGATTTAGGAATATGGTATCTTTAAGTCTTTTCCATAGTAGCTAATCAATATCTACTATAAAGTCCTGGATTCAGAGTTATTCAGTTGTGATAAGAGGTAGTCTGGTCTGAGCAGAAACGCAAGCACAAACCAGGATGCCCCAAAACAGCCCCTTTACTCTTTTATTTACTTCGCTTCTTAATATGTATGAAAAAATAGTTATTGACACGAGTTTTCATCTGACTGAGTTTAATATATTATATTATAAAAGTGATTTTTTTCAGAATAGTTGAATTTTATTAACAAACAACAAGGCAAACATAAGCACTCTCTTTTTTAAAAAAAGATTAAACACAACATTAAAATATACCATCAAATGAGAGGAGGACAAGGCCAAGTAAAGCTTAGAGGCAGCTTTACTAAGACTTATAAATGGAAAGGTTATTTAAATGACTACATATAAGACTATGTGCAGTATCAGACCAATATCTCAATTTAGAATTACAAGCTATTGCACTTAAACAACACAAAGCACTGTACACACCAACAGAAACACAAAAGAAGAGATCATAATGAAAGGTTTTTCCAAGTTGTAACAAGCAAAAATAGTCAACTAAAACACATATATATTTCAACCAGTTCCACCGAACATTATCAATTGTCAGACTAGAACTCTTAAAACTTGACTTGGTGTCACTGACTGGGCTAAAGATGTTCCCACCTTATACTGTGCAAAACATTTTTTTTGTAAGTTGGATTGAAGAAGAATTACATTTACAAAATGTTCAACCAGTACAGCTCAAATTCACAATAAAATGTCCTGTCCTACATTAGAAAACTGCATTTTCATACAGAATTTAGAGTTTTCACAAAGAGCAAAAATTAGATTTTAGTACACTTTGAAGATCATGCAGATTGTTATGGTTCCATGTATAGCTGATATTGTTTCCACAATATTGTTTACACTACCAAAATGTTCCTGAGATAACACAGTGTTACGATCATGATTGGAGCTCAAAAAGACAAACTTCAATGCCATGAACCACCTTGTGCAAAGATTTAAATGGTTGCTCTATTTTTCAAGACTTTAAGGAAAGTGCTTCGTATTTCATGAGTATACAGCCCATATACAATTGGATTCAGAAGTGGGGGTACAAGAAATATTAGCATGCCCATTATCTTTTGCAGGTCAGTTGAAACATTTTTGAACCTGTGAGATAAAATTGTGAAAGTTCCCGCAACCTCAAATATGATCAATATAACCAGCTGTGCAACACACGTGTTGATAGCTTTTGTCTTTGCATCAGACCTCCTTGTGACCACACATGTGATCAGAATCTTAACATAAGAGAATGCCTGAACAGACACACTTACAGCTTGCATGACAGCTGTGTTAAATAATCCTATGATATTATTAACAGTTGTGTTCCCACATGTGAGTTTCAGAAGAGATGGGTTATCACAGAAGACATTCATAATAACAGATTTGCACCTGGGAAGCCTTGTCTGCAAAGAGAACAGTGATACAATCAAGACAAAGT
The DNA here is from genome assembly GCF_910596095.1 of Thunnus maccoyii. Lineage (NCBI taxonomy): Eukaryota > Metazoa > Chordata > Actinopteri > Scombriformes > Scombridae > Thunnus > Thunnus maccoyii. The sequence continues at coordinate 25,213,413 of NC_056538.1, read as the reverse complement.
CAAGACCCCAAACTAGACAGATAATACAAGTAACACCTCTGGGTGTCATAATGGAGCTGTAGCGTAATGGCATACAGATGGCAACATAACGATCAAAAGACATTGCTGCCAGGATAAACAGAATACCACCACCATACATATGGAGTAAGAATGCTTGTAAAACACAGAGAGGATAGTAAACCTTATTAGTTTCGGTTACAATGTCTGAAAGCACTTTTGGTAGCATTGCAGTTATGCCTATCAGATCATTCAGAGGAAGATTAAACAGGATGAAATACATGGGTTTATGAAGGTTCCTCTTTAGAATGATCAACGTCAGTAAGGTCAGGTTGCAAAAAATGCCAAAACAATAAATTGCAATACCAAAAAAGAATACAGGATACTTTCCTCCAGGTGGAATAACAAATGGGTCCAGGGTTAATTCAAAGCTGAACCCAAAAGATTTGTTTTCCATTTTCAGCTTGATTAGTAAGGAGAAAAACAGTCATGGAATTTCATCACCGGAAACTGACTCAATGTCTAAAGCAGTCACAAAAGAACAAGCCACTTGCAGTACAAGCAGTGCTGGACGAAGTGTTGAGGACTGCCCTGCCCGCCTAGCTTTATATAATGGCATCATAACGATAACCATAACCTGTTTACGTCACCGTTTGCCTCTGGGATTGTTAGCTGCTTTGCAAAGATGAATAATGTCAGGGTTACTTACAGAATTGCATTAAGTATTGGGGTCTTGTAACTAACAACAACAACTAAAGTAAAAAGTAAGATTTTCTTTATTTGAATTCGATTTTCGATTAGTTCCCGCGAAATAATTTGTACACACAAATTACTTAGGTTACAATTCTTTATGACCTAAATAATTAATTAAGAAGGTCCTCAGATCATTTAATTAAAATGAAAATCATTAAATTATGGTAGTTCACAAGTGACAGCACCATAAAGAATAAGCTAAAGAGGTAAGAAACACATAGAGGAACTGTTTGAAATTAAGTAGATAAAACAGAATATGAGTAATGGACAATCAACATTAAACCCTTACCCTAACCTACATTTATACTGTGATGGCCTGGTAAGTAGTATTCTATTTTACTGGAAATGTAAAGCTTCAACCAATTAGAGTTATGCATTGACCATACAACTGCCATATTGCACACTCTTATAAATAATGGTTTGCACACCCAAATCAGTTTGATTGTTCCTTTTATGGCATTTTTTCCCTTTTAGTCAAATTTGGTTGCACACACCCCAGTCCCCCTTTTTGTTTTTGGTTGAGCGCAATGTTGTTTACCTCTACTTGGATGTATAAATATATAAATAACGGTATAGGGAATTGGCTGAAATGGAAACAAGATTCTGCTGCAAGACATTCTGCTGTTGGTAGACAAGGTACAAAGATGCTTAGATTGTAAAAAAAGTTAATGCCAGATTTATTCTTGTTGTTTGTTTGTATCCCCGATAAATAAAAATAGAAAAAGTGGTGTAACAACCAATTTAATGTTCAAATGCAAATACATAGGCTTATACTACTCTCTTCTCAATACTGCTTCAGTAACATATTATTCATCATGACCAATAATATATTGTACAATCATACCGAAATCATACCGACCGCTCTTAGGTTTAAGAACATTTTTAAGAAAAAAAAAAAGGTTTGATAAATAGTTTTTATTCTTAAATTTGTGAATAGGAGTATAAGTGAAGGATTTTGATAAATACGTGCTCAGACATTCAGTTATGAATCTGTGATGGAAGGATATTTTCATATGTTAGTAATGTCAGGTTTTATTGTGCACTGTGTAAAGAAATAATACCAAATATCAACATTGTTTCTTATGATTAATGAAGTATTTTCAAAGTATTATGTCTTTTGTGTGAGATCACAGTTGGGGTATAATGTGTTTGATCACAGGCCCCTAGGTAGGACCATTTAAGTTTTTTGCTATTACTAAGTTTACTGAAGGTATCAGGGCTCCTGCACTGTGGGACAATCTATTCCTCGAAACTGGGCTATCGATATCATCTTTGTAATACCACATTTCAGGGCTTTATGTATATTGTTTTTATATTTTCTTTCTTTTTACTGTAACTGTAATTAGTGTTTTATCTACCATATGTCTTTCTCAGAGTTTGAATGTTATAAATGTAATTGAGTTGGATTAAATGTGGTAGTAGTGCTACATAGTGCTACAATACTTTTGCTCTGCTGGGAAGGCCTGACTGGAGCTAGCCTACTCTTCTTTAGTTTTCCATTACCATAAAAAGGCTGAATTTTGAAGGCTGAAATGATCTTTTCCAATAACTCTTCAGTTAAAGCGCTACTGCAACAGTATTATGTAACTGGATACATAACAAGTTGTCAGAATTACATCAGCAAGATGTCTCATTACTTTGTCAAAACACATTTATTAATGAGCCCCCTTGAGATGTGAGTAAATGATGTGTTATTAACTGTCTCACATTGTAATTAATCCCTGGACAATGATGAGATTGTTATTTGCTAATGAAGGATGTTGTTTAATAATACCCGTGGGAAGCTGTAACATGTGAGGTTGCATATGACATAACTTGTTGACACTGATTTCTTAACTTTAAACACTAAATGTTTTTTTTTTTTTTTAAATTTAACAGATTAAGATCACAGTTTTAAGTTTATGAACCACAGAATAGACTGCTGAATTATTTTGATTTTTTTCCATTCATCCGCAGTGAATTTAGCAATAAATCAACAGTTTTAATTAATAATTTCAAACATCGTATTAACTTAAAAACATATCACAATTGCACTGTTTAGCCTTTTCATATGTGTTGTATTTCTCAGAAGATTTGTTTCAATTAGTATGTAATTGAAACAGCACTGCAGTGGTCACATCAGGCCTTTGGGAAAGAGAACCATGTTCATGCACACAAAAGGGCAGTTAGGACATTAGGATATTAGGAAAGACTAATCATTTCACCCATGAGAAACGGACATGATGGACCCTGAGCTGCTTTGATAATTGATTTGATCCTCTAATTACTTTCTGTGGTCTTTCTACGGTACCTTTTACACTAAATGAGGTCAGATACATACTATACTGGACTATGCAACCATTGTTTATCATAATCCTTCTAAAACTAGTTCTTCCACTCAATGTCATATATAATAGACTCAGCAGATTTGCATTAGAATGTTCTTTATGCATTACTGTACAAAACTTCATATGCTCAGGCTCTCTATGAGCATATGGCTCTCTCTCGATACAAGATGACAAATTCATTGGTATCAACTTATTTTAAATGTATTCATTTTAACTATTGCTTAAAACAATTCTTTGTCCCTCATACTTCAAATTACTCACTAAGATGCTCTGATCAGCTCATCTTTATGAGGCCATTTGTCGCCGAGGAAGTATGGTTCCTTTCAATTTGAATAATTTACATGTACATACTGTATTTGTTCTCTGTCTTCATTTGGCTTATTTAAAAATGTTTTGTTTTTTAAAAGGAATTGCATGTGTTTTCAGCAATGTTATCACTCACTGTCACTTTATAGTTTGATCTTTTTTTCTTATAATATTGTCTATCCTAAGGCTGTAACTCTTTTCCATTTTTGTTATTGAGTTGATTGTCTTTTTTCTTTTGTATTGTTGTGTTCTGTGTCGTGCCTTGTCTTGAAAACCCGTTGAAAACAGATGATACATCTCAAGAGGTGTACCCCAATATAATAAATTTTCCTATATACATAACAACAACACCAACATATAAAGGCACCGTAAGTGGCTTTTACATATCAATATAATGTTTTTGTCAAAATGAAAATGTATATTTCTTACTGGTGTTCAAACTCAATTTCAGTTTTGGGTCACTGAATAGTTGTAACATTTTAATGTTAATACATTAAAATCAAATTAGAAATATAGCTGCAAGCGGCAGTTCATGGGTTCAAACCTTTTTGTGCTCAACAGAAGGACATAGCGCAATCGTCAAAAATTAAAGCTGCAAGCTAAAACGAGCAAAAACAAGTTTGAGGCTTCACAAAGGTGTAAAAAAAAAAGTCACTTTAGGTAGTTTAACTCTTAAATGCAGCACCACCATCTGGCCGATTGGGCTCATGTTTCTTGGGAAGCACATGCCCATCATTTCCAATTACTTTGGGGTTTGAACCCTAATGATTTACTTTTAAGCTGACTTTATTCAGAAAAGTTTGATTGGAGCTTTGGTCAATCACTGATTGTTGTCTTGATATTTACTAATATATTAGATCAACTATGATGTGCACTTGAACTAAGAGCTAACTTTTCATTTTAAACCCTGACTGTTATGCTATTTGTCGATTTGTCTACAATTTCATTAAAGTCAAGCCATTGTGCAACAATCATTTGGATAATTGAGGTCAGATGCCCTTTTAATCAATACACTGTCCTCAGGGGTTTCTTGAATTGTCTCTTTTTCATTTCAAACTACTGATTTCCATGCCTAAACATGTAGGAATCTACAAGAAGCCTAAGCCTTGTTAAATAAAACACTGGAGCTCAAATGGGAAAGACAGTGAGTCAGTGACATATGTCACACTGATGATAAAAGAGCTCAAGATCTTACTGCTGAGCCGGGATTCCCAACTCCACAGGCAAGGAAGGTACTGTCATCTCTTGGAACAACTGCTTGTGTTATTTCAACATACGATACCATACCTGCTTGTAGGTTGTGCATTTATTTTATATATGTACAAGACAAAGGTCAACATCATTTTTCACACATTTAATGTCACTTTAATGTATATAATGTGACTACTCTGCATCTTTATGGTTAATTTTATAATACTTGTACTTGTCATTACAGCACACTTTTGTTCTTAGATGTTTAAAGTATTTCTGCACAAGAAGGGACTGAAAATATTAGTCGAAGTAGTAAGTACTGTCTACACAAAAAGCATTTTTGATTTTATATTGAATTATTAAAAGTTTTATTTCCTTAATCATACTTTTGATTTTTTACTTGATGCGTATTTGGACAAAAGCATGAATAATTGCCATAAATAAGTATTGCCTTTATACATCTTATCATATGCAGCATTTTTCCACCTGTCACTACCATCAAAACTTTTTTCTCTTTCAGGTTTCCCTCCTGGTAAAACAGAATGGAAAGCAACATGTCAATGTCAAGTGATATCCTAGAGATCCAAGGCTTTAACATATCTCCAAAGTTTACATACCCTCTGTTTTTCTTACTGCTGTTTGTTTACTCTTCCCTGCTTTTTTCCAACATTGGAGTTCTATTGGTTATCATCACTGAGAAGAGTTTGCACCAGCCAATGTACATTCTCTTTTGTAACCTGTCTGTCAATGATCTAATAGGTAACACAGTCCTACTGCCACAGCTGATGGCTCACATCATTTCAACTGAACGGTTTATCACATACAACCAGTGTGTTGCTCAAGCCTTTCACAGCCACACATTCGGATCAGCTTCACATATGATTCTCACCATTATGGCAATTGACAGATATGTAGCAATATGTCACCCTTTGAGGTACAGCTCAATTATGACCACCAGAGCTGTGTTTGGGCTGTCTGCAGCTGCATGGGGGCTGTCACTAGCGCTTGTGTCTGTTTTAATAGGACTCACTGTAAGGCTGTCCCGTTGTAGATCGCTTATACAAAATGCTTATTGTGACAATGCATCATTGTTCAAGCTATCTTGTGAGGATGTGTCCATCAACAATATCTATGGACTCTTTTTCACTGTGCTGCTGTTTAGTTGCTCAATGGGAAGCATAGCTGTCACCTATTTCAGAATAGCTCTCATCTGCTGGATCAAGAAAAACAAAGAGTTGAATAACAGAGCACTGCAAACCTGTGCGAGCCACCTTGTTCTTTATCTTATTATGCTTTGGTCAGGTTTTTTAACCATCATATTGCACCGTTTCCCAGATCACCCAGATTTAAGGAAGATTGCATACATTTTATTTCATGTTGTTCCTGCTAATTTGAATCCAGTCATTTATGGAATGCAAACAAGGTCATTACGAGCTAAAATTATCCAGATACTTCATAGAGAAGTGACACCAGCCTAACACCTCCTGTCTTCTGTTTTTAGTATACAGCTTGAACATAGACATACACACGGATAATTGTTTTCACCTGTACTAAAACCTGTCTATATCAGGAACACAAAGATGTTGTTATACACAGATGGTTATGTTTTTAAAGCGTTACATGGTACCAGCAAGGAATTTATATTTTCAGTTGCCTCTGTGAAGACAGGAAGGTCTGCAACTCCTGTAGATCATTAAAGCAGCTGTTCTCTTGCAGATGATGTGACTTACACAGTAAGACCAAAGTTTTGCTCACAATCACATTTGTTTCAACATTTTAAAAACTTTCTCTCTGTGTCATGAACAGGATAGGAAACCCAAAATCTTATGTTACCAAATGTCATGGTGCTGTAGATAAATCCATGAGTGTTGATAGTAGTTTCCTGTGTGCTGACACCCACAACAAGCTCTCTACCAACCTCTTGTGTCTTAATGCTAGAATAGCATCAAGGGCCTTGTTTTGTGCTCTGTTCTGTGTTATGAATAACTTTTATTGTTGGAAAGTTTACAGAAATCTTAATTTATATTGACCTTTGCTGAAATGTTCCTATCAATAAGAATAATTTTCAGTTGAAGGGATTATGGTGATGTTTCATGTTGTGCAATCATTATTAACAGCTTATAACTCAAAGACTACACTCTGAAGAGGCTGTCAATACTGTTTCACTACAGTACAATAATACAATACAAAAAACTTAACTTGTGCATATAATATTATGCATGCAATGTGCAACTGTATAAGCTCACACAAATACACAGCAATACATCACATTCTTAAGCCCTTAAACTACACAGAATGTATTTTACATCAACATATCCTAAATTAACAGCAGCTAGGCTACTGTACTTACTTATTGAATGACATTGAATCCATCCTAAAGTGTCCTACACAGTGAGCTTTTAACTTTTTTTGCTTCCCTTATGCTAAATGGTGACTTAAGGTAAAAGGAAATAAAGAGTGTTGGCCACATTATGAATGTGTGCAGGACATAATCCTGCAGTGTCTCTTAGCTAATAAAATAATAAAACATTTGTTTAGGCTAAAATGATTTAAGATGCTGTAAACACATCAGGCTTGTTCTAACATTTCAGTTTGTATTGAAGCATTACTTATCTCCACTCCCACACTCAAATGCATGACCTCAACAGAATGTATGTACCTGTTATTTAGAAAACCTATAAGATAAAAAACTTGAAGAACTAGAAGAATTTTACAAGATTAGGCTAAAGATATTTCTGAATAAGTAGAAATGTACTGAGTATTCACAGAAATACTGCTGAGAGTGTATTCCAAGTTTAATTCTGAACTTATCTGAACTTGACAATGCAGATTTTCAGTAATAGAAATAACAGTGTATTCAAATCACAGTCCTGCTGATGAAGCATTCAAACTGTTTGCCTTCAGATTGAAGACTTATAATAGTGGGGCACCATAGCTAACCAATTGTTCATTTTGTGATAAAAGCACCAAATTTGGTACATATATAGCTTAATATATTTAGAAGAAATATGGATATTGGGCCATTGCAGACCGGCATTCTGATGACCATAGCAGCCATTTTCCAAAATCATACATTGCTTCTGTCTTCACCCACCCCCAGTCAGTTGATGGCAGCACAGGGTCTGGTAGCAGTGTCTTCCCCCAGATGTGAACACCCTGGTCAACAGCTCCACTAGAGCAGCTCAGGTAGGCAGTATTTGCTGTCCTGAGTTTTTCCAAGGAAAGACCTTCCTTCTTGCATGGTCCACCTTGGTGCAAGTGCTGGTTCTTTCAAAAAGAAAGAACCAAAAAAGAAACAAAAAAGAAAAGAACTTACTTTTGGTCTTCCCATGGCCTTCGGGAGACTCAAATGATGCTACTTCCTGTTGATCATGTGACTTGTGGAATGTCCCATATTTTTAGAGGAGGGACAGGACTGAGTGAAAACCTGGGGACATGACTAAAATGTGTATTTTAACTAACATATTATGAATTTCCAATGATAAATGTATTTTATATCTAAATTGTAAATAGAGTCGCACAATATTACAAAAAAATAAGATTTCTGAAGAACTCTAATCATATTTCATGCAGAAGTAGTGTTAGAGAGTGGGGACAGGCTAAAATCGTGTTTTTTCAGTGTTCTAGGTAGGTGTTACATGATGTATCTTCAAATTGCAATTAGGACAAAGTGCAGGACTTTTTGCTTGATAATATAATGTTATATACAGATGCTTTTCATGCATATTTATGCACGTAATGTCCTGGGGACGGAACAGGCACAGATTCAATGGAATGGTTATAATAATGAAAGGACCAATTACTTTGTAAAAGTCCATAGAATTGTGAATGAGTATTTTATTTGGTTCTCAGGGTTACTAGGATTTAGACTATGTCTATTATTGCATGTGGGTCCAAGGGAAAAGGAAAATTTGACCAACCACGGTTATCCAGTTTTGTTCCCAATATATCTATCAACATATCTGCTAAATTTGGTGCTTTTATCACAAAATAAACAACTGTTATATGTTGAGCTGTGCCGCCCCACTATAACCCATTTTGCAACATAAAGGCCAGGGATAATACACATCAAAAGCAAAGCAAATGGTGGTGATCCAGGGGATTTAAGAGATAATCCATGTGAGTTACATTAAGATGTTCTGCTCTGCTTGTATGTACAGACCCTTATCTGAATGTTTTTCTTAACATGTTGCCTCCTCTGTAAAGTTAGGCAATTCTCTGTCATGATAGTAAAGATACATTTTCCACCCAAGCAAAATTGTGATTTTTACCTCACATATATAATAGTGTGTTTGTGTGTGTATTTCTATTTTCCAACAATTTAAAAAAAAAAAAAAAATCCATGTTACAGTATATGACCATTATACATGTTTTGTCATTGTATTCTGATCCAGGGATTCATGGGACCCTGACAACTACTTATTTTCATTCTATCATGAGTGACATTGGTTGAATTAAGTAAAATATTTAAATTCAAAATTCCCAAGTTCCTGAATTATCTTGAAACCTCAGTGTTCAGTCAGACCTCAGTGAGTGAGTTTGCTCTCAGGGCACTATTAGGACAAAATGTATAGTCTTTTTGTGTTTAATTTCTGTGTTCCTACAGTAGTTTTGTGAATGTATTAAAATGCATTATTATATACTATGTAATTAAATATGATTAGAACACAAAAGTGATTGGTAATTGAATTTCCTCCTGTAAAAAAAATATCTGCCAACAGACTTTTCTTTGCTGAGCTTAATAACTTTCACACAGCATCAGAAAGTTAAGGATACAAGTTTGCCACAACAAATTCATATACAAGAAAATTGGGCTTGGGTTGTCATTGTATTCTAATCCAGGGGTTATTGGGAGCCTGAGAACACCTCGTTGTCATTCTAGCATGAATGGCATTGGTTAAATTTAATAAAATATATAAAATTTCCAACTTTCTGAAATACTTGGAACCCTCTCAATGATCAGTCTGACCCCATTAAGAGGTATCGTTCACAGGGCATCATCAGGACAAAATTTAACTTTTGTATGTTACTACTGTCCTTTTGTGTCAGTAATTGGTTTCAGTGCTGTGCACAAATGTGCGTTAAAAATTGTACAATGGTAGTGGCAATGGATATCACATATATTTGACACTCATCACTTCAAATATAAATCAGAAGTTGTGCAAAATAGAAAAACAGTAACCGTATGATTAAAGTAAATTAAGAACCAGTGATTTGTGGTCAAAATTGCATCTGTAGAAAATTTTATTGATTTGCCATTTCTTTGCTGAGCTTAATAACTTTCACATAGCATTGGAGAGAAAGTTAGGGATACTAGATAGCAACAATTGGGGGAAAACTGGGGGGTGGGTTGTGTCCTCCAGATTGGAGATTTTCTCTTTACCATACCATACAATTTCTGGTTTTGCTTTCTCTGTTTTTCCTCTAATAAGAAGAACATCCATGCAGAATTGTAACAAAGCAATTTAAAAAATAGTATATGTACTCTTAAAACCTGAGACATTTGGAAAAAGTGCAGTCAGAAGGTTATTTTTAATAAATGGATACATTTCAGTACATAAACTAACCTCTGATCTCCTTTATGCTACTGTATCTACACCAGCTCATTTAGACTCCTTCAAACAGTCCTGCATTTAGATGGCTTTGCCCATGATCAGAAGGCTCATTAAAAACACCATTATGAAAAATATCCACATGAAGAAGCGGTCTAAAACTTTGGCTACCTTCTTCCACTCCCCAGTCCTCTTCTGTGTGGCCCTCTGATCTCTGTAACAGTTGGCTATGTACTCAATGTTACGCAGCAGCGGACTCTCATTGCTTTGAGTGTTGCAGGAAACCTCTCTGTCTTTTCTCTCTCCATCACTCACACCTCCCTTCCTGCATCTCCTCGGACCCCCTGAATCTACACAGTCCATGCTCATGAAAATGCCATTCTTCCAACTGCTGTAGTGGTTGGTAGGGTTCTTCCCAATTGAGCCCATTGGACTCATCATCTGGTCCATGTCCTCTCTCTCTTCTGCAGCCATGGAGCCCACTGTCTCCTGTCCTCTCTCCATTTTGAAGACACAGTCCTCTCTGCCTGGTCCTGCCTGGCCATTCATGGTACAGTTGGTGTTCTTCACGAGTGGAGGTTCCTGTTTCTCAGGCTGTGGTGACAAGCAGTTCTCCCCAACTTCATAAACAAAGCACATTCTGGCCATGTACTGCAGAATGACCTTCTTGGCCCACTTGGGAACAGGCTTGGCATCTGGGCCGCAGTGGTGTATGTTCATGATGAAGATGGTCAGGGCAGTGGAGGCTGTGATCATGGTCATGGTTGCAATGTAATATTTTCCTGTGGAAGAAGAACAAGAAAAGGAAATCATCATACAGAGGCGTAGCGTACAGTCATCCACATGTTGGTTCTGACCCTGTTTTGTTGAACTTACCAATAAGTGGTACATTCTCAGAGGGTGGCATGATCTCTGCAACCAACAGCTGAAAGACAGTGAGCGCCAGCATTACGGTAACACCCAAAGACACCTTCTCTCCAGAGTCAGCAGGCAGGTAGAAGCCCAATGGAGCCAGGAATGAGATCATCACACATGGTATTAGCAAGTTGAAGACATAGAAGGAAGCCCTTCTCTTCAGTTTCAGTGTGTAGGTCACATCAGGGTAAGGGTCAGCACAGCAGCCATACAGAATAATGTTCCTCTTAGCTGGCATACCCAGCACCTCCCATTCAACATTTTCCACCAGGTCAGCCAGGTCAGCACTATCCATGGCGTTCTGGATATCCAGCTGGTTTCCGTTGTAGGTCCAGGAGCCGTAGGTGAACCTGCATTGCTGAGCATCAAAAGGAAAGAAGGACACGTCCACTTTGCAAGAGCTCTTGGTGATAGCTGGGGAATCCCAAATTATCTGGCCGTCATGTCGGATCACCACATTGGTGTCCATAGGGCCAGTGAAATGATCATCAGCACTGAAAGACAAAGAAAACTTGTCTGGAAAAAGAGATTAGAGTAACAAATTGTTCAAATCAGATTTGGAAGATTTTGTACAAGCAGGTTGAATCTTCTGGAGAAGCTGGAGAATGATTCAAAAGAAAAAAATCTTGATGAGGATAAAAGGGCACAAGTATACCCACTGAGGGAAGAGTCAACACATTTTGGGGGAGTTGCACTCATTCCTCAGTGTTGTGTCTGCATTTTATAGCTTACCAGTATTGCTTAAGTGTGTGTTTGTGTGTCACTGTGCTGTTAGTCTACATGGCATCAGCTGTGACCCTATACCTACTCAGCTTTCCTTGCCTTCTCTTCCTATTTGTCATCGAAGTGGTTCAACTGTTTTTTGATTTTAAAATTTCAATATGTGTTAGTCTTTCTTTGTTGTCATCTGTATAATTATTGGTTACTTTACTGGTGCATAAAAAGCAGACCAAGGCCTGGACACTCCCATGAATAATAGCTTCAAGGAATGTTCAGCTTGTGCCTTTTATACTGACCCACTAGAGCTATAGTAAGATAATGATATAATGGTTAACCCAATACCAGTCCGACCTACTTGTTATATAGGACTATATCAGGTCTCCATACATAACTACTAGGTATGCGGATGGTATCAAGTCCATCGTAATCATCTTTATTCCATCTGAGGTGTGCATCAACCCACACTTGCCGTATCCATAAATAAGCAGTCAAAATTTGGTTTCTTTCATCCTGTAAAAGATTGAAAATCATTAAAAAAAATTTTTAAATAACTGACAAAGAAAAGAGGCATGTTAAATGTAAGGTGCCAAAACAGAAATATGATCAGAAAACAAAATGGCATCACCGATATGGTAATGCTAATGTGTGGGTATCTGCACAGCTAACTCTCACACATACAATACTGTAGTGACTTGTGTTTTACCATGTCGATAATTTGTGACAGTGTAACCTGCAGGGTCACATTCAGTATGATGTTTGTGTCCTCCACGGGCCTCAGCGCACTAGTATAGTTGGTGAATAAATCCTTCAGGAGCTTCTGAGCATATTTGCCATGAGCACACCAACAGGCTGTAACAGGGATAGAAACAATTTTACAACAATATCACCACAAAACACCTGTTGTACTTCAGTTGACTGTGCCACATTACATTTTACTTAGGATTTTTAGCCAGGGCATTCTGGTGTGATCATTTTGGATTAATGGAAGCTGATGAGTTTAAATAACAACATTTCTAGGCAGGAACATTCAAAGCAAAGCCAGTGATGTGGATGCTGAGGTTCAAAGAAAGCAAGAACATGAGAGAAAATGTGAACACATGACAGATGGTGGAAGGGTAAAAAGGGGATGTCAGGCTAGATTGCCCTTCCATAAAGCTCTAGGAAGAGATCAGGCAAATCTGCCATTATGTTCCAGCGGAGACCTTCTCTGTTGAACTTGTGTATGAGGAATGTAGCATGTGTTCATTGAACACTTAATCCAAGGGACACACAACATATGAGTATCAAAATGAGCCTAAGCAGGAAGATTAAACATCCATGTGCTGTGAAAACAGTGATGATAGAAATTATTAACCAATAGATCCTACTATATGCCATCTTTAAATACCATTTTTCATATTTTTTAATTATGCTATCCTACATTCATACCTCAAAATCACAAGGCAACCTGAGAGAGGATGTATGAATAATTGTGAAAATGAAAACACTATCATTTAAAAACACTAAACGGAGCGAGTTTCCAGTGTCAACAATGGATTTGTGAGAGCCAGATGTTAACCCTGAATTGCTGTTTCAGTAAAGCCTCTGAGCTGGATACAAAGAAGGTCTACGGGATTATGATGCCAGCAAAATCCCTTAACAACTGGCAGCAAGTTTGCGGATTCTGGGAGGCAGCTTGCGTGGAAGAGGGATGAAAATCTGAGAAGAAATGGATCATCCATAAAATATTAAAACAATGACATTAGTAAAATGAAATGCAATCGATGCGGATCTGAGTCGATAGACAACATTTTATGTAAATTTTGAAACATCTAGTCGTCATCAGTGCTGGAACAGTGTTTGATATTTTCTCGCGTTCTCTCAGTTGAGGTTTTTTTGTGTTTTTTTAAGTGGTTTTGTTTGTTTGTTAGTTTGTTTGTTCTTTGTTTTTGTTTTTACGTATGAAACGTAAAACAGCGAGTAATTACAGGCATTAAGACAGCCTCTATCAAGTCACAATTTTAGACCCGATGAAGTAAACTAAAAATGAAATGAATGGAAACTTACTTGGCAAAATACTGGCACAAAGAAGCAACCGAAATAAAGTTTGCATTCCCCATCGTTTCATCTTGCTGAAACAGGTTATCTCGACCCAACGACCATTTGAGCTGCTCTGTGCCAAACAATTTTCATTTACTAGAAAAAACAAAAAACAAAAAAAACACATAAAAAAGAAACAAGAAAAGCAGACTGATAGCGAAAGCAGCGGATGACTTGTCCTGTACAAGGCCAGAAAGTGCGCTGTTAACGCTGGGAAAGAAAAGAAGAGGCGGGGCAGAAAGACGAAGATCTTTCACCACATGTTAACCCTATCGATGTACACAGATCGTCAGGATCACAAACGGCACAGATATACACAGTGCGTTTAAGTGGATATAGAATTAAAATAAAACGAAATAAAAATGGATCCTTTGTTTGCTCCGGTTCAGCACCACGGAGAGCTCCCGGACCAACGCTTTACACGTTTTGATGTGAGACTGGGGAAGCATCTGCTCTCCACAGAAGTTAATGGGAAGGATTGGCATATCACCTGCACGCAAATGTGTACTTTGGTGTAAGCACTGCACGCAATATGACCGTGTAAAGTCGTGTTATTTGTGCGCAGATTGAAGAGACTGGATCGCAATAAGCAAACCGGTCCCTTATTTGCGCTTTCATTTGTTACACTGAAGCAAATTATTGAGAGATACATTTTTATACATTAACAAACATGTGATTTATGCATCATTTTAATAAACAACGCCACCTCAGTAGCATATTCTCCTCCGCTCACTTTCTCTTCCGGGTGCATGTTCTGTTCTTCATTTATGTTCATTTCCTCCAGCTATCAGTCGCACATGGAGGATGCTGCATCCAGCACAGGCCTGTTATCATCTTCTGGTATTATTCGACTGAAATCCAGTGGATGCTGGCGTTTAAGATGTATGTATGGATGATCCCCAGCTTTTTTGAGGCATCGCACCCTATTGTTGGTGTCCGGAATATTCACGTCCATCGTGCAGCCTGATACAATGAATGTTACTGTAATAGCGTAGCTGTTGACGGGCCAATGTGCGTGTAGTTTGTAGTGGCATTTGGTAAACAACAAACAGAGTGGAGGTAGGTTTCGTTTTTCAGACTTCAGATGTTCGGTAGCCTATGCAAATGTATGCAAATGTTAGTAATTCAAGGTGGATATTAATATTGTGGCTATGTGATACTTGTATTAGCAACGTTTTTGATGGTACTGTGCTCTTACGGACTGTACCTTAACCAAAGTCCACTAAAGTGAATTGAATTGAATAAACATTCACTACTTGACATTATCAATGATTTTCATATTTTCCTCATATATTGCCTGCTGTTTCCTGACTTGGAGAAAGTTAGTTATGCCACATGCATTACATTTCCCTGTATGTACAAGAATATCTTTGCAAGACATGTTTAAAACTGACCTTTTTCACTGTGGCAGACCCAGTCGAAGATGCTACAAAGCTCAAATATCTTGGGGCATGAGAGGCCCGTGGTCATCAGGTTATCATTCACCACCTTTGTTCTGGGTACTGTGTGCCTACCGCTACTTGGGCTGATAACTTGTGTCTTCATATCCTCAGTTTTTCATTTTGATGACTCTACTGGTACACATTGTCAGGTAATGTCAATATTTAACAAATTGAACCAACCATGTTTGGCTTATCTCAGTGTTTGTTTTGAGCTTTCTGACAATCATTACTGTGTCTTTCTAGGTTCCTAATTACCTGCCATCTATCAGTGCCTCAATAAGTCTAAGTCCTGAGTGCCACATATGGCGGTTCTGCATTGGCCTGCACTCAGCACCGAGGTTCCTGGTGGCAGTTACCTACTTTAAATTTTACAAGACTCGTTTTGCCTCGAGGTCCCTTGAGAGTTCACTCAGCTGCTTGAACCTGGCCTTTTCTATTTCTGAGAACCTTGGCCTCTTGCTCCTCACATATGTGTCATCCAATGAAACATACTGTGAGTAATTCATATTTTGAGATCACTTTAATAACAATTACTTTTATTGGAGATGTTTTCATTCAAACCTTCATTTTCATTGTGAGTCACTGTGCACTGTGAAGCTTCAACCTATCTCCTCAGTTAATTTAGATTTTTATTTGGTTTTAAATGTAGCCTTTGAAATGTCTGTTGTTGATGCTTTTGAATAGAGAGGGGAGATCGTGTGAGATGAGTTTTAATGGTTTAACAAAAAATTGCAAATAAAACATGCTTTATTTAGCAATATAAAGAACCTTTCTGGGCATCCATTAAACTAGAAATAATAAAAGGAATAGCAAAATATTATGTCGTCAGTTGTGTCTGGAGTACAATGCAGAATTTGTTTATTGATAAAGGCAGGTTGATGCATAGATTGAAAGTTTAAATGAAATATTACAATTACAACTTCACCCCCCTCTCTCTCTCTTTGTATATTTTTCCACTCAGTTGTCCATAAGGAGGGCTTTGTCTTGTTCATTGTCAGCTCCATTATCTACATGCTAATAACCTGTCGTTTATGGAAAGCTATTAAGAGGTATTCATTAAGTCCTGAGGTAAGGAAAGCCAAATCACTGAAATCTCTCATGTCATTTGCAGTATTTCAGTCCAATTCAGTATTACAGTTTTGTTTGTTTTTTATCTAGGATGCTAAATCTCACCATTGGAAAGTACGTTTCTTACTTCTCAACGTCTCCTTCTGTGCTTTCGCTGGATTCTTTTATTGGAAACACAATATGTACTGTGAATCAGGGAGTAAGTATTACATCAGTTTGATAATTTTGATTTATTCAGTAAGGGTTGTTGACAGTGCTAAAAGGAAAATAGTCAAAAACATACTTGTCATATGAATAGTAAACACATATGAATCAACCCTTTGCAAAAGTTTTTTTAATATTTGCAATATTGTAAAATTGTAGGTTAAAAATCATATACAATTGTTTCTTCTTCTCACAGGTTATACATTGTTTGCCCTGTTTGAGTATCTAGTGGTCTTCTCCAATATGGCCTTCCATCTCACAGCAGTATGGGACTTTAAGAGCCGGGAGGTCATGGTGATTTCATTCTCTGAGGACAAAGTCTTCTGACTAGAAACTCAAGTGCTAAGTGCTGTGTGCACAACCACACCACCTGGTGATAACAGCCTTGCTCCTGTTCAAGAGGACAAATAGGATGAAGGCCTTTTCCACATGTTTTCATGATGACAGGTCTCAAGTCCTCAGAGGATAGAGACAGACATGGAACAAGAAAAGATATGCATATGTGCTACAGTATGTTCTACTTAATTAGCTGCAAGTGCATTTTATTTGCCTTAGTTTTTTATTCATGGACGCCTTGACCTATTTACAGAATGTTCTTTAATGTGAAATTTCAAGTTTTGTACAATGCACAACAAATTTGTGGTCATACTGTTTGTGTACCAAAGTAAAGTGACAGTTTCTCAACTATGTTTGGCTTTCCTTTTTAAATACAAAAAGGGGAACAATGTATATAAATGATTTAGTGTCCAATGAATGACTAAAAGCACAATGTTATTATACCAAAGTCTACTGTAGGTGTTGTTCTGAATTTCTATCTGGGCTCTGTTTAGATCATTCCTAATTTTCTTAGTCTTTCTCACACATATAACAATTTTAATGTTTCTGATATTATGTTTTCACGTTTTAAACCATTCAAATTCTTCAAAAATGACCAAGAGCTATTCTCCTCTTATCATTTAGAATGAGACCACTGGTGAGAACAGGTTTTGCCATTAGTTATGCTTTGATGAAATGTTTTTATATTCCAAAAGTATCTACACATTTAATAATCTGTGATTATTAAATATCTAGATTTATGTAACTCTTTTGATATCTGAATTCTCTGTACTACATGTGTCCTCAATGCACTGTTGTTAATCTACTGCAGATATTATGATTACACACAGCTTACCTAACAATGACCCCAAAGTTAATGCTGCTGGATAAAATCCCAGGTATCACACGAAAGTAGGTATTCTAGCATGCCAGAAACTGGCATGCCATGCTAGCTTAGGCATGGAAAATGGAATTAAATTTAAAATTAACTGAGTTTTAGGTCTGTAAGTAAAAATAATCCCCCCCCCAGTCTTATCCAAATGATCCATGGACAGTCACGCACTAGCAAGAAGTCTAACTTTGGCTGCAAAACCTCAAATTATACTAATTTACAACAAAACTGAGAAAACAGTATTTAGTATTATCTCTCTTCTTCTTTCTTTCTTTAATATTAGTATTTAATGAGTTAATGATGTTTTTTAGTCAATTAATGAAAGTTAAGGCAGGCATCTCAGTGTATGAAAGATAAGATTGAGCATCATGGTTAAAATCAGTATTAGGATATTAATAAGAATAGTTTCCTGATATTACATATATACAATATGGCAAATGTATGCAGAATCATATGTAAAGCATAACATTGGAACAAACAGTTGCATTGAAGATATTTGAATTATTTTATATCAGATAAAACTTTTCAATTAGACCTTTTAACAAATTTCCTAGTTTTAATTACAATTTACTTGGAGTAATGCCTTCATACCTACAGCAGAATTATATTAAATTATATTACAATGTGCTCATATTAAGTACATACTGCAGAAATAAGGTTGAAAATGGGTGAAAGTTTCCTTTAATATGCCTGCAAGACCTTGCATGTCAATGTAAAATCCACTAGATGGCGTACTTCAGCTATTTGTTTTCATTCATTGGTCGTGACATCCAGTATACACTCCGGACATTAGGGGGCGACACTTGCAGATAACAACCAGGGACTCGGGGGAGGGAGGGGGGTGTAGAAGAAGACAAGCCCTCCGATTGTCCGTGCACATTCTGCGGCTTTTTCGGTTCAGTCTCTCTCGGTCGACGGGAAAGACCGAGACCATTTATAGGAGGTGGAGTCCGCTGTGCTTCAACTCCGTCTGCTGCAATGTTAACTCAGAGCTGAAACTACACATCTGCTGCCTCTGATACATGACAGGTGACTTATTTTGTTTGTTATTCAGCATCACGGTGTGTCAGTTAACGTTAGTAACATTACCACGCAGCTATAGTGGGTCTCGCAGTGTCTTGTAGTTAGCTAAACGTCAACGATGGCTAATGTCCGACCGTAGAAAATATAGTGACTCGACACGAGATAAAATAACTGGAAAAAACACGGTTAGTGTGAGTATTTTTTATGAGGGCTCCGTATTGTTATTCCATCTCTGTTGAATATTTCCGTTCATTTCCTAGTTAGCTGAAATGTTCAAGCTAGCTGTCCGATGTTTGTCAGACATCCAGCCACCAGACGCAGACGAACAAGGCAGCTGTTACTTTTCATAATCTTATTATTTATCCCTCCCAGAAGTGACTTGTGTTTGCAAACATGCCGCCAAGCACCTCCAAAACACCGCTAAAGTGACAAAATGTCGCTCTAAATGTTGCCTTAGTCTCATCAAGGTATTAGCAAGCTAGCGACGGTTGATTCATTCAGGAAGAAGATCTCACTTGAGAAGTAACGTTAACTGTTAGCATGTTGCTGCAGGGGATCTTTATATAACTAACCGTATTTCTTGGTGTGCACGAAGCCAATTAATGGAGTTACCTCTTTTTGTCAATATGTCATACGTTTCCAAGAGACAAAACATCTACGTTGTTTTCAGTATGAGCGATGTTTAATTGATTTAAGCCAGTTAGAAACACTGCCAAATAGTTGTGCTGGAATCATCAGAATTTCCATGGCTCTATTCTGTCTTTTTTTTTCCAGCATACACCAGTCATGGAGTTTAACAAATTGGTGACCTTGTGGATATTTTGCCTGTGTCTCATCGGCGAAAGTTGGACTGACAAAACAAGTTCACCAACACCAGACAGTCAGACTGTTGAAAATGGGGTGTCAGGTGAGTGATCGTGGCACTAAAGGACAGGTTCACAATTTTTCAAGTCTGTCTTAAAACAACAATCAGGTGCCCCAAATGAACACTGAAATAGGTTTTTCTTGCCATAATCATTCCTATTGTTCATACTGACCATTAGAAGATCCCCTCATAATGCCCTTACAATGTAAGTGATGGGGGACAAAATCCACAAACCTCCTTCTGTTAAAAAAATGTATTTAAAAGTTTATTTGAAGCTAATTTGAAGCTTCAGCTGTCCACATTAGTCAAATCAAGTAGATATCTTTCAACATTACAGCCTTTTTAGTGCCAAAGTCCTTCTTTTTGTTACTGCACTTCTACCGCAGCTCAACAGGGAAACATAAAGAGGGAATTGGATGCTAAAAAGACTGTAAATGTAGCAGATATCCATTTGATATGACTAACTCAGACATGCTGAAGTCTCATATAAGCCTCAGATAAACGGTTAGATGCCTTTTTAGCACAAAATGACTGCATGGACACACTGGATTTTGGCACCCATCACTTACATTGAAGCATATTTGAAGGGGATCTTTTTAATAGCCAGTATGAACAGGAGGAATGATTACAGCAAGGAAAACATCTTTCAGTGTTAATATGGGTACCTGGCTGTTGTTTTCAGACACACTTGAAAAACTGTGAACCTATCCTTTGATTTGTAGTAGGTTTATTTGTAGCCATCTATCAAGCTATCCTGATACAAACTATAGATTGACAGCTGGAGTATTACTATACATGTCAAATCTTTGTGATTGTGCAGGCACTAAATGTAGTGATGCTGAGAATAGTCTAGCAGGCATTCTCTATTAAGCCTCGCTAATATTAAGCCACCTACTCAAACATAAGGTAATTGATCTAATGGTTAGTGAGCAGGGCTTTAAGTAGTTTCTAATTCAGAGAGTTTCTAATAAATCGTTAATTCATTTAGAGTTGCAACAATTAGTCGATTAATCGATTAGTTGATCAGTAACTATTAAATTCATTGACATTTACTTTCATAATAGATTAATCGTTTGGAGTCATTCTTTAAAAAAGAAAAAGAAAAGTCCAGATTCCAGCTTCTAAAATGTAAATATTTTTTTATTTATTTAGTCTTCTATGATAGTAAGCTAAATATCTTTTAGTTGTGGACTGTTGGTCGGGACAAAACAAGACATTTGAGGACGTCATCTTGGTCTTTGGGAAACAGTGATTGACATTTTTCACCATTTTCTGACATTTTACAGATTAAACAACTAATCGATTGATCAAGAAAATAATCACTTGTTCAATTAATGAAAATAATCAATCAATTAATTATTATTATTTATTATTATTAATTAATACATTGTAAATATTTGGTTTTACAATATTACATCATACATTGTTTTTCTTCATTATACTTTTAATTGTGTAAATTGGGATAAAAAGTTGGTCTCGTGCAAGTTTATGCAATCATTAGATCTTTGAATGCGCAGTACTACAGGGAATTATTCATGTGTCTTTACTACATTACACAACAGATTTTCTCCCTTTTTTTAATTGAAAGTGGTCAACATGAACATTTTCTGTCTATAGCCTATATACTATGAGTGAGTTAAACAAATTGTTGGTGTAAATGAAATTTATTTATTATGTTACGTCCTCTGTCATAATCTCTTGCTACAATCCATGGAGTGATTTTACACGAATGATGACAGCGGTTGACTCTGTCAAGCGATAGTTGAGCAACCAAACCATCATGAACTATAAAACTTGAATCTACACAGGAAATGTATGAGCCAGTTATGACACACCTTGACTGAGATTATAGAAGTTTACTAGTTTATGAATTTGTATTTGTTAACAAAAGGCATAACTGTTAAATCTCAGATTTACATTCTGAAATGCTGAACTTGACATTATTAATGTGGTTTATTCTGTGGTAGTGATATTTTATTAGTATTTCTGAAGTGTGATTAAATGTGGAAAGTTGCACACTTGTGCTACAGGCACAGTTTTACTAATGTGTGTCACATGTCTTAAGAGTCCCAAGAGGCCTAAGTGTGGGAAAGAATTTATTCTTGACAGTATTTTTTTTTTTTTCTTTCTATCCCCAAAGCATGACAGGTATTTTGACTGATGATAGATCATAGTAACTGTTGCAGTTATGAAGTGGGGAAGTTATGGAGTGTGTTCTCCATCTGCATGCAGGCACAGAGAATGACTTGCGTAACTTGAGCTCTTAAAAAAGGCAGGCTGACTGGTATGTAAATATCTTTATCTTGTGTCTCCAGTGGTTTGCAAGCCAAATGAGAAACAGGGCCAGGTTTGGTGTATGAGAGTGTTTCAGGTGGTAGAGTTTCACTCGGGTAACTGTCATTCTTTGTTTAACATCGTGAGTGTGAATGAGTAAGTGTGTGAAAGAGTAATTGCCTTATTGGTATGTTGTTGTACAAGTTCTCTGAGGCTAAAATCCTTGCCTACTGTGGCTCAAAAATTAACTTTTAACCACACGGAAGTTCCTGTTGTGCCTTGCTAGTTCTGCGTCAGTGGTTTCATGTGTAGAACAATAGTAAAAAAACACAAAAGACATACACAAAATAGACATAGTTGTAGGGATCAATCTGTGACATGTTTTGCTTTCTGCTTTGTCTCTCTAGCCACTAAGCCACTCTGTCATAACATGTGGTTCTGGGAATAAAGAAAGCATAGATCAGTTTGATGAGTTGATCAGTGCTATTGGGCAATAAGATGTTAATTCTGGCACATTGCAAACCTAATACCTGGAACTGACTATACACTATTGTGTTGGTGGGAGTAATTAATGGTGAAGCATTATGAAGTGGAGTAGTACCAGTATAACATGGACCTGAGTTTGGGCATTTATGAAGGGGAGTTTGATTTTTGCCTACATACTATTGTTGTGAGGATGATGTAGGCAACATGAAAGGCAATGTCTGTTTGGGAATCGGCCAAGTGTTAAACCAAAAAAAACCAATCAAAAACGACAGCCATTTCAAACCAGAATTAACTAGTACCAAGTATTTTATCTAATAATTCTGTAGTGCTGTGATGAGACAATTTATATCCAACTTTTTATTTATTGATGTATTTGTATATGACAATTTGTGTTGGAGAAAGATTTGACATTTCTGATGTCAGTATCAAGCAGCAGACTGAGCCTTGGAGCCTTAGAATACACAGAGTCAGTTTAATGTCTATACCCATGTTACCAAATATTTTACAAATGATATGTTCTATCTTTGGGAGATGATGTAGAGGAAATACAGGAGCCAAGTTTTGATAGTGGTGAGCAAGGGAAGCTTCCCCCTTAAACCTTGCCTTCTCCTTTTGTGGTCATGATCACAGTGAAATCATTCATGTAACTTAGAAGTTGCAAAGCATTTAACAAACTTATAATGAATTGAATAAAATACATTCTTAAGATTTTAGGGGTACTCGACCATGTTACCTTGAATTAAAATACACACTTCAAACTTAGTGTTGCTACAGGTAACTTGTCATGCCCTTTCACACAGCTCCTGAGTGTCTGCAGCACATGCCAAACAAGGTTTCCTCTTAGTGGGCGTGGCAGCTTTATCTTTGATCTATGGCAGAGGATTTCTAATCCCTCAGGAAGGAAAGGGAACACAGGGCAGACAGGGCTCACTAGATGACTTACAGATTGCCAAATTATATGATTATTTATCAAAAAAATAGACATTTCTGATTATCTACAATGAATTGTTGAGCCTTACACACACAAAGCCTTACTCATTACTGATACCTGGCTGACATAATCCTAAAAGCACAGTTGAAACGTGCACATTTAAACAAATAAAGCATATTAAAACTAACAAACCCAAGTCATCTGAAAAGAAACTGAATTGTAAAATCCTATTCAATGATAAGTATAAATTAAAAGGTCATAATTATTTAAAAACTTATTTGCCTTGGGAGGAGGCCTATTTTTGGTCTACACAGTAGTCCTGACAGCCATGGTATCTTGCTTCTTTGTAACATCCCCACATTTAGTGAAAGGCCTTATGTAAACAAGGCTTTGTCTGCAGCCAAGGAATTTTGCAGTTCAGTTATCATAGCAAGAGAGAGGTTTAGTGAGGGCAATCCAACATGGGACTTTACATTTTGACTATTCTGCTAAAAGCACAAAAGGTTAAAAGTCACAAACCTTTAGCCATCATAGGATTAGTTGAAGTTAAGAGATTTATTGTAGCATTGAGCTGAAAGTATTTGAGTATCTTGATCAGATTTTTTTTAAATGACCTGTCTAAACAGAGCTGGCTGTTTCTATTTTATTTTGAATAACATAGTTATTGGATATTCCAGACATTGCTGCGAAGAGACTATGCTTTTGCTTGAAATGCATGTTTAGTGCTGAATTGCAAAAATCTAAAAATAAAAATTTCAGTTTCCTATAGCTTTTTTTTTTTTTTGTCTTATCGTGTAGCAACAGGAGGAACCATGGCAAGGATTTCCTTGGATTATCTTGCAAACTGCAGTCATTCTAGCTGTGGGTACAAGACTGCTTGTTTTCAAGACACATTCAAGTTTGGTCACTGTTTTAGGTGTTAAGGGACTCTGGGTGACAGAGCACAGTACGGAAATAATTGACAAAAGGTGCTAAAAGCAATGGAGAACTTCAAGTTTTTTGGTCTTTTCAAAAATAATGAAAAAAACTAAGCCAAAGTGTATTGCTAAGACATTCTGTGTGTGTGTGTGTGTGTGTGTGTGTGTGTGTGTGTGTGTGTAATTGCACAATAGGCACTAATTTCCAACTTGGTATATGGTTCTTTGCTCATTGCGAAAGAGTAGACTAGATTAATCGTCTAATCGTAGTAGTAGCAGTAGTAGTTTGAAGACACCTGTGAAATAAAACCAGGATAGTTGACTAATACTGACAATTCTGTGCTGATCCATGAGTTTCCTCCTAACACTGTCTTGATATGACTCTGTTTCTCCAGATTTTTGTCGCATTGATGAGCCACTATGCAAGGATGACAATGCCGCTCTCAGCTTCGAAGCGATCCGCAGTATCCACAAACAGATGGATGATGACGCAAACGGCAATGTAGACGTGGTAGAGACAGACGGCGTAAGTACCACCCTAAAAAGTCATCATGAGCAGGAGCTGATGCTCTATTGAAGGCAATATTCTGGTTTGTACAGTCACAAAGCTGGTGCTAAGTCATTCCGAAGGGGCTTACAGGTATCATTATTGTAATCCTCTGTCATCTGACTTGGCATCGGATTTGCCGTCAAGACAGTCAGTTAATCATGGCCCTGTAATGTCATTAACCTACTCTGAGTACCTAGAGGATTTTCCTTGTTTGTGCTCCAGTGCTCTTTTCCTCAAGTTTTTGTCAAATAATTAACCTAATTAACATAAAGTGGTTGTAACCGGCCTGACACAGACATTGATGTCCCACATTTGTACAAACACAGTGTAACAAAGGGTATTAATGCACCTTGAAACAGACTCTGTGGTTTGCATTTTTGAAAACATGAGTATTTTTTTTTTAAATACAGTGAAGTCAATATAAACAGCTTAAAGTTACAGATTATGTGCATTTACAGCTGTATAATGCCCATCAGAAGCCAGGCCTGTTGCTTCTCAGACATCACTGGGGCCTTAAAGACATTGTCTGTAGTCCATTTAGCTTACATCCAGATCTCTAGTCTAAACTACATGGTCTGGAGCCTCATGACGGTTTGGTTCAGTCTGTGTCATGTGATTCAGGCCAGACTAAAGCAGGCATCATCATCACTGAAGCCGTCTCTGATTTTAGAAGAGGCACTTGGCATGCAAATACCCCTAAGGCATAGAATCAAGTGTAGTACAGCGAGTAGTAGTGGCTTTGAGCCGAGAAACAGAAAGCTCAAAACGATTAAGCACTTCAAGACTATAGTCCAGGTTCCTATTGTATTACAATGATTAAAGAAAGAGGATTGTTGATTTGATTTTTTTTTTCTTTTTTTTTTTTTACAACCAAGATCAAAGTGTGTATCTGGCTTTTGAAAATAAGCTTTGAGCCTTTGCTACATTATACAGGTCCTGCTAATTTTCTACTGAATATATTTTCAGGAGCGTGATATTTCACCTGCAGTGCAGACCATCTCTCTACCCTGTAGTGAAATCCTCCCACATGAATCTATCAAGAAAGAAAAGCATGATGACTTATTATTGTCTTCCACCCGTGCTGCATGAGTTGGCTTTTGTGGGTGTGCAAGATGTGTAGGGTTTGTTTTTTAAAAAAAAAAAAGTGGTAACCTGGTGACTGAGCTAGCCTACAATGTGGTGGGCAACTAGTTAGGTGGTTCCATCGGTGGATATTTGACAATTAACACTCTAGTGGGGGAAATAATGGAAAGAGCCATGCATTTTGGTACATAGTGCCATACAATATACTGGGTTCTCATTTCTTAACTTAAAAACCAAAAAGTCTGTTACACATATTTTAAGAAATTTCATATATTTGGCAGCTAAAATGTCAAAATCTCCCTTAGTGTAAACCTCAACATCCCATGCTATGCATATTTTTTCCAAGTCCTTACAAAACCTAAAATCCACCAAGAATCAGATAATGTTTTGTTGGGTGAAAAGGTAGAATAACCTCCTGAGTCGTTCATGTTCAACCTGTACGTAGCTACAACCAATTTACATTAGAGATACATTTAACATACTCTATTACTTTCAGAAATAATCATCATGACAGTCAATTAATTAATTGGCTATAGCTCATGAAATATTCCTTAAACCACAGTTATTTCAGCATTTTAAATTCACAATCATTGGCTAAAATGACTCTCAACCTTTGGCATCTTTATATAGGTTATTGACATCCTGTTTTTTTGTGGTGCAGGTGACTATTGCACTATGAGCTTTAGTGTTAATCAGTCATGCTGATTTGCCCACACAACCCAGATGTGGCTGTTCCAGGAAGCAACAACTGCACTGCACTTGTCTGTGGTGAATCAGAGGAATCAGTCGCTTGTGATGGCACACAGTTATTAGCAAGTGACTGAAACTCAAAGTTTCAGTGATTTTAAAGAAGTCTAATGTGCTGCCTTTGTAATTGGTTGGTGATTCTTAAAGATTGGATTTTTGCAATGTATCAGAACAAAATATAGAGTCCAGATTCTAGACACCTTTCTTTAGAAATCTACAAGGCCTAATCAAAAATCTATGCAGTGCATTATGCCAACCTATTGTGTTTCATAGTGTAAGCTCTGTTGGATTTTGATAATGTCTGGCTTTTAGCTGTAAGTGATCAGTGCACATGCTGTAATGTAGAATAATTATTAACAGGGGTGAGGAGGAAGTTCTGTGCTGTTCCAGGCCATTAAATAGTTGGTGGAAAATCTTGCTCATTTTTCAGGTCATGTATGGTAGAGATATTTATAGTGTTTCATGTTCGTTTCACAGTGAGGGAAGGAAATGCATTCATAAGCCACAAGAATTTCATTTTCTTCTTTTATTGGTGTCATAAAAACCACAGTAGTGAAAAAGGTCACAGTTTACGGTGTTCACAATAAATTCAAACCCATTAACAGCAAATGTCCAGCACCACTGAAAATGTAGTCTTTGTCCTCCCACATTTCATACATTTAATTCAACCAGACCCTACTCAGACATGGTTTCTGTGTTGTTAAATGTGTGGGCATTTGCTAGGATCTGATAATATGTAATTCACCAAATTAAGGTGAAAGGAAAAGCAAAAACATTTCCCTGAATTGTACATTCAAATAATACTTAACAGCACTGGTCAAAGAAAGCTAACCAAAGTGCTAAATACAGTATGTTTGAGGCATGTGCCTGCATTTCCTCCAAGTGTCACAACTGCTTTCTGTAAGTTAACTAAGTTCCTTGTAACCATTCAAACATCCTTGTCATCCTGCAGTTCCTGAGAGAAGATCTAAACTACCATGACCCCAAGGCCAAGCATAACAGCTTCCACGGGGATGACCAGTTCATCAGTGTGGAGGACTTATGGAACGCATGGAAAGGCTCTGAAGGTACTGCTTTGAAGCCTCTTTTTTCCCCTGAAGGCCAGTGCTGGCTTTACAATGGGGCCTTTCTTTGAGCTCTTCTTTGTATTTGAGTCTGAGTTGTAGACTGTGAATCTTATTTTGCACACTGTGCATTGATACACTCTGCCAACTCTGACTGTGTGATATCAGACTGATAATTATTATTTTTTTATGAAACACTTCTTGTGACTTTGATTGCTAGTCCCAGAGGCCAGCAGTGTTTCAGATAGCCAATAAATTAGAGTTCATGTTTTTCTGTGTGACTGAAAGAGTGGTTCACACAGTATCCCTTCTTGACCCTCTCACTCCACCAACAAAGGGGCAAGGCAGTTTATCAAAGGTCATGTCAAGCAGATATAATTGAATCTGTCGGCACAAAATTCACACACACCCTTTCACCTCCTTCTGCCTATCTGTTTGGCTGGACTATCGTGTACTCTGAGAGCACTATGAATGTGCTGTGCTGTGTTTGGCACTTATGTCTTCTCACACCCTTCCCTCTGCCTGCCTTTTCCCCTTTTCTACTCATTGTACTGAGTTACCCTGCATTGCAGTTCCTTGACAAGGCTCTGGAGGTTTTGAGCCAGGAAACTGTGTTCCTTAGAGCACCACATTAAGATAGATAACTGGGGAGTGGATTTCCCTTCCCCAGTTATTACTGTGCATGTGTATGTTATGCCATAGGATACCTCCATAGCTCATTTAGGATACAGATGCACATGGTGATATAATATGTCTCATGTGTCAAGCTGAATGTGCAGTGCAGTCAAGTATTATGACAGTGTTGTTTTGCCTCTGCATTTCAGCACATTGGGTTGGTGCTGATTGTCAGCTTTAACGTAAAGATGTTTGCATCCACATCAAATGGACAGTGTAAGGAGTTAAGCCTTTTTTATACATCGACCCCCAATTTTAAAGAACAATCATAAATTTTTAAAACAATATTTACCACAGTCATCATATTTCATATTTGGTTGCAGATTTTGTTTGCAGTCTATGACTGCAGGATCATGTTCAGTTATTGCTGGTTTCTGTGGCTTTTTCTGTATGTTTAGTGAAATTGTCCTGCTGTATCATTCTAAAATTGGGGAACTTTGTATAAAAGACTACAGGGCTACAAGTACTTTGTCCCCCAGTATGAATGTGAACATCCTTAAAAATGAAAGTCAGCACTTAAGCCTCATAGTCATAGCCAAAACAATAAAAACATTACCAATACTTTGGGATATGTATGTGATGGAGACATACTATGTGTTTACAGCCCTATGAGTACTGTATTTTAGATAGATATCAGACAAAAAAGATGAAACAGACGTCTAACTGTGTGTCTTCTTTTTTTTCCCCCCTCCTCAGTGTACAATTGGACAGTGGATGAGGTGGTGGAATGGCTCATCACCTATGTGGAACTGCCACAGTATGTGGATGCATTTCGCAAGATGAATTTTAATGGAAGTGTCATGCCAAGGTAGGGGAAATTACGACTTGCACTGAATGTGAACTGCGCTCGAGCTGAGAAAAAGTGTGACTTTTAGCTAGACTATGATTTTCTCTGTAAAACTTTTTGTACTCATGAAGAAACATGGAGTTTTTCAATGGAAGTGATGCAGTTTCTTTAGTGAAAGCAATTAAAAAGACATATATTACTCCCTTTAAAAGATGTTTTGAAGATTTCCTATTCTACTCATTGTCAGTTGTATTTCCCACTTTTAAATCTATGAAAGGAAGCCATTTTGTACATCTGTGAAAATAGCACAATAAGTGGATCTAATAACAATAATGCTTTAAGTCTGATTTGTTTGGATTAATAAGATTTGTTACGGAGTTGCATTACACATACCTGAAAATGACTTACACCCTTTGCACTTTCTTCGTTGTTCACGACTGCGTCTCTGTTCTCTCTCAGGCTTGCTGTAAAGAACACCACTCTGACAGTCTCTATTCTGAAGATTTTGGATCGCAGCCATGTGCAAAAGTTGCAGCTCAAATCTTTGGACACTGTGCTGTTTGGAGCGCCCCTGAGTATGTGATGTTCCTTTTTTATTAATGCCTGCAAGAACATTTTTGTATTCCTATCCTAAAACATACGTACTTTTGTCTGTGAGGTTTGCTTGTACAAGCGTTCCAAGTCCGATTCACCAAACTCTCTTAACTGCCTGAACTTGTCGTAAATCGCTCATTTCAGCTTGATGAATGCCACCCGTTCATAAGGAGGTGCCCATTTGTGAGATCTCATCATTAGCATAATGCCAGAAGGCTCCATGTTCCGCTCCAGTTGTGTGAGTTTTATTCATCACGTCACAGAGCTTTAAGTCCTGCTTTCAGAAATCAGCCAACAAAAACATAAATTTAGGAGTGTCATTAGTGGGGAACCTGAAATAATTAAAAAATATGAATCCAGCTGCCAACGACGTGTCATCAGAGCAGCACTGTACTTTGACAGAATTAAAGAGAGAATGTTTCGACATGAAGTTAGATGCAAAAAAAATGTCTTTCTAAAGCAAAACGCTCCATGACTCATATGAGAGGCGGTCATGTGACAGTCATAGAGATATTAGAGAAGATATTCTAGCCTACAGTAAGCGATGTTACACTGTCAGCTGCAACACAAGATGATACTGGACAGAGACCTGCAGAGAGACACCGAGGCAGCTGTCAGAATGAGAGAAGTTTCCTAGCAACTACTGAAATGTAGAAGTTAAAATCTAAAAACCCTCTCTGTAAATTGGCTGCTATGATGATGATGATGATGATATGGTGAACAGAATAAAAATTTTGCTTAAGTTTGTATTAGTTATATATTTAATTTTTGTTAATTTCATATTTAAACCCAAAATTCATTCTGATTAAGACATTATAATTTTAATGCAAACAGTTGTTCCTCCTGTTTGAAGAAAGACAGACATCCATGTACCTCCAGTTTGTTGTGACTGCACAGACTGTCCACAGCCACTACACTGCCTTCTTGTAGACAGCGATCTACCGCGCTTTTGTAGAACGCGTCCTCCAAGCGGACTCCAGATAGTAGTATAAGCAGAACTACTACGCATCAGTGGTGTCCACAGCTGCCAGTGTATGCGTGTGCTCGGGAGTATATCTGTCGCTTTACCCTGTAGTATCACTACGTTCAGATTGACAATCGAGAGACACATAACACTGACCAAGTGCAACGCTATTATTAAAATATGGCCAATTATCTCTGTATTGAAAGGACACCTTTGAGTGAAGCCGTTCAGAACAACTATAAAAACATTTGGTTTCTGACGTGGTCACA
Organism: Thunnus maccoyii; assembly: GCF_910596095.1. Classification (NCBI taxonomy): domain Eukaryota; kingdom Metazoa; phylum Chordata; class Actinopteri; order Scombriformes; family Scombridae; genus Thunnus; species Thunnus maccoyii. Next base: position 25,182,423 of record NC_056538.1, on the reverse strand, counting down.
TAAGAACCAGTGCTGAGAGAGAAAAATGGAGTTTAAAAGTATGAAAGTAAAAGTTGTGGTTTGGTCCCTCTGACTGATAATTTTTTTTGTTTAATCAGGAAGTCCCTTGAGATTGAAATGTCTTTTCCGAGGTAGACCTGGCCAGTACAGCACACCATTTACAGTTTAAGTAGAAATAAAACACAACAGATAGGGAGCACATACATCAAACACACAAGGAAGAGACTAAATCCAGCTTAAATGAGGCAGTTACAGTTCTCAGTTACATAGACTTTTAATATGACTTAAAATTTTTCCATATATATATGACATCATTAGATTATTAATACTGAAGGATCAGTATGTAAGCAGCATGATAAGCAGCAGTTGTAGCTGCTGGAGGTGGAGCTAGTTTCAACTACTTTATATACAGTTAAAACATAAATCTGCATAAAACAGCTGTTAGCAGGTCTCCTGACTTCTTGCAAGAAACAGAAAGGTTGTTTTCCTTTTCAACTGCAGCACAACTAAAGTGTTTCAGTACTGCAGCTCAACTAACTGAACCATGACCCTAAAACTGAGGTACGGACTGTAGATTTTGTGTACCGCTACAACCCTAGAATGCCACAAATTTTCTTAAATCAAGAAGCACTCATATGAACAGATTCGTTCTTGAAAGCCTTAGTCGGCCAACGTTTGATATCTAGAGAAAATCCTGTTGCTACCTGTACCAGTTTCAGGGTTTGAGGACATGAGCTAAGCTGAGGTGAGACGATGCTGCTCTGTATTCCAGACACACCTCTCTGCGTATTGAGGCAGATAAACACTACTCATCCTCGCCCTCTCCCTCTCCAGTATCACTGCTCCAAATCTGTGACTACAGATTGTAATCCTTCTGGTTTTTCTGCATTTTTGTTTTTTGTTTTTTTTACCTTTTGGGTTTTGTAGCGTCACAATGGATGGGGTGTGTCTTATGCTTCTTGGCAGTACTAGAATGTTAACATTGGGAAAAACATGTTCCCAGATTGACTGCCAAAGTGCTCTTTTAAATAAATGGCATGTTTATTGTTTAAAGCTTTGTGTTTAGGCATTTTGTATTACCAGGCATAGACAGTCAAGAAAATTATGGGCTAGGTTTCGTGAAATATATTAAGCTACACAAAATATTAATGGTGCTCAGAGCCTTCTCTAGCCTGAAAATTGAGTCCTCTTTTTACTGGAGCACAGCTAAGATGCATTAAAAAAAGGTGGAGTGCTGATGAAAGCAGACATATGTATCATTAGTGAAGCATGTAGAGAAAATTAAATGAACCTTCATAGAGAGCAGGCATTTGCACAGAAAAGAAACTGCGCGGGGGAGGGGTGTGTAGTGATCTGTGCCTGGCATGTGTCATTGTGCATGTTTTTTTGTTAGAGTCAAAGGAAGACATTGGCAAGGGGCTGTCTGGCTTTGACAGTCTCTCAAAGCCAAGGGGGTCCCGCTGACTGTGTATAGCAGCAGCATTTTAAGACACATCTCACAATGGGGCGACCCTAATCCTGTGAACATTTGTTAAATAATTAACACAAGCTTAATAGAACAAACGCATCAGGGTCCAGACATTTCCAGTCTTGTGGTTAATTAAATACTCTTGATGGTATTTCTTCAAAGCAGTGAGGGTAGTGATTATGTATGTAGCAATTTACATAGACTAGACTTGGGCAATGACAGAAGACACTGTTTTTCCTGTGTAGGACAGATGTTGTAATTGCAGTAAATGGACAAGCTAGCAACATCTAGACATGCTAGAAAGATCCCTGGCCGCAATCAAACCAGGGATGTTGCAGTTTTGTGGCATGCGCAGTAACCATTTGGCTTTGGGGGAGTTCCACGCACAATGTTTCTGTTTAGCATCTTTGCTCAATCACAATGCAGACATGAGACAAATTAATCAGGGATGCGTCTCAGTTAAATATTGTGACCTCATTTTGGGGAGTTGCACTCTTGGTGGTTAAGATATAATGATCCATCATTGTTGCTGAAGTGTAATTATTGTGTTTTTCTTAGATATCCAGTGGTAATAAGAGACAGGAGCTATGGTCTTTAGTTCTTCTGTAGTTTTTCTTTCTGTCAGTTTGTTCTGCTGATTCCAGCAGCTTTGCTTTGTTATGACACGACAGCAGGCACAGACAGTCCAAGTCTCTTGAATCTGATGAACTTGTGTTTGTTCTGGACTTTATAAGCAAGTCTAGAGGAATATACACAGCTCTCCTGGATGGTCATTTAACACAAGCTTGATACTTGTTGATGTTTTTACCTTATAGAGTGTTCATGTGAAATGGGATGAAATTTTAATTAATTTTGTGGTTTGACTTTGCTTTTTGTCAGTAGCAGCCAGTGGTACAAGAACATTTTAAAAGGAACTAAGTTTTATGTGGCATGCCCTCCTGATCTTATCTAAAGAGAAACAAGCTTGAATTATGTTGATTTTTTTCTCCTAATATTATCTTTATCCTTAATTTTTTTATCTTTATCTGTGTTTTTGTGTCAATCTTTTTGTGTCAATGTCAGGAAGTGTTTTTTTCACATCTCTTTTCCTGACAAAACCCCTTTGCAGGTTGTGCAAGAACACAGTAACTGTGTGTCACTGGCTGTGTTACAGTGCTTCTCTGACACACCAAATGACAAAGTCAACCCAGAATCAAGCTTTTGATTCTGGGTTGAATTTTAAGAAGGCCTTTGTAAAAGTCCGTCTTGCTTGAAAGATGATCTGAATCTAATCTAATCTTAGAAATGGGATCGTTGTTTTCCAACTGCTGTGAGTGTTGATAGTCACAAATCCCTTTCAGTGATAATATACTCACCCATAATTCCTAGCCGATCAGAGGAATGGGAGTTTGGATTTGACTCATAGCTACTTGTGTCGCAAGATGTTATTGTTGCAATTATTTAGGTTTTCTGTGCATGTTGTTTTTTTAGCACCAGTTACCAGACTGAAATAGGTTGTGTTAAGCTGTCTTTATCGTGGTCTTTTGCAGTAGCCCCTTCTCACCGCAACCTGAACTTGTGCTGCTGACTCTTCTATTTGTGTCACTCCACAACACTTGCTGTATGACTATATGAGCTTCAAACCACATCCATGTGAAGCTTGCTCCTTCTCATACAAGTGCCTTGCTGAAATGCACCTCTTCTTCTTTAGGTTTATTAAATGGTGTGCAGTGTTTTCCTTTCTAAAATGCACCCCTTCTTCTTTATTTTTCTGTTTTCCCCAGTGAACAGACATAACCACTTGAAGGACTTCATGTTGGTTGTGTCAATAGTCATTGGAATGGGTGGCTGCTGGTTTGCCTACATCCAGAACCGCTACTCCAAGGACCACATGAAGAAGATGATGAAAGACCTGGAGGGCCTGCAGAGAGCAGAACAGAGTCTGCATGACCTACAACAGAAGTGAGGGTTTTTCCCACCACCCACACAACAAACCGTCTTATACTCTACAAGCACTGTATTGTGCACTCATACCATCTGTTTTACATCTCCACAGAAAACTCAGTATTAAATGAGGCACAGCTTTTTTTTTTTCTTCTCATTAGAACTTTTGTACATCAAATACATTTTATATTCACCATCATAGATCTCAAACACTACCTTAAACTCCTTTTAAAGGAACATTAACTAATGCTGGACCGGCGGCCATGCTTACATGTCTTGCACATGCAGAGTTACTACTCACATATTCCTACTTCATTGACTTATTGAGTGGTTAGCATCTAACATTTACTCAATGAAGAAACCCATTCAGCTTCTCTTTTTTTTCCTCCCCACACTGAGACAATCTGCTGATCAAGCAAACTTAAAATGTGTAAGACTGATTGAGTAATCATTGTCAGCTCAGCTCATTCTGACAACATTTAGTTTTTTTCTTATGAGTTTAATAACTAGATGACAGTCTAAACAACAGCCTTGTTCATTATGTATAAAGCAAGTGTGCAAAATAAGGCCCCACTTCCTTTTCCCTGAAGGTTAAGGCTTTATTTCTTAAATGCGTATTTCTTGTGGTGTTAGCTGAAGAGGTATTAATTCAAAGGAAGCAGCCTGCAGGAAATCCTGTCAGTTGGAATGATTTTACCATGCAGATAAGGCGTGCTTGATTGTTAAGAATTTGCATATAGTGCAGTGTTTCCCCTAGGTTGACTGCTTTTTGGAGAGACTCAGCAGCCAGACATTTCTCTATTCTCTGTTTACAGAAGGAGCGGCTGAGATTGACATTAAAATGAGAATAGCTGGTCCACCTTAAATGTCAGTTCACCTTAAGTTAGCCTGGTCAATAAAGGCTAACCCAATGTCGCTAAATTCGGGGTTAACCCCCTTCAGTTTTCCAGCAGTTGGGGAAACAACAGACGAGACTGTTCTTGGTCTTGAGAAGCTTCAGCATTTATTAACTGATACACTGTAGCCTACACTGTACATTTACTGCCAGATTGACAACTTGCTGCTAACCTTTTTCTCTTCTCCACTTGTATTCACCATCACTTTTCTGCCGCTCGCTCTACTCGCTCAACCACACACATTACACACTGCCCTAATGGAGCTACGCCACTCTTATAACACTACCTTTCACATAGATGTCCTTTAAAGAATGAAAATAGGAAGGATTCTGGGATTTTATGCACTATTCAATGACTCAAGACAGTTCCACAATAATGTAGAGTATTATTGTGCTCATGCAGTGTGCAAGTGAAAATCATTAATAGCTCATTGATATTAATGATCGTGTGAAATTTTAGCAGCGGTGCTCACAATTCTACAGCAGCAGTGCACCCTAGAGTATTTGAATATAGCAGAACCACTGTAGTGGTTCTCAAGCCATAAAGTTTTTCCACAATCATAAGTCATGACTTTCACAGGATTGCATGTAAGAGCCACATTGTTCTTAAATGGGAAGTGAAAGGATGTTGAGTAATGAGAGACTGGAAGAGCTGCACTATAATTCATTGGGCACATCTTTAGACAAATGACTCTGCTTGTAAAATCTAAATGAAATGACTGAAACGACATATAAATTAAAGTTAATAGTTAAATATGATATAGACACCTGTTGAACTGTTCATGGAAACATCAGAGTGTTGAGTTTCTGTGTGCTCTCTGAACAGCTGGCTCTGTGTGCTCCCTAAACATCTGGTTTTCAAGCCAGTTTGAATACTCTGTACAACTTGCCAATCAGGGTGTCCTTCCTTTGCAGCTCGTAAGACCATGTTTTGGTTGAAAGAATCCAACATCTGACTTGAGAATTTGCCCCAACAGAGCTTTGCTTTCACAAGCTAACTTCAAAGTGCAACAATTGCATAGCAGTGTAGGATTTTGAGCAGAACTTTCAGAAAGGGCGCACTTTAAATTACATTTCCATGTAGATTTTTAAATGGGGGAAAAGAAAAGAAACAGAAACACATAAAAGTGGTTTTTGGGTGTTTGATAATGTAGAACAGCCTTTCCAGATTGTTGGGATAAAGTCACCAAGCTTTGCTTTGAGCTATGGTGATCAAAGCCAGTCTCATGTATACAGAACAAGTGGTGTTCCCTACTATACAGCAGATAGGCAATAATCTCAGTAACAAATGCTGCTTCGTATCACGGAGCGTGGGGATCATCAGGGATTGGCCCAGCTCTCAAGTATAACCATGACATTACGGGTCTGCGTGGTATTCTATCGTTAAAATGATTATGATGAGTCAATCTCTTATATTAAGGTTGAATGCACTGGGGATTTCTATATTAACCACTTAACGTCATTGAGATGTAAACATGAAAAGAAACTGCTCAAAAGTGAGCTGGCTGCCTGCACCATAGTTAAGTTCCATCCTAATAACCGGTATTAGTTAGAAATACTTAGAATTGCAGGTGCAAATCATCAGCAGCACCACAGGGAAACAATGAGTCATTGCTGGTGGCATTAATGCAGACAGTAATCCAGACTCTGTTGTGTAGAAGAGGGGCGGGCATTGCAAATTAGCTTAGGCTATAAATGCTGTGGTATATGGCATTAGTTCATATTTTATACTTGTCCCTATACAAATAAATATTAAATAAATAAAGAGCTCAGTTTACAGTAAAGCGGACAATTTTCTGTTTTCCGTTGTTCAACAAAGCATGTGGGTGATGTTTCAAGTGAATGCTTGCAGTATGTGTCTGCAGTATAGCATACATTCTCTTCTGACATGGAATACATCATGCTCACAGCTGGTGTATTCCTGCCATCCCGATTAAATATTTTGAAAGAGATGGTTTGAAAGGAAGTATTTCAAAGAGAGCAAAATGCATATAAGCCATCAGCAGTGTCATTAATAACTGAAGCTTAAGAAAAATCAAACTATTTTAGTCCAGTTAATACTTCAAGGAATGCTGGAAATGTGCTTTTAAGTGTGCTCTGTCTCTTACCTTTAAAGGATACTCAAACACAGCTTCATCTCATACACAAGTCATTTCACTTTTTTACAGATTGTCAAAGGACCAAGATGATGACAGATGAAGCCATCAAATTGTCTCAATTGCAATGAAATGAAATTTATGTTGTGATGATTTGCATTGGTGATTTTAAAACCAGTTACTAAGGCAGAACTTAACATGAAAAGGTGAGCTGCCTTCACTATAGTTGTATTGCACAAGGCCTCAGGTACATGGCAATGCATTGTATTGTAGGCTATATTAAAGGCAGCGTAAGAGGATTCTTGTCATAGTTGTGTTTGTATGACAGACTGTGGTTATTAAATCAGCATTTGTACATAAAAATTCCAGAGTGCTCCAACTAGAAAAAGAAATGTTGTAAAAATGTGACAGTTAGGGGTCAGTTTGAGCATGTTGTGGCATCATTGTGGTCACTGAAAATATAAGAATTCTTGATATCTTGTGTACACAGTTGAATTTGAGCTGAGGTTAGTGGTAGAGGAAAACGCACGGAGTGGCCAAAATGGAAATTGTACTTTGAAATTCACTGTCCAGTGTAAGGAGCCGTGACCGGCCTTGCCACATGACTGCAAACATTCCTGGCTTGATGCTTGGGGACATTGAGCAGGGATAGATGAGCTGTTGTAGGCGTCAAAACTTTCAGCTTATTTTGCTACCCTTATTACCCTTATGAGTTACTCTTTGTATCAGCTGGCTGTTTGGGGACATCTTTTTGAAATATGAGACGACATGCTCTGATGAACAGCAAATAGACAGAAAAGACAGGACGTAATGTTTCAGTCACTGAACTGAGATTGGAGTCATTATTTTCTCTTCAGTTACACCTCTTCCTGTGGTATCTCAATCATGGCTTATGTGTGTGTGTATACTTTTATATAACATATTCAAGGTGTTGCATGTGCATTTCTTTGTTAGAGCAGTACAATAAAGGAATGGAAAGGATTTGTTTGCTGAATACCAACTGAAAGAGCCATTCACTGCTCCAGTGGGGACAAACCACTGAGGTCAAACTCTGTCCCTCTGATAGACTGCCAGGTCAGTCTGTTGCCTGTATGGCTTTAAACTTCGATCGGTTGTGAGAACATACCTGTCAGTGCCAACTTTGAAGTGGGATGTGACATTTATCTCTAGCTAAGCTAATTGCTCATGCTTAATTCTCTGCTGTAGATCAAACTAGCAACCTTTTAGTAATCCTTAAAGGTCAACAAATGCAGACAGTAATCAGTGAACTCACCAGGTACCTAAACCTACCTTAGCTGATTGTAATGCGTTGTTAGTCAATTTGTTGTATGCTTTACTGCTTCACATACAGCACCTTAATCAGTGCAGCAAATGTTTTTTTTTCCCTCATATCGCAAAGTTATGGTTTATTCAGTGTTACAGTATAATGTCTCTGCTGCAATTCAGTAGTGTTGAGCAACTGGATTTCTACTAATCTGTGGTGGGTAAGAGCTCTTAGAAAGAATCAGCAAAACAATTGTCTTGTGCCTGCTGCAAGTGTCTGTCATTGTTTTATCAGTTATCGCCTGTTTCTCACAAAGTAGCATAATTTGAAATGCCTTTTTATTATACTGAGGATTTGTAGCTTTTCTATTCATAATCAAAGGAGTCTTCACAGTTGGTATTTCATGTGTTGCAGTCTGGACAGCCAAGCACTGGCTGTATGTAAGGATATTGTAAGTATATCTTGTCTTAGAGGTCACTGTTACTAGACTAGGAGAGACTTGTATCTTCTATAGTACATGTTTTTTGAACTGAGGGAGGGAGAGAGGCATGTCCTCTGTCTGTTGCTGTGCCTTTCTTCCTGATCCCTGCTGCCAGCTGCTCTCTTTCCATACCTTCAAGCAGATCCTGTGGTGGTATCAAGTAGCCTGTCCCAGCCATGGCTTCCCTGTTGGGAGACAGTGGGAGGAGGCTTTGACTGGAGCTGGATTTCCTGGGTGCCTTTTTACAACGTGGCTTGACCCAACCTCTGCCTCACTGGTGGGAGATGGTGTTAAGCATGACTGCTTAACATGTCAGCTCTAGTGCTAATTCATCCACATTTGGATTGGGGTGTGGTGTGCAGACAGACATCCTGGAAAAGGACTGGCAACAAGGACAACAACATTGCATGTGATAGGGATTAATGAGTTAGTTTTATTTCCACAAACATTTTATGTTACCCAGGGTGATAAACACAAATGTAATATCATTAGTATATAAAACACGTGTGGGTTATTAGTTACCTTCTCCTGTAAAGTCTGCGGCGACATTGTGTCTGCGTGCTGAGAGCCCTGCAATGCTGGTCAGTTGAAACAACATTTGGCATCTTCTCTCTGGGCATTGTAGCTCTGCCAGTGCTTTCGAATCTTAGCTAGAGAATGGCAGAGGTCAGGGTCGAAAGCATTAGCAAGACCGCCCACCACCCACATTTTCCATAGCTAGCCGTCCAGATCACCTTTCATTTCTCTGTGCTTCTGTACTCCCCCTGCTGTTGAGTTTAGCCAGATAGGAGGAGAGTGCTGCTCCCTACTGACTGAAAGATGGTATAACTTACTGTCATTAAATGTAAGAAAAAACGTTTGGAGTCTAAAAATAGAATTTTGTTTTGTTTTTGTTTAGTCACACTGTAATATGCTAACCCTAACCAATTAAGACTTCATTATTGTGATTAGCTGGATCAGGATTAGGGTCTTTTGACAGAAATCCTAAACTGACGTGTATGTGTGTGTGTGTCTAAGCACAAATAATTATGTCATGGGTGACAAGCCCCTGTTCTGAAAGTAGACTTTTTTTAAGAGGCTCATCTAAAAATATCCCGCCTACAACCCAACACATATATGTTCTGGATACTACAGGGGCATTGGGTATCACACTGTACTGTTCTAAAATTGCACGCCGACAGCTGTTCCCATTCTTGGCTTCGCTCCTTCTGATGTCAGTTTATTGTGAGCTGCCTAGCAGCTGATTGTGGTTCTTTGCCTTCTACATGCTAGCTATTGTTTCCGGTGATGCATGGCTGATGCAAGTCCCACATTCTACACATACATGGTACTCTCATGCTTACATGTCATGTCTAGCCACAGAAAAAGACACTTACATCTACTACGCTACCTTTCTTTAGTTTGACCTTATCCAGCAGGCACTGGTGCAAACTTAAAAATAATTATATTCCTCTTTGTCACCCTTCTTGTCTTCAGGCTGCAGATTGCCCAGGAGGAGCACCGTACAGTAGAGGTGGAGAAGGTGAACCTGGAGCAGAAGCTGAGGGATGAGATTAATGCAGCCAAGCAGGAAGCCCAGCGATTGAGAGAACTGCGTGAGGGCACAGAGAATGAACTGAGTCGCCAAAAGTATGCTGAAGAAGAGCTAGAACAGGTACTATATTGTACAATCATGAATGTGGTCTAAACATAGATACTGAAACAGAGTGAATAGTGTGTTATTAACTTCCAAGGTGGCATCTGCACAGTATGTTTAGGTCTGTCATATTTACATTGGCTATAGTATAAATACACCCACTGAAGTCTTTGTCCATTAATAATTTGGCAGGATCAGCAGAGTACAGCCCACACAAGTAAGCAAAACAGGACTATCACAGTGATCTAAATCAGACACTTGTGTCACAGTTCTTTTTTTTCATTCAGAAACACAGTGATAAATTGGAAACATGCAAGGCGTTCAGACTTAATATGACACATCTGTGGCATGGCCCACTCACCACTTGCTTGCACTCCTGCATATGCTGACAAGTGTCCAGCGCCTTCTCCCTGGATCCTTCAGTCCTTAACTATAAACATGTTTTCACTGAGTTTTGGAATATATACTCACTTTATTAGGGACACTTGTACAGTCTGCAATACACCACCACCACCCTCTACGACCTCAATAATAAACATAAAGTAGTAATACTGCCTTTCTGACAATGTCAACAAAAACTTCTAAGCTTTGTGAAAGTAAAATTGGCAGAGCTGCTGTATTGGAATGCATTAGATTACACAAGTGTTGCTAATAAATTGGTCGGTGAATGTATATTATCAATGCAGCCTCACTCAGTGACTGAAAGCACTACTGTAACTCTTCATGCAGTTGTTACTAAGAAGAGAGTAAACTCATATTTAGTTTTGTAAATGAGTAAAATTAATGTATAGTTGCTTCTTCTGGCATACTGTGCCTATAGCTGACATGGCAAAAATGTCACATTTGTAAGTATTGTTTAACATATGTGTCCTTTTTTTCTGAAAACATATGATTCATTGTTCTGTTGCAATTTTATTGTTTGATTACATCAGTGCCCTGAGAGTACAGGTCCTTGTATATGTTATAAAAATTTTGTCAGTTTTTTTACTGGTCATGTTCCTTGATCAGTGTTTAATTACTTTAGAATTTTCAAAATGTAGGACATATATTAAATGTTTAATTTAACTATGGATATTTGTATCTTAGTCACAGAATTTCACAGAAATCTTGCAATTCTCCTACTTTTTCAGAAAACACGAATAAATTTTGCCATGAAAATGCTGCTACATCATACCAAGTTTTATGTGTTAATTTGTCACCAAATGTTTGACATTTGTCGTAGGTACGCATGGCGCTGAAGAAAGCAGAGAAGGAGCTGGAGTCACGGAGCGGCTGGTCACCACCAGAGTCTCTCCAGAAGTGGCTGCAGCTCACCCATGAGGTGGAGGTGCAGTACTACAACATCAAGAAGCAAAATGCTGAACGGCAGCTCCTGGTGGCCAAAGAAGGGGTAAGCATGTAAAAACCTGAAGGGGTATGCCATTCTGTTTAAAATATATGGTTATATTGTTACAGTCCATTTAAAATCTATTAATTGTATTCCAGAGAAATTGTTGCGAAGTCTCCAGAGACCTAAGATTTAACCTCTTAAACTCCCCAAGGACATCCTTGGCCAACATTCCTGTCTTTCAGAGGCTGTAGCTAGCATCTATTGTTACTGACCATGTCATGTTAGCTTGTCAGGAAGGGGGCTAAATAGCGCCTCAAATGGTATCAACCCAAAAGTTACAACAGCAACTTATGAGACATAATTGAGTATGGGAATGGCCATCATATACTTTGATTATAATATTCTTATACAGCCCTTACACATCTAAAAAAAAAAAAAGACAGTGTTCATTACGAATTTATTACTAGAAAAACTTGACACACAGTGCTGAGCTGCATCTCAAATTAATCTTCAGGTTCCCAGCTTTCCCCCTAAAGATCCCCCCCAAAAAAAGACAAAAATGGGTCTGTAGTAGGAGGGGGGGAGTGGAAGAGATTAATATCTGGATTTAAATTTGTTTAAATTAGTTGGTAACGCAATAAATTTGATGATACTCAAAATTAAAGCAGGTTGATTTGCTATTGAACTGTTGTACCTGGGGATAAGATGCCCCTTTAACATAGTGTGTGGATAATATCAATACAGCAGAGATCAATGTTGGGTCTTTGGTGTCCACAGGCAGAGAAGATAAAGAAAAAGAGGAACACTCTCTTTGGGACTTTCCATGTGGCTCACAGCTCCTCCCTGGATGATGTGGACCACAAAATCCTGGCAGCAAAGTAAGTCAGAAATATTAAGGGTTCAATACTTCATCCAATTTTAGAAAACTTGTCCAAGCAGTATATTCATTTGTAAAAATGTGTTATTTATACTTGGCATACAGGAATAGTTAATAAGTTTTCTCTCCACTTCCTCTCCTCATCTCTTGTAGACAAGCCCTGGGCGAGGTGACCGCTGCTCTGCGGGAGAGGCTGCATCGTTGGCAGCAGATAGAGATCCTCACAGGTTTTACCATCGTCAACAACCCAGGCCTTCCCTCGCTGGCCTCATCCCTCAACCTCGACCCCACCTTCATGGGCGGCAGAGCTACGCCTCAGCACTTCATCATGTCCGACGACATGGACGACTTGGACGAGGATATCATGCCTGGAACTCTGCAATGTAAGAGTTCAACCGAATCTGTCGGCCATTCTGTGGGTATTGGCAAACGAACCCCTAAACATTCCAAGACCCTGCTGGGGAAATCCAAAAATCAGCCCACATGACAATTTGGACCTTTTCTATGCCACAATTACCTGAATTTGTCCTTATGACCTCCCTGGTGATGGAGGTAGTGAGGGTCTCATGTCTACAACTGAATGAGTGTTGTTTTGCATTTGTATAATATGTACCATGTAAATTCACATAATTGTCTTGTTCTTTTACACATAATTCCACATGAATGCCTTTTTGTTAATTGTTCTCATTTTGGATCAAAGTGTTTACTTGACTCTGAGTCAGTTATGGAGACTGAAGACTCCTGTGACTTCCTTCTGGATATTGAACTGTCAAAAAAATATACTTCTTAATGAGAACAAGTTTTTGTGCTGACCTATTTGTAGTCGTTGTGTCCTAACATGTTCTACATCATCTTTTGAATCTGCTCTTGGTCAAACAGCTGCAACAAAAGTAGAAATATTACATGCAGTCAGGACCCAGTTACCTCCTCCTCTAGAACAGATGAAATTTAGATGTAAACAAAAAAATATCGTCCACCATTTTTACTTATTCTTTCTTTACAAAAACTTCTCATTGATACAGCATTACTCTTGAGCAAACCACACATGTCACATCTTTATCTGATCAAGCAAACCAATATAAGTCAGGTGACCATAATGCGTTGTAACCCTGTCTATATTTGACTTATTATTATGGCAGAACTGTACACTTAGAACGTTTGCAGGGGAAAGTTGTACTCCAGAATCCCTTTGCAACTTCGATAGTGAGTAAGTCTTTTAATCAGCATTAATTGCACTCCCTATCTCACTCCCCTCTCTCCCTCCACCACCTTTCTTGAATTTGGCCCCTACTACTGTCTCATTGGCTTTACTACAGATGGCACCCGCCTGTTGGAACGACGAGCCAGTGACCTGTGGTCAGTCTGTTCAGACTGTCAGCCCATGTGGAAATATCCTGGTTGGCCATTTATTTACGCACCACTTCCGCCCTCAATCCTGACATCCCCCATCTCCTCCCTTGTCTCAAATTCACACAGAGCTGTAATAACTTGTAATTGACAAAGTAGACTGTAGATGAACACAGCTGAAAAGGAAAAACTATTCCATGCTGTGTTCATCTTAAAACACCCCTGACCTTGCCTTAGTCACTTGCTTGCCACATATACTTCCTTAATCTTGTCACCACCCAGTACACTCCTGCTTTCTTCCCAAAGTGAGATGTCACTCACTCTTGTTGTAAATGGGCACTTCCTTTCATAATTGGCTACTTACTGTTTAATATTTTGCTTATTTGAATTGGTAACTCATCACTGTCGTCTCCTTTTGTTTTATTTAATATTTTTCCTTGTAAGGAGAGATAAGACAGAAGAGTTGGGATTTCATTATAATAATGTAATGTTCAGTACAAGCACAGCTATAGTTACTAGCTACTCTTCATATCCACATTTTACAGGTAAAAACATAGGATCATCTTTATAAAATAGCATTGTTATAGATTAGACTACCTAACAGTATAAGTTGTGAAGATGACCTCTGCGTTTACAACTTTAAAATCTGCTTACATGTACATATCAATAGATCAGTATTCCTGTTCCAATAATATATTTATGATAAATATAACACTGTAAATGAGAACAGTTTGCATGATGGGTACTTTTACTTTGATTTTTTAGTACATTGAAGTACATTTTGCTGCCAATACTTATGTACTTTTACTTAAGATTTTCAATACAGGACTTTTTCTGGTAATGGAGTATTTTCATTGAATTATTGCTGCTTTTACTTAAGTAACATATCTCAGTACTTCTTCCACCACTGCTCTAGTTTAAAGTCAGTTTCTCTGAAAGATGAGTGCAAAAGAAATTTATCCCAGCACCTGACTATCTTTCCACTGATCTCCCAAGTACAATCCTGTCCGTCAGACTTTATTCCATGAGTGGTTGATGATAATGCTGTTGTTTTGTGCCCACAGCTCCCAGTATGATGTCCCTGCGTCAACGCCACATTGACCCCCAGCTGGCCATGGGCTCCCAGAGGTTGGTAGAGAGTTGCCTGTTGGCGGGGCAGCAGGGAGAGGGATCCCCATACCCATCCAGGTCTAGGGCTACCTTCAGACAGTCACGCAGTCAGTCATTTGGGCAGCTCGAGAGTCTCTCCCTGCCTCCTCTGTCCTCTGCTGTGTCTCACCCTTCCATCATCTTTACCTCGAACCCAAATCCTCAGTCCCTGTCCCCCTTGTCGTCTTCCTCCTCCTGCTTACCTAGCTCTGTGGGTGGGGCTGTAGGCCCTCATTCGTCCCATATATATCACACTTCTTTCCAGCCCATGGACCCCATTCCTGATTTCACCTTCTCAGATGTCTCCAAAGTGCATTCCTCATGCGGCGGCAGTTTCGGGTACCCATCTATTTCCAATTCTCCACACACATCGCATGTGCGTGGGTGTTTTTTGTTCACCAACTGCTATCATTTATTTTTTTATTTATTTTTTTTTTAACAAATGTATAGTAGGTACTTCTCAACAGATATTTGCCATGTTTTCTTAAGTTTTCATTTTTCTTTTGTTCATTTTGCTTTCACATTATTGCACCTAATGAGGTATTACGGTATTTGTGCATTTACTCCTTTTCAACCTGTCGCAGTGTTCCTGGTGTTCTTTGCCTGCAACACTAACAAGTGTGGAGTTCCAGTGTCCAGGCTGTGCCCAGTGTGTCCATGGCTTTGCAGGCGTAGTGCAGATAAACCCTGGCATGCAAGGCTTCAACTTTAAACTGTTTTGGTCTGTTGTTTTTCTCATTTCCTCTAACTTGTGTTTTTTCCCCACAGGGACCTAAATCGCTCTGACTCTGACTCCTCCCTGTCCCTCTCCCAAGTTGGTGATCGGCTATCTGCTTACAGCTCCAAAGGCCACCTAATCAAGCCCACCTCTCTCATACACGGCCTGTCCGGCCGCGCAGATGACACCACTTCACTGCATGCTCACACTCCAAATGGAGGGAACCGCATTCATGAAGGCGGTCCTGTAGAGTCCATCCCCGACAGCCCCATACTCATGAAGAAGGTGTACGGCATGGAGAAGTCACCCAGCACGGGAGAGATGAACAGCCTGTCAGAGTCGTCCCGCTCTCTCAGCCCCAACTCCACTGAACCTGACACACCGTCGCCTACAGGAGGTCAACCAGGAGCCATGGGGGCAAAGGGCAACAGCCGCATCCCACAGCTGTCCGCCAAGAAGAGTCCACTGGAGGAGGACAGTGGCTCAACAGGAGAAGACACAGATTCCACTGCCAGCCGCAAGAAACACACCTTCAAGATCTTCAAGAAACAGAGGAAATAAGGGCTATATGAACTGTCAAATTTGTCTGACTGTATTCCTCTGGTCTGTTTTTGAAAAAAAAGTCTTTTTGGGTGGTTCTTTAATGGTCTAATGATGGCACAATTTGTTGCCATTGCATCTTTTTGTAGGTACAATGCCTACTCTAAGAAACTGTGGGAGCAACCAGCTGTTCAGTTTTATCTGCTTATTCGGTCAATGTTGAATATGTGGGGAATGGGTAGGTTTGTATATTGGAATGTAAAGTATTATTTATTCTGCAGGAAATTGTGCCAGTCTCAAAGGGAAATGTGTCTCCCAGTTGGTTTTTCTTTCTTGTTCTACAATCTATAACATTTTGCATGTCTTCACTTTTGTTTGACTGATAACTTGAATGCTCTTAGTGTTTGCTTGGTTCTTGTTGTTAACCTGCTTAGACAACAACTTGATGTTTCTTTTATTACTACCTTACCACCTAGCCTACAAATCCAAAGTGAATGCGCACTCCATTTTTTTTTTTTTCACTGACTGCTTCGTTTTTATTGATGGTGACAAGTTTTTCTGTCTTTTGTTGTATTCACCTTAGCAGAGCAAATGACACATTCTGGAGATCCTCAAAAAGACGAGTAGAAGTAAGCTAGCACTAGTATGATAGTGACTAATTTTTATTTTTTAAAAATTGTGATTTGGGCACATTACAGCAATAGTAGCTACTTGGTGTGATTGATTTAGACTCCCCAAAAGTGAAGGAAAAATGTATTTTTTAAAAAAAAAGCTAAATTTGCACCCTAGGATCCAACAACACCTGAATGACATCATCTTGTATACAAAGGGAGTTGGACAAGAGGAAAATCTTCCTACAAAGTTACAAAAGGACCATCATATTGCAACATTAGACCTGATGCTTTGTTTTTAGTATCTACAGTTGAGTGCATGTGTGCATGAGTGTGTGAGAGAGAAGTGCTTTGCTTAAATGTCCAGCTATGAAACAAGTTTAACCACTGATTGACGTATCCTTTTTTCCTCACCAGAACAGGGGATGAACAAGCGCTAAAATGTCCAGCGTAGATGTACAGTAGATACTTTCTCATCGTTTGGCAGAAATGTTACCAAAAACATCATTACTAAAACATTAAATGTGTTACAAAGCTCAAAATACCCGACTCAGAGACTGTGTCACAATGAACTTGTATCTGGGTACATTTTAAAACAACTGATTTTAGCATAGACCTTAACACAATTTTTTTTTTTTTTTAAAGTACGTAACTATGTTTTGATTTTGACAATCATCCTCTTACAAGATATTGGGGATCCAGTGTTTTCCACTGAATGTTCATCAGTGAAAAGGGTGTGAGTGCAGCTTGGATTTCGATTGTAGGCTCCTTCGACTCTCGGTCTTATTGTTTCCATTTTAATGATTACGTAGTTGGTCAATGAAAACTTCACAGCAACTACAGTCTGTCAGTGAGGAATGGGCGCTGGAAAGGGCTATAGTTACACAGCAAAATCAGTTGCTCGTTGTAAGAAAGAATTTTTAAATGTTGTAACCAATTTGTAAATCACCTTTTTATGGAAGATTTAGATCAATAAGTTGTGGAAGTAGAAGACCAAGAATCACATCAAAGTGCCAAATCACTATTACTGTCAGAGGCCTTTGTACTTAAAGTGTGTTCGGCCCTTTGAGCCCCTTTTACACAGAACACAAATCCACTAAGATATATACAGTATACACAGCACTGTATGTCTTTAGTTTAAATCCTGAATGTCAAAGGGGTATCATTTCTGTATTCAAGTATTGTCTACAGTATGTGTATTTATTTTATTTGTTTGTTGGTTTATTTAACAGGGACAGTGCACATTAATAAACATTGCTGTAAATGCGCCAGAGTTAGCCAAGGAGCTATTTTTCATCTGTATTCCCTGAACAGATGTTACAGAGTCACCAGAAAAAAAAACAGAATATAAGATTGAAATTAGAAATTGATCCAAAAAGTTATCCTATGTTTACATTTTGCAAATGAGTACTGTCCTCAGATTATCACAACAAAGAACATTGTGCCAGTTTTACTATTAATAACTTTGTATGAGCACAGAACTATGCATCAGTAGTTGTAGAAGATTAGTAAAGTAGAAGGAATGGTACACTTGGGGTGCTCCTGATCAATGAACAACCAAAAAGTGCTGCAAGAGACACAGTTGGCCTCCCCCAGCCTCATAATGTAACAGGTGGTTTGGATGTATAAGACATGTTTAAATATTTTATTTTAGAAACCAGCTACAAAAAAAAAAAAACAATTTCCTACTGGTACTTTTTTAAAGTGTCATTTGTACTCTTTTGCACGACAGCTATAAATGGATTATTCCATCTGAATGTGTGTGTGTATGTGTGTGCGTGTGTCTGTCTGCTCCCAGTATAATGCACTGTAATGTTGATGCATGTCAACTGCTGTAACAAAACCTATATTGGGTTAGAAGAGTGGATCAGCTTAAGCATTTGACTCCCCACCCTACTTTTCTTTTTCTTCATTTTGAGCTTCTATTTATGAATTCATACAGTATATTTGTACAGAGAAAATGATAATTTTGCATCTTCTGTGATGGTCTAGACTTTTATGGCACTCCTGCATGATAGCAATAAACTATTTTGAATGAAAGATGTGTTGATTTGTCATACAACAGACATTACACCTCATACATGCTGCACAACCTTTCACATCTGGTGAAATATACAATTGTCTCTTTTTAAATATCATTTCTCAAGATGGCAGTGTATTATTATTATTACATGTAAATGTAGAATTCGAACAGAACAGGTGAAATAAATTAGTCAACCATGTCAAGTGTGATGTATTGGTATGTAACCTACAACACAATGATCCACCCTCACTGCACTGTGCATACACAAATTGGGCGGGTCTGTGTGCTGTCAAATATTTACCTAAGCACCAACCTACATGAGGTGGAACAGGATGAGGTGCGGATCTTGAGGTTCATTTCATGTTCTTGTTTCTTTGTAGCTTGGAAACATTTAATGGAAATATTAATGAAAACATTGGACCATGGATTTCCATACACTGTACAAATATATCTGTCAGTTTTGCCTCAGTATGCAGGTAGGAACAGATTTCCCCTTGTGATCTGTGATACACTGGTCTCTTGTGCTGTTGATAGATGTCAGTAGCAACTATCTGCATGTCTTCTGTCATCTTCAGGTTGTCTTGGGTTTAGACTCAGTGACACTCCTGAATCCTCCAGAGGAGCCTCTGCCAGACTATGATTTGGATATACTTTACTCTTGTGATCAATCTGCTACAGTACAGCTGAACTGTGTTGTGTGTTTTGACACTGGCATCACTTCCACTCTCCTGCTAAGACAGTGGAGCTGTGTCCCCGGTGACCCTAAAATAAGAACTCTGAAGCTGAACCTGCCTGATTGGTTGGTGTATCAAGCTGATGGGATTGTTCCAGACCCTCAGTGGGTGCTGAGCTGTATCCTTCGCGCATCAGTCCGATATAGTGAATTTGATGACACTGAGAGGTCTAGTGCAGCTCAGGATGTGGCAACTTTGCAGCCTAAGCCTCCTTTTAGTCGACCTGTCAAACAGCATCAACTGTGCTTTGCCTGGAGTACACTAATGCTGCAATTAACACAACAATTTTTGAAGAAACAATGCCCTTTGGAGCAAGGTAAGCAAAAGTACAGTAAGGTTAAATGTTTTTCTCTTAACATTTCTAAATCACTTAGAACAACCATGCATATAAAATATTTCAGGATGGGTCAACATTAAATAGTCATAATAGATATATAGTACCAGTCAAAAGTTTGGACACACTATTCAAGGGAATGGGAAGATGTGTCCAAACCTTTGACTGGTATGGGATGATATTCTTCACTTGTAGTCCTGCAAACCCCAACTAAAATCTCTGTGTCATTCAGAGACAGTGCATCTGCTGTCTTCAGTATATGCTTCAACTGGAGAAAACTTTGGTATCATAAAGACACTTCACTCCTACAACAGTGAGGTTCTGGAGTATCTGCGTTTGAAATCCATCTCTTTTCCATGGTAAGAGACAGATTGTAACTTATATAGCCTATAACTTAGCTTTAGGTTCTATTAATGCAATCACTATTTAGAGTCAGTTAACCAAGTGTGCATTATATCTTTGTCAGGTGTATGTTTTCCATCTGGATATTTGTGAACAGATACTGCCAGAATAACATGTGTGGAGTGTTTCATCATATAGACACACGCAATAACTACGCCACACCGACACTGTTCCTCACAAATTCAGGTATTAATAACAGTTTATTCTTCCTCCCATCCCTTTAAATATTCTTAGTATGTAACTGTACTGTACCATGATGTGGATTAACACTGGTCTCTCTGTACAGGCCAGATACATGTCCAAACTAGTGGAGAGTCTGAGGAATCGTCTGCATTTCTCTCTCCATTCAAGGTGCCTTTAAGTGAGTGGTGCCAGATCAGTGTTATGTTACAGGGTAGAACGGTGAGTTGTCTAATTATTGACAGAGGATATTATTACAGTACATAAATAATGGTAATACTGAACAATAAAGTGGTCATCATCACTGTTTGTCAGGTAACTCTCTCCATGATCTGCATGGATAAGGAGCAGAGACTGGTTCATTCAATAGAAAACATGTAAGTTTAAAAAGTATATAAATCATATTACCGAAAGGAAAAAAAAGCACTTTGTGTCTTGCATATGTGTTGTAACATGTCAGCATTATGTCTTACAGGATTAGACAAACTGTCAGGTTGGATGACACAGAGGGATACTTTGTGATTGGAGGAGGGAAATACATAAGAGGTGTTGAAGGTTATTTTGGACCGTTGGTTTACCACCGCAACAGAATATCACCTCACAGCACGGTAATACATAATACTGCAGTTGCCCACAGTTATTGTTTGTGTTGGCTAATTACTTCCATTGGATCTGATCATTTCTCTCTTTGACAGACTGAAGTCGTTATTCCGGATGTCATTAAGATTGTGAACCTGACCGGATGGCTGCAGACTTGCCAAGAATTTAGTCTCCAGATGAACTTGAAAATTAGTGGCTATTCTCTGAAGGCCAAACAGAGCACAGAGTCTGGTAGTAGGCTTATTATTCCACTAGGTGGTGCTAACATAATCTGAAATATTCTCAAGAGTCTATTGCAGACCTACACTATGAATTTGCAATGTTAATGTTGTGTTTCAGATAGCTGTTTTGATGCTTTCCATAAGTGGATGGTAAAGGATAGACTACCATCAAAGTCACAATGTGAAGTTTGGGAGGCAACTGTCCCTCACAGAAGACATGCTGCAAAACTGGCAAAGTTATTGGCTTTCAAACACAGTAAGAGATAATTTGCCTTAAATTTATTTGAATTGCTCTGGTACATAATTTCATGAGGTGGGAAGTAATATGTCTACTTAAGTACTGGACTTGTGTACAATGTTGAGACACTGCTTCTTTGTACAAAAGTATGGTGTGTTGTGAGATTTTACAATATTAAAACTTCTACTCTTCTACATTTATCTGATGGCTACACTAAGTTGCTTTTCAGATTAAACATTTATATTAAAAACCTGAGATAAGTACACCATCTACAACACTGAAATACAGATTACAAGTCATCATATAGAAGATTTAACACCCTAAGGAGATTATTCTTCACAATGAGTGTGTTTACTTTAAAAATTAAGTATATTTGACTGTCAATATTTGTTTACTTAAGTATGTTTTTAAATTCAGGACTTAAATTTGTAGAGGAGAATTCTTTCATTGTGGTATAGTACATTAACTTAACCCTTTATAATCCAGTTTCCCCAAATAATTCATAATTCAATTCAAAATAATATTCAGTATCACCTCTTCACTGAAGCTGTTCTGTGCATCATTTTATATACATTTGCCTCAAATTCAGCCTGACATATTTGGTATCTTTGGAAAATTTGGGAACTCTACTTTATTGTGGGTTTGTAATGACTGACTCACTGGCAATCTGCTGCTTGTTAAATGGATAAGTAATACTTTTTCTGTCACTGATGATAACAGTTAAAATCAGTTCAATTCCTGACTTGCAGGAGGAAAAAGGGTCAGCCTGCCAGCTGTAGGCAGAGCACTGTACTCCTTATCGCTTCATAAATTGGGTAGAGCAAGCAGTACCGAAGTGATCAGCAGAATATTTCCACTGCTGCTCCAAGCTGGCTGCTTAGCTGACAACCGAGCTCTGCACATGTCGTCGGTCCTCTACAGCACTGAAATGGGAGTCAGGAAACAGCCCAATAAGGTGTGTGCTACTGGATTAGCCACAGTTAAAAGTATGCCTATGATGAACATGTCCACTATTTTATATACTCTCATGCTCCTGTGTTTGGTGCAGGCTTGGCTTCTGGCCCTGCTGGCAGCCCAGAAGGATGATCGATTGGCACTCTTGCACCTTGGGCACCTGCACTACCAGGGTCTCCATGGCATCCCTGCAGACCCAGATGTGGCCTATGCATATTATGCAAACATTGCTAAACAAACAACTTTAGACCGTGTCAATCCCTCACCACAGCAGGTAATACACACACTGGTAAACAGATGCTTTGGTGTGCGGATTTTGCATATCTTGTTTAGTCCTAATTGAAAGTACAACATGTGATACAAAAAGATTTGTTTTTTTACATTACTGAATTATAGGTGGTGGTATACACTCACATAGAGACTCTCAAATGACATTTTCTTTGAATAGCACATTTCTCCAACAGCATCATTTAAAGTATCCTACCAGATCTATTATCACTGGCAGTGTCAGACATATAGTAATTGTAAAGCAGAGGGTGGGAGGAAACGCTCACATCAAATCTACACATATTTTCCTTGTAATATGTAGCTGAGGGCTTATTACAGCATATGAGCTGTGATATGTGATGTGATGTAAACACAGTGCACTCAGACACATATTTTCTGCTCCCCTTATTGTGACTATAGTTTACAGATTCCCATCATCAATACATTTGTCTCTGCTGTCCATACAAAAAAAGATGACAGCATGATAACTTGGTAATATTACATTGTTCATAAGTCATATGCTTTTTATTTAAAGTGTAGAGCTGCATTTGTGGACTATTCGGAACTGCTTTAGGAAAGCAGGGAACAAAAGAAAATCAAAGTTTATTGGCATTCATGTTTGTTTTCTTTTTTTTCTTTCTTTCTTTAGACATTTGTTGAGGCTGTTTACTTAAACAATGAGGAGGTGCTGAACCTCCAGACCAATGAAGACCATCATATCTTCCAATGGTTGAGATTACAGGCACGCAGTGGTGCAGCTGAGGCTGAGGTACCCTGTTCAGTGGACCCAGATGCAGAACACACATTTTCCCACCATTTTCATTCTAAAACTATGAGTAAAGAAAATTTGAGAGACATTATCAAAGTGAGGACATTTTATCATTTTGTCTTTAGTAATAATTCAGCAACTGTCTTGCAGCAAGCGATTGCACAAATGCTGTTCTGGGGCCAGCAGGGAGTGTCTCCAAACATCCAGAAGGCTGTGAGACACTATGAAAGGGGAGCTGTCCAGTGGAAGGACCCAGAATCAATGTATAACTATGGAATAACCCTACTGCAGGTCAGATTTACATTTCCTGTACAGTTACATGCGATCAGCAGAAACAGTACCAACTCATGATTATTATTATTGTGTATTGTTTCATATTCATTTGCTTCTCTGTAGGGGCATGGGGTTGAAAAGGACATCCCAAAAGCTCTCACTTTCCTGAAGAAAGCAAAGGACCAGGTCACCACTTGTTTATGAGCTTTCTCTTCTGAAAATCCCATTCAGCATTTGCACATCTCAGTGTTTCTCACAATCTTATGTCCCACAGGGTTTTGTTCCTGCAATCAATGCCTTGGCCTGGTACTATGAACAGTTTGAGCAGGACTATGTGCAGGCAGTGCAGATGTGGGAGCAGGCTGATCTCCTGGAGAGCTCAGATGCTGCTCTGAACCTTGGTATCATGTACTCACAGGGCCTGTATCCGGGACAGGCTGCTGACCAGGTTAGCTCAACTACTGTAAAAATGCATTTTGTAGTTATATACTAGTATGCTTGCACAATAGCATTGAGTGCTTATATCAAGAGGTAAATAATTTGTTCTTCCAACAGTACATGGCCTATAAGTACTATCTGAAGTCTGCAGAGAGAGGGCACATCAGGGGAGCAATTCTAATCGCTGACATCTGGAACACTGGGATTCCCCGCCTCGTCAATAGGCGTCCATCCGATGCCATCTTGTTAGTTACTCACCCTTTTATGTATTTCACTTCACATTTCTTTGCATCTTTATGATATTCTGAGATCTCTTTTTAACTGACTGCAGGTGGGTCAAGTGGGCAGCTGAGCACAATGGATACTTGGGCAGCATCTTACGGAGAGCCTTGGATTCCTATCTGAAGAGTGACATGTAATTTTTGCCTCTATTCACACTTGACATGATCCTTGTCAGGCTACTTGATTGCATTTGCATCAAATTAACGATCCAGCTTTTCAACAGGTTCAGCTCACTGTTATATTACATGATGGCTGCTGAGTTGGGGTACGCAGCTGCACAATTCAATGTGGCATATCTATGTGAACAAAATACAGTGAGTTATTGAAATGTACTGTACATATGAAATTATTCTGTATTAACTGTAGTGTCATGGTAATGTTACTGTTTTATTAACTTTTCAGTCAATTTTTAAAATTATTTTAACTCTGTATGCTAAAAGGGAGGTTTTCTGGATCCTGCTTTTGCATCGCGCTGTATGTGGAGATATTACAACCTTACAATCCAAAGTCAACATCCTGACACTTATGGTAAATAACTATCCTTTGAAACTTAAAGATTTGGAGGCACAAATATAAGCATTTGATCTCTAATTCTGTTATTTCTTCAGCCTTGATCAGGATGGGTGACCTGTGGTATGAGGGGCAGATTGATGGGCAGAAAGACTTGTTTTCTGCAGCAGAGATGTACAAACTGGCAGCACAAAGGAATGAGCCGCAGGTCTCCTTATTTTAAATCGATTTCTTGCTGTGTGTATATTTTCCCAAGTCTGTATTTATTCATAATTGTGAGTGTGTGTACATGTCTGAGTAAGATGTACTGTTCTTTCAAAGGGATGGTACAACCTTGGCCTCCTTGCCGAAGAGGGTTACAGGCTACCGCTGTCAGTATTGATTGAACTCGGCCTTTCAGAGCTGTACCTGGCAGACAAAACTGTGCTTCTAAGTGCTTTGTACAAAAGGTATGTTCAGATTATATGTGCATGTACATCAGTTGTGAAAGTGCAGTATACTGTTTACAACATATAATTTCTAAGAAGCTTTTTTCCCTGTTTTCTTCCAAAAAGATGCAGAGACACAGAAGATACAGATTCCTACTTGCCTTGCAGCCTTGCCCTCTTTAATGTATACATACAATCATTCCAAAAGGACTACAGTGCTGCTATTAAGGTTGGTGATCTGTGCAAATATCTGCCTACATACATATAGTTACTACTTTAGCTATTTGCTGTTGCTGGCAATGTAAAAATTTTAAAAAAAAAAGGAATAGAGTTTAGCAACAGGTCAGTAGGCATATACTGAAATTCAGGATTCCTGCAATGACTCCATCAATTAAGAAACCTTCTTTTATTGTAACATCTTGAAGACATTTTCCTCGTGTCATTTTCCACAGTATTCGACCGCCATTGCCGTAATTGCAGCTCCAGCGATATTCTTATTCATCCTTGGTGTGCTCAGGAGACGTGTCTTGTCTCTCAACTAGAACCAAAATTCCTATCAGGATTGTCAGAGCAACAGACTGAAGAACTCAGCAGCAAAGTCAACCTCCACCACAACAACACAGCAATATTTTGTGTCAGTTTACATGTGTGAATGTTTACTTTGGGATCAATATAAAGAACAACTTTAATTGTTATGAGAATGCTTGTTTTGTACATATCTGAAATGTTTTTGGTTTGTATGTTCCTCCTGTCAAAAGAATTGACTTCTCATGAAAGCATTAACTTGATCGAACCATAAAGAGCCTGAATAAAAAATCTGTTTTGAGATACTGTTGGTGGATCAAAGATGTTGTTCTTGGATGTCCTTCTGTATCTCAGTTTAATGATTCTTTCACCCTGTGGCAGTCTGTAAGATAAACTACAGGATTTCAGGTAATGAATTCCCTGGTGTAGCCTCAGGACCACCACCAGCATCACTGCTTACTGAACAAGTATCTAACAGGTCATATGGACCATGCCTTTCTTATGCAATAGATAGGCTGTATTAAACTTGAAAAGCATTGCTTGGCATTACCTAAAGTTTAATGTACTGTTTTCAGTGTGGACTCTCTCTTAATCCACTCATCAGAATTTAATCCTGCAATGTTTAAAAGGATACCTTTCTTACCATTATGTTTTTAAAATCAGATCTTATATTGTTTACATGTAACATAGTAGTGCTCATCAAGTATGGAAAACAACTCTCCTAGATAATTTCTAGCAGCTGATATTCAACTAACCAAAATCAAGCAAGCAATTTCAGACACTTCCTGGGATACACAATCCTTTCAACACTCTACATCTTATTAACTCTGGAAGACAAGTTTAATTGCTTTGCTTCTGTTTGTAGGATTGATTTAGAATATTTCTTTCGAGTAGGTGATGAAGCAGGATGGCATAAAACTCTAAAATTCTTACTTTTCATGGATATCATGTAACTGCGATGCAAATTATTTGAATTTAAAAGAATGTACATGGCAGATGGATGCACATTGTGGGCCTAACACTTCCACAAACACTTAACTTCACAATTGTGACCATAGACTCTCTTTAGTCTTGACAATCATTTTCCAGTTAATACGCTCCACCTGGTATCGTGTGACCAGGACTGTACCTACAGGACATTGAGGTCATGTCCAAAGTATTTTTTCTATAAGTACACATGGTGGGTATTTTTTGGGTGATTCTCATATAGTATAGTATTAGGGCCACTGTCAGGAAAAACTAAATGTGAAATTTTGAGAACTAAGCAAAGTAATAGTAAAACACTATATATGTGTTTAGACTATACACTAACATGTTGACATGCCCATAAACTGTGTCATCTGGTTCTACCCAGTCCAATCCATACAACAATATTTTGTTTTTAAAACATAGCAACCTTTTCTTTACTGTGACTTTATTCTGTTAATATTATGACTTCATTCTTGAAATATTATGACTTTTTTCTCAATAGTACAACTTGCTCTTATAAGACTGGGACTTTTTCTTTAAATATTATGTGATCCTAATAGTCTGTCAAAGTTTCCAGTAATTTTAGACCAAATGTATTTAAATTTGAATACAGAAGGGTACTTTTGGGCCAAAAAAATTAAAAAGAATGAATTTAGGATTTAGTATTTCCCCAAAGTAATTTTATATCCGGTTGTATGGGAAGGGATTTATGCATACTTATGTTGGGAAATAAAATTTACTGAAACAGTATTTAAACAGCTCACTCAATATGTAAATACATCAATAAATCTAAATAATTTTAAGAATTCAGTGACTTCCTTGTTAGGTGATGCACTTTTTTTCCCAGGATGGTGAAGTCATGACCCGCCCTACTCTGCCTCTGATTGGCTAGTACTCGTTACCTTCGTTGGCTGGGTTGGTTAGGTTTAGGCATGAGGAGTGAGATTGGCCAGGATTAGAGTAAGACTATCAGGATACGCCAATCAGAGGCAGAGAAGGGCGGGTCATGACTTCGCCATCCTGGAAAAAAAATATGGATTTCTTGGTTATGGCACTGCGCATGACGTGTTGTGACCAATTAACAGAGCGCGAGGCTTTTCCAACAATTAGCTCAGTGAAGCCCAAATTACGCTTCTGCCAGCTAGAAAAAAGTTGGAAAGTAGGTGAGATACTGTTTTATTGATACTGTGAAAGAAAATAAAACTAATGTAATGTAACTTACTTTGGCACCTAAACTAAATTAACTAATTAGCTAACAGCTTACTTTAGTTAGGCTATTTCAGTGGAAACACTAGCTGATTTCCATTGGACCAACAGTTTTAGCTAAACTTGAAACATACTAGTGTCAGTGTCAGTATTGTGAAGTCACCCAGCTTTATGGGTTCAATTTCACTATTGACTTGAATGTTTTATATGAGTGGAGTGGCAGCATTTGCGCAGAAAAGGGGAAAAGCACAGGCGAATACAATTAGTGATATGACTGAAAGCAGGTGTGTTAGACGTTTGGGGTGTTGAAGCTGATTTTTTCATGTCATCTACATACTGTATACTACATCTAATATCTACATTATTATTATTATTATTATTATTATTAATTGTTACTCAGTCTTCTTAATCTTTTCGGCACTCTGAAGCTGATTTTCCTAAAGATGTTATCTGCATTTGGCTTTGTTCATTGTTCTCTCTCTTTTCCCCAGTCGTCTAGTTTTAGTGAAAGAAACATACTCCTCCAATATAAAACTTAAACTTAAAAAGTAGGAATGGTGTTACATGGATAATGAGCTAACCCAAGTTTCCAATGGAGTTTCAGATTGCAGTCAAATAATTCAATTTTCACTTCATCATACATCAGTCATTTCTCTGGTGTTTTCAGAATTTCACTCACCTTTCTGCATTTTTTAAAATCTTTATTTAATCAGGCAGTCTCATTGATATTAAGATCTCTTTCCCTAGAAAGACCTGTGAACAAGAAACATTCATTCACACAATCAGCAGACGGAAACAACACAACTACACAATAAACAAGGGATTAGAAGTGACAGGTCAGTTACCCTTAAACAGAGCTATGTGGGTTTTCTATGGATACAAAACAAGCACGTACAAAGCCACATTTTTCTTGGGGAATCACATAATGTACAATTCAGATTCAGCCTTTTAAAACAAAACAGAAAGATGAGCTATGATGCCAGGAATCCTTGCAAAGTACAGTACCTTGCCAGAGAAAGCCAAGACTTGGGTATTTTAACATTTTTCCTGTTCCATACACACAGTACTATTATATTGTGCATTATAATCTGACACAACAAGAAATGAGCAATAAATGACCTGCTTATGAGCACACTGATTCTTGGTAAAATGTACTATTCACAAAACCATGAGAGTGGTGTTTAGAGAGGTGATATTTTGGGCTGTTTTGTATCACTCAGCATTATTATTTTGCATATGCTGAATTTAGGCTTGATTGTACATTGACTATACTTAAAACTGGGGTTGAAATATTGCTACACAGAGTCGGTGTTTTCTATTTTCAGGGAAGTATCTGTGAATTAAAAGACGACGATGGCATATGACTAATGTACCTTCTGAGCAGCAGGGTGTGCAGTCAGCAGGTAGGCTGTCCTTCAGCTGTAGATCTGGGTTCAAGTCCCTGCGTCAGCTATTGTTTTTATGAAAGTTGCTGAATCCCTATGACCTCAAGTTTTTCTGTTCTCCAACTGACTTGTGCTCTGTTCTGACCTTCGTGTGGTCAACAGGGGTGTAGACATTACAGGGGGTTGCCAAAATAATGTAAACACCTCAAGGATAAGCACTTAAACTCTAAAGTGATTAAAGTACATCACAAACACTGTTAAAATGGTACTGCAGGTAAAATTTGGCTGTCTACCATTTCAAAGCCTTTATTAGTTAAAAAGTACAGAATTCAGCACAGAACCAGTTTGACACAACTGACAGAGCTCAAATAGGTCAAATCTGTGCCTAAACTGCAAAAGCATTGGTTTAAAATCATTACAACCAATGTAAACAATGCACACTTGACACCTCTCCATGCTAAACACAGTCAACCTTTTTATTGAGTTACTGCTCAAGAGTAGTTGAGAGTTAATGCCTTGCTTAAAGTAATCTCGGAAATTTTCATTTAAATAAATGTCTGTTAAGTCAAGTTCTATCTCTGAATGAGGTAACACAATAGTGATTGAGCCTATGGCCCACTGATGAAAGCCCTTGCATTTTCAGTATTATGAGTATTGCAAATTAGGTGTCGTTGCCGAAATTCCGGGGGAAAATCTCGAGCGGTGCACAATTAGTGACACATTTTCCATCACCCAGCTGTGGTTGCTCTGCCAGAGCGGCTATGCGGACCTAACACAACAGACTTGCTCTTCAACTCACCTGTGTGGCTCCACTGTTTGTATCTCTGGGAGGTGAGGTCCAAAAACACACCTGCAATTACCTCTTATCACCATAGGTGCCGCCAAAGAGAATGAAACAGAGATCTTTGAGATTGGTACTTTAAGGGCACATAGACAGAAGTTTCTCAGGGTGGGAAATGCTTCACAATTTAACTTTGCTGAGAATAGTTATTGGCATATTGTTAAGTATTTTGAAAAGCAATTGTTTGTATAGCCTGACAAATACTGGACTTTTAGGCTGATATGAATATATCAGTTTAAAAAAATGAGTACAACACATCAGTAGATGTAGATTTTTTTTTTTATATTTAATTGTAATTCTAATAATGTTTTTAAAACAAACACATGATATAAACAAACATTTTTTGTTGTTGTTGAAAAATGAATTTGTCAGTGCTGTCTGATAGAGAAACTATAACATATCAAACAGACCTTTGGCATTTCTGTATCATCATCTCTTACTTATCTCTCACTTATCTGCAGACACATGACTTGATTAATCTGTGATATGCCAATATTGCCTGATATATTGTCCCAATTGATTATTTGTTCTCTCACATTATCATCACCGTTTTGGTTTTATTGTTTTTAAATCATGTTAACACAGTGGCATGTGACATCTGTCCACCTCTCATCTAGTGAGTACCCTGTTGTCCCCATTTCCCATTTTCCTGCATCTTATTGTGAATTTCAAATGTCCTGTATTACTGTGCACTGAGAGGCTAAAGGGTCCAACATCTCAATGAGTGCTTCATGAGATGCTGCATAGATTGTGATTTGAGTGCACAGCAGCCAGGCTTGTGATTTGGAGCTCAAAAGCTGAAATGCGAACAAATGAATAGAAAAGGAAACAGCAGCACAGAGGGAATGTAAAAATCAAATTAGTTTAACTCTGTGATTTTTACTCTGTGTACATTGGCTTACCAACAATGCAGCCCCTGACAATCTACATTATCAAAGCAATCTGTCTCTCTTTTCCTTTTCTTCTCATTCCCATCCATCGGTTTTCCTCTCCTTTTCTTTTTTTTCTTTTCTCTCGCTTTTTCCCTCCCTCTGTCTTTGCATATGGGGTAGTTGGCTGGTGAAAGGGAAGAGAGCTCTGCCACAGTGCCAGTTGTGAGAGTACAGCAGAAGCAAAGAGAAGAAACTGACTCAGGCAGCGGTGGGAGCTGCACTTGTTCGTGGGATATTCAGCAGGAACACAGCGTGGATGTGCAGATGCAGGTACTGTGTGTGTGTTTTGGGGGCTGGGTTGTTATGTAGTCATCTGTAGGACTGAAATATAAGTTCTCTTTATGGTATGTAATAAGAAAAATTTATAGCATTTCACTGCAGTACTGAAGACTTGCAGTATATCTTAAACTATCCTTTTTTTCTACTATTTAGACTCAATATTTTTACAACATATTTCAAAAGATAGTTAAAGGAATGCACTGTTTGTTTAAAATCATACTGTTATGTTTAGATTTAATCAATACATGTGTACAGCACTTAAAGTTCAGAGCAGTTTTAAATTCACATAATACTTAATTCAATACATTTTACACATTTCCTCCTGTACAACTTTTCAGGCTCAGTTTTCTTGCTTTAATCCCTGTATGAATGACATGAAGAAATGTTTTTCTTCTGAATGTTAATTTTGTTTGCTGCACGGCTGACTGGGTTTCAGTTCTGGCTAACATTCTGCCCTGACTCTGTAGCTCATAAATTGCTAGCAGTAGAAGATCTCTGGGGTAAAACCATATATGTTTGCCCTTCGGGCTTAAATCTCAAGCAACGCACTTTCTGTAAATGTCTTAAATTTTTTAAATGTTAGTAGGGAATAGATATGCAGTAAGTGACTTGAGAAAGATTATGTAAAAGGTATGACCTCAAACATGAATTTTCTTGATGGTTGTACAGTGTCACCAGAAGTGTAGCAAAATCATCACAATTCTATGTATTGACGATATATTAAACAAACAAAACAAACTATTGACAGCAGAACATTTCTTTTTATTCCACTTAAGACATTCTCATTCTCATTAAGCATTCAATACTTAGTAATATTGTTTTTGGAGCAAAATGTCAAGAGCAGACTCTTAAATTAAGAAATAAACTGTCAGACAGTCTGAGCTATCCCACATGAAGTTTGTCCTTGTTGTCATGGGTCTTTGCACTTAGTTGTGAAATTTGTCCACTGGCTGTTTTTGGTACATTGGCACTAACTGTAAACCACTCAGGCAATCACAGCTGCAGTAGCTGAAAATGTGCTGCATATTGTATCTGAATGCAGGTTGTTTGTGGGATGAATTATCTTGGAGTGAGAGAGATCACTGAAACCTCTGCTTTGGGAACCAGATATGATATTTAGTTCATGTTGTGAACCATTTTTCAGCCAAACAAAGCATATGCTATATTTCATTACACTCATAATGTCTTTTGAAAAAAAACTTTATTGACATTAGAGGTGCTGACTTCGTTGTAGTGCCCGGTAGAGCCCCAAATAGCCTCCCAGGTCACTGTTGTGATGAATTAAGCATACCTTCAATTTACATTCATGAAGTTGTCATTTTGGGTTTGGGACGTATTTGTATATGTCCATTAATTGCAGTGCAGAAGTATTGATGATGTGTTTGAAGAAATTTAGAAATAGCATCACTATTAGTTTACATAGTTTGTCAACAAGAGGGCATTGACAAGTTTTCTTTTTAACTGTAAAATGTCTGAGTACACATCTTGATCACAGTCGTTTACTAACTAAATTAAGGGGATCCGTTTTCGAACAAACAAAAAAATTATAAAATCTTCAGGGGAAAAAAAAAGATTTCTCTTTTCTGTATTTGAATTAGCAGTCATGCTCCAAAGACAATTTAATTGACATAAGTTCTGTTTTGTACAAAACTGTAAAATGCAAAATACAATAAGTTCTCACAAACTGCAAATACAGTATATTGTGAAGATTAGTATGGTCTCTACTCTATAGTGTTAGAATATAGTGTGAATATTGGACAAAGCATTTGATTCAAGGTGGTGGTATGTTTTGAAAAGAACTAGATTGTGCGCCGTACCTGACTATGATGGAGGGCAAAAGTGTTTATAGCTGTTCGGAGCAAACACACTCGAAGGCAGGGTGAAAACCTTGGAGGAACCGTGAGAATCATCTAAATATGGAGATAATGGTGCACACTTTCAGACAGTCTCTCCTGGAAGGCATTCAAAGTGTTGCACTCGGCTGTACACGGTGTACATAAAAAGTTTCAGAAATTGTTTTGTAAAGAATAAAAAAGAGAGCTTCTCCACCCACTTGGCCAGTCACTGAACAATGAAGTGAGCTTGCTTGTCGCATTGTTGATTGCAGAAAATACAGAAATTGCCTGGCTTAGTTTGAGCTCCTCAACCTACTTTTCCCCCTGGTTTTCTGTCAAGCTTAGGTAAAGTGTAAGAAAGTACAACAACCAGATTCAATCACAATTTTTCAGGGACTTAGATGTTTAGAATGCAGTGTCTAATAATAATTGTACTCTATTGATCGTCTCGCAGGACACCTTTGGCTGCGCACTGCCCGCTGTCCCTGTGGTCCAGCTTGACGCCCACTGCTGCTGCTATTATTATTGGTCATTTTTGCCCACTGCTACCACTTTTACTATTAGTCATGTAACTACTTGTTTTAGTAAATTAAGTTATAGCCAATTAAATAGTTATACACCAGTATCTTAAGTCTTGGCGCTGTAAGGAGGATGATAAGTAAGACACAAATACTGCTTGTGAAAATAGACAGAATATATTTATTCCAAAAAAATACAACAAAATTTACTTTTCACATGATTCACTTAGATTGGCTAAATGAAAAAAAGACCCTCTAAAGTAAAACAAACAAACTTAAATTTGTCCCTTTTTTGTTCAGAGTTCTTATTCAAGTAGAATTCTGAGCAAGGCTGGCAAAAATAGTATGCTGCTACACCGTAGAGATGGCTTTCCTGGGTGGGATGTAATGGCTGGTGATCAAATGTAATGCCTGTTGTTTGCATAATGCTGTTTTGTATTTGGAAGCAGAGCAAATTGGTTTTATTTTCTTGTCCAATGATGAAGTGGTGCATCTCTTTCTTGGGTGTCAAGATGTGAATATAAATTACTGCGTAAAAAGTGTAGGCCAAATTGACTTCATTCTTCCTCTGGAAGCTTGTTGTAAAATGTCAGGGTGAATGATAGCACTTAGTAAACTTTGCCATGTAGTTTGCATTACTTATTAAAGTGACAAGATGGAGCTTTGTCTGCATTTAATGTCAATTGTTTTCTTACTGAAGACAGCAGTAGTGATATTATAGCCTGATGTTTTTAAAGGTACAGTATCTGTCCTGCTAGCATGTTTTG
Source organism: Thunnus maccoyii (assembly GCF_910596095.1). NCBI lineage: Eukaryota > Metazoa > Chordata > Actinopteri > Scombriformes > Scombridae > Thunnus > Thunnus maccoyii. The sequence goes on along the minus strand of NC_056538.1, from coordinate 25,148,178 downwards.
ATGGACCATAATTTTATGCATGACTTCACTGAAAAAAGCTCTGTGTCATTATGTAAGACCCACCTGTAATTGTGGAGGATATATGTTTCATTCAAGAGGACTAAATGCTTACCCAAATACTTAGATCTGTGTTAAAGGGGACATATTATGTACATTATACATATACATACACATGCACAGACAGACAGACAGAGAGACACACAGACACACACACATATGTATGTGTATATATATATATATATATATATATATATATATACACAATGTTAAAAAATATTTATGGTGACCCCAAGAAGAGTAGCTACTGTTACAATACAGTATCTAATGGGGATCTAAATAAACAACTTCTCAAATACATCCATACATGTTCAAGCCGAAATCCCAAATATAACAGTGCGCAATGCAAAAAACACATGGAAAAACCTTAGCAACAACCTCAGCAACAAAGGCTATGCATGCGCAGTGAGCCAACTTCCGCTCTTCAGCAAGGTAGAAAAAAACATACATCTCACGTTTTTGAACTATAACCATGTTTAACATAGATATCTGACATCATAGCATTATAAAAATAACAGAAAATCACAAAAGCATGATATGTCCCCTTTAAACATTTTGTTACTGGGGCTAATCTAATTTCATGATTGTACTCTAAAGGATAGATTCACATTTTTCAAGTCTATCTTAATACATTATTCAGATGCCCATATGTACAGTACATTTGCAGGGTCATTAGTTGCTGTAATTGTTCCTCATGTCCATACCAGCCCCTAAGACATCCCTTCTTAAAGCAATTTCAGTGTAAAAATGACTTCTAAAATTCAGCTGAAGCTATAATGAGGCAGGCTTCAGCAGTCTTAATTAGTTGCATCCAGTCGGGAGCTTCCAAAGTTAAAGTCTGTTGAGTACAAAATTTCCTCATTCTAGCTCAAGCTAAACTGTAGATTTTGTCCCCTGTCATGTATGTACATTGAAATCAAATCTTTTAAGGCATGGTATAGCTGGTATGGACAGGAGGAACACATACAGCAAACAAAAACTCTTTCAATGTACATATAGGCATGTGAATATTATTTTAAGACATACTTGTCTGCACATTGTGTCTGTTTATTTGCTTGAATACCAATATTTTACTTAGACTGGTCATGAAGAAATACTACTTCAGTAAATGTACAGTAATGGAAATACAATAAATGTTCTTCTTGAAAGTGTGTTTACCATGTGTTATTATAATTTCATAAATTGTTGGTTTGTGAATGCTTTTTGTATTAATGGCTGTGATACTTTGGCCGGAGACTAATATTTAGTGCTGAACATTTGGTGAATTTAATGTCTGCCTGACAATTAATCTTCTCTCTGCCTGGCCTCATGAGCCCAGAAGTCTCATATTTTTTTTTCACATCATGTGTTTAATGAGCCTTTTCACCAACTATATCAAGAAATGTGTGAGTAAAATGGGAAAAAGCCTCTCACTATCTTAATAATCTTCATCTTTTCCCTCAGTAACCCATGGTGCCATGTCCACAAGGAGCAGGAGCAGCGTGTGTTGCAGGGCTCTCCCAGTGGGTGTACTGTCTCCCACCTTCCAGCTCCTTCTAATTCTCTGTGGTTGCTTACTGCATGCCCAGGGCCAGGGTAAGAATCTGATGTTTTCTATAGTTTTCTGTTTTTCTTCTTGACACAACTGAAAAACAGTAAGAGTACATAGGGCCATTTTCCCCACATAACTACACATAAAGTCCCATAAAGTCATTTTTTTGTTATCCTGAGTCACTATGGTGAAGCTAGAATAATGTGTCGGTGTACAGATTTTTAGTGAATGTTGGTCTTGGGACTGTAATTTAGGGTTACAGTCTGATTCAGTTCACAGTGAAAGTTTACAGTCAAATTCAGTGGAATTTGTTGATCAACGAAACACAAGTTTGTGTTTTTCTGTTCAAATGGTATGTAATGTTTGATAGACAGTCAGACAAACACACTAAATATTGTAGGACCATAGGGTACTTCATTGCTCCTGTGCTATAAACATCAAGAAAACAATTATGTTTATTATACCTTTTAGCCTATGCATTGTTTGTGAAACAGCAAAAATATAATACAGAATGAGACTTATAAGTGAATATTTAACAACCAGGACTGAGTCAAATAGTTAATAGATGTTTGTATCCAGGTGTATAATGTGTACAGTTACAGTATATGAGGTACATAGTAAGCTATCAGTTTGTAGACCAGATTTAATCCTCATATCCAAGGGAGACAAGGCCGCTATGCCCTCTGCTGTCAAAGCACTCCACTGGCTTCCATCCCTTCCTGTGACTGGTTTATTTATAGCATGGCAGGAATTGCTACACTAACAAGTGACAAGGGCTCAAAATACATGCACGCTTGCACACACACACACACACACACACACACACACACACAGAAACACACATGCAGCACAAAAGTGCCAACTTTCAGGGGTGGTAAGGGGCAGCAACAAGGTTAATGCACAAGAATTGGGAGTTGTGTATCCAGCCCTTATAAAATGAGCTCTGATTAATGGCCCTCAACTGTGGCATATGTCAGGGTGAATTGTGTGGGAGGACAGGAGAGGACAAGTGCCAGACCAGGAAGAGATTAGAAGCATCTTCAGAAACAAATATCAACATAACATTTACCTGACATTTGGAATAATGAGTTTACAGTTACCCTTTTCTGTTTTGAAAATTTTCAGCTACTTTTTCAAGGTACCACTCCCACTCTATTCTCAGTCAGCTTTCTTGGCATTAATACTGTTACTGATATTCTGTAGACTGAATATTTCGGTAGGGTAATTTTGATCAGCAAGCATTCAGCAGAAAAAATCAACTTCATATTTTCCAATTTTAGGAATTGCAAGTTGATCATTTCCAGTACTTAAATGGACAGGGAACTCTCTGGGATTAATCATACCATCAATAAGTTCAAATTGTGCAGTCCTTTGGCACACTTGTGTGTTTACTTTTATGTGTTTATACTAGTTCGTTTTGTTGATTCATTTATTAGTTGGTTGTGTTGCAACCAGTGATTAATCTGCCAGTTATTTTCATGATTAGTTATGAATTTGTCTTGAATCTTCCTGTAGCATCCCTGGGTATTTAAACTGACCTCAGTGACCTTGCAGAGAAGTGTACATAAATTCACTCTAACAAGAGACAGGTTCATTGCATAGTATAACTTATTAAAACTGAATAACTCAGCAAATGTGGTCAGGAGTTTGCTGTTAGTGTTAGAGGTTACACTGTACATACAGTATTACAAGAAGGAGTTATCAATATACAATGAAATGAAAGTTGCTTACACTTAAAATACCACTAGTTGCATTTACTGTCGAATTTAATGTCAAATTTAATCTAGTCATACGCTTAGAAGGTTCTTACTGCACTGTGGTTTGTGTAAAAGATAAAGATTTTCTTCGTGGCTGACATCTGGTTATTAGCTTTTCTGCTTCCCATGCTTCTGTGCCTTCTGCTGAGGATATGGCATTCTTGTCAAGGTGAACTACAGTATCTGCTGCAGAGACACAGGCAGGAGAGTTAGCTTTTCCCGTATGCTTGCAGTTTGCCATGCCAGATGCGAATAATGACAAGTCACATTCGTGGCAGAGATAAATAAGTTCATATAGTTGTTGTGTCAGTGTGAGCTTAGAAAGAAATGCATTATATCACATCACAATAATGTTTTCAAAATGTTATGTGAGGTTTTTATTTTGATATAAACTGCAAGAATAATGGTTGTTACAATCCAGTCAGGCTCTCAAATATTTACACTGTCCTCTTGTGGTCCTTAGTTGGCTGTTTTCCTAATTATACTGGCTTTGTTGCCCAGTATTCTGTTTAGGGATGGTCTTAAATTGGTATTGGTTCCTGATTGGTCAGAACCGTAATACTAACGAGAAATCAGTACTGCTATTTCTGTCAGAGACCCTTATGTGAAGGAATTGACCATTTATAGCAAATGTTTATACAGTTATATTTAGTGGAAAAGGCTCTGTTGTTTGAGGGTGCTCTCAAATAACCTGAGCAGCAACAACAATTCTGCTTACAGAGCGAATTCCTCCAATAAACTAAACAAATAAATAAAGTAAACCTTAGTTAAAATCAACAATATGAAATAACACATAGGGAGGAGGTTGGGGTGGACGCGGGAGCTGCAGGAGCAAACTGTGTTGGCAAGAGCATAATCGGCAGAATGAACTGAGATAGTGACAGGTTAAAATGTCTGCGGTGTACACCTGTGTAAATATGAGCTTGGAGCAAAAGTGCCCTTGAACGCTCGTAAACTCTTTTTTTGCTGTTCTCACTTGTTATTTTTCAAATAAAGCAAAAATTGAGTATTTATTTGACAATATAATCTAACAATTATATATTATTTCAGAGCTTAGCAAATGCCCCTAAAAATAGTATAGGGGACAAAAAATAGGCTACCCTCCGAATAAAAAAGGCACATGCAAGCCCTCCTCCCCCCTCCCTCTCTCCTCCTAGGTGTGTGGATAGAGGAGAAAGGGGAAAATGGTGGGAAGATGGGAGAAGGTCAGAGGCACACAGGAATGCAAGCAGCATCGCCAGCTTTGTGAATTTGTGGCCAGAATGGCATCAAAAAGGACCCATCTCACCATAGCGTTACAGAAGACATTTGAAAGGAGCAGCTCATTTGTTGGTGTCTCAGGTGTGGCGACCAGAGTGGTCAACCAGTTTCCCGGCATTTTCATCTTGCACTGTATGAACCACCGCTTGGGGTTGAGCGTAGGAGATGCTGTTGAGGAGGCTGCAGGTCTCAATCAATTTCTGTCTTTTTCTAAAAAAACTGTATAGCCTCTATTATGCTTCTGCTAAAAACTGAAGAGAGTTGGCTGCTTGTTGTGAGACACTTTCACTGCAGTGTCAAGACATAGGGCAAATTTTGAGCACAAGATGGGTAGCTTTTAGCTACAGAGCTGTAAAAGCTGTCTGTCAACAGTACCCTGCCCTATACAAGCACTTTTCAGAAGCGTCTGAACCAAAACATCAAACCGAAGCTCTACAGAAAGGGTCATGTTCTGTGGTTTATGTCATCGGCTCTGTAGTCCAGCCTTTGTGCTCAACCTAGGACTCAAGTTTGATGCCTTGGAAGAACTGTATGATTTCCCCCTCTCCCTGCAAGATAGAAGTATGACACTTCACAGGGAAGATGCGTCACTCAGTGGACAGAATCGAGTACTGAAAACCATGCCTGCCTCCTTGGGTCTGAAGACAAGTGGCACAGCAGGCAGCGGAGTTAAACATCTTCAAAGCAGTTGAACTAGAACAAACAAATGTGAGACATGACCGTGCAATTAACTAGGGGTTGTCTTCTAATATCCTGACTGGAAGTCTTGAGTGAAGAATTGGGTGTCTACCAGACAAAGCTGCATGACAGAGACATCAGCAGTTCCTCGCCAATATCAAAACCCTGCAGCCCTCCAGTTGGCCAGAGGAGTGTGGGGTGAGATATGCTGAAGCAGAAGTACTGGAGCTCTGCACTTTCTTCAAGCTTGAGAGTCAAGAGGCACAGAGAAGCATGAGGGCATACATTGGCACAGTGAAGGCCAGTGGTGAGAATAGCAGGCCTCCAAAGGAGTTAAAGCCTCTGCTACAAGCAGTCAACACACTTGTCGTCTCTACTGCAGAATGCGAATGTGGCTTCAGCTAAATGAATATTTTAAGAGGAATGAGGACTACCCTGAAACTCAAAAGCTTATCAGTTTTGATTTTCATTAAATGTTAGTCCTCCTGTGAAACATTTTTCCCCTAGATATTATGTAAAGTCTTGGCTTCAGAAAAACCACATCTTGGCTAGCAACCTCCAGGCAAGAGCACATGAAAACAAACAGCAAAAACACGACTATGAGCCAATATGGAGTCTCTTATGAGGAGCTAAATGATTGAAGTGATAGTGAAAATTGGAGTCAGACTCTAATATTGTGCTCATGTAATGGTTTTCACAGAGAACAGAAACTTGTTCTTTTTTCATAGATTCCACTCCCTTCACTGGTTATTTCACAGGTGCAAATATTTCATGTTTATTTTCAGTAATGTTCAAGTTTTTTCTGAAATGAGTTCTTCTGACATTAACTAACTTTAACTGGCTATATATTCAAGGAATTTAGATGGTATTGGATAAAGTAGAATTGTAGAATTTGAAATGTCATAGTTATGGTTAAGGCATCCTGCAACAATGTCCTTTTGGAGGTGTTTGTGTTGGTTGATGGTGTGGGGCCAGGGGGATGCTCTCATTGGGCCGCCCCCCCCCCCGGTAAAAGTTAACACATCACCAACTTATTTTTATTTAAGTCATCACTCTGTGGACTGACAATTTATAGTCAGCACAATATACTCTCAAGCTTTGCACTTCATACTATTTGCTGATGCAAATCTTTGTGGTCTACTAATATGAGCTCATCATATTGCTTCATTCACTCATAATTGCACTGGCCAAGAGCACCATATAAATGCCTAAAATAAAAAGTGTACTGTCGAGCTCCTGGCATCACATTTAACTGTCATACAACTCTTGTACATTTGTTTGTTTTAAGAATCAATGTGAATGATATACAAGTAATTTCTCAGACACATTGGACAACCCTGGGTACAGTACTGGCGGCACTTCAGCTGCTTGTAATGTGCCAAAAGCCAACTCTGCCTCATCAGCAGCTGTGGAAGCCTGCCAACCACCTTACAGATTGATTTTTTTATTACAAAGAATAAATGGATATTGAATCTGTGAGTAACGGAATGACCTGGCAATGAAGACACTAATGTATTTAAGTCTAGTGTGGGAAAGTACAGTTTGACAGCCAAGCTGATTATATTAGGTGTAGTGTTTTACATTTACACAATGAAAAGTGCCCAAACCTACGAGTAGGGACATTGAGAGACTCATTACACTAGTCATGTTTTTTCAACTTCTTCTGTAAGTACTGTTTGATTTGTCTTGCTCTATTTTGTGTTGAACTAATAGTAAACTCTGTCACTTTCTATGAAGCCCATAAACAAACTCTATCTTAATAAAGCATCACAGGACTTGCTACAAACCTTTCTCATGCATTATGTTATGTAAGAACAGCCATGAGGTATTATAAGTGCAATTCTTGTTCACAATCATAGTACCCATTTTGTATTTAAGGTGTTATGAACATCATGTTGCTTTCTGTCACTATAATGGAAGAAAAGTGTGGTTATGGCTTGCAGTAACACTTTCCTGACAGCTCACTTCAAGTAAAGTAAAGATTTACTGATAAGCAGCAAACATACCGGAGGGCTCAGACAGAGGCAAGATACGATTATCATACAGTTTGTCACTGCAGGCATTTAGTTGAACCTGACACTGGAGCCCACGTTCAAAACCTTGAGACAACATTGCAGACATTCAAAGTGGAAGTGTGGTGGCACAGAGGAAACTGAACCATAGCCTTGTTGAGACAAGAATCTGTAATAAAGTGAGTGCTGGTTTATTTGGCAGGATCTGTAGGCAGCACAATCTTGGGCAGATTATGACAGTAGAAAATACAAAATCTTATGAGTTACAGAAAATTGCACACCTGACCTCTATTTGTTTATCATATATCTCAGTGCTTCTACAAATGTAAATGTTTTTTTATGAAGATAGGTTGATTTGTTACATTTGACCTTTGTTATTATATAATACAAAATTGTATTTTTGTCTTTATGTAAACACTACACTGACATATTATCCCCTTTTAAGATGATGTGATTAACGTGTTAGCAGTATTTAGACATCCAGCAGATACAGAGCAATGTTAGCATTCAGTTGGAGTCATGTTTCTGTCCACCTGCTGAATGTAAGTCCAATACTCACTCTCCAGATCTCCACAAACTGCTGAGGCAAATAACTGGATCTTTAGCTGCTAAATGCTCCACTGTGTTTACCAGATAGTCACTAACTTTGACTGTCTGCTGTTTGATGCTGGGCAGGTAGTGTGCGGGAGGAGAGCTTTTTTTTGTTTGTTTTTCTTCTGAAAACAGCTGCCTGCTGTGCCCTAAAACGATGCTGATGAGGGCTGTGGGAATGAACATAGACTTTAAACATAGCCTACAAGTAGTCATGTGATCTATTGTTAATATAAATTGATTATAATGGCTTTTAAGCAAACAAGCACTATAAAATTGTTAATCCTACACATGTTATTAACATAAATGTACTCATATTTTATTCAGAGGTAGACAAAGAGCTGTCATAAAGGCATTACACTGTAGCATGCATGGTGATCTTCCCCAAGACATAGGATCAACATCTGAAAGAAAACCAGGTGGCAGAAACATCTCAACTTTTTTTTTTTTCTTTTTTCTTGCTATTTCAAAATTTCCTACCACACTAGATGGCAGTATTGCTTTGTTTCAAAGCAGTAATTCAACCTTCTTTTCCAGATGGGAACAGTTAAGTGTTAAAAGGATATAGGCTTTAATTAATTGATAATTACTGCAGTGACAAAGCCTATAACATTCCTTCATTGATTAAATCTGTTTTGTCATACCTTTTGTATACACATTAGCTCTGTTTTCATTTTTGTCTGTTTCATAGGGGGCTTTTGAGATTTAACTTCATATTTTTAAAGCTTAAATTTATTGTGTATATTTAAATGCAGACTGCATAATTGTTCAGATTGGGTTGATTTTTGTGTTTTCCAGACCTATGGGGCTGCAGTGTCTCCTTTGTTAATGAAAGTGTGGAGTAAGTCATCTAAGATTCTTTAACCCAAACATGGTTGTTTTAGTCAATTGAAAAAAGCCCACAACACAGCAGGGTGCTGCTGCTCCATTACAACACAAATGACTTCAGAAAGCCATCTTATGAAAACCACCATTTAGGGAGTTCATTTAGGATGCCTGGTTGCACTTGCTTATTTTGATGTCCTTAATGTCACTGAGCCAAAAGACATCATGCTGGAAGGGTTTTTGTGGCAGTGTTTATTTTAGAAGACTATGGCTGTTGCTGCTGTGCTTTTCATCTGCTTCGCTCTGATTTACCAATGTATAGGGTCGTGAAATATTACAGAAGGCTATAAAAGCTATGGCACATCTACCGCCTAGCACAGAATAAGGGGAGTGATGTCCCAGTGGACTATGTCACAGTCACAGCCTCTGATTCCCTGCACACAGCAAGGCCCATTAAGTCTAACTATCTGGCTTTATGCGTCCCACAAGCAGCACCTCTTTTCCAACTAAAATTGCTGCGATAATAACATGTCTTCCATTTTGCAAGAGAAAAATTATGTAAATGTGACACTAAATTTGTATTATGAGGTTGTGCCCTTTAAATTCTTTTCATAGAGTGTAACAAAAAAATTGCATTTGAATTCATTTTTGTCATTTCATTACAGAAATAAACACTTAAAGGACTGGTATGAAAGATTTAGTGGCATCCAGCGGTGAGGTTGCAGATTGCAACCAACTGAATACCCCTCCTCTCACGCTCCCCTTCCAAATATATAGGAGAACCTACATTGGCCACGAAACTCGCAAAAATGTGAAAAGCCCTCTCTAGAGCCAGTGTTTGGTTTGTCCATTCTGGGCTGATGTAGAAACATGGCGGTGCAACATGGCGGCCTCCATAGAAGGAACCGGCTCCCTATGTAGATATAAAAGGCTCATTCTAAGGTAACAAAAACAACAATTCTTATTTTCATGTGATTATATACTAATTAAAGCATACTTGAATATTACAGTGTTTCCCCTATATTTATTCTGCAGTGGCACACCATTGCTGCAAAGTCATGAGCACCACTGAAAAAATTTCACATGATCATTAACATCAATGGGCTACTCATGATTTTCACTCACACGCTGTGCAAGCATGATAATACCCTACGTCACCGTGGAATTGTTTTGAGTCATATTCCCTCTCCTCATTCTTCAAAGGACATCTACATGAAAGGTCCTGTTATAAGAGTATAGTAGCTCCGTTAAGGAATAGGGCAGTGTGTAATGTGTGTGTATTGAGTATGTAGGTGAGCGGGTTGCAGAAAAGTGATGGTAAATGTGAGCGGAGCAGAGGATAAGGTTAGCAGTAAATCAGTTAATAAATGCCGCAGCTTCTCAAGACCAAGAAAAGACTCATCTATTGAGGGGGGTTAGCCCCAAAGTTAGCAACAATGTAAGAACCTGACCAGGCTCACTTAAGGTGGACTGACCTTTAAGGTGGACCAGCTGTTCTTATTTTAGTGTCAATCTCAACCACTCGTAAACAGAGAATGGAAAAATGTCTGGAGTGTCTTCCGAGTTTTGATCAGTCCCACCGCCCCAAAGCAGTCAATGCAGGAGAAACACTATTATATTCCATTTCTGCCAAGTCCGTTCCACTTGATGCCACAAAATTCTACACACTGGACCTTTAAAGCTGTAATGGAACATGCAACTGTTTGTAGTTTAACCTGCCTTGAGGGAAAAAGTCTGGGGAACCTTGTCATCCTACAACATGACCCCTGCATTGTGTACTCTTATGTAATGCCCTTTCCCCCTTGAGAGATTGCATTCTCTCATTGTGATCCTGTGGTCATAATAGCTGTGGACTCAGGATTTAGGCATATCACTGCCTGCCCTTGGGGAGGGGAGATGATCATTAAGGAGATTTGTTTGATTTTTGAAATTAGACCCAGTGCCTGTGCTTGCACCAGGTGATGCTGACTAGGCCTGTGAGTTTTTTTCTTTGTGCTCACCTGTATGGTTATAAATTTAGCTGTGCTGCCTGAGTGGGAAGACTCCAGATGTCCTCGGAGTGTTAGGGTGTTTGTCCTCTGAGCGTGATCATGTTGTGGTAAGGGGGTGTGGCTGCATGACTGGGCTCCAGCTTTGGCGGTAGCACTGACACTGTTCTTCAAAATGACATCTGAGGGAGGGACCTTTCACCAAATGCATCACAGTCTCATCAAGTGTTGCAGTCTGCCTAGATTAATGGGGCTGAGAGCTGATTATACAGGGCTGTACATCATGTCTGTCTAACTGCCTGCTGCTCTCTCTGCCTGTCAATGATCTACCCTCCCATATCCTTTCTTTCCATGGAAAAAAAAGAAACTGTTACTGTTGACTTCAGCAAGAAAGACTCTTGTGGTTTACCCTCAGACTTATGCAATATGATGTGGTTGAGCTGTTTTTCATTTATATCTGGATAAAGTGCAGGTATGGTGAAACTTCCCCACTATCCTGATACTCACTTGCAAAGTCATCTGTCTTTACTGGCCTTTGTTCATACACACTCACAAACACATATCTCATATTAATGAACTATGCTGAGACACAGTGTACAGAAAGAGCACGTTTGGGGAGTCATCTGTGGAATGTCCGAGAACAAATAATGTTTTTAAAAAATGTGCCGAAAGTCATAATGTATGGTCTGTGTGACAGCCTTGTAGTCTTAATTTATGACAGTGTCGGACTGGAAAGTTTAAAGTGTAATTAAATGGATTGGAACTGCTAACATACAGGTATTTTACAACTCCAAAGGCCTTAACTGCTGAGTTGGGCTACCTGCATGTGTAAATTACCTCTGTCGCCGCACCCTGTGAGCCCAGCCCTGTGTGGGGGATGGATTAATCTTCCCAGCACATTATTGAATGTGTTCCCTTGCTTGGGAGCAGCCGATAAATTGCGCTTGTCACAATGGCCCTGCACCTGCTCTCCATAGCCTTGGAATTTCTAACAAAGCATCACATTTCTGAACACAGCACTCGGGGCTATAAAAAAATAGAGTCACAACATGGATAGAAAATGCTTGAGAAGGATGTGGGGGGATTGGGGAGGACGAAGGGTAGAAATAGAAACGCAGGAAAGACAGGCAGATGGACCTAGTAGTTGCTTTACATATATCATACCTCATGAAAGAACACAACAATACATGTCCCTCCAGAAAGATTTCTAAATTATTATTACTATTGTATCTGTTACGAATATTTTTCTTCTTCTTCTCCTTCTTGTGCCCTAAAAGTATCTGGGTCTCAGAAACCATAAAAGCTACAGTTCCCAAACTTGAAAGATAGGTGGGAAATCTCAGCCACTACTCAGACAAAAAAAACAAAAAACAAACAACGAAAAAGTTATAACGATGGGTCACTATAACAATAAACTTTACGTTTTGGCCTATAACTTTTGAATCGTAAGTCTCACAAACATTTTTTTTACTGGATTCTGTGGGTCAAGATGAATCTATCCATATAAGCCACACCCATTTGCACCTAGATAGATTTTCTGCCATTTTGAATTTTGTCCAACTCTGTTTTTTTTTTTTTGGCTACTCCTCCCACAAATTTTGAGCAATCAGCATCAAATTTGGCACTTATTATACCTGGACCAAGCTGGAAAAAAATTAGCTTTTCAGATGTTTTATATTCCATACCATTTTGAACTTATATGAGACGCCCTTGCGAAACTTTGTCACGCGTTTTGCGGCCGCCATACGTTCTCCTACATGCTTGAAAGGGGAGGGTGAGGGGAGGTGAATTCATTTGGTTGTATTCTATAACCTCAATGCTAGACGCCACTAAATCTTACATACTGCTCCTTTAAACTGGCACATGTGTTGTGTGATTGTGCGCACAGTACAGTGATTTCCTATGTAGAATGTTATTGTTAAATTCAGTATTTGAATTAGCTATGATAACCTGTGAATGGCCCATAAATCAGTGAAAATATATTATTCACAGAGTCCATCTTTGCAGTTTTGATAAAAACTAATTGCAATTATTGGCACTGATGTTCTATGTTTCAGTATCTTGTACAATATAATTTTAATTTTGTCATCTGAAATTAGCTTTGACTGTCTCTGTTCAAAAAACAACAAAAACAAAACGTTGAATCACTAACTTTGAAATTACATGTCTGGCCCAGCGTTCCAGATAACGAGCTACAAATGAGGTTTTTACTGCTTCCAGTGAGTGAGAAGACTGTTTTAACTCAAGACACTTCAGTGTTTTCAGTAGGTTGGGGGGGCGGCTGCTGGGACAGGAGATTCAGACTACATTTCCCCACTCTCTGTTACTCTGTTTAGCATCTGCAGGTTACACAAACCCACCGATGCAAATTTTGGAGCTGACCCCCTTAATTTTCCAGCAGTTGGGGGAACAACAGACATGACTTTTTTCAGTCTTGACAAGCTACAGCATTTATTAACTGACACACTGTACTGTACATTTACTGCCAGATTGACAATTTACTGTTAATCTTTTCCTTTGCTCTGCTGGCATTCACCGTCACTTTTCTGCTGCTTGCTCTCTCACGTAACCTCTCACATGCTATGCACACAACATACACAATACCCTATTCCTTAAAAGGAGCTACGCTACCAAGAGTTTCCTAAGCAACGAATGAATGGGTATTTGGCGTTATTATTGCCATTGAAAAAAATATTTTTTTGGCCTGGCTGGGGTTCTCCTTGGCCTGGTGGGCCACCGGGCCTGTACAATTATAGGGGAAACACTGCTTTCAACGTGACATTTGACTTTTGACATGGGTACTGGATGTTAATGGGACTGAATGTTACAGTTGGTGCAGGGTTTTCTCTGCCTATCTAACTCAAAGGCAGGCTGCCTTTGTATTACTGGCCGCCGCCTTTTTTGAAAATTCTGGCATGTGATGTTGACAGACTGACGAAGGTGGAACTCAACTGCGAGGTCCATGTCCACTTGGACAGTCTACAGTGCACACACAAGAGTTATCTTGATGTACATCTTCAAAACAGGCAGCAGTTGCAAGCATGTTTTGATTTAATGACCAAAAAATTACCTGTACAAGACAAATATGAAGTATATTGTGAATACTTTCCACGCTGTCACTCACAGACAGGGAACAAAATTAGCACCAGCCACCAGCCAAATGCTGGTAAAATATGCAAGTGGCTGGTAAGATTTGAACATTCACAAAAGTTAATGTTGCACCCTGCTCACAGACTAAAGTTAGCGGAGCAGAGCAGCAATCAGCAGTAACAAATGAGAGTGGCTGGCCAACATACACTGCAACATTAAACAACTTAAACCAAGTCTGAGGTGAAGAAAATAAAAACCCTGCACTTGCTCAGCGTCTTGGACAGCGATGTCTTTTCCCAGAGGTAACGGTGCAGCAGAGAGGCTGCTCTCCACTGCTGGAGGCATGAAGTTAATAACAACACAGCGGAGCACTCCTCCTCCCCCTCATTTTGTTATTCTCATACAGGCAGGAGACTGTAAGACGCGTATAAATTAATTGATTCATTAATTAATGCAGTTAACTTTTTAAAATAAAAAGGTTGTGGACCATTTATCTTATCTGCCAGTTATGTTTCATATGTATTTCAGTAGAATAAGGACATCAGTGAATGATTTTGTGTACAGTATACTGGAGCAAGAGACTGAAGATAGTGCCCCCTTTTCTACTGGTTCAATCGCCAATCTGTTTTGATGAGCATATGGTCCCCTCTAAAGGTGCATGCACAGACTGTGTACGCTGCACCACGCACATTCTCCAGCCCTTGCAACCTTTGTCTCAAAAAAATCAAGGGAAAACCCTGTGGTGTACAGACTCCTACATACAGTACACTGTAATGGCCTCCTGTGTTTCACATGGAAGTGAAGTCCTTGGTCATTAACAGCTATGAACAGTCCACTGAGCAGAATTAGCTAGCCACCTCAATCTGATACGCTTAAACACAAATCCACTATGAATATCTCACATTTGGAAACAAACACAACAAAATCAATGGGCTCTCTTTACAGCCTTTGCACTTCTCAACGATTGAAACAGCTCCCACAAGCATATTTTTCTCCCCACACCCTTTCCATGCATTTATTGTCATCTAAGTCAATATTCTGTACACTCCATTGAACTCACTAAAGACTATTGAGTTTATGAAAATCTTCGAAATTTCTTTTTCCCCCCATTGCTTGCTTTGTTTAGTTGCTGCTTGATTCAGAAACATTCCGCATATACAAGCATACAATATTGTTTCATTGAATGGATGTTTGAGCCAAAAATGCTATGTACAGTATGTCCATCTTTGACTGTGATGAGGTATATGGAGTAAAAATGATTTTTAAGTTTCCCCAATAGGGGGAGCTTGCACACTTGCCATTACCTGTGTTCTTCACAAGCTCTTTTTCAGTCTTTCGTCATGCATCTTTATTCATGCCCCTCCATATAGTCCTTTTTTTATAGCCTTTGTTTTACTCTCCACCGTAAAAGGTCATATGCTGTATATTTTCATTGCTTTTGTTTGTTTTGTCACATTAGTTGTTAATGGTCTGCAGGGCTTACACAGCAGCGATTAGTTTGCTTCATTGTTGAGTCACCGAAAACGTTTTTCCTGAACAAGACCATTGACACCAGTTAAATGAATTTCACTACATCTTCTACTCCATCTTCACCCTCATCATTCCTGTCTCTTTGTTTTCACTCACTCACTTCTCACTCTGTCTTTGCTTCCTCCGCCAACAACCACCCACCCCCACTCCCCACCCTGGCTGCGCTCATGCAGTTTCATCTCCAGAGGTGAAGAGCAGACTCCTATAATTACCCAAGTGTCTGTGAAATGAATCATTGGGCGGCTGATTGAGCTGCATGATGGGAAACATCCATCCTGAGTAGTACGACTGAGTGTTCTCACTCCTCTACCACATCTCTCTGCTGATGCCCAGGGCTGGCACGTGTGCATACTCATTGCCACTGCTGAGAGAGACAGGGTGTGGTCTCCAACTGTGCTGCAGCAACAACCGTGACAGCTGACAAGGAAATGTGGTAATCATGGGCACTGTTACATAAACAGCACTAACATCACCTGGTTTACTGCTCTTGTGTCAGTGATGATTGCTGTATTGGATTATACGATTTACAAATTTTTAAATTAACCCAAGAATGTACATGAGACATATAATCAAAATTACCTGTTACTCTGAATTTGAAAATTTTTGTTTTTTTAGGTTTTTTAGGTTTTTAGGTTTATATGTCTACTTGTTTATTTAAAGGCTTTATTCAGTGTCATACATGTAACATTGACATACCTCTAGACATATACAGTGGTTTGACCATGCCTGAACATTCAGCTGGGCAAGAACGTAAGGACCCTTTCGTGCTCCTTAAAGCCAGCTACTTAACACCAGATATGCCCCGTCAGAGAATGGGGGTGAGCTCTGGTCAGCATCTTGAATTGTAAATCTGATAATGGCAGTATACATGGCAAACTGCTGTGGAAAGCACGTGTGACGGGTATCAGGAATGAGTATCATTCGAAATGTTTCAATAAGTTTTAGTACAGTTACTCAAACAACACTTTATTCATCACCTTAGTTTGAGGAATATAAACATGTTTTTCTACAAAACCCTTTTCTAAAAATATGCCAATATTCTCAATGCATCAGTGTTAAATATTTTCTCAACACAAACTGTGATACCATAACATTACCTTGATGAAAAAATGAAGTAAAATAAGTAAAGTTGTTATTTGGATCAGGAACTCATTCAGATTTAGTAAACAAGACTAAGAATCTGACCCAGCATTCAAGGCCACTTGATACTTAACATCGTCTGATACTTGGAGAAGTGCTGTGCAAACTATTTTCTCCTTAAGCTCATAGTCCTACTTCAGGGGCTGTATTCACTGCTTCTCCATGTTTATATATCCTATCACACACCCCAGTGTACCCCAATATTTCTTTTTTTTAGCATGTTTATTGGTGTCTTATACTGAATATTATGCTTAATAATTCCCCTACTTACTATGACAGCAGCTTCCTCCCCACCCTTAAGTTTTTTTGAAAGAGTATGAAGAACTCGGCTTTTTTGATGTGTGGATGACGTGCTTCTGACCTTGACCTGAAAGAGCATATATTCAACTTACGACATTCAGACAGTGTTGCAGTCAACACAGTCACTCCATAGAACAAACTAAATAAGTGGCTTATTTTATCTGCAATTAAATCTGTGACTTTCTGCATACATACATACATAAGACAACATGAGCAAACGGAGTGCTTATTCCTTATTGGTGACCGTAGTTGCATGCTCCTGACTTTACCTACTTCTTGTGGGCTGTTGAACGAATGCGTGCCCCCATTTAAAATTAGCTGAATTTGCAACAGACACCACCCCTAAAGAAACAACAAACAAGACAGCGTATTCCACCCCTATGCTAACCCACCTGCTTTTACTGCAGTCTTAGCCGACCAAAGTAGATCGCTCAGAACCTGCCTGATGATTTCCCATGAGAAATAAATGGCATGACTGTTTACATGAATGAGTGGCTTAAATTCCTGGGGACCATGATCTTAGACACCTTCAGATGTGATAAAGCCTCATGATAGATACTCAACAGACACCCAATGTACAAATATTGAACCGTTTCAATGTCCTTTCATGTCCAATACATTTTAAAGCAATTCACTTTCATGCTACTGTCTCTCAAGTTCTAATTTTCACATTTAAGTGCAACTTGCCTTTCAGTCTTGTCTGTAGGCATTTTTGTGCTGACTGTTTATGGGTTAAATTTTGTTCAAGTCTGTATAGCACATGATAATTTGCACACGTGAATGTAGTGCAAATTATGTTTTCCACCACAATTATGGGCATAATAACTGTAACTGTGTGGTTAAAGTTAGGTTAAAAATAGGGGTGGGACTTTTGTGGGATTCAGAGGAAGGCCACAGGGTGCTGCTAGACGGCAGCATGACCAGGATATTCAACTTGTATGTAGTTACATTTAAGGTGTCAGTATGCTCCCCCCAAAGTGCTTGTTGAATGGATGAATGGCATCTGACACTCACTCATCCCGGACAATTTCCATAACTTACGAAACCGACAATCCGACTTTCACACTCACTCCATGCAGTGTTTGGCCAGGTGTGCAGACTCAAGAAATATGTAAGATTTGAATTTCTCTCTCAAGATCTCTTTTTCATTCTTTACACAACTATTTCTGTCACTCTGCGCATGTACAAACAAGTACAACACTGTGAATCCCATCCAGGAGAGATTGTCTGAAAGTGTGCGCTGTTATCCCCATTTGAACAATTATCTTGTCTCGCCCCTTTCTGACAGCAGACTTTTCAGTCTGCCTTCAAGTGTGGCCAATCTGAACAGCTGTAAACACTTTTTGATCTCTGACATGGTCAAATGACACATTGTACGGACTAGTTTGTTTAAAGAATAACTCTGCCTTAAAACTTTTGTAACTTTGTCACATCTTTTACTGTATATTACAAGTTACATTTTACATTAATTTAAATATTTTACAGTAAACAACAGAAAGTTTCAAAAGAACTTGCAGGTCAAAGGAATTTAAAGGATACACAGTGACATTTAGATCATATAAACATTTATTGTGACTGTGACTTAGGATGAACCTGTATTCTTTTTTAGTAATGCTATATAACTTGACATTGGATGGAGTGACATTGATATTTACTGTGGGTGACATTGTTTTTGAATAGCTATATAGAATAGTATACTTTTTCTGCTTACAAGGTCCTGCGTTTCTTTGCACCCTGTTATGAGTAAGTGCTGTGTCAAATGGTTAATTTCTTGCATCCACTACATCAAGAGAATGTTATTTAAAGACACTTTTAGAGATGCAAGTCCGCAATACAACTTCAGTCATATTTCTGCTCAGCAGTTTAGCTTAAACTCAACACTCACAGCTTTGGTTTGCTCTCTCAGAGCTCAGTACGCTGCTGCTTTGATGCTCACTCTGTGCTCACAGAGACGAAGAGAGATATGGGGACAAACAGTGTGTGACAACAGCCCTTCTCCCTGGCTGGCATTAGACATGGGACTTTATACTGGGGAGAGGATGAGTGCTGTGACAAAGTCAATAGGACAGAGCGGGAATGGGACTGCATGGGCTTGATTGTTTAATTAGACTTTACTTCATGCCATGCCAAGCCAAATGAAAAAAGAGAAAAAAAAGGATTGGGGGAAAAAAGCCTGACTTTCTTGGCCAGAACTCATTGTCACAGATTGTGATGGGCTCATGAGATTCTGGTGAGTTGCTGATAGTGTTGTCATTGTAGAGTTTTCACTCTGTTCAAAGCCAAGACTTCGCATACAAACGATGACTTTTTTTTTTTAAAGTAAATTTTATTTATTTACTAAACCTAGCGGAGTCACACAGTGTGGCATTTAGCATTTTATTGGCCTTGCTTCCATGTGTTTTTCAGCCAGCTCACTCATTGGTACCATCCTGACTCCAGCAAAGCAGAACTTCCTTGGATCCTTAGAGCTGAACTGATGTGAACACTGATGCGACTGATAGAGACCCTGGTCAATATAATCTCTCTGGCCAATAAGGCTTCAGGGCCATCTGGAAGCTCTGATATTACTGGGCACTTTTACCCTGACATCCTGAAGTAAGAACCACGGACAGTTTTCTTCTGTTTCTATTAAATTATGTACAATATCAGTCAATAGTTTGTACACACTTTCTCATTCAAGGGAATGGGAAGGTGTGTCCAAACTTTTCACTGGTACTGTATGTGGTTTTAGACTTGATGGATGATACTGATGGATTAGATTAATTAAAAGAATGAAAACTAAACCAAATGAATGTTCAAAGTACTTGTTAGTGTACATCAGCTGGGGCTTCCCAGTAGCCTAAGAGACAAGGTGCATACAGCAAGGTTAAAATGCTAAAACAAAATTTAAAAAGCAAATCAGCTGAAAGCAATGTTCTCAACTTGTTGCAGTGATAAAGAAGTATAAATGGGATGCGTTCAGTACAACCTGACATTACTGTTGGACAGCAGTCACAGTGGAGGGGAATGGAGTCTTTTTGTAATTGATTCCAATTAGGGCTTGGCAATATCTCGAATTAATTCAAATTTTAGTTTTTGCTCAGGGTGTAAAATGTCTAAATCGTTAAACCAAGTTATTACAATATGCACAAAAAGGTTTTTTTTAGTCAAAAAATAACAGAGACGGTAGCTGGCTACATGGCTACTGGCTGTTTTGAGCCACAACAGTCCCATAAACTGTGACGTGATTAGTTATAATACATGCAAACCTGCAGCAACTAATGGTGTGTGGTCAGAGGAGCAACAGGAGAAATGTCAGTGATAAATGTGTGTTTTAGTTTGGAATAATGTTGGTCTTTGATATTTTCTACCCCTCCACTAAATGTGTGGATATTCCTCTACAGGGTTGTCTCAATATACTGTAACTCACTAGCTCACCTGATTTACAGCACCACCGATTGGAGAGCGATTCCCACCTGTCTTGAGAAATTGACAGTGCAGTGTTCTGTGACATCTGTTTGCTGTTGCGGGGTACTCTGGGTAATCCAATGTATTTGTATGGAGCAGCACCCTGACAACTTCAGTGGCTCCCCAGCAGCCTGAGAGGGATTATGACAGTGCAGTTGATATACCTGACTATTGTCAGAGCCAGCACCTCCACCCACGCACACTTCAACACAATTTCATTCAGGCATCACAGGCTGAAGAATGATTGATCTCTCAAAATATTAAAGTCCTTCTTGTATCCTTCCTTTTTCAATTCTTCATCGTCTACTGTGTTTTTTCATCACGTAACACTGTTTCTTAAGAACCACTCTGCATTCAGTGAATATGCATATATATATACATATATATATTTTCCAAATAAGATGTTTAGTGACAAAAATTATGTGTTCAGCTTTCATTTTAATTCATTCATGCTTTACCAGTCAACCAGACTGATATACACAATATTTCTGTCCTCAAGAAATACTGTATATTACATTTTTCATATGGATCTGCTTTGAAACAAACAAAAGATATTAGTTCTTGTTTTTTCTATGTTTAATGCATTACTTTCTGAATATAAGTGCTTATGAGGCCTGATAAGGTCTGTGATATGTGACACGGAGTGTAATATCACTGCTGTACCCATCACTTTACTAGCCAGTGTCTGAGATTGGGACAAAATGCCTTCAAGGATAAGCTGCACATGGCAGTTTGAGTGTGACAGCGGGAGAGAATTGGTACAGATTTATTGAATTTTCAATAGGAAAAGAGGAAAAAAACACTCAAACTAATAAAGTACCATGGGCTATTTTCCTATAGGGCAGTATTTATGACTTTTGCCTTTTGTGGGAAAGTGCCCTCAATAAGTACTGTGGCACAAGTTTCTGCATTTGTCTGTTGGCTATTTGTAATTATAAACCCCCAATCGCCCTGCAAGAAGGGGCTGAGAGAGGGCCAGTCACGCTGCATCCAAAATGACTTTGGTGCTGCTTTTATTCTCCTGTCATGCTGACACAGTTATATTCAGTCTTTCTTTTCATTTGCTTCCTTTTATTGAAGTACAATTTACATATGCAGCACTTTGGAAAGAAAATGCTGAAGTGAACCAAAGGAATGAAGTTCCTTTGGTGTACATAATATGTCTGCTGTATTACGTTTGTGGGGGTGGGTATACTTTCTATATGTGTGAACAGAATGCAAATATCTGCCCTTCAGATTTTGAGATTGTTTGTATATTTTGGACTTAACATATTTAAGTTCACCTTCACACCTGTTAGTTTGTAACAATAATTATATATTGTTACCTTTTAGCTTTGGTCCACAGTGGCTTTTTACAGACAAACAAAGAGGAGTAAACATGAAGACTTTTGGAGTAACAAATACCTAATTGAATGGACCGTTTTGTCATTGTGTATCATCAGTGCTACTTGGACCCATGTGGGGAAATCAAACTTGTTTATTTATTGTCTCTGGTGTACAAAGAAATAACTGATTATGAACATTATTAGTCGATACTGAAACTCGGTCTCATGGTATGAGAAATAATGAACGAGTAAAAACAAGATGAAAAAGACAGAAATAATTACTATATGGTTGCTAAGTTTTACTAACTTTTTGTGTATGTATTTATTATTATTATTCCTTTTCACTTACAAATGATTATATTGCTAAATTATTTGAATAAATATTTATGCTTACATGCTTGACAGTTCACAATCTGCAGATGGGTTTAACATTAGTATAACCTTTGAATTCATGCAAAAATCTATTGTAAAATCTTGTGCTTGGTCTGCTTTGCTTTCACAAACCAAACCAGAGTCCACTAGAAAGTGGACTAAGACCATCCTTTTCAGGTTGTTTAGTCAAGACCTGAGTTTGACTGACAGCTTTCACACCAACCTAAACGAATTGAACCGAACCGCGGGCTATTTCAGAGTTTGA
Source organism: Thunnus maccoyii (assembly GCF_910596095.1). NCBI lineage: Eukaryota > Metazoa > Chordata > Actinopteri > Scombriformes > Scombridae > Thunnus > Thunnus maccoyii. Next base: position 25,126,010 of record NC_056538.1, on the reverse strand, counting down.
CTGAAAGGCACCAAACAAGTAGTGTGAAGGCAGGCTTAAGGTACATGTTTAAAGTTCTTTATAAAACTGACAAATAATTCAGCTTCTGTCCCAGAGTTTCTTAATTCTCTCTTTAATGTTTTCCTCTTGATTGCTGGACTTCAATTCAGTCATTGTCACACGTTAAGAAATTGTTTCACATAGCACTATTATCCTGATCTAGACCTTACAGGGCAAGACATTTCAATTGGATAGCAAAGCCCCTTCCTCTTACACATTTCCTCTTTTTAACAATGACAACTCTAATCATCAGAAATTGATATTTTAAATGCCAAGTCTGGAGCTTCATTAAAGTGGTGTCAGGGGCAATAATAAATATCTTTAAAGTAGGAACAAATCTGTTAAATAATGGCTTTAATCTAATTCATATCATCATGTTCTCCTGTGGAAGCTATTAAATTCTTGTGATTGGCATATACCTCTTTGTCTGGAGGCTAAAATGAGCAACGACCCATATTTTTGTTAAGCATGATATGAAAACATTAATTTCCACCAGCAAACCTGACAGAACAGGGCTCCTAGGGGCGAGGTAATACAAAATGATCACATTTTCACTCATAATCAATATTGGTCAGTGACAGTGCTCCCCTATTTTTCATCCCGCCAGTTGTCTGGCGAGAATGATATGTGGCTCTTTCCTGGTAAAGGGCCCTCTCAGCGACTTGGAGATGGAAATGGCATTTTTAACAAGTGGCCTGGGAAGCTATTGATTATAGTGCCATTTCTGGGGCTGCAGTTTCTATGCCCTGAGAGCCTCTCCAGCCATCTACGCCTGTTGGTTCTTAACAGAGTAAAAGCAGCAATATTGAAATTGTGTCCACTGTTGTATGTGGTTTTGTTTGGAGCATGTTGTTTGTCATGATACCACTTTGCTGGCCAGGTCTCCATTGTACTGTATGTTTGTATCTCAGTGGAGCTGCCTGGTGAAATATAAAGAAAGAGAAGAGCAGCTATTTGTAACTAAACCTGGGTCAGTTTTTAAAAACTTTTTATATCTATTTTCATATTTGAAAACCCCACCAGTACTTTCTATTAATTAATATATGACTGCTCAGTTTTTTTACCCACCTGGTGAAGTTTCAAGCCTGATAACATATTTGTCTTGAGTCTTTGTAACTAAACAGTCATTCTGGACTGCATTTTAGCCATTGTGGTTTATGGTGGACAAGGATTTTCCATCAGACAATACCCTACCGTTGTCACTAATTATTTCCACTGTGAGAAATACACTTTGGAATACAAGGTATTTGTCCATATGGGACTGAAATTGTGATAAGTCAGCATCTTCTCATGCAGATGCTGATCAGATTCTGCACCAACTTAAGGGCAGGGAGGGCAAAAATATTATTGCTATTCGGTATGGTAAGAAATAATAGCAGATGAAAAATTGAACAGTTTTATTTTAGATTTAATTTTTTGGTTAGGGTTTCGCATCTCAGTCATGTCATCAAGACCAACAAAATCAGGCAAAAGTTAACAATGTCTTGATGTGTGTGTGGTGTTTCACATAGTAAGATGAGCACATTCCTACACAGTTCTCTGTGCTGCAAATCTGCTGTCGTGGACTAGGCTAAAACTGTAGCCGTTTGAAAGATCAGATTCTGGTGGGTAATACAAGATCCCTTCAGTGCTGCTAATAAATTTGTTGGAAGAAAATTCTGTATAGCTCCTTGTTAAGTTGACTTCAGGCATAGCTCACTTTTGCAGCTTATTTCCCTTATGACACCTTTTCTTCATTGCTCCCAAGCCTACTATATAATTGTGTAGCACTGAGGGCAGAAGCAGTCTAGTAACTCAGCAGCATCAGCAGCATCAACAGCTCAAATTGTTTTTGCAAGCAGGTAGGTCATAGCCCAAACTGAAAGTAGTGCTTGAAACTAGGGATGTCCAGAGATGCTCAAAAGGATTGGGATCTGCGGTGATCAAGGCTGGCAACCCATTAAATTCAATTAAGCATTTATTAGCGTGCTGCACACATTTAAGAGCAGAGTTGCTTAATCTTGGCAGCAAAGAGTCCACAACAGGGAAGCTTAGTCAGATTAACAGTCTTCAAAATGTTGTACAGGTAAGAAGTCAGCTCACTTAAACATAAAGTAGCTCTGGGTGCTTAACCACAACAAATCTGTGTATCAACGACTTATCACTTCACACAGCAGTTTTGACTGCTATATTACAGTACACTAATCAGACACAGTAGTGAACCTTAGACACAATCGGTCTGTTTTGCACAAGTATTTGCACAATATTACTGTGGTGATACATCGAAACAGCTTGAAACTGCTATTTAGTAGCATTTTAAAATGGCAGGAGATAAAAAAAAAAAAAATCATTATATTTAAACAAGAAAGTGATAAAAATATATAGTTTAGGAACCAAAGTCAAAGTATCAGTATTGGTGCAAAAATGTTGAATGAATCTTGGTACTGTCTCTCAGTGAGCATGACTGGGTGTGCTCAGAGCAAAACGACTGAGAGAGAGCTGTGTTTGAATTATTTTTTTTGTTTAGAAATGCAATGTTTGCAGTATCTCAGGATTTGTTTTGTGTGTGTGTGTGTGTTTTGCCTATGAACTTGCCCCAGCAACAGGCAATGTGGACAGCAGTCCTTGTAGTACTTCCGTTGCTGACTGTAGTACGCCCAATTCATACTTACTCTGCTCTGACTTGATACACTTACCTATCTTTCATGTCACTGATGGTTTAATGCAAGGCAGAACTTAACAAGTTAGCATGAACTACCTGCTGGCACACATCTATTTGCCAGATGGTGGATTCACCTGGGTAAACAGATTTGCTGAGTCTGATTGTGTTTTCATGGTGTGAAGGCCCACTGAGACACAGCTGGCAGGAAAGAAAATTGTGTATTTGATCTGTGGCATCAGTGTAATCTTGCGTAAATGAAGGTGGGATATGCCATGATATTAAACCTATGTATACTGTATATATGCTGGCCTCTGTGGTTGAAGCAGTTTATCCAGCTAGCTAAACAATTAAAATATGCTCAGAAAGACTCTTAGCCTGAGGGGGGTTGTTATGTCTCAGAGTTTACTGAGAGACATGACTTGACTGTGAAACTGAAACACAAATCAATACAAAAATTTCCATGAATAAAGGCTCTTAAAACATACATCGTCTTACAACAAAAATTATCATGGAAATGTTCATGGAAATATTGGAATCAGAGTAAATAAATGTATAAAGATGCCATAAAACAGCATGTATTTTTTTTAATCTAGGCTATATAGGCTACAGACTGGTAGCTAAACAGATTTGCTTCATGCTAACTGAGAAAACAGCAATTCTAATAATGAAAAATGAGCAATATTTACGTACCACAATCACAATAGATCAGTGGAGACTTGAGATATCAAGTTAAGGATATGGCCTTCGATAACGCACAGAAGAAAATGTTCTACCACAGTGCAAAAAAAAGTGACTAACCTGCAGCACCAGCCATGTGCTCCCCTACTAAAGCAAAAGTAAAACTAAAACCGCATTTTAACTCTATGTCACTAGGTGGCAGTATTAGACAGGAATATGAAATACATTAATTTCTTAGGACATGGCATACACAGGCCTGACACTCCCTGCCTGGTGTCCTTAAAGACACCACACCACTCCATTAGGTACTTGACTACTCCATTCAAGTCTGTTAGGGGTAGGAGGAGAATAAGCTCTGTAATAGCTCTGGAGAAAACCTTGGGCGTTCCTTGCTGAATGACTCTGACTTCCACCTTCCTTGTGAGTTGATCCTTGCTAGGGAATGCCTTTATTACCACCGCCAAAGGCCATTTGTTTTTCCTCACTTGAAGATCCTTCATTAGGACTACATCTCCCTCCTTTAAGTTGGGTCTCTTGTCCAGCTACCTGCTCCTGACTTGCAGTGTGGTAAGATACTCATGGCTCCACCCTTCCCAGGAGGTGTCAGCAGGTGCTGCTTGAGGAGGTCTGTCTTCCCGAACTCACAGGGAGGAGAGGGGGGAGTGCTTGTTTTCTGTGTCAGCAGCATGGCTGTTGTGAACATTGACTGTATATAAAAATGGACAACGCATCTCCACTTCCTATCGCTATCCAAAAGTGAAGCCAAAATATCTCCTTTCCAGGAGCTGCCATCTTGCATGTGTGACATCATTTGAAGCCAGAGTCTGTGCAGAAGAGTCGGGCGGCGGGATGACGGACTATGGGACACGCCCCCTCAGCTGTCCCAGGTTTGAGAGCGGCTGTCACAGCTGTTAATCATGATATCAGACCCCCTTTTTATATCATCAAATAACTAATTAAAAACAAAATTATCAGAAAAATGAGCACCTGGACAAACATCAGAACTACCTAAAATGACAGAAACCATTTGACTGATTTTTTAAATTCGGCTCATGTGCCATCCGCTAACATGGAGGGGGTGGAACTTTTGACCTATACTGCAGCCAGCCACCAGGGGGCGATCGAGACATTGTGGCTTCACTTTTGGGGAGCTGTCATGATGTCCATATTTATATACAGTCAATGGGTGTGAGTATGAGTGGAGACTCAGGATCTGACGACACAGGTATGATGGGGTCTGGAGTTCATGATAGTGCATTCCTCAGCCATTAGAGTGGTGAGGACTACATGGGTAAGTTGAGGGGATTTCATTTGCAAGAACATGGAGTCCACTATGCAGCGTGCAACACGAATCAGGCGTTCCCACACCCCACCCATATGGGATGAGTGGGGTGGGTGAATACCCAACTGCATCTCTGCTCTTGAAAATACTTGGTCAGGTCTGTTTGTTTCATCCATCTTCAATTTTTTGAAGATGGATGAAATGAAATGAAATTAGTACCTCGATCTGACCTGATCTGCTTTGGAGCACTGCGGAGAGAGAAGAACCTCTTGAGTGCGCTGATGAAGCTGGAGGTACTAAAAGATTCAGCAACCTCAGTATTCACTGCTATCATACACATACATGTGAACAGCACCGCCCACCTCTTGCTGTTTGCGTGACTTTCCTGCATGCGCCGTGCAGAAACTTCCCAGGGTCCAATGATATGGGGGTACTGTGTGCAGCCTTTCAGCTGGCAGATCTGACATCTGCTGCTGTTCAATCTTGCCCCTAATTTTTCTGCAGGTGATACATCTAAAGATTGTGCTCTGAATGCATCTCTTTCCTCCTATCAGCCAAAATCAAGTGGCAACCTCCAAGACTGAAAAATGAAGCCAATGTGGAAGTGCAAAAAACTGCAGTTCCTTGAATGGCCACTTAAGGCTGGCTCCAAAAGCAAGTCAATCCCCGTAGACCCCCATGTTAAAATACCAAACTTAACAGCAGAAATAAACATGTTTACAGCCTGGTACAAAATGCGGTTTTGGTCTCTATAGCTTCCACGTTCATGCCAACTGTACGGGGGGTGAATTTTTTTATAAGTCATCTGTTTAAATTTGATCAAGGCTTAAAGTTATGCATAATTAAGGGCACAGGCACTTTGAGTGACAAGTTGCTAGCTGCTAGGTGCCTTGTTTCAGCAACCAGGGTTCATTCAGCCCGCCTCAGCTCCACACTCGTTCAAATATGGTCACTTCTCATCTCTGCTGGCTCCAGAAAACCAAGATGGCAATGGTCAAAATGCCAAACTCGAGACTTCAAAATGGGTGTCCACAAACCAACGGCTGATGTCATGGTCCATTATTTTGATACAGTCTATTGCCATAATCCATTTGCACCCTCTGTAAAGTCTCTACCTTGGTGCTTTACCATCTCATGGTGGTGTCTTATAAGGTATTGTTAGCCTGGAATGATAATTATCTCACTTGAGACCAGCTGAGATTGGGATATGTACCCTCCATGGAGGAGTCCATTGCTGTCAATGATTGGATTCAGTTTTCTAATGCTGCTATGTGTTGGTAGGTTTCTCATCTCAGAGATGCACTTGATCTCCTCAGAATAGGCTTCATGCTTGACACTTCTGATCACATGTCTCCTAACCTTTTCCTGCTCCTCTACAGTAAAGCCCTTCTTATATAGATGCAACCCCTTACAGCTGTTCTCTTCAGTTGAATGAAACTCTGGCTCTGGGTGACTAATATAAATATGCTTTTTTGTGTTATGTTATTTTCAACTTAGACAATTACGTCTTCTACAGATTTAAGACTTTTGTAAAAGTGAAGAATGGTGGATTCACAGAAGAATGTGACAGCGAAAGTGCAGGAAACAAGGATTTTGAGGTCAACATCGCAGGCACTAGCAACCTCTATGGACAAAGACAAGTGCAAACACAATGCTTCCTAGCCTGAGATATCCAACACAACGCATTTCCCAGAGCTACAAACGAGAGACCCAGGACCATTGTCGCAAGATTCTTCCGGTTCCAAGACAGGGAACGCATCCTCCAAGACTAGGAAATAGAAACAAATCACCTAGGAGGGTAAACAAGTGCTGATCTTCCTGCACTATTCCAGAGAGCCAGATGTGAAGGTTTCAAAGACTGTAAGGGGGTTCTTCACGAGCGCAGGATGAAATTTGCCATGCTCTGTCCTGCAGTGCAGACGATCGACACAGCTGACGAGCCGCGCACATTTAATGATTTCGGAGAAAGCAATGGACTTTATTCAAAGACACTAAGAGACTCCTTTTCATACATTTGTGTCCACTACATTTTTGCCAAGGGACTATGCAAGAATGGGGTCAATTACTCGCCTTATAGGTGATTAGCAGGGAAGAGAGATCTGGCTGTTCTTTCTATAGATGTTTTATTTTAATTACCTGATGCTTGGAAGACAGCCCTTTTTTGTTTTTCTTTAAAAAAAACTAGTGCAGTGCCCACAATAAGCAATCGGCCCATTCAAAATGTGCCTGTTTGGAATGGGCTGATTGCTTATTGTTTCTCTTGAATTGCATATGTATGTATCAACTGCCAAATGTATGAATTAAAACAATAAGGAATTAATAAATTAAATGGTTTAAATCCAGACAGAAACTTCACCAGTGAGAACAGAGGTTGAACCGTAAAAGCTGTTTATGGCCTTCCATTCGTTGATTCTCTCGCCAATCAAATATGTCTGTGCTCCTATAGGCTAGTTTTACTGCCTCCTCCTGTTTTTCTCTTTTGTGTATGCTTGTTCTTTTCTCTTGGATAGTTTAACTGAGCGAGGCACGTGCCTTTGTCCCACTCAGCAAGTCAGAGCCCAGAAGCCCTACCCTGCTGTGATGCGATGGAGTTTATATCAAACAGCCCCCGCTGCACCCAGACATGGAGCTGAGCAGCTTGCTGTTCACTTGTTTATTCAAAGTGAATTAAACGTGTTGCGTGTCCAAACAACTTCACACTCGACGTTGTACTTCCTTGGGTCCTCAGCAGTACACCCGCCAAGTGTGATGTTGAGTCAGAGCCCAGAAGCCCTGCCCCGCTGTGATGTGACAGTGTTTATATCAAACAGCCCCCACTACACTCAGACACGAAGCTGAGTGGCTTGCTGTTTGCTTGTTTATTCAAAGTGTATTAATATTAAATGTGTCACGTGCACCTAAAGAGCGTCTGTCTGTAAATCATCTGTTGAGTGTTTGATGGTTGTTTATTTGTGCTTTAGAACATGACCGCCATGAAACAATCAGAAAATAACGTTGTATTTCTGTCATTCACAGGCTCGCTCGTTCGTGCTTTCAACTCTCTCACCCTTTCTCTCTTTTTCTCGTCTTTTTTAAAATGTGTTGGGAAACCCACAAGCCTAACTTTAAACTTAATGAAACAAAGAGAGATGTTTCCCCCCACTCCTCCCTCTCATGGCAGGGTTGTACAGCTCTGACCATGACATGCAGTAGCAGAGCCCAGAAGCCCCGCCCCACTGCTGCAGAGCGTAGCGGCTTGCTGTTTGCTTTTTTATTCCAAGGTTATTAATATTAAATGTGCTGTGTGTCCAAATTGCACCAAATTTCGACGATGTACTGCCTTGTATCCCCAGTACTGCATCCGCCAAGTGTGAAGTAGATCGGATGAATGGTTCTTGAGATATATGAAGGACAGACATACATACATAAATACATACAGACAGACAGACTCCTTGTTTTATTTAGATAGATATGTTCCTCTGGAATCACTTTACTAATCCTCACCAATAATATGTTTAGGCAATTAATCTATTCTATCTCCATCTTGTTTTCTCTTTCTCATAGGCCTAAGGCTATGTCTTTAGCTTCCTTGGACCTCAATGTCAATGAACCACGCTTATACATTTTTTTGTTTTTTCCTTTTCTTATAACAATAATAACAAAAACAGAGGAGTGGTGATTTAGTTTTGCTTCTGGATTGGTGTTCTTCACATATTTGACTGATTTCTGTTGAATGCAATGCTTACTATATCACTTGGATGCAGACTGAGGTGCACCATTTGAGCAATGAGTCATTGACCATAAGAGTTAATTGTTAAGCTTTTTGTTTATGCGCTGTGTTGGTGCTTGATAAAACTTAAACTGTTCCAGTGAGATTACAATTTTATTTTACTTTTGTTTTGAAGCCTCGGGCCATTTGGAATATAGTCAGTGTAGCCAGGTCAATATCTTTCCAGATTGTCCTTACCTGCCGTGGCTAGTGGTAATAGGTTGTGTTACAGTATGTGGAATGTATGTATGAACAGCTTGGGAAGCCATATCAAGCAAAAGAAGGAACTCTGCAGCTTAAAGGTCGAGTCAATCATTCTGGAGAAAGATTGTTGATATTTAAACAAATACACCCCTCCCTCTGTGCTCCTTCAGAAGCTCCGTCCCCCAAATTCATGGACACGCATTGCCAAAGCGATGACCAAAAGAGAAATATCTAGCCAATAGTTCAGCCACACTCTCCGCCTCTCTGCAGCCTCCCCACTTCTCACTTGACCTGTGTTCAGCGTCTCTGTCCACAGAAGCATGTCAGCTTTAGCTTCTGGGGGGCTTAGATGACCACAGCCAGCCAAACTGCCTTCACAGGCTGACTGACAGCAGAAATTTACTGAACCAAAATAGTTTGTGGCTCCACGGGAAAAAATCGACAGTGTTTGTATTTATTCATTCATTGATATGGTTAATAAGTTCAAAACACATACAGTGGGATATTTGTGTGACAGACCCGGTGTAAAAAAACAAGGGGCGGTCTCTGTGAGACTGTCTCAGATTCAGTGTGGATTGATACATTAATAAAATGGTAGCATATCTGTTCTGTGAGAAAACACTTTCTATGTGACTTGGCCACGGCCTCTCTCTCTCCAGTTTGCCAACCTTCTACCGCCATTCAGTGGGTGCTGGAGACGGGAGACTGAGATGTTCTCACACAGGCAGCTGCTCTGATGACTTCCCCCTCTCCTGTGCACAAGCACGAACAAGCACTATTCCAGCTGATTGGCTAGAATAGTGTTGAGTGGCTCGGTCTGAGCCACTTTGTTTGTTTTTCTCACATACAGAGCCAGGGCTGTGTATGAAGACCAGATTTTTTTTCAGCAGGCACACAAAATGGACAGCTACAGGACCGTCACTGAATTTGACAGAAAGTGTATTTAACAGTCTTTCTCCAGAATCACTGACTCTACCTTTAAAAGATAAGAAATACGATGTGGTCTTTTTACAAGAGACTCATCTGTCTCAACATGAGTCTAATAATCTGTGTAAGGACTGGGTGGGGGAGGTGTTCTTCAGTGCTGGCTCTAGTCAAAGCAAAGTGGTTGCTATCTTCATAGCAAACATGCAATTTAAATGTCTTAAGGAAATATCTGATGGAGAGGTTAGGATTCAGTGACAGTCAGTGATACTGGCTAATATTTATGTTCCAAATGGTATTAGCCCCACCATCTTTGAAGACCTTGAGAGTAAATTACTTGAGAGTGGGGACTTACCCATTATTCTTGGTGGAGATTTGAATATCACTCTGGACCAGTCTTTAGATTGGAGTAGCTCTTAAACCAACTAACTCAGTTCTCACAGTGACGGGTTTATGTACTTCTCTGGGGCTTACAGATATTTGAAGGATATTGAATTCTACAGGCAGGGATTACACCTTCTACTCTAATGCTTACTGATCTATTTCTTATTTCCAGTTCTCTCTTCCCTGCTGTTTTATCTTGCTTAATTGGGAACATTCTGATCTCTGGCCATGCTAATGTTGCATTGGACTTATTATCATACTGTGAAACAATTAGATCACAGGACCCTGTTTTGAAGAAGTGCCCACGGCACCCTCTGCTGGTATTGCCTGGGAGGCAATGAAGGCTTATCTTAGGGGCTATATCATTCAATATGCATCACACAGGAAAAAGCTAAATACCTTGCAGCTCACCCGATAAGAGAAGAAGATACAAATAGCTGAGACTAATCTGAAGCAGAATATGTCTCCCTCTAACTTGAGGGAGTTAACACTACTCAAATATGAGTATAACTGTATACTCTCCAAAAAGGTGGAGCTTCTCTTGTTCTGGGCAAGACAAACTTACTTTGAATCTGGGAATAAGGCAGAAAATTAGCTAGCTATTTTAAGCAGAAGCAATCTAGCTCAGCAATTCCTGCAATACGGTCTCAGGGAGGGAATCTTGTGACAAATCCAAAGGATATTAATGATATATTTCAGGGGGGTTTACACATCAGAATGCTCTGCAACTGATGAAGATATAACCTATTTACTTGATGATTTGAACCTTCTCAGGCTTAATGAGGAACAGTTAGAGTATTTTGACTGTCCAGTTACAGAGATGGAGCTATATAATGTGATAAAGGCATTACCTTCTGATAAATCGCCTGGCCAGGATGGATTTACAGCAGAGTTCTTTAAATGCTACGTGACTGTACTTATGCCCCTAATGATGCAGATGTTCAAGGTAGCTTTTAGAGAAGGAAAGTTACTTCCTTCTTTATCACAAGCCATTATTACCCATATTCTTACTGTAAGAAGGATAAAGATTCATGTGACTCCAAAAGCTTCACACCAATCAGCTTGATTCAACAGATTGTAAAATTTTATCAAAGGTACTGGCCAATGGAGTTGACAAAGTGATCACACCTCTTATTCATCCTGATCAGGTGGGATTTATTAGTAAAATACACACATCTGATAATTTGGTCAGTCCAGGATTTAAACTCCAATTGTGGCTATTTCACTAGATGCCAAAAAAGCGTTCAATCATGTGGATTGGAGATACCTGTTCCACACTCTTTTGAGCCTTTTGGTTTGGTCAGATGTTTATGCAAAGGACAGAGGTTCTTTATAATCAACCAGAGGCAGCAGTGCAGACAAACAGAATCATTTGTTCCTATTTTACATTAGGAAGAGACACTAGACAAGGCTCAGGTCTTTCTCCTGCACTCTTCAGGCTAGCATTGGAACTGCTAGTGGCTGCAATACGCCGAAATGACGCCTTCCCATGGGTCAGAATAGGGAATACAGGTCACAAGCTTATGTTGTATGCGGATGATATTTTGTTGATGGTATCTGATGCGGTGAGGTCCCAGTTTTGTTTAGCTCTCTGGATAAAATCTGAAGCACTCCCACTGCCAAACAGGGTAATTTCAATGGCCTGAAGAGGGTGTGAGATACCTAGGCATTTTATTTCCTCATCAGATATGGAAATCTAATAACCTTCGATGTAGGGAGTTAAACCAGCAAGATATAACTGAATTTGTGTAGAAATCTGCTCAGAGCCAGTGTTGTTACTGCAGGTTTAATTACATAGTTTTCTTGCAGGTTGTTATTGGCCACACACAGAGAAAACAAGTCTCTCCATCGGTGATGGACAGCAAAAACATAGTTTTGCCTGTCAAGCTTCTCAACAGGATTCTTTGTGACCTTAGGGCACCTTAACATTGTATGAATGCTTGCAGAGGCCTCCATTTTCATTGCTCATTAATTGCTTAATTACTTCCCAACTGTCTTTGTTTCGAAGGAGGGATGGCTTACTGACCAAGAGGGCAAGTCCCCCAGCTGGTGTCTGAAAACAACCTATTAATCCTTTGTCACAGCAATGTAATGAACTTGCTTTGTTTTTTAGGATGCAAATTGTATGACGTGTATATATGTAGTCAATTGAGTGACCCTGTTATTATTATAGGCACTGTTGGAAACAAACAAATGAAAATGACCATAAAGTTGAACCAACACCTCTCTGAAACAGTTTCAACAAAAACTGAACATTATAGTATTCAAGAAGGTTGGATTTATTGTAGTGCTGTTTTATCAGACCTAATTAGTTTTTTGTTGGATGTACCTAATAAACTGGTAAATGAGTATATATTGTAATATGCTATGTGTCATAATATAGTGCATTTTCTGAAAATGTAAATCCAGCAAATTAAAAACCTGACATAAGGTCACTTCACTTCACTCACACACGGAGTGTGATATGAGTCATACATAGGGCTGGTAAAAATATTGATGCTGGGAAATTCGATTAATTAAAATTTTTGTTTTTGCACAGTGTGTTAAGGGTGTTTTCACACTTGGTCCCTTTCAGTCATCCAAACAAACTCAGAGTGATTAGTCAGCATTTATGTGAACAATCCAAAAGAACTCAGACCCCTCTGAAACGAACATACTCAGACCTCCTCGGGAGGTGTTCTGAGTACGGTTCACTTCAAGTCCATGTTGTGGTTTGCTTAACCTGTGCATTGTGAAGACAAAGCGCCCCAAAAAACAAATAGATGGAACCAAGGCCGCTGGTAACACTGGCAAACTACTGGGCTTCTCCAGATATGGAACAAAGAACACATCAAATGGTAACTGTCTACAACGCACAGAAACACTAAGGTTTTCCTCCAGTTTTCAGTTCATATGAAAGCGAGGGGATTCATCAGGACCGCACTGCAGTGCTGTATCAGAGTAAAAAATACTACGTCAAAAGTACTTGACCACACGCGACAAAATGAGAAAAAGCGGAGAATCCTCTGACATAAAAAACACATGCCCCTTTTACGATGAACTAGACAGTATTCTGTGTGGAAGTGCCTGTGCCAAAGGGGAAGCGTTGACCAGCAGAGCGATGAAGGTATGGTAATGTTAGTTCTCTCTCTCTCTCTCTCTCTTTCTCTCTCTCTCTCTCTCCCTCAAATGTAATTAAACTACTTTTATTGGCATGAAGTAAAATTGATCATGTCAAACATTTTGTGATAATCAAGGTTGATGGTAAACGTAATAAATGAATAGCAAATAAGTAATAACAATAGGCTAATAATAAAAATACATGAGTTCGCGCAAACCCCCCCTCACTCACTCACTCACTCACTCACTCACTCACTCTCTCACTCTCTCACTCTCACACACACACACACACACACACACACATAAATACACACTGCTTCTCAAAAGGCTGTATTTGTTAATGAAAATGCAGAAGTAGGCCTTCTGTCTTGTATTCCAGTAACATTTAACTTTTTACTGCACAGAAATGAAGAACGGTGTTGGTGAGTTGAGCAACAATGATCCTGAAGATGGAGAAGGGGCAGCAAGCACTTCAAACACTTCAGATCCCCCAGGTGAAGTGAGGAGCTAAATCCAAAGTCAACACTGATAGTCCAAAAGCTAGCACTGTCAACAAGAGTAGTGTGAAGGAGTTAATCACCCTAATATCATCAGTGATAGAACAACAACGGCAAGACTATGAGCCATTCATTCTCAAGGAAGACGAACTTCATTGCAAAGAGATGGAATTAGATTGAGACCGCTATAAGCTGCATATGGAAATGGAAGAAAGAAGGCAAAAAGTGCAGGTGGAGAGTGATGAGTCCATAATGCGCATGATCTCCCAAGTGATGACCACTGTTGCTGTGCACAGTGCACCAGCCTTGCATGCACAACCTTACCCTAACCAAATCGTCTCTTGCAGCTATCCACTGGAAGTACCATCATTTCACAGTCTTACCCCCAGACAACAGCCAAACACTATGGTTTCAGGCTATGGTGAAGATGCCTCTGCACCCAGTGCTGATGAACAACCATTCTTATCTGTCTTGTATGAGCTGAACAGGTTCAACTAAATATACATTTCAGCCACAGACACAAAAGAATATTAGTTCAAGGTTTCCATGTTCCAATGTTGTTCTGTGGAAGAAGCATTTTCTTTTGGCTACCTGATGACTGACGAGCATTAATGCCATAGACTGTATATAAAGATGGACATCATTACAGCTCCCCAGAAGTGAAGCCAAAACATCTTGATCGCCCCTTGGTGGCTGGCTGCAGTATAGGTCATAAGTCCCGCCCCCTCCATGTTAGTAGATGGGACATGAGCCAAACTAAAAAATCAAAGCACACGTCAAATAAATTTTTCCCAAACAATGTTCCTGTCATTTCAAGTAGTTCTTATCATGCTGATGTTTGTCCAAGTGCTCATTTTTCTTATAAGTTTGTTTTTAATTAGTTATTTTTATGATATAGAAAGGGGGTATCACGTCATGATTGACAGCTGTGACAACCGCTCTCAAAAACCTCTGTCAGGCAGCTGAGCGGCTGAGGGGACGTGTTCCATGGGCCGTCATCCCACCGCCCGACTCTACTGCACAGACTCTAGCTCCAAATGACGTCACACAAGCAAGATGGCAGCTCCCAAACAGGAGATATTTTGGCTTCACTTTTCCATAGTGGTAGGAAGTGGAGACGTGTCGTCCATATTTATATACAGTCTATGATTAATACCTATTAGCCAATCAGTCTTTTTATGTTCTTTTATACAATGCACTTTATTTTTGGCAACCTGATGACTGATGAGCAGAAATTGTGATAGTGATAGTAAATAGTATAAATAATAATAAATAGTAAAAAAAAAAATGTGACCAAACAATTTTTTCCTTTCATAAACAATGCACTTTTTTTTATTTTTGGCTTTTTGCTTGTAATAATTTCAGTGTATCACCTGACTTCTACCTCTATGTGTTTATTTGCTGTTTACTGAAAATGTTGAAGTAAGGCAACTCTGTGTTGGTAACAGAACTTAAAATACCTACGTTGGTTTACACTTTACATTACAATCTAGCAATAAATAATGTTAAAACAAAGTTTTGAAATGTGTTTCTTTTATCCAATGCAGTAGTAGACAAAACAACTGCACTGAACTGCATAGCCTGAACCATGCAGGAAAGTTATCATCCTTGTGGCGGCGTGGTCAGGGATAGGTCCACGCTCTTCCATGTCCACCTCTCTTTCATCAGCCACATTTTTCAGGAGGTGTGCCTCCAACTCTTCCCCTTTCTCACATATGTTGTGTTATATGCAACATGTTGTTACCAGAGTCAAGATGAATAATCTTGACATTGTGATCATTTCTTTTGAGTAAGCAACGCCAGCAAGCTTTAAGTCTGCCGAAAGCCCTTCTACACACATTCTTGCTCGACTCAGCATGTAATTAAACTGTTGCTGATCTTGTCCTTCAGAATATGGTTTCTGGACCCATGGCAGCAGTGGATATGCTGCATCAGCTATTATTAGGCACACTAACCCCTGGAATTCCTCAGTCCACTGTGGGAAAAGTATTCCAGACTGGCCTTTTTGGAAAAGTGTAGTTTGAAAATACTCTCACATCATGTACTTTTCCAGACCAACCTACTTTTATGTCCCAAAACTGTAGTTTATGGTCTACTACAGCCTGCAGTATTACTGAATAATGGCCCTTTCGATTGTAATAATCTGCTTTTTTGACATGTGGAGCTATGATGGGCACATGTGTGCCATCACTAGCCCTAGCACACTGGAGAAAACCCCATCTATCCCTGAATCCATTAACAATGTCCCTTAAATCAGTCCCTCTTGGGACTTTGATGAAGCGTGACCTGAGTACACGTACAATGGTGGAGACTGTTTCTTGAGTTATCATGCAGGCAGTAGAGAGGCCTTTACCGAAGAGGTGGAATGGTATTCTATGTGAGTGGAGAGCTAATGTTTGAAGCATAGTTTTTACGCTTCTGTTAATTTGTTTTACCATTAGGATGTTGAAAGTGGTGGTGTGAGAATTAGCTAGGTGTGCACTTCTGATTTCACTTTGATATGTAATACCTACCTTTCAAGTGAGAGCTGAAGTGTCACAAGTGTTTTTAGTAGCATCAGATGTTGCCTGATTAGTTTGTCAAGTCGCTTCAAAATTCTGAATGAAGCCATGTGGGTAGATGGGACAGTGTGCAGATTCTACTTTGTTCAGTCTATCATTGCCATGTAGCTGGGTAGCTAACACAGGCTGATTATTAAAGTGGATGTCCATGATGTACTTAGCTGAAGCATCTGGTACTACTAGTCCATAAATGAGTGGATTTTTTATGCATTTTTTGAATGTGCATAACAATGAAAGCCTTGTGAGTGGTGCAGGTCTTTATTATTCTTGCTCAACTGTCTTGCACATGAAGCCCTAAAAAATATATTTCAACCATCTTTTTGTCTTCCTGCATTTTGCAGGTAAAATATCAACAATTGTCCGCAAGCTTGGAAAAAAAAAAGATTTAATTTTTTTCATATATCATCCAACCCTACTAATACAGTATACAAGCTTTGGAATAAGAAGGAGACATGTTTTAGGACTATATGGGGGCTAGCATTGTTGCCATCACCAAGAGACTAATGTTAGTGAAGTGGAGCAACACACTCCAGCACTAGCAATCTTTACAGAACATGTAGCCACATCTGACTGGGCAGAGAAAAGTCCTGTGTCCGTACAGTGTTGTAGATACGATTCATGACTCGCACCATAGAGTGCAGGTATACCATACTATCTCGCTGACTTTCTAGTGAGAAAGCAGTGCCTGAGGGAGAATAAAGGAACAAGCTGTAAGCCTTGAGGAAAGCCATCAGGGTAGCACTCACCTGTGATGAGTGGACATCATGAACAGCTCCAAAATTTATCACCATCACTGCTTACTACATTACAGATGACTGGGTGGTCAAGTCTCATATTCTACAAACCAGAATGATGCACCAAAGCCACACAGGTGAATACATAAATGAGACTGACGGCTGATAGTTGCTTACAACCACAGCTCTTGGCCTCATTTTCCAAAAGCATCGTAAGGGTAAGATGATCATAGCCCATATACTTACAATGGGACTAAGATCATCTTAGCCTTAAGATGCTTTTGGGAAGGGGGGCCCTGGTAATTTTCACCAAGAATGCTGCTAACATGCTAGAAGCCACACAGTTGGGCCACTTTAGACATGCTAAGTGTTTTGCACACACCCTCAACATAGCTCCTCAGCAAGTTCTGCAGCTGCCTTTTGTGTCATGACTTGCTGGGAAGGATTAGGCGATTCACTGGATTCCTCCACCACAGCTAATCATGCCTTAGAAGAAAAAACAGGGCTACTGCAGTTGTCCCGCACAAGTTGAAGACTGATGTGACAACCAGATAGAACCGCACCTTTTACATGGTGGACAATTCCTCAAACAACAACTTGCTACTTGCGGCATGCTCCTCCCTCGGGTGAGAAAAAGTGCAACCGACATTTGCACACTAACTAAAACAGATTAGTGTGTCTAATGAAGAAGATATAGCAAAGACTTTCAAGCCACTAAAACCAGCAACCAACATCATGTCGGAGTAAAGGACATCTCTGTTGTTGATGATCACTCCACTGCTCCATGATACAGAAACAAGCCTTGTTGGTGGTGTCACACCAATCATCTCAGAAATCGAACAGGTGATCCATGTAGACTTGGGGAGGAAAAGAAGCCAGTATGCAGCAACACTATTCTGCACACGGCCTCTTTCCTGTATCCTAAGTTTAACATAGTGCCTTTTCTCTCACAAGATGAATAACTGGTCATACACTCCGGGGTAAGTCAATGTACAAATAATCAATAGTGTATATAAGAATTGTAGTTAGAATACAGATACTGCTGATTTTACATGAACAAGCATAACATCAAGCACTGGTGGATCCACCAGGCAAGACATCCACTGAAGTCAGAGTTAAATCTAAATCACTAGAGCAAAGGAGCTGAAGAGGCATAGAGGCTACTACGCTGCCATTCTCGGAAGATCCCCCTCCCCAGCTGGTGGAAGTCCCAAATGGCAGTCTTTCCCCTGCTAACAGTTATGTTAACTGTGAATATCCCTGGTAGTGCTGCAGTAGTAGTAGTTGAGGTGTATTCTCCATTGCTGGGGGCATGGCAACAGCACAGCATAACATCCTTACTCCAGAACACATGGACCAACTTCGATTTCAGCAAACAAATCTAGAAATTTCACCCAACAGTGGCGGTCAGTTAAGTAGACTCCAGTCATAAATTCAAAAGGCAATTATAGTATTTTTGCTGCTTTTTACAGCTAAATAATGATGCTTTCCTTGTTTCTGTAAATTTATAGTTTTATCTACAAGTTTTTCTATTCTTGTACAATGGTGTTTAATTTTTGTGTGAGAAAATGTTACCAGGGTTGCGTTATTGTATCAAAGCTATGTAGTTTTAGTTATTATCCACATAATTTCATTATTTTTATATATTGTAAAATTATAACATGTTTACAGATCATTGCAGTTAACTTTTTTCAAATAAAAATATGCATACTCCCACACACTCTGTTCCATCAGACGTTGCTTATTGCAGCAACTGTTATGTTGCTTATTGCAGTTTAGTGGACTAAAACATGAGTGAAAGGTTTGGCAGTCAACTGAAAAACACAGAAAATAAAGCTTCTCTTTATACTTATTGTATCCAGAATCAATTCTGAATAAAATCTTTAGATTCCTAAAGATTCCCACCCCTATTCATCTTTTCATTTCATATCTTTGTGCAAAACTTGCATATTTTCATCATTACAGAAGCTAGAATCTAATTTGAGACTTGGCTACATAATCAGTCAGGAGCTGTCAAGTGGGAGGCTAAACAGCATCATGAACAAAGTCAGCTTTTTCTATGATTTTCCATTATACACTTATTAAAAATTGTTTAAAAATGGTGCATGCTATTGTTACAGGACATAATAAGACTGTAGAGTGATGGACATGCAAATTTTGGCGCTTACTTCCAGAGACACACCTCCTTTGTTTAACTTGTAAATGTGTCAGAACAGTTATGTTAAAAGATATAATCTTAGCTGAGAGTGATGATTTATTGGGGCAAGATTTGAATTTCTCCATGTCATCTATCCACCTTTCAAAAAATTAAACGAGTAAATATATCTCATAAACCTTCCAAATTTCTAACTGCCTTCCAAATTTCATATCCAGTTTAATTGGAGCTGCATGCAGATTTTAAGAAGTACCCACACTCAAAAAGGATTTACTGTGCAGGCATAGCAACCACTTGAACACTACCATGTGTGAGATGATAATCGCTCTTGTGTCCTTGTGTCCTCTGTTGTTGTTACATGTTGCTCATTAAAGCTGCTTAGTGTGGGGCCGGGCCACAGCTGTACATGTGTGGCCATATTCAGGGATCTTCCTGTCCTTTCTCCTGTTTGACACATAAGCTCTGCTGGTGCCAGATGAGCTCTCACTGACAGCTGGATGTAGGCCGGTCAATCCTCACGGGTTCACCTGTCAGCCTGTGTTTCTCTTTGCCTTCTAAAGCAACGCTGACACTTCCTCTGTCCCTCTCCTCTACTCTTCTGCTGTCACTCTTTCTCCTCCCCTTCACCTTCTCCATCTCTCACTGACTTCTATCATTAGTGCAGGGTTAATCATGTAGCTACTTGGCTAGGACACTGATCTTTCCGACATACTGTACCATATCCTCCGACAGTGTTTGTCTGTCTCATCTGTATCCTTTGTACCTCTCATTCCTCATGCCACTTCTACTCTAAGGGTTCTCATAGTTTTGGTTAGTTGTCTTCTCTCTCAGGATGCTCATACTACTTTCTAATCCTCTCATCACATTTCTTTCTATATTTTTACCTAACAATTATCAACTTGCAGGACAATAATTGGTTTATATAAATATACTTCAGGGGAGCACCAATGTGCACATGGACATGAGAAAATAGGTCAGTGGCCAGCTCATGGCCATTTATATGATAGGACAAACCTAGTCACAAATTAATTGGCTCATAGCTCTCATTGTTGTGAATTTCTTTTGTGTCCCTCTAGTGGTTGATTTTTAAAGGGGCTTTTTCGATATACTTTCATGGACAACAGGTTATAATGAAATTGGTTTTGTGTTCAGCCATGCCTATTGGAAGGTTTTTTACTCATGGCTGCCATGCTGTTAATCTGATTTTTCTTAAAAATAGCTTTTAAATGTATTTCATCCCCCTTTAGCTATTAGCTTAGTTTAGTGCAAATAGGACAACAAAGAAAAACCTATTAACAAAATTGTCCATCATGGCCAAAATATGGACCAATATGCAAATTAAACAAAATGTAAGATAAGCTGACTGAGATAGGAGAATTTAGTACAGTGTACCAAGTGTGGGATTGATGGCCTGTGAAAGATGGAACATTTCTAAAATCAGATTACTGTAAATTACAATGAATTAAATGACTGAACAAACAAAAGAATTGCTCATATAGCCAAACCCACTGAGAATCAACAGCCAATTTTCAGCACTATAGAATTTAAAGCAGCGTATAGCAGTTTAGCTCATTGTTGTGGATTCCCAGCCTGCACATAGATGTGTATAGTATGTATGTATGTATGTATGGTAGTGCGTCATAGTTCTCATCAACAACCCCATGTAAAACCATAGGCAGCCGTATGCAGTCAAGTCCCGAACTAGCACTTGTACACTACCTGGCCACTACAAAAGAGAGCTGCAGTAAATTAGTGTTTGGTAAAGAATGTCAATTTGACTTTACTGATTTTGGTAATTCTTTTTTGGTAGTTGTATCTACCATGTCATTACAGTAGATGTAAGGGTTTAACAGTAACAGTTACTCACTTAACAGGCACCCACTTCTCAGGTTTGTTCTTTTTTTTCCCTTGCCTTGGCCAGTTGGAATTGAAATTGAGTGTTTAATAAAAGCAATGCAGCATGTCAACATCATATAATAATAATGATAATAATAATAATAATATTGAAACAGCTGAACCTGAACAAAACAGACCACTGGCAAGCAATTGTATAAGTTACTGATGGACATGTGATGTGACACCACTCAATTGTAAATGGCTTAAGTTATGTTTTACATGTAATGAAGTATATTTAATTTTATTTAAAACATTACTTTTAAAAAAGCTGCTGAAAGAGCCAAGAGTAACATGTTCTCATTTGTTTATTATTTAGTCTATTAGATATTTGCAACATGTTTTGTCAGGTGTGACTGTATGTACATGATCTTTTTCATCACGTTGAATTTGTATTGTTTCATCTGACTGACTGATCAGAGCATATTTTGTCTGCCAAGTCTCAATGTTTTTAATTTGATTTTCTTTCCAAACATAATGTCATAATAATTAATCAGCCTAGCTTTTTCGGCTTAATTTGATTAATTGCTCTTCTGCAGAGTTTGCATGTGAACAAACAACATATGGATGTTGGAATGGACATGGTCATTTGTCAACAAAATCCACTGTGGGTATTAAAGTTCAAATAACAACAGTATGAGAATAATTAATGGTGCCAACATGATGTAATAAGTCAGACAATTTCCAGAAAACAAACAAACAAACAAGACAAAAACTAAAAACTGCTTTTATCTTTTAAACATACTTAAATACATGTATGCAAAACATACACAAATGCATCAACTCATGTCTGTGGACAACACTTGTTTCAAATAGTGCATCTTCCCTCTCAATATACACAGTATGTCAGGACAAATACACACACAAACACACACTTTTATATATTTTAGGAGCATGGAAATTTGAAGGACCAGTGTGTAGGATTTTGTGGCATCTAGCAGTGAGGTTGCAGATTGCAACCAACTGAATATCCCTCCCCTCACCCTCCCCTTCCAAGCATGTAGGAGAACCTATAGTGGCCATGAAATGTGGCGGTGAAACACAGCGGGCTCCGTGGAAGGGGACCCGCTCCCTCTGTAGATATAAAGGGCTCATTCTAAGGTAACAAAAACACAACAATTCTTTTTTTCAGGTGATTATACACTAATTAAATATACTTATGAATATTATATTCCATTTCTGCCAAGTCGTTATGCTAGATGTCACTAAATTCTGCACACTGCACCTTTAAACCAGGAAGTGTAACTGATCAGCATGTCCTCCCAAACCCAACAGGATACAAGGTTTTATGTGTCACAGCACATAAAGCAAACATATAACATTTCTGTCACACATTTTTGTAGCTTATTTATATTTTTGTTTATTTAATCTGTTATATTGCTTTGATACTTTGCAATAATCTTCTTTCGTCATTTGTGTGGCAAATATTTGAAAGCAATGGAGTTTCATTATTAGCCAGAAATGACTAGAGACTAACAAATCTTACTGGGGATAGGAGCTGATGCAACAAAATCATCAGAAAGTATATGAATTTTAACTTAATTATATTAGTTACTCAAATATGCACTTTTCAAATGCAGAGTGTTCCAACTCTCCTATCACTGTATCTCATGCTCCTCTTCGATTTCTCGGCTTGTAGCCTGGTGTTAATGCTAATGAAGTGCTGTATCAGTGAAGACAGTAAAGGTGATGGCTAGCCTGAGTGGACTTCTGTCCTGTATAAAGCCCTATCTCCAGATGGGCCAAAGAAGATTTAGTGATGTGCAAAGGGGTCTTTTAAATGAGTGAGTGCTGGAAATGCGGAGACACATCTCCACACCCGGCCATTTGGACTGGAATGGCAGAGAGGTGAACACTGAGGTCCTGTCCATTTGGAAGACTGACAGCACAATCAGAGATGTCTTAATCACATCTGGTTGTCTCATTAATCAAAAGAAGTACTATTGTTAAATGTAATGCCTCTGTCCATCAATGCGCCAGTACATTTCCGTTAATAATTTGGCTAACCTTCAAGGAAAGTTCTCTCAATGAACAAACGAAAGGAAAGATGAAGCTTATATTTAATCTACTGTTGCTGCTGCTGCTGACAAATGTGTTCCTTCCTCATACAATATTTGCATTAATTACATCCAGGTTTACTAGCTTGCAGTCTTATATCCTTACTGCCTTTGTTGGTGCATTGCTACCATTTTTGTGTATTTCTGCCACCATCTGTTGATCAGCAGAATAGAATGACACTGGCAGCAGGAATGTGTATCGTGTCACCTGTGTGCTCATGTGTGTACATGAGCGCTAGAAGGGCTATACAAACAAACTGGGTAACCATAATGCTAGCGCAAGTAGCAGTGGCGCAACTGAACAAAATGGCTTGCTTAGTGAAAAACTAAGTGGGTATAATGTAGCACTGATCTTACACTGTATAATCAAAATGCACCGGGCCTCAAAGCTACACTTTTGCAGACAAATGAAACTGAACAGGGTGTGCTTTAGTAGTGCTAATGGGATACTTAGTTCTCTTGCAACCCCACTTTGTAAATTAGGCTACTAACAGTTGCATGTAACAAACAGTCTGAGTGGATCAATTCAGAAGCTATGACTATTAGGCTGAAATAGAAAAGGCTAAAGGAATAATGTATTTGAATTTTCTTCACAATACAAAAGCAAGAATCAAAATGATGTGTTATATAGCTATAAACCAATAGAATTGTTTTGGAAATAATTAACTTGCAACCATTGTTTGCTCAACACTGAACATATACTATATATTTAAAATCACTAGATAATTCTTGAGAGGAAAAAAAATGCTGAAATAGTGTCAGATACACATGTTCCCTGCCTTACATTTACTAAATGTACCTGCAGTTTCTGCTCTTTTTCTTGTTTTTACAGAGTTATTGAGAAATTCTGAATACTTTTGAGAATGAGGAAAAGTAATTTTCAAGGCTTATAAAGGCTTTTGTCCTCATTTTCTCTTCAGTTGACCTGCAGACCTGTTGACCTTGCTGATAATGTATGGCACACCTTCCCATTCCCTTGAATAAGAAAATGTGCCCAAACATTTGACTGGTACTGTACATTGCTGCCATTATTATCTAGGCTGAATACTGCATTTTGAATGTTGTGAAATGTACAGTGATGTTTCTTGCGGTGGCATATAGCACCAGGACACTGTCAGCAATGATCAGTTAATGGCGATTTGCTGGTATGTTTAGACTCATCCCTCTGTTTCATTGTAATGCTCTTTCCACTTAATTACAGTGTACTAACTTACACCAGATTTCATTAATCTTTCTAACTGCTTTGACCTCTCAACCCTGAACAAGGCATCTAGTACTGTACTCAAAGACCCCTCCTGAATGCTTTCCCCTGTTAGCTGATGGTATACTTCAATCATTGCAGTTAATAGAAAGATTTTGGCGTCTGTGGGGCTTGATACCACATGAGAACATAAATTCTTAGTACAAAATTGATCCACAGAATCAATCATGGCCAATCAATACATTGCAATACATTGCAGTGTGTCACTGGTCCTTGGGTTTAGATGTGTATTTTATCAGACACCTCCCACCCCTCTCTTTCTCTCTTTCTTGCTCCCACTCCCTGTGGCATAATACATTGGTGTTATGTTGTAGGGGAAATGCAAACAGTAGGTCGTCTTTTCAACTTGTAGAAACGTTGACATCTTTGTACGGCAAGGGGAGTTTCAGCCTGGGAGAAACACACAACACAGTATCATGTTGAGCAGTGGATTGCAGCCATCTATGACCAGGTGACAAGCAATTTATCTCCACAACATTCATATTCAGCCTTGCATCATCACTGCAGTCCATGTGATAAATGCACTGCGGTCAGCTTTGAATATATTGTCTGTATATTGTGGTCAATGGCTATGGCTAAGTCATAGTATATGCAAAAAGTAAAAGTCAAACAATGACAACACAAATGTTTAAAATGCACTTTAAAATGCACCACGCTTTGCAGGTGAGTTTCAACCAACTTTCTGCAACCTTCAAGTCGGACTCATAAAAGCTGGCTAACTGTCACCCCTGTCAGCACAGTCTGAGAGGTGGACGAGACATGTCATCCCAACAAAATTTAAAATGTGTTTTGAGGCCCCCTAGCTGAGTGGCTGCCACTCTTTCTCATCCCCAGGCAGATTTAATGCCCAACACTGCTCCCGAGAGCTACTAGCCCACCCCAGCACATCAAGGGGTGTATTTCTCTCTATCTCTCCATCTCTCTCTCTGTCTGTCGATGTGAAGGGACCCAGGTGGGGGTGTTGTGGAGATGAACCTTGAATTTCCTCTAGAATGTTTATATAGGTCAGGAACTTGACCTCTGCATCCTGTTGAAGGCATCTGAATAGGACTTATGTGTTGGGAATTTGTTTGCCACTGCTTTACAGGAACAAATACTGTGTCATAAAATACAGTATGTGCCTGAACTGTTGTAATAGTATGGCATATTCTCTATTGTAGCTCAGTAGCATTAGTGCATAGTTTGAAAAACGGTAAAATATTTGAAATCTATTAATGCATTTCAGAGAAACTTACATCAAGGAATTGACCATATATAGCAAGTGAGTATACAGGGAGATTTGGCTGAAAAGAATCTGAGCAGCAAATATGAATCTGCTGGAAAACCAATCTACCCTTAACAAACACATATATGAACATTAGATGTTAGTAACTCATTCAACAATACCTTATTCAAAAACACCAATAGTAGAGTGTGAGGTTATAACTCAATAAAGGCTGCCATGTACACCTTTATGAACATGACTGGATTTTGCTAGTCAGCTAATAGCCAAGAATTTGATGAATTAGCCACTAGTGGTGAGGCATTATAAAACAGCTTATGTCAAACAGGTCATGAAAGTGAGACTTTAGTGCTCTGCGTAAACAAATGCAATACTCCATATTAGTGCTGAAATATGTAGACAAGTAAGTTTTTAGTCACTCAAAAAAAAAAATCAGTAACAATTTTGATAGCTAATTGTTTGAATGCCAAGTATTTGCTGCTTCCAGCCTCTCAAATGTAATTTTCTCTGATTAGTAATTGTAAATTACATATCTTTGGGTTTTAGACTGCTGGTCATACCAAACAAGACAAAGAAGATATCACCTTCTAAAATTTTATCCACCGAATGATTAATCTTTTAATTAAAAAAGAAAAGATTGATTGTTAAATCTATAATGTAAATAATATCAGCCATACTCCATATTGTGCACCTCATTACTGAAGCTTAAAGCTAAAAACCCTAACTTTGTGTATGCTGCCGCTCTCTCCAGCAGCAAGAAGTCATCTAAATTGCAGCAAAAATCAAGTTATTGTGACAGTTTTGTCGAAGTCTACTGTTTGCTTAAATCAGCCAATGCAAAACTTGGAGAATGCACCAGCTGATGTAGTGTGTTGCTACTGGGCTTGTGTTGTTGATTTTGGTACATTAAAATACAAGCATGGTTTGAAACACATCACTGACTGGCTCTGTTTAGAGCAGAGTAATTGACAGTACTGTCAATCAGCACAGAGGTGACCTGACAGTAGATCAAAATTGTTCAATGTCAGAATATAGATGTACAATAACAAGTTACAAGTATTTATCAGTCAGGCTAAAACATTTTCTTTTGGAACAATGTGTTCAAAGCAGACATGTTTTCAACATACCCTCTGTATGTGTGAATAAATGAATGGTAGTAGGCAGCATTTTGTTACCCATATGAAAAGTGATCCTATTTTCTGGAAGAGAGCAAAAATGGTGTGAGGGAAAAGAATATCATTATGAAAACACCTGACTTCAGGCTGAGTGCACTTCTCTCCTGCTGTTTTTTTCTGTGTAGTCATATTTTGAACTGGGTATAGGGGGGTACATTTCATATTGACTAGCTTATTATACTTATTCAATTTGCAGTGATCAAAAGTTTTACTGAAATGGAAGGATGAGCTCTAGGCTTGGGTGACTGTATGGATGCATGGCTGGCAGCTCCAATAAAGCCTGAGGGGCTCGAGTCTACCTGGAAGTGTCTGGGAGATGATGTGATTGTTGCTGATGATATGGGGTAATGGATGTGTATAGCTTTCAATCTACCAGCAGTCTCTCCTACTCCTCTCCTTGTAGCTGGAGATCTCATTTTGTAAACAGCTCCAGAATTTTAGTCTGAGAGAGTAGGTGTCTCACTCTATCCATCTGACTAAAAAGCACTCCCACAATGCTTTGGGTGTTGGTTTTTATAATGAGAGCTTCTTTTGCTGATCCTAGACCACCTTCTGGCATTTCTGCCACATTATTTTGCGTTTGATAATAAATAACCCCAGTGGAGTTACTTTATATTCTTACAGCAAACAAGCCTCAGGAATGTATACAGCTGATGATCGATTGGCCAACAGTCTAGCAGTTTGCAAATGTACAGTATTCAAATGAATGAGACTGTGCAACAGCCTGAAGCTGAACTGAGGTAATGATTTATTTCGAGTGGCACATTGACTTCAGATAACTACAGCCCATTTCTCACCTTTCCATAACATTAGCTATTATGGTCCTTTTCTACTTGATGCACCAGTATATGATTGGTAGAATTTGTCACGTAAAAAGTCAGAACATAATGTTACAACTTACATAACAGAAAATTATATAATTATATTTTAACATAAAAATTGTAATGTATACAGTGTTAATTTACTCAGAATCAAATAGCAGTTCAAAACGGTGATTGTTTTATGTCATATAACCAAAGAAATATATGAAGCAATTATCAGGTAAAATGACAGACTTTGCCAGCTGATATGAGCGCAGCTTGTCCGGTCACTGTGTGAAACTATTACGTTAGCTTAGCAACCAAGTACATTGGAGACTGAGAACTATATGTGACTTGGTTACTGCTAATTTTTCATTTCTGTCATACGTGGACAACTGCTTTTAAATATTATGACAGTTGTTTTTGAGAATATTTCTGAGAATGTTAAATACCTCCAATATTTTAATAGTGTAGTATCTCACTTTTTTATGACCTGAATTGTTTAGCAGTTTAACACAACTATGTTGCTTATTTGATGGAGACTGTTGTGGTTTGGCCCTGCTCTCAAGCATGGTTACAACACAGCAGGTTATGTTATTTACAGCCTGTGCTGCTGCACTAACCAGCAGGCCTCTGCTAGTATTATCATATGATGGATTTCAAACTGAAATGCCCTCAAAACCTTTCTGGTATTTCTTTTTCTTTCCTGTTGTGGAGTCAGAGTAAAAATTACAGTGTGCTCTTGTTTTGAAAAGTGTTTGGAGTGCACAGGAAGTAGAAGAAGTAGTAGTTCAGAAATACTAGCCTTTTTTTGTTTGTTGGTTTGTTTCACCAAAGTTAGTCAGTGCTTTTTGGGGAGATACTTTTATTTATTTGTTATTTTGGCCTTGGTTCAACCTGAACTATATTGCTTCAGTTTATCATTCAATTGATATAATTTCACTTTTTTGTAATAATATCAATTAATTGTTTCACTTGTATTGCAATTCGTTGTTGAGACTTTGGTTTGGGGACCAGAGAAGGAACGATCTTTAACTCTTATGTTGTGCTGTAACCCCTCTAGACCTGGGTGTAAATTATCTACAATTGATTTTCTGTTTTTTATGGTTTTCTGAACAGTAAATACTAACTGTCATTATATAATTCATGTTCATAGTAATCAGAGACAAATTTAGCTTTCGAAAGAAATACTGAATTGCGGACAACAATTTTTTATGTTACAAAAACCAACTGATGCACTGCTTTATTTCAAATACATTTGGAAAACTTAGGAAACCATAATTGGATCTTGCTCTGCAGTTACTTACTGTCATACAAGTTTTATTTTATTCTAATTACCATAACTGCAGTCTGTGATCTGTATGACGACAATCCTGACAGTTCTTTAAATTTGACCTTTGTATATCACTGTCATTGTAATAACATCATAATACTACCGTAGCATCTTGCAGGTTTTTGTGATGAACAAGTAAATAATTACAAATTTGCATTGCATGCACTGTCAGAAAACAGAAATTTACTTCTGCGGACCACAGCAGAGTGTGTAATTGAGATTTTATAGTGTTTTGAGAAATGAGAGAGACACAGAGAAAGAGAGAGAGAGGAAGAGTTGAGAGCTGGGACTGTTGAAATCTGTTATTTAATTGACTGTGTGATGCAGAGCGTATACTGCTGTTTGTCTGAAGAGCTGGTGACCTTCACCAGTGAGACCAGTGATCAGGTAAAGCTCTTCAGCCAAAATGGGGATTGGAGCACTGTCCACATCTGTCTGTGTACTGTTCTCCTCCATCACACTAATGGATACTAAAGTAGCAATAAATTGATTTTTCTCATTACAGTTTCATAATGCACTTCCAGTTGTAACACAGTCTGTGCATTGTTATTGCACACAAACATTGTTCATGCTGTAATGGCTTACAGTAGGGTACAAATATTTGTGTTAATGCTGAATTGCATATCTGCTCTGATTGCCACACTTCCTCTATACTGTGTCACGTCTGCTGTATTTTCTTGTGCTTCTTTCCTGTGGAGATGGAGCCACTGTAATTAAATGTTTACTTTGGTATAACTCTTGGCTGAATAAGAACTGTGGTTATGTTTACATGTAATGCTTATGTAGTTTATGTGCTGTATTTTCTTGATGACTGCAGAGTGATTTAGTAAGAATTTAAAACACCATGCTAATATCATATACCAATTCATTATGGTGTAATCAGTCATACCAATCCTATTACCCCATTAGTGAGCATTATAGGTCCTGTGTGTGATTATCAAACTTCCTGAAAAACATTTTCTTGTTTACAGCTTTTGTATATATACTATATATAGGATTTTGTAATCAATTTCCTGAGGTATTGATGCAAAGAGGAATAGTACTTGACATGTAATCTTTAGATTTGATTACATTTTGTGACTGAAAGCTTTATTTGAAAAATACAATGCGATCTGATTAGATGAAGGCTGTTATGTTATTTTTTATTCTGACACACTATGATATGATTTGAGAGACTGCAGTATTAAGTGCTGTCAGCAATGCTGTAGCAGTTACAATATGGTGTTATTACATGTACTGCTGTATAAAGTACTTATGATGCATACTTTTTTCTCCAAATTGTGTTTATTGTAAAACCACAAATAAATATATACATAGATATTGCATTCTCTATTGATATAATGACAATTTAAAGACAAATTTGCAGTAAGCAGTCTTGAAAAGCTTATTATGTTGGATTTATGTGGAATGCCAAATTGAGGCATAAAAATCATCAAAACGTGATGGAAACGAGGGTGAGTGATTGGATCAGGAGGCAAATTATTAGAATCTTTAAACACCAGCCACTGTAACATTTTACCTGCTGTCTGTCAACCACAACTTGACTGTAACAAAGCAACGTTGCGCTGTGTGTTTACCTCTTTATGTAATAACCATCATCGGATCATTCAAATCTATAGTATGACTCAATCCTTGTTTAAGAAAACTTTGCAACATTTTTTGTGATTTACTCAAGAGTGTGATCCCATTTATAAGTGTTTACCATTGCCATTGCCGAAGATAAAAACAGTTGTTTGGTGTGGAGGGGGACAAGGGATTTCGGTGGGTCTCAGAGATGGGGGAAAGCTTCAGGCTGGAGCTACACTGCCACCAGAGTACCATATAAGCATGACACTGTTGCTTTTTTAGCGCCTGCTTTCCAGTTTGTAATGCTCTATTAGACAAAATGTCCATCTGCCAATATATTCAGAATGCACTATGGAGGTTATTAACATGCCCTTGGCAAAAAGGGTTTAGCTCTGTGGGGCAAGCATCTCCATAAATCGCAGCGAAGGCAGTTTTATTACAGGTTGTAAATAGAAGCCCCTGCCATATTTTATGACAGCCATCACTAACTCATTCTGATTCTTATTACCTCTCTGTTCTTTGACTTGCGGGACCATTCACAGACACATTCTGTGCACAAGTTTATGCCGTATAAAGGATTGATTGTTAAGGAATTTATTCCCAATGTAATTGCACCTTCAGCTTGCGCCTTACTTTTGACTTCAATTGCTGTTTTCATGTACATAATAAGAAGCCCAGCCTGTTTCTGAATGGTTACATATAAAATTTACATATGGATGCCAGTACCAGCAATGTGATTGAAGAGCTGTTTAGTCTAGTATGTAATGGAGGTCCAGACCACCATACATTTCTGATTAGTTTACGAAATAAGATCATCCATGTAGAGTTTGAAGGGAAAAACACTTTTGCTTTTGAATGAATATAATATTTTTTTAATTGTAACTGATTTAATAGGAAATTATACACTAGTACATTGGGTAGGGATAGTTGTTTATATAATTTTGTTATTAAAAACTGGCATAATCAAACCATCCTTCCATATATCAAACTGTCATATATTTCTTAATGGACATTGCTTTACAAGCCATTATGATTTCCAGTTTTCACAGTGATCGGTCATCTGACAGAGCAGCTGGGCACATACTGTATGTACATTTCGGTCAATATTTACTAATCATTCCCTACAAGCGCTGGCCTCTCCTAGTGTGGCTTGTTTACTTATTTGAATTGGCTCACAGAGCTGTAATCAGCTTATGATCTTTAACATTTGATTGCCAGAAGCCATACTGGGAGTAATGCTCTATTCAAGTATGTTGGTTTGTTGACATGAATCTTTAAATTTTTGGTGACAGTTAAAACAAAAATAATACCAATCTGACTGGCATGGATGTCCTGGCTTTGATATGCTTTCTATGCCAATACTGATGGCTTTAACATTAAGGAAACAGACAGTTATCTCCTACTGATTAAAGACGGGTTCCGCCACTGATTATTTGATTGAAAGCTGCTGGGCTCTGATTCTGGTGAATTATAATTAGAATGTTTATCATTACCCAAAGGTTAGCAATACAGGAGAAATAATAATTTGAGTGCCTCACAACACTCATTTCAAAAGAGACAAACAACCAAATCTTTCCCATTATAGACTTCCAAACTACACCCCTGTCCTGTGCTGGGACACACATGGGCGGAGTGTGTGAGGATGGATGGTTGGATTAGGAATGCCGGGAGCCAGTAGATTATCCAGTATCTGGGCAGGCAGATGCGCAGAGGAGAAAACGACGACACAAAGCCAGATCTCCATCAGGGGATCAATTCATGGTGCTCGCTCTGTCACTTCCTGTGAAAAAGCAAATTTCATGGTGTGTTTGCAAGAGGCCGGCTTCAGAAAAACATCAAGAAGACAGTTTCTCTCTCTCTGTCTTACTCATTTCCACTCTTCTCGTTTCCCTCCTACTCTTTAGCTCTTTCTACACACTCAAACACTCACTCACTTTCCTTTTTTGGGTTCTGTCGTAAAACGTGCAAATGTACTCTGTCTTTTCAAGCACACATGCACAGTAACACTCAAGACACACACACATGCATGCTGTAACCTATATTTGCTGAGTATGGTGAATGTCTGTGTGTAAATTTTTTAAGAGGTTTAGCCAGCAAGAGCTGGAATGAGCGTCGCTGTTGGCTGAGTTTCTCAGCCCGGGGCCCCTTGCCTCGCTCCCCCATTTCGCCCAGTAGAGCTTCATCCTTATCGCTGTCCTGCACCCCATCACTGCTGAAGCTGGGCTCCTCTCCTGCTTGACCACATTTATCCAGGGGGCTCTTGTCTGGGGGTGATAAGCTGACAGACTTACCAGTATGGATGTTGGGGTTCCCACATCCCCTCCACTTCACTCCACTCTACTCCTCTTTACTCCCTCCACTGCAGTAGGGACTGTTTTAATGAGAGTAGTCTACTCAACAATCCTTTTTTTTCTCTCACATTTTTTTTTTGTACATCTACCTTGACTATCACACACTGCACAGGTTCCCCTCTCATAACTCTTATCCCCTCTTGTTCTTCCCTCTTCTTTTTCTTACTACTGTATTAAAGAGGCAGAAAGTGTTTTGAAGTGAAAACAACTTTGAATGGTTAGTGTAATAGGCTCATAGGGACCTTAGACAAAGACACTGTGAATGCTAATTCCAGCTACACTTCACCAGATTTATGTCTATGTGAACTAATTTTACACAAGAGGCAGCAGACATCAAAGTCTGTCCCTTTTATCCACTGATGACACATGCATAGAATTTGTTTTTGGAACATCTGTGCTGTTTTTCTGTTTCTGAACTTTGTATTCAGAACTTTTTCCACATAATTGTTAATATATCTGCCACAGATCATCTGTTGTTGTGTCATTTAGCTGCCTATAAAAGAGAGTCTGATGCACACTAGCTATTAGATTGGCCAAGGTTGGTAAATGTAAAATAACTCAGCTCTTTGATGTAGCGGTGCAATGAATTCAGTGCTTAGTGTGGGAGAAAGAGATTTACCATTTAAGGTGTGAATGAATACTGCGCAGTAATTGCAACAATGCTACTGCCATTACAGCAACGATTGTTATTTTCAAGGTTCTTGCTCTACACCCGTGGCTTCTGAAGGAGCACAACCATGTGACACAGACTGTAACAAGCTGTCACTGTAGACCACTTACCATTTAGCACAAGCTGCTGTACCACATGCTCCGTGTATTTTCAGGTCGTCCTCCACTAACCACTTGCATCTAAGCTACTCACTGCTTAGCCTTGCCAGTGTCATTTAAATTTGGAGCCCAAGGTACCACGCCAGGCTCTTTATATGCAAAAAGAATAATCTCTGAGTATTACTGTTTAACACAAAAACCTCCAGGCTACTGATGAAGAACTCCTACTTAGAAGTATAGACATGCAGCAAGATATATTGTAGCATTAGAGTTTGAATTTACCTCATCTTGTGCAGATTTGCTTTGTAATTTTATAACTAAATTAACATGGGACTGTCATACTTGAGAATTATTTACTTTAGCTATGGTATAATAGCCCAGAGTGAAGCAAACATTGCGTTTGTTTATCTGTCATCAGAAATGTGTATTGCCAACAGATGCTCCTGCTGGTGTCTTAGAGAAAATATCTCTTTCCTCATGTGCAGAAAGCTTAATTATAGTTCTGGGTGTTGTTGCAGGTTGTTATGAAGGGAAAGTGAGATAGCGTGAAGGAATAGGAAAAGGGGGGAGGAAGGGGGTGCAGGTAGGAAACGAGTAAAGATTATGTGTGGATTCAGGATATTAATTTGCACTGTGTATAAAAAATTATGGACTTGATCATGGGTTTCTTCAGAAGCTGTAATTAGGACATTAAAGCCATGGTGTGTGTACGAGACAGCCTGTTCATACTCCCTGCTTGTGAAGTACCTGTTTTATGAACTTGGGAGCATAACGACCTTGGAGCTTTGTCAAAGAAATGTGGCTAGTATCTTAATACACAGTGTTCCTCACATCCAAAAAAAAAAACAGACTCTTACAGACTCATCACATTTCCAATTGGTTATCATTTCTAAGGTGGTGCTGATGCATTGGAGAAGCTAGAGGTTTTCTACAGTTTGTGACATAAAAATGTTGTTCTTGTAGAGGCTTCTAAAGGGCCAACAGTTTCCTGTTGCAGCACTGCCACAGGCACTAACTCAGAAGAGTGACTGTGAGGAGACTGTTTTATAAAAAGCTACAG
Organism: Thunnus maccoyii; assembly: GCF_910596095.1. NCBI lineage: Eukaryota > Metazoa > Chordata > Actinopteri > Scombriformes > Scombridae > Thunnus > Thunnus maccoyii. The sequence continues at coordinate 25,091,578 of NC_056538.1, read as the reverse complement.
TATAGTTTCCTTCAGAGATTAAAATGTTATGAAGTTCAATGATAGGGTTATTTTTAATGTGAAGAAAATAGCTGATAAATGAATCGATTAGTCAACTGACTTCATCTGTAACAATTCTGATTATCCATTATCCATCATTTTTCTGGTTCCAGCTCCTCTAATGTGAGGATTTGCTGCTTTGCTCTCCATTTTATACAGTTGAAATAAAATGAATATTTTTGGGTTAACTATTTCCTGACATTTTATAGATAAAAGTTATCAAGAAAATAAAAGTCAGATTAATGAAACTAATAATTATTTGTAGCATTGCATAATATCATTATGATTAAAACAGTCCAAAATAACATGTTTAAACTGTACTGCTGTTTGCATCGCATGATTGTGACTGTTTTCCTTTTGGCCCGAGCTCCGAATGCAACACTAAATCACTAAATCACTAAACACTAAATCACAATGTACTTACTGAGGTATAAATACATGGTTTGGTTGCACTAAATGGTTTGATGTTATGATGTTACTACACACCTGATTCTTTCTTAAGTTTTTGTCTGCCTTGGTGCAGGGATATTTAGAATACTTATTTGATCAGGAGCTGTCACAGCAGAGTGGGATGGGTCAAGAGGCGAGAACCCTACAATTTCCCCACCAGAGTGCTTCTCTCCCTTTCTGATCTCTCTCTCTTTTTTTCCCGCTTTCTCTTTCTCCGCCTCTTCTTGCTCCATTGCCCCTAGTGAAGCTTAGCCCCTTACTTTGGCAAGGGTGCTGCAATCTCCATGCAAATGTCTTACTGATAAAGATCAACTCTACAAATATGCTGGCTATAAGGTAAACAGAAAGAAGATGAGAACTGCCACTGAGAGCACCTTTTTCTGTCCTCTGCCCCCTTTGATCAATGGACACCCTTGTTCTCACTTGCCTGTTTGTTGGTTTACACTACCAGACAGCCTTAGTCCAACACGCCCCTGGAAACTCCTTTCTACAGTGCAGAAGGTGGATTGTGCTCCAACCTCTCGTCTCCTCCTCGATGTTAAGCTCTAGGCAAAAGACCCAGCACAGAGGAATGAATTCCCTCTGAAACCCAGAGTGAGCAGGTCAGGAAATATTTCAGCAGCAGCAGCAGCATCGGCATCAACAGCGGTGGCAGCAGTGAGCGTGAGAGAGACAGAGAGAGAGGGAGTGTGTGTGTGAGTGAGTGTGTGTGTGTGTGAGCTGGAGTGAGAGCGAGTTCCAATGCACTGTGCCGAGCGTAGCTGAGCCCTGCCGTTGCGTGGCAAGCTGTGTGTTCCCGTTTGGTTCCCATGCGCTCTGGTGAGGCAGAGCTTACAGACGGGAGAGATGTGGCTTCACTTGGAGTCTCAGCATCAGTGAAGACCAGCACCCAGCCGGGGCATCACAGAGCAGCATGGTAGGACTAGAGACCCACTGCTGACACCAGCGTGACTGATGATGACAGCCCACGCGTGGGTTACCATGCGCCACAGCCGCGCTGCTCTTGGAGAAAACACAGTCATGTGAAAGTGACTCGGCTGCCAGCAACTCTTGGACATGTTTTCCAGGGCAAAGTCTGGATTTCTTTCTGTGTTTGAACTTGTTTTTTTTCTCTTGGTGCTGTCTGGCTGTCCCGAACTCACCTATCAGGCAAGGACTAAAGGCAGATGGAACAAGGGGGGTAAGTGATGATGGACAACCATAATTTATGTTTTTAATGTTTATTAATTGGGAAATTTGCGATTTGAGATATTGAGCTGCACTGCACCTGTCTGTTTTTTTAAGAATTGATGATGTGATAGACATCTGCAGGTGATCTTGGGTGGGACAGTTAAAAAATTGGGATGACACATTGCCGTCACAGGCTGACCTTGCCTCGAAATACTTTTGAATGTTATGTGCCAACATATTTCTTTGTATATTTGTAAAAGTCTGGACTTAAACATTTTCTCTTCCCTTGGTGTACTTTTGCCTCAACAATTATGACTCACTGTGGCAGTTGAGGTGTGTTCAAAGGAAGTTGACCTGATTTTGAGGCTTAGGAGGAAGTTATGACCGCTGATGTCCACTGAATGATTTTGTGTAACTTTGTGTAATGGAGCGGCTGTGGCTCAGGAAGTAGAGTGGGTCGTCCACTAATCAGAAGATTGGCAGTTCGATCCCCAACTCCTCCTGTTCGCATGTTTAAGTGTCCTTGGGCAAGATATTGAACCCCAAATTGCTACCCAATGGTTGCACCAGCACCTTGTATGGTAGCTTGCTGCCATCGGTGTGTGAGTGTGCCTGTGCCTGTGAATGGGTGAGTGAGCAGCAGAAAAAACATTGTGAAGCGCTTTGGATAAAAGCACTATGCAGCCATTTACCATTTAACTTTTCATTGCGCTAGCCTTATCTGGTTAGCTGTCCAATTGGCTAACCAGATAACGAACACTCATTCTAACCATTTTGACAGTTTGGGGGTTTTCATCTCTATTTTACTATCATGGAGCTATCATAGTATTTTACGGCTCTACTTTGGAAACCCTCCACCCCCTACACACACATTCTCACACACACCCTGCCCTCTCGGTGTGTTGGAGTGTGTTGGGAGAGATCACGTTTATCTGTGCACCCTGGAATGTTTGGATGGCAGGACATGCCACCAGTGTCTCAGAACTGTGATTTTTGGTTTAAAGACTTAGATCACCAGTCGTGAGGAGAGGTGTTAATAATTCATCTCAGCCCCTCCGTGGGAGCGGTCCTCTCGCCTCTCTTGTAGCATTTAATCCCCTTTGTCGGATTAAAGGAACCTCTAATCTTAGTGCTGCTGCTCAGTGAGAAGGCTGAGAGATGCTCCCTGCAGCCTATCGGCATTGTTAGCACTCGAGGCTCACACTCAGTGGGATCTGTGTGTCTTCAAAGAGGCAGTGTCACCACCGTGATCTATTTAATGATTCCTTGCCAATTTGCTTTTTCTCGTCTTCTGCCTTACCCGTTCTGTATTTTACATTTCTTCAAATGCATCTCTCTTACATCCTCCCTGTACCGTGTCCACGCACTCCCAGTCGACATGCATCATTACTGCTCAGAAGTTCTAACTTAATGAGTTGGGCTTGTCTTTCAGATTGATATTACACACTCTTAAATATCAGATAACGAAAGAATTTCTCTTTTCATGTTCACTTCCCCTCTAACTTAAATTCTGTATATATACTGAATAAATTGTTATAATTAGTGTGCTTATGTGAATGCTTGTCAGCATTCACACTTTGTTTTTTGCTCTTTAAAGCTTTATTTATTCTTCCTCCATACATTTTTTGATCACTAACTACTTCTGCATACTTTCAGCTAAAGAAATCATTAAAATATCAAAACGCTCAGCGTTTTATGGACATTTATGCTATGACTTTTCTTCTTTCTAGCATATTCCAGTAATTTTATATATATATTAAAATTTATAATGGAAAGTCTATGGGAGGAATGTTGATATCTCAAAAACTAAAAGTGCTAAAGTATTCATACTTCAGGGACAGGTGGAAATCCTTAACATATTAAAACATGGTACCAATAGCACCACCGTGTGATCACTTATTACATGTTTTATGTTTTGGCTAATAACTCATCAACCGTGAGGTGTAGCAAAACAATATTTGCACACTATGTTTCTTGGTTTCTTGATATAGGCCACACCCATTTGCTGCCATTTTGGACTTTTTGGTAAACACATTTTTTGTTTCTGTTGGCACATATTTCATCTCATCTTCACCAAACTTGGTACATACCATATTTAGGTCCTTTTTGGTTATCACTTACCATTTGTCTGTAATTGGTTACCAAAATTTTGAAGGCGTGCCCTGATGGCCATAACTCTTCAATGCTAAATTCAATTACAACAAAATGTGTAACATTTGATACAATTCTACCCACGGGGGTGCTACTGTAATGTCATAACATGATATTTCTACAGTGCTGTTCTCTTTAATAAAATGAGACTTGGTACACAAGTTCTCCATAAGAATGTGCACGACATAGCACCAGTAGCCCCACCCTATGGCCATTAGTGAAACACTACAGTACTACTTATTAACTGCCATATCTCTTAAATGTAATATTCCATGGTAATGAAATTCAGCAAAGTTGTACAGATAGGGATGTGGAACAAGTCTGTAGCATTTCATACAATTCCACCTGTAGGTGGCGCTACAAGATTTTTAAAAAATGCTTCAGATTTTTGCATTTTCAGCAATGCTTTGTGATTTATCTCAGCTATCAGCATTCACACACATTTTCCACAGGAAATGCATTTTCTAGTTAACATATGAAATAGGTACACATTCACAATCTTTTCATTTCCCAGATTAATTTTTTATTTCAAAGTTAGCTCCCTATGACAGGTAAGGAGAGTGAATATAGTTTCATTCTGTCAGAGCTTTTCAGAAAACAGCATGTATTTTCACTCCAATTTTTGAATCACTTGAAATGATGGGTAAAATGTGTTCAAGGTTGGAATTTTGATGTGTTTTCTGTGCACATATGAATCAGCAGTCTGTAAACCAAGGGTAAAAGCAGATACAGTATGAAATCCCAGCTATCACTAGTCTCTGGTGAAATGGAGGGCAGTGACCTTCCCCAGTATAATTAGGCCATAGACTATCCCTATCTGTGCACAGTTGAACAAATCCTTCCACAGCCATACACTGAATTGTAACCTTGCGTGGTTAATTATAGTTTTGTGGCACATTTTAGAAAGACTAATCTTTTCCATGATTTGGATAAGATCAGTGCAGGCTTGACAAATGTTTATGGATGCCTTGTTATTATCCACAGAAAATATTGGGTGGGAATAACTATTTAACATTTCATTTGTGTGCCAGCACAGTGTCATTGGATTTCTCTCACCAGCAGTCATTTTCATTAACTGTAAATTGCCAGTCATTATCACATTTAACATTACAATTTTCACGCATGTGTCATTTACCATAGCACTGTGTTAACTAAATTAACAATATTTTTTCCTACTGTTTATATACTGTAGCTAAGACCACACTGGAGGTCTGCATATAGAAAGCATAGTTGATAACCATCTTATGTACTCATTAACTGTAAGTTCTTGACTTGGCTTTTTTAAAACCTCACTTTCTCAAACTGTACAATATAAGGGAGGTCACCCTTGAGTCAAATTTATCAATATGAAGCCATAAAACTAAGTCATGCATTAAAGGGATCATCCACCCATAATCTATCTTTTAAACATCAAATACTCACCCCCTGTAGGGGTAGAAAAGTTTGTATTTGCTTCTTCACAAACAACAATGGCAATGGTTAGCTTCAATCAATGTCAGTCACAATTTATTCCATTGGTGGCATGTTGTCATGGTGGAAAACCACTCCACTCCTGCTATCTTAATCTACTGCTTTCTGCGTTGTGCAATAACCATCCATAAAGCTCTGTTGGAACACCAAAGCTGCCATTCTTTGAGAAGGAAGAAACTAAACTTTTACAGCCACCTTTCAAGCCTACGGGGGATAAGTGTTTGACACTCAAAAGATTTTGGTTGGAGTATTACTTTAATGTTGGATACTGAAAACTAGTTCATTTTCATTTAAAAACAATTTTTATATAAAATAAAGAGCAGCAGGTTGTAGTTTCAGATAGTGATGCATTTGTCAAAATGTAAAAACACCATGCAGCATTTAGATTAGATTACAGCACTGAAAAAAAAACTGTAAATTTGTTTTTGAGATAGTCAAATTTGGTATTCATTCATTTCCGTTTATATTAGTTTGAAAAAATGTAGATCAAACTCTCAAAGAAATTACTAATTGTCAAAATGATATAAAATCAACTATTTGGACAAAACGATTTGTAGTAATTTTAATGTAACAATGTTTCTGTTTTTGAAAAAAAAAGTAATTTCCACTTGTACATACATAGGCTACAGATACACTAGACATATGTTTATTAGGAAATGTTTGGTAATATATGGAAAAGAATGGCATACTGTGTAGGTATTCCAAAAATCCAAAAAACTGGAATGTCTTTAGTTTCTAGTCCTAGCATTCTGCGATTTTACACTATGGGACAATGTAAAACTAATATATCCAAACAACTGAAAATTAATCTCTAAGATTGTATATTTTTGTAAATTATGGAATTTTGTATATATACACGCTTTGAATATTCAGAATGTGAGGGGTCCAAACTCTTTGACTTTCAGCCATCCTTGCACAGTCTGATGTATGCTGACTGTGGGTAGTCAGTGGATTAACACCAGGTGTACCAGCTGTGGTATAGTGAAGGCTGCAACATAACATTATTTATTGTCCTCCCATCTCTAGAGAGTGGAGCACCAGTTCTGCAGGTCTCGTGATCAGAAAACAACCCACTTACTTCCTATGCATGATGTCTGACATTGCCCAGAACCCAGCAAATTACTGTTCCTTCATATTCTCATACCATGCTGCAGGGAGAGCCTCCATAACTAATGTTACACAGAAACCCAGATAGGGGTGGGGGGGATTGAAGTGAGCCTGGCAATACCGGGGAAATCCAATTGGATGTATTACGATCCCACCAAACTACAATGAATGGTAATGTGAAGACAGTACCAGGTGGAGCGAAGCCTGGCTGTGTTAGCACAGAACTCTGAAGACAAACGACATGTGCACTAGCCCAGGTTTAGAAACAGGGTCATTTTTTGTACTGGTCTTAAAAAACTGATTTACTAAACAGGAGCTTGCTGAGGCAGGCAGGGAAAGAGTATTGGTAAAAAGAGGTGACCAACACCTATTACTGAAATACTACTCAGCTTGCTCTATCTCCCACAGCTGAATGTATCTGACTGTCTGGGATTGAAGGGAGAGAGTATCAGATTTATAGACCAGAAGAGGAGAGGAGGAATTAATATTACCACTTCCTACTCACACAGGAATAGTGTTGCCTACTACAGATAAACACACCAAATTGCTTACTCCATCACTGCGTTTGCAGATACTCCATAACTGTGCAATTAGTAAGGGCTATTCAGGGCCGCTCTGGCCATGAGGAAGATTGAGAGAACCATCTACAGTGGGTCTGAAAATGTTCTTTAACAACAGTAACTTTACAAAATGTATTGAGGTTGCCACCATTTTAATTGAATTTCAGTAATAATAAAAAAGAAAAAAAATGACACTAATTTATATAAATCATAGTTGAAATAGATATTTAATGAACAAATCAGCATTATTTAAATAATGACCACCTTAATTTTGAGAAACTTAATTTTGTTAAAGGATAAGTGGGGACTCAGACCAACAAACAGCCCTGCATCAAAACAATGCAGGGGGCTGTGTTGTTGAGGCCGTGTTTGTTACCAGGTACAGGTGAAACAATGAAGTACAATCCAGTGAGCTACCAAAATGGCAATTATTTTATCGAGACTGTCCTCCCAAGAAGGACAGGAGAACGACAGGATCAGTCATTGATGCAAGTGCCCCAAAACAGCATTTATTTACATTAAAGTGACAGAAGCCTTCTAGTGGCAGTAGTAATTATGACGTGAGCAAAGGAGGACATCAGATGACATTATTATTTAGCAACAAAGTCAGCATAGGGATGAGGTAGGAAGTACTGAATTGTGGAGTTGGACCGTTAAACAGCTTTTCACCGTTTCTGTGTTCAGGATTTTTTGGACGGTCTTGAAACGGTGGCTCAATGATGTAATGGATTCATACTAGAATGACCTCTCCCCTAACACTATATAAGAACCAGAGCGCCCTGGAATCAGCTGGGTGTGGAGTCTGTTGTTTGCTAATGGCAGCAAGTAATTCTTTCATTGTAAGCTTAGCATTAGCATCCAGGGGATGTAGCATATGCTCCAGTCGAAACAGTAGGTGTAAACTCTCTGGGCAGATAGAGAGGTCAGTTAAATATAAGATATTCTAGGTTAGCAGAGCAGTGCCTCTCGATAATGGCATTGTCCGTGCACCAAGCTTTGTTAACATAAATGCACAGTCCCCCACACCCCACCTCTGGTCTTACTGGAGTCATTAGCTGTTGTATCTGCCCTGAGGATGTGGCACCCCAGTAGCTCAATGGTGCTATTAAGCCATGTTTCCATAAAAATCATGACGTTGCAGTCCTTAATCCTTTTATGAGCGATGATCCATAGTCGCAAGTCATCTATTTTGTTCACCGGAGACCTTACATTGGCGAGGAAAATGCTGGGTAGGGATAGCTGATGAGAAGTTAGCCTTAACTGAAGCCTTAGCCCTCCTGTTGTCCGCCATTTGTTTACGCTGTCTCGCGGCTGGCGGAGCCGGGTCGATAGCCACCCATGTCATGGTATTAGCTGCTACTGGTGAATGGGGCCATTTTCGGTCAATGGCAGCACTCAAGGAGTTATTTAAAACCCAATTGAAGCGGGTGATAGGTTGACAGGTAGATTGGGTGTTAAAGCTCTGGTCCACCCAGAGGATATATCCATGTCCCACTGCTGGTGCAGCACTGCTGCAGGAGCTGCGCCTGTGTGGCTGCCACTCTGTCCAGTGTCACCTTCGCTGCCTCTGGCTGCGTTGCTGACTTCTCTGAAAGACTTCATGGCGCAGATATATAAAGTCACACAGCTGATGGACTGTTAGCCTAGTATGCTAATGCTATCTATCTGTGACAGCGGCATAGATGTTACTTAGTTATTAGGCCATCTCCTAGTGGGTGTTCCAAATGATTGAGACCAATATGCTGCCAATCAGTGTGATAGAGGGCAAGGGATTGAAAGAGCTAGTTCAGTACCTCAAGCTCGAGTATGTTATGCCATTGAGAGCTACTGTTAATAAATGCATTGAAAACACTTTGAGGTGAAGAAGGATGAGCTAAAAGTCAAGGTAACCAGGGCAGACAAGTTAGCTCTGACCACCGACTGCTTGACAGCTCTCAAACAAAAGCTACATCATAACTTTTCTTAAAAATTAACTGGTTAGTTACTGGTTAATGGGTGTCGGCCTATTGAAAGCAAAATTAACCAAAACTGACATCCCTAATCTGTTGTGTAGCTGTATTTCAAAGGGTGGTAACAAAATTATGTTTTCACCATGTCATTGCATTGTCATTCGGGAAGGTTTAATTTCTCAACACTTTTTGCATATTTTTCTTAAGACTTATGCCAATTGTTGTATGAACCAGTCTTCTCTTTATGTACAATTACAATTAATGGATATCATCCCCAACCCCCCAATGTGCCACTCATGCTCTGGCCTTAGCAGGAGGGCAGAACTGGCTAGAGCAGGGGTGTCAAACTCAATTTCATCCAGGGCCACATCAGCATTATGGTTTCCCTCAAAGGACCGGTTGTAAATGTAAGACTATATAAATGTATCTTCTTGCAATTTAAGCACAATGGTCTCATATTTCCCTCAAGCAAAATTAACATCTATTTCTATGTCCAGTCATCCGTAAATGCATGTTTTTCACTGTCAACTTCTTTTTTTTCTTTTTTGTATCAGCTAGTTTTGAACAAGACATTTTGTTTTATCAACTGGAGCTCCTACATTCCTCAACAACCTTGCTAACTGTGGCAACTAGCGGCAGCTGAATGATGACAGCTGAGGTGATTTGATAGTGATGTGTCTCTCAAAAGTGGTCCTGGTCAGGCTGTGGTTAAGTTTTGTTCCCAGTCTGGTTTAAATTATTATTCGTCCAGATCTGGACTAGTGTCCACCTATTATGATGTATGATATAAAAATTCTCACAGATTTTAGACTTCCTGAACACCTGAGATGACTTATACCCACACATGTCTACACGTACATACCAACACATGTTGCACAAGTTATATTTGCAAGCTCTCGCTGGCCACATAAAATGAGGTGCCGAGCTGGATTCTGCCCGCAGCCCTTGAGTTTGACACATGGGGTTAGAGGGATAGAAATATACAAACTAATGGGGAAAATTAGGCAACAGCCTGACAGAAAAATTAAATCACTTTCTTTACTTTCAATGAATATGTTTTGACTTGTGTCTTGGGGCAGGGAACACAGTAAGGGCTGTCATAGAGCAAGGGGAAAATCACTATCTGTTCCAGTGATGTTTTACTGACATACTGTGACTCAGTTTGGTTTCACTGGTGAAAACTTTGTGAACCATTTTCAGTATCCCATGTTTGCAAATGTAAAAATTTAGAATTTCACTTCTTGATTTTATAAACAAAATATTTACAAGACAGCCAGCAAGTACATCTATGGTGAAGTAGAATAACTACCTCATAATTACTCAATCACTATGAAAAAGGCTAGAAAGGCAGAACATATGCCTGCTGTTCCTAGTTAAATCCAATTAGATCATTAAGCTTTGTGCCACTGAGAGTTGAGAAGAATCAGTTTCTCAAATGTACTTGCCTTAATTTTGTCCGCCTACGCCTTGTAAGAAATAAATGTAATGTGTACAAGCTGGAAAGTGTGGGCGAGATTACAGATACAGTGGTAACAGGATTGAGTCAACATTAGGTAAATGTTGTTGCTACCCAATTTAGAGCATTTGCAGCGGAGAGCTGTTATCAAATGAAATCCAAAGCTAAGAAAATAATTATTGTGTGTGTATTGTCTACTGTTTACATGTTTGCAGGAGTTGTTTGGTTTTACAGCAAATCATTGTATAACCCTTCCACATCTTATTTTTGTCCCGTTTTATTGGGTTTTGAATGGCTTTTGTCATAGATATTTTTGTATTGATTACAGTTTCCAAGTTCAGTTTAGCAGAATAACTCATCTCAAGTGAGCATGTATGTTGGCAGGATTCTGCCCAAATTAGTTGTCCTGAAACTCAGTTTCTTTTTCCACCCATGGAGAATAGAAAGACGAGACAGAAAAGACTACCAATACACTAGATGTGTGCTTGTTTAGAATTAATTTTACTGATTACTTTTATATTGTTCTATAAATCCTGAACCTAAAACCATAAACAGTACCAGTCAAAAGTTTGGACACACTTTCTCATTCAAGAGAATGGGAAGGTGTGTCCAAACTTTTGACTGCTGCTGTAAGTCAACTTGTAACCCTCCTGATTTCATGATCCCACCATTTCAAAGCTAAAGTCATCCCAAAGCCAAACACCAGGTTATAGGTGACTGAATGTAACAGTGTCATCAGGAGGAAAGGTCTTTTATTTGAGGATCTTTGGTGAGTCACAGAACCTAAAAATCCTTTCAAAACTTTTTTTTTTTTCAATTTTTCAATTGTTTGTTAAATCACCCCCTTTGAAACTAATTTTACAAAATGTATTTTTATAACTGGTAATAATAATAGTTTTATTTGCCAGTCATATAATGATTAATTGAATTGCATTCTAAACTATTGGGTTGGGTTAAATAACCTTGACATCATACAGTTAAACATACAAATAATCTTTTAACACCTAGCATCCCAAATCTTTTAAATGCTGGGTTTATCATGAGTTTAAAAACACCCCAAAACAAACTGTTGCCTATCTGGTCAGTCTGATGAAAGATTAGTTGTTGTGAGCAATTATAGACTGAGGGAATAAAATAACTGATTCAGTAAATGCGCAAAGTGCTATCACTGGGTGTTGCACTTCCTCCTCATCTTCTCCACACCAACCCCCAATCCCCTTGTCATACAGAGCAGCTTAATTGCCACATTCCAGTCGCACGTCATCTAATGTAGCTGATTTCTAATTGCAGTGGAAATTACACTTTGCAATAACAGTGTTTTATGGGGGAATTTCAGACTGCAAATATGACAACTTAATGTGATGGATAGAAGCTGGGTGCATTTTAGAGCCCAGGACCCTTTAACACTGTCATTCCCTGACTTGGCTAAACCAAGTTGCAGAGTATACACGTGATGATATGTGAAGATGGTCTATGTGTAATAGTCTATGCATGGCTGCTTGACCATGCTCTATATCTTTTCTTCTTGCTTCCCTCTCTCATTTTTTTCACTAGGAGATGATTATAATGATGGAAGACAAGTTTTACTGTTAAAATTTAAGATAATATAATGATATAAATATGTTTAATGCTGCAAAAGGACAGAGTTAGTCTGCAGAGAGTGTGTAAAGCTTTGCAGTTGAAGCCATTTATTTTGGAGAAATCTTTATTATTCCCTTGGAAATGACAGCAGAAAAGGATATAGTGCCATCACAGCGTCTCTGCTCAATTGAATTTTTCTACTGTTGCCAAGAAGATGACGCTGTCATGGTCAGAAACAGGAATCCTTCACATAGCTTGTCAGCAGACAGAATTGTATCTCAGTAAGCTTTTTTACCTTATCTGTGACTCTCCCCCTCACTCTAACTCACTTTCTTTCGATATACCTCCTTACCTCGCTTTGCTCTCTGCAATAAAACTTTAAAGAGATAAGAAGCTTTTTTCTATTTCAGGGTCACCATTAGCCTGAATAATGCATTGACAAGAGAAGAGCGGTTTGAGTTCTATGGAGGATAGAAGCACAGCCTTCAATTAAATTATACATCATTATCACAGCTGGCAAGCCTGGTGCGACGGTACCCTCTCCATCCTCCTCTAAATGTTCCATGTTACTGTCTTGTCCAATATTGTGTGTCAAGCAACAGCCTCTTCCTGTGCCAGCACAGGGCTGGGATGCAGATAAGACCGCCTGTGCTGGAGGGAGGTGCACATTAAAAAATACTCCAATGCAGGGACATAGCTTAAAGGCACATACTGGTGTAATTCTGACTTCCTGTCATTAATGAAGAGTGTCACTGTCTGTAATGGACAACGATCCCTCTTTTGATTGCAGCTGATTGAAACAGTCAGTAAAATTCCAGCACTACATCATGTTTCAGTGTGTTATTTTCAATGTGTTGTCTAATAGGGGTTGCCAGTGTTTTGCTTTGACATACAGTATAACTGGAAAACAAATCTCTTTTCTTAAATGGAGCTTGAATTAAGAAATGTTTGGTCAACCTATTCTTCAAGGTCAAGAATGAACTTTGATGTTCAAATTTATTTTGCTTTATTTAAGGAACCTCCATATTGGAAGCACACATCGAGTGGGCATACATAATAAATTATAACTACAGTAAAAGGAGTCCTGTAATATTACAGAGGATATGCACATGATGTCACCACATACGGGAAGTTGCTGCAGTCACGTCCAACAGCCTGATCTGCCATCAGGGCCATTTTTAGACATATACAACCCTAGAAGTAAACTTCATCTGAACTTGAGTATGTTGTTCATGCTGGGTTGAACAAACCCTCCAGCTACATCAGATTCTCACTGATATCTTTTCTCTACATATATTATACAAAATGCTGTAGGACAATGCAGAGCTTTTTAGATGTCAAACATATCTAAATTGCTTTAGACAGCAATTTAGCTTAGCTTTCACACTTAACTTTCAGCAGCACTGCTGAAAGCTAAGTGTGCACTGGGTGGTTGTATTGGACTCAATATCAGCGTACCATAAATATAAAAGGACTAGGATCAGGAATGGGAGCAAGAAATGTGATCCCTAAAGCATACAGCACACACTGTATACACATTTGCACACAAAAGTTGGTAAACGCTGGAAAAAACACCAATTAATAGTAAGAATTCTACCAGTAATTTTCTTAAAGGAAGCTGTAGGCAATCTGTTAGTTCAGATTAGAATCCATGGAAAGTAAAGCGGCTACATTTGGCTTTTTGCCTTGCAGAGGAAAGTACTGTATGTTCATGCAGATCCTGAATATCATTCTGGACCTCAGGAGCTGCAGCAAGAACCTCTGGCTGTGTGAGAAAAATGTCTGTGCAGTATTTATATGAAGCAAGGGATTGTCACTGCGTCTACAAAGGCCATCTATATGTTTTACATCTTATCCATTACCCCCTTCTTGCCCTCAGAAAGATGTCACCAAAATGGCAAATGCTGCTCAAATGCAGTTATTTTCAAAAATATGTCTTTTTGGTCAGATTTTGTAGGATTTATGAAATTGAATTTTTAATTTAAAGATAATGTCAACAGCTGATCAATATACCAAAATGTTTAGACAATAAACATAATTGCTGCAGGGATTATGTTTGCTGACAATGTTTTACAATATGGGAAGTTTGACATCCTTATACCACCAAAGAAGTAACTGGGAGTAGGTCAGCATAGATGGTCAGGCATACAAAGTACAGGACTTTTACACTGAAGAATGTGGTTTGCTTCTTGCATCCTACACGTTGTTAGGTTTAGGCAACTAAAGTACTTGGTTGAGGTTAGGGAAAGATTGTGGTTTCTGTTAACTATTGAAAAAGTCAAGACAAAATCAATAATTGATGATTAATGTGGATGATGACGGATTAATGAAATCACAAAAAAATTGCATACCTAGTTCCAGTAGATCTACTTTTTGCTACATTTTCTTGACCTTTATTTGCTACAGATAAGACATGTTTTGAGATAGTAGAGGAGAAGAAGATGCTTGACTGCAGCAGTTAGTAGTAAAGTTGTATAAAACTGAGAGCAAACGCCTTATTAGATGCAGTCATGACTAGTTACATATGTGGTTAAGCTCTATCACAAAACAGTTTGATCATCCACTATGTTAATGCCTGAAATGATCATTCATTGGCATTTGCAGAAAACTATTTACTTTTTTGGGGGTAAAATTAACCAGTTTAGACATAAGTTCAGCAGTGGTAGTTAGAAATCCTGCTCATTTTTAACCAGTCGGCTGGTTGTTGGTGACAGAAGCCTGAAGCTCTGTCAGAGCTGTGCGATACGTTAACGAGAGAGGACAAAAAAACAGGTCACATTACATTTACAGATGTTTATATACAGGAGCAACTAACACTGAAATGAGGTTGTTGAAAACCAAGAGCAGCTTAATGCTCAAATCTGAAAATGAAACCAAGAGAAACTTTTCGGTAGGAATTTAAAAATTCAATTTCCTTGCCTTTTCACTTAAGTAAATGATCAGTAAGGGAATTGTGCTGATGACCAATCATCTTGTCACTGTTTTACTCATTACAACGTAATAAGAGTTCCTCCATCCAGACAATGATGATGAAATTAATTGGATAGTGAGGTTGGGAAATAGTTTTTTTGTGTAATTGAGCTTAAATCTGATAATGAGAGGGGACTTTGAAATTGTAAATAATTATTCTGCTTATTACAGAATGGTAATATGGTCTAAAACTTTTTCTATTAAAGGTGGACACACTAGACCTTTAATAGGTCTAGTGTGTAGAATTTAGTGGCATCTAGCTTTGGATGGTCTGTTCAGAGCTACTGTAGAAACATGGCAGCCTCCGTGGAAGGGCTCCTTCTAAAGTAACAAAAACACACTATATATGACACTTATACACTAATAAAACAGTCTTATGAATATTATATTCCATTTCTGGAAATGAAAATTTCATTTCTACACACTGTACTTTTAAAGCAAAGAAAGGAGTGCCATCACAACAATGTGCAAAGCAAACCTAAAGCTGTGTTAATGTCATTGTGAAGAAGCTCTTTCAGAAAACAGAACTGTCAGGATATGTAATCTTTTCTACTTTCAGAGGAACTTCATGCTGGAGTTGAGAAGGACATTCTCAAGTGTGTTATTACCTGCCCTATATCAGTGCTGCATTATTAACATTGTCCTTAGCCCACTAGTTAATTAACCCCAAAGACCTTAATTTACCGACGAATAATGCATAACAATGGATTAACTTCCTGTTCTCATTACTAAGATTGATTGATTAAAATCACAGCTGCGTTATCGGTCATGTTTAAATATGACCATATTATCAGCGAGTTGCCATGATTGAGTTACCACCAGCAGCTAATTCCAGCAGCATAGTATTCAGTTTTTTGACAAGTCATTCGTAGTAAAAGAGGAAACATATGGAGCAGTTTTGAAACAATGGAAATGGATTCCACCAAACTGTAAATCTATTTTAAGGTGGCCACACTGAAAAGACTTATTGTGCATTGTGAATTATCATTTGTTTGTACAAGTTATGTTAATTACCCCAAAATATATAATTTAATAAAGTTTGTTTGAAATAGGAATAGTTAATATCGTGTCTTGGGAATATAAATGAGTAAAAATCCAAAGACTTCTGTTTTGACATCTGACAGGGAAGACATGTGCTAGAGATTTCTAGGTTTGTGTGTGTGTGTGTGTGTGTGTGTGTGTGTGTGTGTGTGTGTGTGTGTGTGTGTGCGCGTATTAATAGTCTTTTTACTAAATGAACTGAAAACCATATTTACACGAAGTTTGCCTTCACCATACATTACATCTGTAGTATCTACAAAGCTGCTGACTGGGAAAAAGATCTTAAAAGAAGCTATAATTGTGACATACATCAGCTAGAAAAAAACACATTTAACGCGTTTACAAACACACACAGGGTTGTTAAAAAAGCAGAAGTGGTTTCTGTGGTCAGGGTACATTGAGATGAAAGATGAGTTTTTCTAATATGAAACTGATATTACACAGATGTGTAAATACTTCAGGATAGGGGTCGACTGATATGGTTTTTTCAGGGCTGATACTGATACCGATTATGAGTAATCAAGGAGTCCAATAACTGATATTAAGAACCGATATACATTTGCAGTAAAAATGAAAATTTTGATGTCAAAATTTAGAATGCACGATTTTAATGCACAATTATAACGCACAATTATGCTTCATTTATTACAGCAACACAGCTTTGGAAAGCCTTTAATTGGTTCAATTATTTAAATGCTGTGGTGGAAAGTATGTAAATTTACTCAAGTACTGTACTTAAGTACAATTTTAAGGTACTTGTACTTTACTTGAGTTTTTTTCATTTTACAGTATGTTACATTATACTTCCATTCCACTACATTTCAGAGGGAAATATTGTACTCTACTCCACTGCATTTATTTGATAGCTTACTTTTCAGATTAAAATTTTACATAAAATAACATAATGATGAGCTTATAAATTACAATACATTGTTAAAGATTAATCCAATGATTCCCAAACTTTTTGGCTTGTGGCCCCTTACAAAAAAGTGTATTTTGTTTCTTTGTCATGTTTCAGTTGTATTTGAGTTGTTTGCAGTTACACCAAAGAGACCAAAGTTCCCCTCACATGGTTTCAAATAAATAACTTTTTATGGTCCAAAGAGGTTAAAGTTCCAATATTTCACATAAATGCAAAGATTAAATAAAGGTCCTACCCAATCTATCATCTCACCCCCCCCTCACAAAACAGTTTAAACTAGCTCCACCTTGAGCAGCTACAATAATAAAATGCTGATTATGCATTGAATATCGGAACCAATAATCAGTCGAACCCTACTTCAGGGACAAAAGCTTCTGTATTGAAACAAGTTGTGAAATTACAGGTGTATTTTGCATGGAACTCTATTGACACTGCAAACTTGCAAACATCTGAATCAAGGACTCACAGTTATCTAAACAAATTATAACTTATTACTGTGTTTACTTGCATAAATATAAATGACAAAAAGCTCTCAAAATACCCATAAACATATGTTTCATATTGTGTGTTGTCAATATAAGAATATGGCAATTGATGCATCTTTCTCACAGTATTAAAACAAGTGTAATGGCTAATGGCAGGTTGGGTGAAAGTTCTTCACTGTGTTCATCACAGTTTTAAAATCCAAAAGTTTGTGCTTATCCTAAGCTGTTAGGCCCTATAAACTTCAATTATATAAGTGATTGTATAATAAACACCTATGTGTGAGTATGATGATATTCTTGCTGTGCTCCTGTGACTGGCAGTGTGGCTTTGCAGGTTGTCGTTATAAAGTCATATTTAGTGCAGCATTATGCCTCTGTGCACTTTTGTGTTGCTGGGTTAGAGTGTTTATTGTCCAATTTATCATGCTCAGTTTGCCTGCCATGAAAAAATATCTCCCTATCTCTGAATATGTAATGGCTCTGCTTTGCAAATACAGCGCGACGAATATTAACAAGTGGTCTCTGCAATCTTCCAGCTGATGCCCTGCAAAGGTTTGAGAGCACGATTTCCTGCAGAGACCAAAATAACTTGTAGAATATTAACCTAAAGGCAATAAGCGTAAAACAAAGTAATTCTCAGGATATTGCTTTACCTGTCAAGGAGCATTTTCTGCTTAAGCCTATAAAAGTGTATGAAATGAGAAAATGTTGAATCACTGTGAACTTCAATCTATGGTATCTTCTGTGTCGTAACTGTACCAGCAGAGGTTTCTCACCTTTGCTTTCTGTTGTAATGGGTGGCTATGATGCAGCATGAAGTGATATGAGGCCATGGATGCTTTGAAAGATGAGATGGAAGTCTACACACTGAAGCTGGATTAAGAGTTTAATGACTGGTAAAATTGTGGCATTTCTTCCAAGGTGACCCCTGTGGAGGTGATCACGCCAAAGCTAGATGAAAAGTGAAGGTAATCCCTTCTTCCTCATTCCCAGATAGCTGTCACCAGCACAGGCTTTGTCACCAAGGCCCAAGGCATGTAATTACACTTTTATTGGCTTTAGGGAGACTGCATCATTCATTTAAAGAATAATCTCACTTGTGAGCACAGGCCACAGTACACATAGATCATACCTGCTTGAAAGCCTCTTGTTCTGACTCGCTGCGGTGTAATGGACTTTTATGAATCTAGGTTTGATGCATTGTTAATAGTGTGTAGGGTGTTAATACCTGAGTATTATCCAGAAGTCATCCCTCTCTCCTCTTCAGTTGGGGCATTTTGTGAGTTGAAGAGCAAGGCCATATGAGTGTGACAGCAGCAGCATGCGAGTGTCTGGGTCTACTGCCAACCAGCCTTGACACCATTAGCTCTGGTGACACATTAAGGTTCTGTTTGCCTTGTAATTTGTTTTGTCTGTCAATTTGATGGATGTCTTGTTTGCCGGCACTTCCTCACACATTGGAAAATGGTGGCTCGAGGACATTGTTAAACGAACTTCAAAAAGGGAAGCAGAAGGCATTTGTTTTCTCCTAACAGGTTTTTTGTGTTAATGGGTGTGTGCAACATAGTCTCGACTGCGTACCACGCCACACAATGGATAATTAAAGGTGAAAAGCTAATTTGAGCAGAAAGGCAGGGTAGGTCCAGAGGCTTCTGAGCAAGAAATAGAGATCTCAATAACATTCTTTGAGTTAGTTTCTCAACTTATATCAGTGTGGAAATCTTAACTTTGCAGCTGTCCACTGGCCCTCTTTCTGTGTCAAAAATGGTTTGTGCTGAAGTCTGAAAATCACCATAATGTCAATTTCATGTCTACTTTTTGTCTGTCAATGAACGCTGTTATCCCAGTACATTAATTCTAGCAAAAGTAACCACCTAATTCCATTGCAAATTCATTGTTCACACTGTTGACCTCACTTCAGTGACTGAGCAGCACTGCAATATCCATATAACTGCAGTTTACCACACTTGAGAAAGTATAGAGGTGCAAAAAAGAATGGCTGCAACTGTTTCTGCTCAGATGACAGGTCAGGCAGCGAAGGACAGCACAAGACTGTTGAAAATGTCGCTGTCTGGCCACTCAGCTCCCGCTGTGCAGTGTGGGAAGCCATCAGAGCCTGCTATCTGGACCACTCAGCTGAGGAAACGTTACTGCTACACCACCAGCCCGGGTTAATGAACCACCTCACCATTATCTACATGTAATGCCATGAAGAGAATCAATGGAATCAATAGAGTTGTCACCACAGTTTACTCAAGCTTAAGCCCTTTTCAGACATGGTATAGGTAACATTAGTCATTCAGGCGTTGGTGACTTTTACATAAACGTTTCTTGCGGCTTTATTCAGATATGACAGGTTCATGCGTGACAATTAGCATGCAAGGGACTTTCAAAAGCTACATCCGTCATGGGTTTTAAATAAATCATTGTGAGCGTTAGGAACGTCCATCCACACTTCTCTCAGTGAAACCAGTAATGAAATTAAATTTCAGCATTTATAAGATAGACAATTCTGCTGCCTATTTTATCATTTCCAGCAGTGCAAATTTAATTCCTATATGCTAAAATGTAAATTATTTTGATGGATATTCATAATAGTACTAGGCTAATCAAAATTATTGTGGTATTGGTATAAGGTTGTGTCTTGTTTTTTAGCTTCTTTTACCCTACAATGCAAGGGGGGCAATGTTTTTAATGACTGATTTGACATGAGAGAACTTGAAATTTATGTCAGTACTCAAAGCTACAATATGCAAGTCCTGGGAATCAAGCTAGCACTGACATGAGACTCAAAAGCAAACTACTCTGCTCCTCCCTCGTCTCTCTCTCCCGCTCTCTTGCACTCAGCCCAGTACTTCACCTGCATCCTCATGATTATTCGTACCCAATGCATTAATTTCTCCCCGGGTACTGGAAGTAATGGAGCTCTTAGATTTCAGGTATTGGGAGCTTGCTAGCCTGTGAGTAAGCTTGGTTGACCATATTTTTAAACTCCCAAACCAGGACCCTTAAGTGTACCGCATGTTCATGCACGCACAAATGTATGCGCTTATCATTGGCGTTTTCTTCAGGATGGGGGACAATTATTTCAGTGCTTAGCATACTTACGCAGACTGCCGGCTAAATGGTCAACTGTGACACATTCTCTGCCAGCTTTTTTTTTTTTTTAAACAAAACAAGGTCCAAATATCTTTGTGGCCCATAAATAACTTTATAGGCTATAATATAAAAATAACTTAACTTACGTCTTCTCAAAACTATGCCACAAGCTGGTCACAAATTTAAAAAGATTACAATTTTAAAACATTAAATCACAACTGCACCTCGTTAATAACAAAAACCAAAAAAGAGCCTTTAAAGGAAGTTACCTTTAAGAAGATTGCTGGGTACTTTACATTTTGTAGTCTTTCTTCTTAGAGTTTCTTTTCTGGAACATTCAGCTCTCAGGGAAACAACTTATGTTTAGCTGTCTTAATATGATCTTTTATATTGATATTTCCACTGTGCACAACTGAAAATGTACTCTTGCAGTGTGTACAGAATGCACACACCGGACAAACCGGGATGTCTGGTCACTGTCGAGTAAGCCATAGCGACACCTTCCAGCAGATAATGCTAGCTTAGAGCCTCGATACGAGAGGAGCAGCAGGTAGTAGTGGTAGGTAAGTACGTTCACATATTGATTGACAGCCGTGAACTCCCACCCTTGACTTTGGATGAGGCTCACTTAAAAACTTTAGGGAATATCTCTGTACTGCAGGCTGGCTTCTCAATGAGCCTGGGTCACAACTTTGGAGTATATGTCAAATAAAAAAATATAAGAAAAAAACTTATATACTATAGCTTTAATAAGGCGGAATACGACATGCATTTGATTTCTCCCTAATTTTTCTCTAATTCAATTATTTCTTCTGTCATGTTGAAACTGTTACTGAAGTGTTACAAGGTCCAACCTAGTAAGATTGCCATTGTAACTTTTACATAATAGTGACTCAAGTGCTTATTCAGACTTGAGAATGACTTGAGTGATGCAAGCAAGAAAGGTGCATATGAAGAAATAAAGATGAGATATGAGGATGAAAGTTATATGTGCTATTTTTTACTCAGAATTGTGGAAAATGCAGATGACCGTGCAGAAAATAGTCAGGTGGCCATCTCCAATGCATACTATTAATAGAAGAAACTAGAACAGTGTGTGGTGGGATATCAGGTGCCACTATACTGTTTTGTTCTGTAAGCTCCAGTTGACGGTGTGAGAAAACAGAGACCACGGAAGCAAGCTTACTCAGTCTCAAAACTTGACTAAGTCAGTAAGCCCTGTGTGTATTCACTCTTCACTCTTTTCCCCTGGTGGTTTCATTTGTTACAACAGACCTTGAAATTTGAGAGACTGTGTGAAGAGCAGTGTAAGACTGTAACAGACATATCACAGTCTCAGAACCATGGCTTCCTCTTCGTTTTTTTTCTCCATGAGGGGAAGATAATATGTTACAGCTGAATCTTTTCACCACTCTAATCCATAGAGCAGGGGATGAAATCTTATTTAGGGATCAGCACCAGTGCATCACTGCCATGATAGCAACAACATGCAACTCTGCAAGCTCTTTTTAAGAGCATTAGAGCCGAGGAATGAATCAGTCAGCAAAAATTCCTCTTGGCTCAAAAAAATATGTTTTTCAATTAGAACAGAAACAGCCAAGATACTGCAGTCCTAGAGTCTGTTACCAAAATGGTCATGTCTTAATCTCCCCATTCATTCACAATATCAACCATACCAGCCGTTAAATATTCCTATATGTTAAATATGGGTGCCTACTTGTATTGCCATAGCAAAATATTTGAGAGAGAGAGACCCTTGGATTATTCAAATACAAAAGCTTGGTGAATGAGCTTTGCTTTTGTATCTGTTTGTTTCTTTTTCTGTCCCTTTGAATCTGACGCCAGGCTTGTCTCAGTAGGATATGCAAATTTAGAAGAAGAATAGCTGTCTGGCTCCCTGAGAAGCTCTTATCCTTTACTCAAGCTTCAATGCTGAATAGAGGTAGGAGATTTTAATGTGCTATAAGGTGCCGTTTGGACAAACTCTTACATTTGTGAGATGGAATAAATGTTTGTTTGCTGTCTGAAGAACATAACTGGACCCTTTGGTAGAGATTAAAGTGTTTGTGTTTCTCTGTTCTGTTGTTTATGGTCTGAATAACTTTATCTTTTCTGTAAATAGTCATCTGTTATCAAGTACTCTGACACAGTAGTCTTATTTTAGGTTCTGAAGCTAGTCTTAGTTTGAATAACACCTGCTCATACAAAAGAAAGGAGGGCACCTCACTTCATATCATGCAGAATCATTGGAGGCTGAACTTGCTGCTCTGCTACACTTGCATAGCAAATAAGGGTCTCCAAGGAGCCATGAAAAGCTGGTGGAAAGTGTCACTTATTATAAACGGGTGCTCAGGAGAGGTGTTACGCTGCAAAGAGCTGAGAAGTAAAACTGCAGAGCTGCAATTTGACAAGCAGGTTCAATCTCGGTGTTACTCAAGTAGCTGCTGACTGTGATTGTTCACCACACATATTTTTCACCACGCTAATGGTCTCGCTTTTGTTACTAATAACACTTGTAGTTTCCAGCACTTACTGTGTCTGGACAGACTCAGAGATGCAATACAAAGTTATTCAGTTTGTCGATACTGTCGAGATCTTTTTGCAGTCAACATGCATTTGCGATTAAGAAGTCGCAATTAGCATATTGGAGCACTGTTCCAATTAATGAAGATAATTTCATCCATGCCCACACATGCCCCAAATCTGTGCTTGGTGGCAGCCTACAGTAACAGCTGAGAGGATAGACTTTGACTCAAACAGATGAATGAGCAGATGTGAGTTGACAGTTTGCGACCACAGGTGAATCTAATGATGGAGATATTATGGAGAAACAACCTACTTACACCCTGGAACCATAATAGTGGTTCATTTTCATCATGTAATTTATTCTACATGTTTACAAGATACATATGAACCATTGCTACATATTGATATTAACATTTGCATTTTGTGGCATCTGTTTGAAATGTTAAAATGAGATAGAATATGAATGTTCATCTTAAATCTCTTGCCAAGGGAAGCATGGACCTATTAATTAGAAGAATAAATGATATCCCAACCTATCACGTTTAGTTGTAAAGCTCTGGATGTCAAGCAGATGCAGGAGCACAATACAAATTCATCATATTAGTACTGAAACTGTGAGTTTCACTTTGGCTAGAGCTTGCTACAGATTTCCAAACAGATGGTAACAGAGTGGCGTATTGTGGGTGATGAGGCTCAAATGTTCTCTATCCACTTAGCTGTACGGCACAGTGGCTAGAATGGGGAAGGTGTAGAGCTACTGTAAATAGGCCATCATGATCACATATGAATATTTTATTGTATGTGTTGTAATGGGTTACTTCAGTGAGCCTCAAGGGAAGAGCATTTTTAAACTGGACTTCCTGGTACAGAGTAACCATAGCTACTGTAATCTATAAGTTTACCTCCTGATAAATATCCTGTATTATTCTTCTGATCCCATGATTATATATAACCATGTATAATAGCTACTAATACATAAAAGGGTTGTGCCTAGTGCAGTATGTGTATTTTACTACTATTAATGCTACTACTACCATTATTAATTTCATTACTTTTTTTGTTAGTCTTCAGTTGTGTCTTTGTAAACACATTCCACAAAATAAGACCAAATATGTGGCTTAAATTACTGTAATTTTTAGTCATAAGTTTGATGAGAATGAATGTATATTTAGCATAATGAAAATCTCTTTAAAATGGAGTTACATTTTACAGTACAAGTACAGTACAAATACCAAAATGATTCCATTTTGTGTGTAATGCAATTTTTTGTGGTTGCAGTAGGGCCCAGTTTCAGAAAATTTGAGGCTGAAGTGGAATCATCACATACACCTTAGCTGAGAACCACATAAAGCTCTTAAGTGGCATCAGAGCAGCATGATCACACACCTAAACGGTTTACAGCTACTGTACACATGTTCAAAATTAGGGTACCAAAAAGGTCTGTACATTTTGCACGAATATCTTTCTTAAGGAAATAGTAAAACATAATTGTCTGAATAGGACATTTAGGAGATAAGAAAGTGAAAAGAAAAAGATCACCTTTTGTGGAGAATTCACATTACCGTCTCAATACTTTTGTTGGCTTAAAACCCCTACTCAGTAAAACCCTGAAAAAGCAGACAAGAGGCAGAGGGGGCGGTTTTATCCTCAACCTCATCCCATCGGGATGACGTGCTGTCTTTGTTATCTTACACCCAACATCAAACTCCCGATCTCAATCATAGCCTTTTTTTTATCTGTCCATGCTCTGAGAGCACGCTGCTCCCCCACGTCACCCCAGCTGCTCCAACACTGCTCCTCAGATTAGAGAACTCGCCAGCTCTCAGCTTTATCTACCACTGTTCCCAACCAAACAAAATTGGCTCCAGAGGGGAGTGGGAAGGAGAATCACGAGGAGACGAGACAGGCTGGCTTTATCTTAATCAGCAGCAGACATTAAAAAGTTACACAGAATTAGTTTTTTCTCGCTCTTCTCTGACTAGGGTCATTAGGGTTAACACTGTGAAGTAAGGATGGGATGTTGGAGAGATTTGTCACAGTGTGTTCTGACTTGAAGTACAAGGCTTCAAGGACAGATGTGAATTTGTGAATTGAATAAACCTGGTAAAACATGGTGGGATAAGCATGAAAAGAAAAAGAAAAGAATCAATATGATGCTTAACAGCAATTTCTATTTTGGTTCTGAGTCAAGGGGCTCTAGGAGAATGCCTATAATCGGTTTTGTGTCGTTATTTTCAAATGTCAGTTTCATAACTTAGAAACTTTGTTTTACTCACATCATCACTGCAGATTGCATGGCCGAACAGGACTCTTACTGTAGGTGTGTCAACATCTTTTAATATTAATTCTCCATACAAAATACATAACACTCTCTTTATCCACTGCAAAACTGAATATGGATAGAATCAGCTGTGATAGAACAAATGATGCAAATGCCTTTTTGACTTGCATCAAATGTATTGGTGTACTTTGTGATCTTCCATATCCATGTTCTTTTTTGCCCCACTCACCCCACCCACGTGATCTGTATCTGGACATCTTACCTGGATAATGCAGTTATAAATGCATGCAAAACAGAAGCAGTCAGAATGCTATCTAATCGAATCAGCCAGACTATTGCTGAAGTGTGGTCTGGCTATGATCATATTTCAGCCAGGTGTTGATGCAATCTATACAGTTTGACCACATTCTTTAGAAATAAATCTGCCCGACAAGTTGAAAGATGGTCATCTTGCTCTGCATCTTTCTGCTCTCTCAAACAAGCCCAGAAATTTTTTTTAAAGGTAGCAGATAGAAAATCTTAAAGTTCTTAGTTAAATCTTAGTTAAATTTAAGTTGAGTGTTACTCACCAAATACACCTTATAGTCTGTATCTTTGAGGTTTAACAAAGGTGTTGAAGTCATTTCCTTCCTCTTAAAACCTTTGCAAGGCTGTTTCTTTAAATATCTTAAATCCTGCATTGTTTAGATCAATGTTTCTTTATGTTGTTTCTTCTTCTTTGCAGGCGCATTGCTGCATTTCTTGGCGCATCACTGCCACCTGTAGATAAGTGGAATAATGTGAAACTATTGGAAGGACTGCGTATCATGCCACCAGCATGAATGTGTTTCCTCGTGCACTAAACAAATAGGGAGCAACTCATAAAACAATGCTCCATAGCACTACTAGAGTTCGGATACTTCACAGGGTATAGCAATATATCATCTTCTTTGACCAACAAGAGCACTACAATGATGCAATGATACTGCGGCCTGAATTGGGAAAGGACAAACACTTATTATTATCAGGTTTAAATGTAAACCCCCATGTTCTGATGTCATTACCCAGATCATGCATCTAGACACAGATCATGTGTTAATACCAGGTGTAAATGGTGTCTATATTCAGCATACATGTTTAACAACCAGTCATTTAAAAAGATAGTTAGTAAGCTAGTTTGCTGTGGTTTGGTCTGCGTTTGTTCATTTGGAGATTGCATTACAAATCACATATCGCTTTGCAATTAAAGTTTTCAAAATGTGAGGAGAGCCTAAACAGTGCGTTTAAAATGGATCTGTCTGAGATTATAGGCTGTCTTTAATAATGATTCTGATTCTTATCAGTTCTCACTCATAATGGATTGTTCTGGTTCACCACAATCGCTCAGGATTTAAATGTGATAAAAAAAAAAGTCAGTACAGTACAGTGTAGAAGTCCCTACGGCCAGCATCCAAAAGATGGACTTCAAACATGACAGTAAAGGGCAGGGGTTATGGACAGTACCAAGTCCCTCATCAGAATTTTGATTGAAACCATAAGACAGTGACAGATTCACTGTGAC
This sequence comes from Thunnus maccoyii, assembly GCF_910596095.1. Lineage (NCBI taxonomy): Eukaryota > Metazoa > Chordata > Actinopteri > Scombriformes > Scombridae > Thunnus > Thunnus maccoyii. Next base: position 25,064,781 of record NC_056538.1, on the reverse strand, counting down.
CTTGACCCAAGCTGACATGACCGTTGTGAACCAGTCAAAATGCCTCATCCATGACAAGCTCTGAGTTCCCTCAAAGAGTTGACCTTACTGGCATGTTTCTCTTTCAGTCTTTGTCATTAGCTGAGACAGAACCTTACTGCATCTCCTCTATTCATCCTCCATAACTCGATTCTCTGTAACCCTTCACATCAAACCTCCCATTTGGCCTAATTTTCCCATGAGCTGCATGTATTAATCAAGCTTAAGGCCTGATTGACAGGTGTTATCACCAGTGGATCAGTTCAGCGCTGCCTATCTGGGCCTTTCCGTCTGACTAGGAGACTATCAGAGCTTCTGCTATCTCTTGCGCCTGCAGCCAGTGTCTACCATGAGGAAGGGCTGCTACATCTGTGGCTCTCTTATCTCTTCCATTTTTAAACATCCCACAATCAAAGAGCCTGTAGCATTTCCTGGCTAATTGCCGGAGGATAATAAATTGCAGAACACCCCCATCCTCTCCCTTCACCTCCATCTCTGGTGCTTACAGTTGCTCATTGGCGGCAGGTAGCTAATAATCTGCTTCATTGCCACCACTCTTGATAGTCTGACTGTAAGCATATCCAGTATTCAGTTACATGTTGAGTGACCCACTTAAATGGAAACTGTACCTGAATCCCTGAAACACATCAAACAAATGGAAAATTATCCCAAGCATCATTAGGCTACACTGGCACCTCTATCTGGCAAGATAGAAATATGGAGCATTGAGACTGAGCTGGAATTTTCATTTAAAGATATTGGTCTCTCTCATTGCCCCAATTTACAGGATTACTATCTTTTCATTATGAGTTGGTTATGTTAAACCAGATTTACTGTATTTAAACAGATGGCGTATGAGGGTGTCAATTTTGCATGATTGCGGGATTAGGCTCATCTCGCCATTTGGATGTCTTTTAAAAAGCAGCAGAATATTGAAACACGAGCTCACTGGGCAAGATGCTTTCATGCAGTCTTGCTGAGTGTAATACTGAGGGGTGATAATTACTGGGGATACTCCCTTGGTCCTAATAATGTAAGGCTTGATTATTCTTTGAATAAGAAATGTTGCCTTTGGGCAACTGATGATCGCAACTCCAGCATTTCATCTACGCCTTATCTAGATCTCTATAGTCTTTAATGGCTGTAATTCAGCATTTGTAAGCTTTCTGATATTAAACAACATTGGCCCATTGAGACTTATCTGTGCCAGGATGTTCTCTCTTTATTATCACTTTAACAGGAGCAATCTTCATTTTGATGTAAGTATGACAGTTTGTTATTAACTGTATTAATTCATTTTCTAAGCCCCCCCCCAAATAACTCAATCATGCACACATACACATGAACATACATTACATAATTCACAACACACACACACAGACACATATCTCACACTGTACATAGTAGTAACTCACATTGCTGGTGACCCATCTGAATAATGAGCTGACATGACTTCCTTTCTCTTCTAATTAAATAGCACTTTTTCCTGACTTGGAGAAGGCAAATGTGAGAAAAGATTTATATAATGTTTTGTCATGTGAAACGAAGACTTTTTTAACGTTTTCCATTCAAGATTTGCAACATCAGAGAACATTCATCTCATCTCTGTTGGACTCATGATCAAAGCTGTTATGAAGCAGCTAATAAATACATACATGTAACAGAATGTAAATATAAATGCACTAACTATAGGCAGAGCAATACTGAATAGGTGTTTAGTATTGGCAGATATTGACGTTTAAGAGGTTAAAAAATCTTGATAAAAATTTTGATAATGACTTTTGATTGTGACCAAGATATGTAGTGAGTTACAGTTGAACAATGAACTTGTCGGTGCTCTCTGGTGGACTAACTATTGTTACGTCCTGTGTCGTCTGTGTTCTGTGTGGCAACCTACAAAAAGGCTCTTCCTCCACCTCCTCACCCTCTCTCTCGGCCAGCAGACTCTGCTGCTTAAGAGTCTCATCCACACCACATTATTTGTTCTCTGTTTTACTTTGTTTGTGTATTTCATAAACTGACTTTTGTTTTATCTAGTTCAGTTTCCCTTTGTTCATGTTACTTCCCCGAGCTAGGTCGTAACAACTATGTTATGGAGACACAGTCTGTAAATTACCTCAAATTTAATTGGGGCATTTCAGTACTTACATTTGTTATTTATGGACTGACATATAGACAATACAGATAGACTTTATATGCACGATAAGTTAATATCAGCCAATATATAGGCTTGGCCAGTTTATCAGCTGGGGTGTACCAACATTAAGCTTTGGAACTTAAGATTGTGTATTTTTGAAAGAAGAATGTGTATCTAACATTGCACATTACTCAATTTGTTCTTGTTGGACATTATGTTTTTCTAAAATGTTACCAGTGTCTGTCATTATGCCTATTCTGCCTTCACCTTGAGTTTTACACTAACTACCTATATTGAATAAATACAGTAACCTTGTGAAATATTACCATGTTACAAACACAACTGAATGTGCAGTAGGACATTCATTTACATATGAACATGAGATTTTAGTTGTAAACACTGTGTCTTATATTACATATCTTTAAAAAATATATTTTTATTGGCTTTTTAAGAACATACAGAACAGCCAAGCAACAAACAACAATAGAAAAAGAAATCAATGAAGAAAAAGAAAAACACGTGCAAACATTCTAACAAACAGGCAGATGCACAAAGTAAAAGCCCAAGGCTTATCTCATTGTGGTGGGCAGCAGAGACAGACATAGACGCTTACACAGGTCAATAAATAAATGTGACTTATTCCATTTAGAGTTACAGTCAGGGAGGTGGAGGGTTAAAGCTTAGCTCTAATGAAATCCGTAAATGGTTTCCAAATTCCCTCAAATTTATCAGAGGAACCACATACTGTGAATATTACAGAGTAATTTGCTTAAGTTTTGCAAATTATGATTTAAATTTACATTCCTGGAAAGCAGAAACATGATTGTGTTTTTGCAGAAATTATCTAATTTTATGGGATGTGAGATTCAGGTCTTTGTTATTGTCTGGTAAAGTGTTGTTATGTACACAGTTAAATAAAATACAGTAAGAGAATGCTTCAGTAACAATATTTGTTTTTAAGTAAGTCAGTGTTATACAGTTAGCAAACAATTACAAATAAATATAGGGCTCATTGTTTATTTTGGTTCAGTCAGAGTTTATGATTATTTATAAGTCCTTCTCAAGCGAGAAACCACGGTAACAAGGAAAATATGTTCAGCATTCATTTACATAGGATTGGTTGACTGAACATGAATGGTCTTTTTCAGCAACATCCTGCCTCACGCACACACACACACATACTCACGCAGTCACACCTAAACAGACGGACATTTAGAGCTGTGAGCTTTCTGATATAACCACAGTCTCATGCCACTGTCCACAGAGCAGTTAGAAGAAAAAGCATAGGTTACATCACAGAAATAAATAGCCCAAATTTTTATAAGAAGCAGTAACAAATAAAACATTTTAGCTTTGATTTAAAAGAGCACATGTCAGATCTTGTGAGCATTTGCTCCAGATAAGTGGTACATTAAAAAAAAAAGTTTCACTAGGCTCTGTTTGAGCTCTTGGAACACAAACCAGGCCAACTTCAGAAGGCTGGAAAAGGTTGTGATACATCACAGAAAAATCAGAAGAATATTTTGACCCTAAACTGTGTAGTAATAATATTTTAAAATCAATCCTTTGATGCACAGGTACTTCATGCATTAATTTTAATGTAGAGCATCATTTTCTTAGTCTTAGGATGGGCTCAGTCTGCCTGATTGCTCATTGATTAAATCATTTGGGGAGATGTGATTATTATTGTAATTAATGTCATTATTGTTATTATTATGCTACATGTTTATGGCATCACCCTCAAAAACATCTGTCTTTGTGGTTATGAGAAACTCAGAATATTCACAACTACCAGTTGGATAGTCCCAGAGCAGTAACAGTAACAATAACATCCAGTATTTTTGAGCCAGAACTCTTTGTTTCAGTAGTATGTCCTCTAGAGTATGTACTGTGCTGTACCTGTCATTAGGGGATCCCCGTTGTAACCCCCCAGTCATCCTCTTCACCATTCCTCTGTCCCTGCTCCCCCTCCCTTTTTCCTCTGGGTACTAATTAATGTGTGGAGGAGGATGATAAGTTAACCAGCATCCACATTATAGCAGCATCCCTGTGTCTCCATGGCTCCTCCCAGGGCAGAGGATGCTACTCTTGATACCACCTGAACACAGACCCACATACAGACACTCATATTCACTCATGTATTTCATACTTATTGTCTCAACTCTTTTTTTTAATTCACTTTCTTTTTGATCTCACATACACATTCTGACATACGCATACACAATATATAAAGTATTTTCCAAATGATACGCACAACAGAATAGTTGAAACCACTCTGAATCTGTTCCTGACAAACTTTATATTTTTGTGTGGACATGCTGTTTCTAAAACACCAGCACTTCGTCTTCCAAAGGCTAAAATGGTACCCCATGGCCTTAGAGATTCACTGAGTCAAATACTACTTTAATACTATCACACATTTACTAGTATTATGAAGAAACTGCTCACAGAGGCTACACCACCTGTTGTAATGAGCTGGATTATGAGTAATAATCCAAATATATATTAGAGCCAACTTTAACAACTCCATTTATTAGACTTGATACATGTGTCATAAATTTGTTTGGTTTTGTGTTTATGTTCTATTTTTGGTTTGTCATATGAAGTATAGTATTTCAGAAGATTTAGAGGATGAGACGTGCATACTGAAAGCCCAGTGACAAATAAAGCACACGACATTAATGGACAGAAAGAATATCATCATAATTAAAAGCCTTTTCCCAGCATCACTAAACAGAGCACTCGTTTTACTGACTGACCTACATTGTGACCTCAGGGAGCGGCAGAATGTGCACTCTAAATGTAAACATGGCCCCCATTATTGAGTAATAAAACATGCTTAATATTTACTTGACTTGTAGAGCTGCTTTTACGCAAACATACTGACCCAGATTTCTGTGACTGATAGTATGTCATTTGTATTGCATTTAATAATTTATATAGGCAATTTAATCATCTCTTTTATCAACCTTTAATGTCCTAATGTGGTAATGCAGTGTTTGTGCATGTGTAAATGTCAGTGCGAATGTGTGTTCCTGCATGCATAAAAGTATGGCCCAAGGTAAGGGACGAAATTAAGACTACTGAAGTCGGCAGAGGCTATATCCTTGCTGAAGCCAGCTACTGATCTGGCAAATGATAAGCCTGTGCTGGTAACTGAGAGGCCAGCAGTGGGAAATTAGAAGCTGGCGGTGGAAAATGAGAAGCTGACTATTCCTTCGACCAAGGTGGTAACTCATGCATCTAACCTAATCCACCGCAGATCAGTAGCTGGCTTCGACAAGGATATAGCCTCCGCCAACTTCTCACTAGTCTAAATTTTGTCCCTTACCCTGTGCCATGTAATGGCTCATGAATGTACAATATATGATGAGGCAAACTATGATTTTATCATATATCTCTGGTCAAAGGGCTAACAGAAATAATCATTTCAATCAATCACTCTTAACAAGAATTATGAATCATTTGTTTTGACTCCTGCCAAGAATATATAGAACATAAAGTATTCAGCCACTTATAAAAGAAGTTGTTTGCTAATGTTTGTGTATAGCAAGTGCTGGATACATTATTGAAGTTTTGCCGTCTTGTGTGTAATAAATCCTCTTGACTCCCATTATTCATTGCATAATGGCTTCCATTCATCATTGAAAACATGTGGTAAATTAACTGCTGGAACCTTGTGTTTGGCTCCAAGGCTTCTCTGAAAGAATCTTTCAAAGTCTTTGTCACTTACTTCTTTTTTTTGTGAGAAAACAAAAACTTTGTTTATGTAATGTAGCTTTTTTTTAGACAATGCATTTGCACTTTAACTATAAGATATTTTCATACAATGACATATTGTGTGTTATTGAATGGGAGATATTTGCCAGACCTCACATGCTCATACTGTGCATCACTCACGAGATAAACCTCACATTTTCTTCTCAGGCGTGCTGTATATTTTAGATCTTCACATTGCTTAGATGAAATGTGTCTGTCTCCTCCCATTATATTCAACCCTTCCCCCGAAATGATAATTAAACGAGGAATGCGTCAGAAATCCTAGAATTAAAGTGCTTAATTATGCATCCTTCACACATTAATCTTTCATGATTTGGGAATCAACATTCTTAATTATTCAAAACTGCAAAATGCATGAAAAGTTAAATGTGGAAAAGGCAGAACAGATGAATACAGGAATAACCAAAACAAAATGCACATGGAGATGGTGAAGAGCAGGTCTAATACCCCATGGTTGCACTCCTCTCAACCCCTCTCCTCTCATCATTACCAGTCAAAAATGTGCATCAGGGATGAAGGCTGGGTTTAATTACCTGATAAAAAGTTAATGCAGGGCAGAAGAACAGAATGGCCTAAATGGTGCAGAAGAGATCTTTGACCTCGAACAGCAGGCCTGCAGGGAACTTGAACCAGTGGGGACAGAGGGTCTTGCTTGGCATTTCAGTTGGATCAAAGTGAAACTCACATTAAAGTAAGTGAAAAGAGTGTAGAAGATGTCAGGATATCCATTGTTTATTTCTGATTTGATCAACCCAGTTACTAACCACAGTTACATCATAGAAAGGAAAGCCTCCATGTAGAGTTTGGAATTTTTTTTGGCATTTTGACATTAAATAGTTTGTCCCACATTGAGTGAGAATGAAAATTAACAATCCATTTTAAATGTTTGCAAAAGATGAAAGGCCACATTTTAATCCATTCATATTTCAACAAAGACAACAACCCCTTTTATGTTTCTCACAAGGTCATGCTAATGCTGTGTATGCTCTTTCTGTCTGTTTGTTTATATACAGTACATTCTGTTTGTTTTCGGCTGGCAAACCACTGGCAACACCAGTATGAAGCAAACTCAATTAGTCACCTTGACAGTGAATGCATTTCCATTCCACTCTGTTGTGCATGTAAATGGGTTTCAAGTTGATTTATTCTGAAGGTCTTTCTGAGATAACAGTGAAACAAAACAGTGACCAGTGCCACTGAAATCTTTCTCAAGTCTGACAGTGACTCTGTAAGCCAGTATCTGAGGAAAGAGTTGTTACTGTGGCTGGAGGTCACCCAGGCATGTCTGTTGGGATGGCACACGGGCTCCCGGCATGTTTCCTGGCCACTGCTGCATCCACCGCAGGCCACCTTAACAAAGACAGTGACCTGAGCCAGCATTTGGCCTTTCTCTTTGGCCCTTAAAGGCAATAACAAACACATGTGCACCAGTGTACGTGTGCATACACACATTACTGTGCATGAGAGTTGACCAAGGTTCCCCATGAGGGTCTTGGCCTGTCATCTGACAAAGCCTAACAATAGCAGTGAGCAGATGCCTGGGTTCCAGGGCCAAACAGATGGATAGGCCAAGTGGCTTTGGATAAGAATCACCCTCCTAACCCATAAAGGCAGCTTGGGGTTCTGGCTGTCAGGATGCTATGTTTTTAGATAAATTAGCACGGCGTGAAGAAACAGTGGGCTTTGCAAAAGTCCAGGAACAGCTTGCAGGAAGGCAGACATAAAAGAGAGGCTTGCTTAGGGCCCAGAATCCCACCAAGTCTAATCCCTTACCCATGGCTTGGAAGGCCAGAAGGGAGGGCTAGTATCTCTCCATGAGGGACTGAAATATTAAAGCAGTTATAAACCATCAGGCTGGCCTGTACCATGGCTGACAGGCTGACAAGAGATTTAGGGTACCATGGGCAGTGAGGCAATAAAAAGACACATCACAGGGCAGTGTGTCAGTACCTGATTAAAAACAACTATGACAGCCTTGTTTGACTTCCATCTCTTTTAAAATTTTGGCTCCTCTTTCAAGCTGCTATTTTTTTCTTTGCTTATGTGCTGTTTCTACATTTTCTTTTGTATGTTTTCTTTGTTTAATCACATACTCCTAGGCTTGGCCACCATAAAAACTTCTCTATTAAGAGACAGTGAGGGAGAGATTTTTCCTCTCAAGGAGCCCCAGTGTACTGCCGATGCTACACTGGCAGGCCTGTGATGTGGCCTGTGTTGGCAGGCAGCTGTGATTTGAGGAAGAGGAGGTGCTGGTTGTCTGACCCCTGGCTTATCAGGCAACCCTCACAGCATACACAGTTTTGAAACTCTGGCAGCCAAACAGGGAGGGGCAGGCGGCATAATGGCCCTGAGTGGAGTGGGAGAGGGTGCTTAGCTAGGGTAATTTAAGAGCAGGACATACGGATGGGATTGGGGGCAGAGAAGAGACTCTGCAGGGCAGCAGTGATTAGACAGAAGGGCTCTCTTGAGTGCAGCAATGGAACATAGCCACCATGAAAGAAGAGGGGAGAGAAGATGGGAACCCACCTCATGACATCATCAAAAGGGGTGAAAATGGCAAGGGTGCTGACTGTGGAGTTTGGGGATTCCATAATCAAAGGGCTAATGTAAAGTCCTTATGACACCGCTGATCATGCTGTTTGTTAAAAAGCAAGTAGGACACCAGGTTGCTATGCTCAGTGAAAATGTCCCTGCGGTCAGCAATGTACAATAAAGGTTTTCCCAGAGGATAAAGATACGGGAAGGTAAACAATCACCAGCCAAGTACTGTAATGCTAGACTGCAGCATCAGGCTGTGCACACACCATCACAAGAACAAAGAAATAGCACAAGTCATCATGCAGTGGAGCTGCAGGGTAGTTAAATAAACACCCTGAGGTTCAAGAGGTCATCGTTGATAAGGTGGGGAAACAATAAATGCGTGGAAACTAACTACAGGCGATTTGACGGCAGGATGTTGCAGACCTATCAAACCAAGCAATGAATACACAATGCTTGTAGTCGTTGAGCCCCCTGGCTCTTATTTATCTGAAGGTAAAACATAAATGGAAAACCGAAAATGGCACTCAGCACCTGCATGCTTCTCATGTCTGTTTGGACATTAAGTGTAATGAAAACCACACGTCTTCTGTCTGGACGGGTTGGAAATGATGCAGCTCAAATGAACCTGCCTCTCAGTTAAATGTTTTCACACTTCACACTCCATTATGGTGGTGCTGATGTGAGCAGCTCCAGGTGAACAGTGGGGATGAAGGCTGTCAGTGGAGAAGAGGCGCTGCGGTCCTTAGAGTGGGAGTGGGAGAAAGAAATGGGAATGGAGCCACAGCTCATTGGGAGCATCAGCCTGCTACAGGGAGGACAGGGAACATGACTCATTAGGTATGGGCCTCTGCACTTTCCATACTGAGCTGCATGCTAATGTAGGGAAGACATGGCTGACCTGGAACTCCAGTCCTAGACAATCACAATGCTAGAAAGCTAAAAAGGATTGTGGCTTTTCAGTGTGATGTATGGTGGATGTATCATCACATAACCTTCTAACAAGTTAAGGTGGCGCTTGTAAAACGTTTATCATAGTCATATAACTTATCAACAGTTTGATGCATTTTTGTCTAAGATTAGATGGCAACATTTGCATGAAAGACCACATGATTGACTCGAATAGTTAGGAGAAAAATGTCTTGGCTCATATACTGTACATTATGGCCATTGAAGAGCAAGTGAGCCTTGATGGAGATTGAAGGAGAGTGAAAACCTTTATCATACTAATGAGGGACATTAGCCATACTTTCCAGGCTTCAATGACGTTGACAATTTTACACTTGGCATTAATTGCCTTTTTGAAGTACTGAAAATCTTTTTTTTAACCTCAAGAGTGTCATTTTATGAGGCTGAGTTAAATATTGAGGGGGTTGGTAATGAATGTGGACAGGAGTCAGCCAGAAGTTTTCTATTTGCAAGGTTGAGATGTCAATAAAAAGCTCTTGCAGTGGCATTTACCACTACAGACACACACACACACACCTTTCGTGTGTCTCATATAGGAATGCAAAGAAGACAACGCCAATTCAGTCACATTTAGTGGGGTAAACCGCCCTGCAAATGATTACTCCACATCAAATTCATGAGGATGAACTGTGTTTAAACACCACAAAACAAATGGGGACTTGTTTGCTCTTGAATTTTCTTTCTTTTCTTGGCAAAGACTAATTAGATGCTCGAGGATACATCTGATTAAACAACACGCCACTTGTACAATTAAATGTCATGTGCAATTACTATGAGAGGAACGACTGATCCTCATACCACGTAACCCATTTGCATGTATCTTTCCATTGTTCCTACCAGCACTTCTTTTCTTTCTTGGTTTCCATCTTGGCCTTTGTAAACTGAACCCTCTCTGATAATTGGTGAGTACAAGATGCCCTTTGAGAATTTAGGACATTATACAGCACATAACAGTTATACCAACACAATGTGTGGCATAAAATACACAGAAATCTACTATCTTTCACCTTGTATGAAAACTATAAACATGAGGATTGGGTGCTGACCTTACTTGAATCTTAAAGACTCCATTAAGAAGTTGTTTTAGAGAATGTATGTGCTGCTGATGGTCCTATATTGCAAACAGAAGTGTCCCAGTTTTAAACAGATTTATGTGAGATTTGCAGTCCCCGACTGAGCCAGAAAAGATTCCCTGTGGGGAAAACTCCCTCTCACTCACACCAAAGTGAACAGCAACAACAAATAAAAGTGAGGTCCCTTTGCAAGTTGCCTTAAGCCTTGCAAGCTTTTTGCTGCACTGTTGTGTTTTGCTTGTTCCTCACCTGCACCTGGATGTTTCTAGGTGAGTTTTTGCTTTCATGTTTTACCTTTATTTTTAGGGCATTCCAGCTTTAAAAAAATCTTTTTGCAGCATAGGTTAGGATTTAGATTCAAGCTCCATGTCACAAGCACCTGGCCTGCACCTGAGTATACTGCATTATGGGGCAATTCAAACACATCAAATCATTTGGTCCCATCTAGACTTGTTTTGAAAAGTTCCTACTGTAGTGTTTTGTTTCCTTTTTTCTAACAGTCTAGTCTTCAACAACAATCTCAAGAGGGCTCCTTTCCTGCTGCACTGCTGTGATCAGTCACCTGTTCTCCGTTTCATACAAAGCTTGCGTGGGCCGTGTAGAGTGCTCATCCCCAGTCCTTCCATATCACTGGGAGAGGGTGTTTTCCCCAGAGTAATCCTGATTTACTCCTCCATAGAGCCTGCACACTGCTGCCTGGATGGCTGTAAAGTTGTAGCATACAGCTATATCCACCCTACTCTTCCCCTACTCGCACATTACCCCACCCATCTTACATGCTCTTCATCTGTTTCCAGAGGTGAGATTTGGAATCGGGTGGGAGTGTGTCCAATGGCATTAACCCACAGTGGAGCTTGAATCACAGATTAGAGCAGAGGAGGGACTGTGCAGAGTGGTGCTGGGTGGGAGGTGATACAGTGGTGAGATGGGGCTTCAGGCGCCTGGGGAGGGTGGACAGCTCTCATCAGGGCCAGCAGGGATAGAGGAATAATACAGAGATGTGGGGCTTGAAATCCAAAAAGGGATTGGCTTAAATCTTCTGCTATTGAGATGGAGCTTTGGGGCTAATAAAGGATTCCCTTGAAGGAAGAGTGAGAGCTCGGCAGCCTCCAGAGTTTGTAGTGTCCCTGCTGGTGCCAGAGCAGACCAATTTATCATCTGTGTTCCCTCTGAAAGCTGCCACATTCATGGCAGAGGCAAATTTGCCTTCATGTCAGTGTAGTTGAGTCAAACCCTGAAGTTTTACTCACTTGTCAATGTGTTCTGAAATCTGTTTCTTTAAAACCAGCTTTAGAGTAACATATCGAGATGTATTGCAGCGCTTATCTTCAAGAGCTCATAAAAGGAGAATTATTCCTCCTTTCCTTTCCTCTCCTCTCCTTATTAAAGCTAATAGCAATGTCATTAAAGTGAGTCTTTCTTCTTGTTGTTATAGCTCAATTTGATGTGACGTTATTACTTAGGCTACTTGAAGTATCATTACAACATATGAGATGGTCTGATCATCATTGTGATCAAAAGAAGATCATAACGCACATACGTATATCAGAATTTTTTTTTTTTTTTGCTTTGTTTGATGGGACTTGTGCTGATACTTTGCCATGTAGCTAGTTTCACTTAAACTCACTAGCTTTAAGCACAACAGGAACAGAACTGTAATGCTTTGTGGGGATATAGACAGAAATCAATAATCAATTTACAGTATATTGATATTTTCTCTCATGTCAGGATCCACCCTTGCACAAATTTGCAAAAAAACACTTGTATCTTGACATCCTCCGCTTCTTACAACTTTAATGTCCGTCAGTAGGGGGAAAAATACCTTAGCGACATTATTTACATTTGGTTGAACTTTCAAAATGTTAAATACATCAATCTTCTGTGATCTGCTCTTTATGTGCATGTGTGTGTGTGTGTGTGTTTGTTTGTGTGTGTTTGTGTGTGCGCACATGGGTGAATGAGTCCATCAGTCTTCTTTGCACTCATTAATAAGACTCAGGTTCATAAATAACAGGACTAGGAGGGACTGGTGTTTGCATGAAGTACTACCCTCATGTCACTAGCACATTAAACCCAGTAAAAATACACTGTTTGTTTATACCTATCTACCGAACTGCGTACTGAGAATCATCTGGAGATGTATCAGTAAGGAGGCACTTGAACAGCATAAGATGGGTGAAAGTATTTTAAAATGTTTATATGTTGGGTGGCAGATGCAAGGGTCAATGCTGAGTAAATGAAAAGTATAGTTCTATGAACTCTAGGGTTAAGTGTGTGGGAAAGAATGTTGTTTAATGATAGTTTCCTTGAATATGTACTTGGAGGGGTGTAAGGCCGATGGTTGCTGAATAACCATGATTGCCTTTGTAAAACAGGCATTTACTGTCAGATCATTGATGAATCTAATGTGAATCACATTAAAATCTTTCTCCTGCAAATACAACCCTTCAAGGTTATTGAGTTGGTTGCCATTGGCACCGCAACTAACAATTATTTTCATTATTGACTGATGTGCTTATTTATTTTGATTGACCAATTAATTGTTTGCTCAATAAAATGTCTGAAATTAGTTAAAAATGCACATCAAAATTTCCCAGAACTATAGGTGACATCTTTAAATGGCTTGATTTGTCTGACCAGACCAAGACCTAAAGGTGTTAAAAATGATATTAAACCTGCTGGTGTTTTGCATTTTTAGCTTTATACATTTCTTTATCTTTGATTTTTTTTTTTTTAGTTAATTGACTAACTTCAACACTGATGTGTTCAAACTAGTGCCAACATAAAAAAGCTTCTCACTGCTTTATATCATTGTAAATGTTATGATTTTTGGGTTTGCATTGTTGGTGGGATTGTCACCTTGGGCTCTGGGCAATCACAGTGGGCATTTTCCATTACCTTCTGACATTTTATAGACTAAACAATTAATTGAGTTATCAGAAATAATAATCAACAGATCAATCCATAATGAAAATAATCTCTAGCTGCAGCCATAGTTTGATCCTGACCTCCTTCAGACCACCTGGCACCAGTTTTACTAACAGTATCTCCTTAAGGAGCCTAACCTGTCTCCTAACAAGTCCTGAAATTAGGACAACTAGCCGACACCAGCCAGTTATTTACACTGCACCAAGCCAAGTAGTCATTATTATGCAAATTCATTCAATTGCAAAAGTGGGGGGAGAGTGGTCTTATGAAGATGAGGAATTGCAGATAATTAGCAGGAAGGCATTTTGTTTGAACCCAGCCACTTCGACTTGGGATGTGCTATGAAGGTTGGGTGATAAACAAGCAATGGAAAAACACAAGGGGAAAGAGAAAAAAGACAACAAGCTCTTTCATCTAAATCCACACAGAGATAAATTTAAGGAATAATCAACTGTTGTGTTGCTAAATGTTACGAATAGACAGCTGTGGAATTAACCATCTCCAATCTGATTGTCCCTAGCACTTTAATCCCTAATGCAGATAAATATGGCTCTGAAGTCGCTGGGTGAAAGTGGCTGCAGCCCTGGGTCTGGCCATCTAACAGCTTCTGTCTAAATGGCTTTGACTGTGGATGAAACGAGGCTGTGGCAGCGGCACTGATGTGATGTTAGCTTGCTCTCTCTGTTTGTCTGTCTGCCTGCTTGTTGTTCGCTATAGGTATCATTGTTTCCATTCCATTTCACAGCAATCGGCCTTGGTGAGGGAAAAGTGCTTTTCTATCCTTGAGCTGTGTCTTTGTCATATCAAGGCCTCTAGCTTGAGCTACAGATTCTTTATAAGCCAGAGAATGTTTGTGTGTGTATGAACTGTGTGTGTTTATCTATAGCACTGTACGTGCCTATAGCTATTGCAGTTTAACGTCATGGTGCACGTTTTATGTGTATATGTGTGTGAGTGTGTGTGCAGGGGCGCCGCTAGGGATTTTGGGCCCCATGAAAAGATATCACATAGGGCCCCACCACCCAACCACCACAGGCTACGCCAACCCTGCACAATCACTGTAACCACATCTCCGGAACCAAATTGACCCATTCAAAGCTTTAAATAACTACCTTTGCTGGCTTGCAACTCTCTTGTACTCCAATATTTACTGTACAATACTTACTGACACTGAGCTTTGAGAATACATTTTAACTGTGCAGACATGCATGCAACATTCTGCATGCAGTGGAATTCACTATTTGATGCAAGATTGATACCCTCTATAAGATATGTGCTAAAGGCCATCTTTTACAGTCTAAATGTTATTATAATGGTAAAATTTTTGAATGGAAAATTCTCTTAACATTACTGAATAAATTAAAATAAACATAGACATACCTTGGCCATACTACTTGAAGGTATTATTTTAACATTGGCTGTCACTTTAATACAGACTGAGTCACTCAATGCTTCAAACTGTCCAGCATCCAATACAGACTAGAGGCTGTTATGTTTCATATAATGATTATTTTTAATAATAATAAAAAAAGAAATTCCCTTAGGCGCCCTGCAATAATCCAACCGACTTGTCTTTCAACACAATGCTGCTCACTTCATTTTTCAGTTGGGAGCAGGGCTGGTTCACGGGTGGGGGTATGGGGATGGGGAGACAGGGCTGCTGAGCCTGAAGCTGCATCTGTTGGGCCTAGCACCAGGCAGGGGCAGGGACAACTGATTTAGTATGAATAGCTTGCTAAAAGTTTGCCTGCACTGATTAAATTTTGGCTAAAAGAGGAGTGAAATGTAAACACCAAGAAATACTCCTGATGTTGTACAACTGTAGATTAGACCCTATCTGTATGAGCATGCAGCACAACTCCAGGTACAGGCTCTTGTAATATCACGCATTGACAACTGCAACTCCTTATTGGCAGGCCTCCCGGCATGTGTGTTCAAACCTCTACAGGTGATCCAGAAGGCGGGGGCACGGCTGGTCTTCAATTAGCCCAAAACAGCACATGTCACCTTGATGTTCATATCCCTCCACAGGCTCCCAGTTGCTGCCCGCATCAAATTCAAAACCCTGACAGTCGCTTACAAAACAGCAACTAAAACGGCTCCCGCCTGCCTGAACTCCCTTAATCTGCTCTACACTCCCTCCAGCTCACAACACTCTGCCAATGAAAGACGCCTGGTACCACCACCACAACAGGGCCCTAAGTTGCTAGCTAGATGCTTCACCTGTAATTCCCCGGTGCTGGAACAAGTTACCAAACTCTGTTTGATCTGCAGAGTCCCTCTCAAGAAAAGACTAAAGACCCAGCTCTTTCATGAACAACTCTGCACTTGATGGACTGAAGGAAGAAAAAAAACAAAAACAACCACAAAAAAAAAAAGGAAAATTGCCTTTGAGCAATCTATGTACTCTATGCGTTGCCTCGGTGCACCGCCTGTTGGCATCTATGTCCTATCGGACTGAAACTTAGCTTTATAGCACTTACTCGTGTTGTTCTCTCCTGACTAGATCCCTGCTTGTGTTGTATCAGCTCTCAGATGTACGTCGCTTTGGATAAAAGCATCTGCTAAATGAAATTGTAAAACTGTAAGATTGTAATTTTCTGTGAAGGTATTAAGTAACTAATGTTAGGGGAGCATAAGTAGCCCATTTCACTATGGACTAAGCTAACAGCTTAATTTCCACCACTCACGGACTACACCCACCTTTCTTTGTAAAAAATTGGGTGACATACTGTCACCCTTTCTTTTCTCTCTCCTGTCTTTCTTTTCTTTCTTTTCATTTTTGGAAGCCAGATTTTTCTTTAGGAAGCTGAGACATGCCACTCCACTCGCAGTTCACTGCTAGCATGTACCATTTCATGTAAATAGAGGGAGTGGGCAATACAGAGGCTCTGGATGTTTACTTTTTTGCCAAAAACAAGAATAAAATATTCTAATAATGATGATAGGTTAATAATATAATATTGAAAAAGATTACCTCATGTTCTAATAATTTTTTAGGGCCCCTGTCAGTCACAGGCCCTTACAATTGTCCTAACTTTTCCCACCCATATGGTGCTCCTGTGTGCGTGCACAAGTGTCTGATCATGGATGTGTTTGTGAGCACTGAATATGTTGAGAATGCTGATGGATCTATTTTAGGCTAAAAGAGTCTGTCAAAAGGAATTGCATTAGTATGCCAACAGACATTCAAGGCTTGTTGAAAGCACAGTCACTAGAATAAAGAATCTTTTATCAAATCCAAGCCTGCACTTTTTACAAATTGTATGCAAACACCTCTCTTGTGCTGTTTTATTCTTCAAAACTGACAAAACATATTTTGTGTGGCTATTTGAATGGCCTGTTTTCTTTGGGTGCCTTTCTTGATGGATGCATATTCAGGTGCCAGCTGACAGTGCCTGCTTTTGATTTAGTGAAAGTGTCCTCAATATGGCGAAATTTTAAGAAAACACATTAATGCAGCTGTACAACTCTGACAATGTTAGCGGCTCATTCCCTTTCAGTTTTAATTGCATCCAGATAACCCAAGTAGAATGATGCTAGAAGTAATTAATCACACACCCCCTTTGTGAGAACATTTATAACACACAACTAGACACACACATGCACACACAGGGCTGTGGCAAGGTGATCAATCAGCCTGCGACAATGTTCCAAACACACCATCATTCCCTCCATGGCTGCCTTTATCAACAGGCTAATTTGTCTCCCTCTGCACCTCAAACATTATGAGTCCTCACACATTTAGCCCCACACCTTTCCCTTTTATCTTCCTACTCACCACTTAACACAGCAATTAGAGAGCTGTGGAGGTTGAGGTTTCAGCTTCCCATTAACTCTTGCCAGCTCAGGCTAGTTGCCACTATCACATACTGTAACCTGTAGCTGGCTGTGACAGCTACAGTGTTCAGCTGACAAGGTGATAGCTACCACAGCCAAGCACTAAACTGTCTGCCTTCTTTTCTGTCTCCTCTTCTCATAGCACATTCTTTTTTTCTTGCTTAATAATATCATCTATCTTCCTGCTTACAATTCTTCTTTCTCATATACAGGCTCTCTGGGTTGATAAAGCAATCATCACCACAGTAGCATTAAGTAGGTAAACATATTAGCACTGCTGCTGTGCTTTCTCCTCCCCCTTTCATTTCATCATAGTTGCCCACACCTCGTTTCTGTTTTGCCGTGCGCCCCTCTCCGCCGCTCTGTCCCCTGCTCTTCCTCACTTTTCTGCTTTCATGTACTCTCCTGCTATTGTTCTGCCCTCATCCTCCAATCTTTCATGTTGATTTCAAAACTGGCAGGTCCACAGATGAAAAGTGGAATGGAGTTGGCTGAAGAGAGCCAATTTCCTCGTCTCTTGTGAAGATTAGCTGAGGCTCATTGGAACGTATGCTTTGTGTTAAAGAGCCTGCCAAATGACAGAACACGGTTGGGGGATTCATAATTATCTTTTTATTACTCTGCATGTATAATGACTGCCCCCATTATAAAACTCAAGACAATGTACACAATTACATTACCCCAGACAGCACTGAAACAGGTGCATCTATTATACATTACAGTTGATGTCTTTTTGATAACATGGTCATTTTCTTTGTTATTTTATTCATCTGAAATGAGTGATTGGCTGTCAAACATGTGATATTCGTTGCAAATAACATCGCATACCATCAGATGGCATTTGCTTGCATGTGGTTAACATGATACATACTGTACATTTTACAACATATGTCCGTACACTACTGAAGCTTCTGGTACAAAATGAATGCAATTTTCTTTATCGAGGATTTGCTGTTTGCAGTATTTACCATATTATCTGAATTATGTGTAATTTTGAGAAACAGTGAGACCTAGTGGTGAATAAAATATGAGGGCTCATAGAGGGTGGAGCATTTATTATGGGATGTAGCCTGTAGGCATTACGAATTATGTATATTACCATACAATACTCTACCAAAAGTGCTGTCTTCATTCCTGCTCTACCTGCTACTGCTGTATGACCTAAAACAAGATATGGAATATTTGCACATTTTACCTGACTGAAGGTTTAAAAGGTTTGAGGGATCCCAGGAGAGAAAGACTAACATTAAGCCAGGGCATAGTCCATGTGTCAGCATTGCACTGAGAATGTCTGCATGCCTTGCATTTGTCACTTTTTGCAGTTTTTTTTGCACATACGCCAAATATAACAGATTAAACAGCAAGCATTTTTCTTAATGTGACTCCTAAGTCCGTTTTTTAATTCCCTGCCTGTCACTCCTACTCTTGCAGATCTTCAGCATTACATTGTAATTGTGTTTTGACTTAGTTAGAAAATGAGCGCAAATGCAAACCGAGCCACCATTTGAGTGCGTGTGTGCACATACAGTATGCACACACGTTCCTGCCTGCAGTGCCAAATGGTACAGACACGAGCGAGGACCGGGTTTATGGGTTTTTGAATGAGGATGGGATAGAGCAAATGGGTGGTTTGGCTGTAGTATTTCTGTCATCCCACCACAAACAGAAAAACAACAGGACTGCAGGCTTGTGAATAGACTCAGTTATTAACCCCATAAATCACTGGACTGCTGATGGATGCCATATATGAGACAATTCATCAGATTTTCTCCTTCTCCTTCTCATTTGCAGTCACACGCACACAGACAAACAAGAGCACACATACGCACAAACACACACACACACACGCATACAAAGGCATAAGGTTGAGAAATGGGAAATGTTGCAAATCTTCCACACAATAGCATGACATTGCGTCTTGGTCACCGGTGCTGTTTTGTTCTGCTACATTTTCCTGCTTATCCACACTAAGAATCCATCACATCCTTACTGGCTCTAACTAATGGTGTTAGACAAGGCGTTTGCCACTTGGGCTACATGGGCTACTAAGAGAAAAGATTCTCTCTCCATGAATAATCCTGGTTCCTCTGAAAAAAAATAGGGAGTAGATAAGATTATAGGTAATGAAGAGGAATGGATTTAGGCAAAGCAAAGGGAAGTAGGAGGGGTCTTAACTCCATGACCAGCAGCTTTGTGATAGTGATTTAAGAGGTCAGAGAAGGAAGATAAAGGCCTGTGCATTATTAATGCTGAAGGGATCTAACTGGATATGATTGGAAGTTTCTGCTGGCGTTCCTGCTGAAGAAAAACGAAAATTCATCAAAGTGCTCCTGCGTGTCTGTGTGTTCTCACATCACTGCCTCATGAAATGATCCGACATTTGAATCTGTATTTGAGTCTTTTACTGTTTTGCATAGTGTAAAAATAGCTCAAATCTAAGCCTTTTTTTGCTTGTTGCTGTTTTCCGGGGATGAAAGTGTACGTGAAATGAACTAAATGCATCAAAATGAATTTTTAAACTCAATTGTGCAGAAAGCCTCGTTTCTTTTCTCTGCTGCAGTGATTTCAAAAGAACATTACTATCGGTGTTTGTGAAACTGGGTAATGTTTATCTGCAAGGGAGGAAACTTTGTGCACCGGTGAAATGGCAAACAGTGTCAGTGGAGCAGAGTCAGGGTCCATGTGCATGTGTGTGGATTGGTTCTGTGAATGTGTGTCTGTGTGTACTGTACATATTTGTATATGTGAGTTTGCGTGTGAGATTGAGTGTAAGCTTGTGGTTAGCTGTCGCCCCCAGTGCAGATTGATGGCTTACAGACAGGTAATTTATGACCTCAGTGGCGGCAGGGAGAAGGGTGACATGCGACTTTCCCCGCAGATAAATAAGCGCTGCTCTGGGGCCCACATCACCTCACCTCTGCATGTTTGTGAAAGAACAGATTTAGCTCTTGTTCTTTTTATTTATTTTTTTTTTTTTGTCTTCTCAAACAGCTCTGGGCTTTCTGCTCATCCTCTCATCTAGCTTTCTTCTGTTCTTTCCTTTCACTCTACACACATTCCACCACAATTTTTCTCTGTGCCCCTCTTTTAATATCATGTATCCTTTCCCACCCTGTTCCTCTCCCACCTCTGGTTGTCTTTGTTTTGCCCCCTCTCTCAGCAGGGAGCTGGGGACTTTGACACGCCAGCCATCATTTACAGAAATATGGTGTGAAATTGATCTCATGGAGAACCCTGCTGCAACAGTAAATTTGGGAGGGGGGGGCTGCAGATTAATTTTCTTTTTGGCGAAACACATGGCCTGTCTGAAACAGGGAGAACATATGAAGGTGTGATATCATATTGTAATTTATTATGCACTGCTGCCTGCATGTCTGTGTCAGAGGTTTATTGAGGGGACAGGACAGTTTAATTTCAGCTAAAATAAACATCAAATGGTGGCTGAGCTCAATCAATCCCTTTGTCCGTCCAAGTAATTCTTCCCCAGAGAGGAAACCTGGAGTGAGCCGGGCAGGAGCTGGAAGTCGAATGGCAGAAAGGGAGAGAGATGTGTGAAGGGAGGTTGACTGATGGATGGGGAAGTTATTACACCGCTGGGACAACATGTCATTTATTGCCAGTTGCTTGTCTCTCGTTGCCTCTTGTGTCTTTTATGGCAGTGATTACAGAGCGGTTGCATGGACAAACAGCTCCCCCAGAGATCCCCATCAGCCATATAAAACACATGCACACAGACACACACACACAAACTAGATTTTAACCTCAGGACAGTCAGGACATGATGCAGGTAGGAGGTGGAAGTCGTCAGAAAAAGTTAGATTTATTAAGTCTGCTACAGGACCTTGTCTGTCCCTGATGTGACGTGCTAAAGCCACAGTCCAGTAGACCTTGAACAAGTTCTGCTTCCCTCCAACAGGGATGACGTTAACAAGCACAAAACATGTTCAGACATAAGATGTATGTGGGCCTGTTTAAGACCACAGCTCCTTCCCAGATCAGTCAAGCAAAGTTTTTGCTAGAGCTGGATGAAATGGCAAAAACATGACAACACAATATCTGTAGTGTTTTGACAGTATAAATATGAATACCTATTTGTGCATTTCCTCTGAAAGGTCTTTACTAGGCAAATATTTCCTAACCAGAACTATAATTTAGACACCAACCTTTAATAAATGTAATTCTGTTTGCACTTACTTTTTCTGGAGACACTTCACAGTCTTCATCAGCAGAAATTGCTTAAATGATAACAAGTGCTTGTATAGGTGGGAGATCATAACACCTGATGGTGGTTAAAGGTGTCAGATGTGAATGACCTCCTTGATCTGTCTCTGGCTGTAGAATAAATAAAATAGAAACATTATTTCCTGTTTTTAAGCATCTTTAAGAAGCAATATAATTAAAATACAAATGTTGAAACAAATAACTTTGCTAGTAAATATCTCTAGCTCTGCTGCCATCAGTGTGTGAATGGGTGAATGAGAGGCAAAATGTGAAGTGCTTTGGTATTAAGGTAGAAAGGCGCTATTTAAGTGCAGTTAATTTACCATTTGCTGTCTAAAATAGTGAGTTAGTAAGAGTCTAAAATAGTAACAATAGTATAAGTCAAGACAGTAAAACAAAATAGTAAAAAGTTAAGTAAAAAGTATGTGATTAAAGAAGAAGATTATGATTCTGATTATTTATTTTAACAATAATGGTAACATTGATTATGAAAATATAATTCTTACGTTTATTTTATTATCGTTTTTATTAATTTATTTATTTTATGTTATTAATATTTTATTACTATTATCAGGGGGTTTTTTTTGCCTGTTCTATAGTTAGTGCTATAGTGTAATATATAATGTTATTGTATGGCTCTGGTTTTCCTATTTGTAACATTGATAATGAAAATATAAAAAGATAGATGGCCAGCAGCAGCCCTGTTTAGATGGGAGAAAACATCGAAATGCTGACTTATTCAAGTCTGTAGTATACAGGCTACAGGACGCCGGTTTCCCAACACGTACAGTGGAGCAAGTCAGGTCATGGTGGAAAATACTAAACAGATGTTACTATGTGTCCAAACATAAAATCAAAAGAATTGGCTCTGATCCAGCAACTTTCAAATTTTACAAAACATCCAGTTTAAGGTTAACAGTTACAGATCCAGTTTGTATTGTAAACATCACAGGTGCCTGCGCACATAGCATGTATTAATCAGTAACCAGGATACTAGTATTTATCATGTATATGGGGATATGAATAACCAGATTTCTCTGTGTTCCATATAAACGCCATATCCCAAATATGATCAAAACCAGGATAAGCCTCATAACCGGGATACTCAAATCCATGTAAACTCAAGCACTGACCACAAAAGGCAAGTCTCTGCTATGGCTGCAGTTCATCTGTGCCATGGCAACAAGGAAGATGCATCAGGACACCTGATGCAGCCTGAATGTACAGCCCAGCCCTAATTTTCTATCCAAGGACAGTGGCAATTTAGCAGTGCCTGTTCCTGACACTGTGCCAAGCCATGCTCTTCTTTGTTGTCCTATTTTTCATAATACCACTTTCTTCCAGGGCTAAACAATAACAGAGGGGAGAGACTTTAATAAGCCTCCATCTCAGCCCTGTGCAGCTCAGGGGCTTGTGGCAACAGTAACTGTGTGTATTTATTATTGATGGCTAGCACCTTGGCCCTGTGTTTGCAGTGGAGGAACGAAACAGGAGAGAAACCAGGTCATCTACTGCACAATGGAGAAAGTGCTAGAGGCCCAGCTGACTCACCCAACCAGCATTATTGCATTATTATTGCATTTCTTTCATTACTGCTATCGCCTGCCTTTTCAATACCTCTAGCTTGGAGTCACAGTTCCCATAGAGTTTACCTTATGGCCTTATGGAAAGCCACTTTTCACTACTACATCTACTCTATTACACACACACACTCACACACTTCCTATACCTTACAGTTTCTCTCTTCTCAATCTTAACAGCCCCCCCACTCTGTCTTTTTTTCTTTCCTCTCTTCTCTAGAGTTATTTTTCTCCTCTTTGAAGAACAGCGATAACGATTTGCCTTGGAAACACACCACCTCTATTCATTTCTGTTAAGTTGCTTCAAGGTATAATTTGCTGAATCAAAAAAGGATGTTTTGCTACAAACGTTTACTCTGAATTTTACTCAGGGGTAATATTCAAGCCTGGTAGATGATTATTTTCTATTTAACAGCCTAGTTTCACACATGGGCGTGTGCTATGGGTGCAATTAGGATGGACAGAACGTTGTAGCTGAAAATTATGTTTTGAGGTCAAATACCAAGCAAACACCTCAGATATATCATATTGACCCCTTGTGTGTTTTTTATGTTTAAGAGGGGTACATTGACCTGTGTTGCTGGAATTGTAATTTATTACATGTAACACCCACACATTGAAGGTGAAGTAATTATAATTTGTGGGTTGAGGAGAATGGTCATAGAGTTTGTAAACATTGAGGCAGAGTATTTTTTTTTATCATATATCATATTGCTTTTCCTGTCTCAAACAAGGCAGTCATGGGTGCTTGATCTCATTAATGTGGTGATTAAGTGTTCATTGTCTCATACTTCTTAACTACAAAATATTTTATTCTTTTTATGTGCGTGAATTGTAAATGTAAAAGGACTAAATGATACCATCACGTCCTGCATCAGCCATTACTGTTTCAGGGTAATTGTGTTTCCCAGAATTAGCAGTAGGTCAACACATTGTGTTATCACACCCAGTGATCAGAGAAGTGAATACTACACTGAAATGTTTCCTATTCAAACAGGTAAAATACGATCTAAAATCTGTGTAACTGATGTTTATTTCTCTAAACCCTTCCAGCTCTGTTTTCAATCAGTCAATTTTATGAATGTATCATGGTTGTATGAACCTAATACACATTAATATTTATGTATGTGACATATGTCATGAATGTTTTTTTGTCAAGCTGGGTTTATACTTGACACAAGAGGCTATAGCTGTGGTTACAACAGGGCCGTAGTAGATACCTACAGCAGGTTTTGATTTATGGTTCAACATTTTATTTCACCACAGCAAGTCAGACAGATCTATTGTACCTGATCGGGCCGTATCATGCTTTAATTACATTCCCCAGAGTAGAAATGGGCTGATCCAACTTTCTCTCTCGTGATATTGATTCAGTGTCTCTCAACTCAGGGTATCTGCTGATACCAAAGTTGTAGTATAGCAGGATTTGTAGTTGAAATATAACTACTGATGCACGATGTCCGATTTCGTGGACACACAGTCAATTGCAGTTTCCTGCTTACTCCTGCTTACTGCTTTCCTGCTTAAATCAATATTTTCATAATAAATATAATAATATAATTATACAGTACCAGTCAAAAGTTTGGACACACTTTCTCATTCAAGTGTAATATAAACAAAATATATCAATTATGTTGATGTTAAAAGAAATTATTTTCCTCTGTTGAAACAGATATTCCTGAAGTTCTCTGCATGTCTAATCTAATGTCGGCCATCTTGGTTATCATGGTTTTTAGTTGCACTTACAGTTTCTTGCCACTAGGTTTCTACCGGTGGAGTTTTGAGGTAGTGTCCTCTGTGGTGGATGTTATGCATCTTTACCTGTGTAATCGATGCGTATATGCCACTGTAGTGACAACTCAAAGCATGTAAATGATTTAGCATATTGCTATACTGTGAATAGCTACTAGCTCTGTCATGTCAACTTTTTTAACACTGGTAAAATATGAGTTCTAGTACAGAGTTTATAATCAATGTCTAGAGTGTTACTGTATGCCACTGGCCAATTTACACAGGCTGTCCATGCTCTTCCTGTAGCCGCCCTCTTTTATTTATTTTATACTGTATGTGTCTATGCTCTGTCTCATAAACTGTTCCATCCTGGCCTTGTTTAATGGAAGTGGCAAGGCCACTAGAGGCCATCCAGTGCCAGAGGTGACCAGCGACCACACGTTTCTTGGTCAGTCATAATTAGCCAGCCTTAAGCCTGGGGGCTCCATAAAAATGAGATAGGTCATCTCAATCTCCAGTTGTCTTGGCCAAGCTTTCACCTGCACTAGTTTTAAATGTGTTCAGTGACCCCCTACAAACTGCTTCCATAAAACACCATCCAATGTCCCTGGGCAGTCAAGAGTCAATCATGTTGTTTTTTTTCCTCTATGAATATTTCCAAAACTACTGATGCATGAAGATGCATGAAGGCGTCAACGTAATATTGTGTCTGCTCTGTTCTCCTTTAAATCTGGATTCTCTCTCAATAGGAATCATCCAGGCACGGTCATGTTCCCCTCATTACACACGTATAATGCAGTTCATCTTTATTAGAAATCTGCTTACCTAACTAATAATAATTGATAGTGTCGAAGCAGGGTTCTATCAGAGGAATAGCAAATGAGGGTTATACAACAAAAGCACTGTCTCTGACACCTTTTATGGATCATGAGTTTAACTTTGATGTATTGGGTTAAATGTTGGGGAGATGTCTTGTTTTGCATTTGTGATGATTAAGGCTGTGATGAGCTCTGTACAAAGCTGGGGCGGAGTTTCTTTTAATTGCAATATAGTCCTAATTTACAGCAGTCAGACTGGAGGATTATGGGCTTTGCACAATAAACTGGCTAGACAAATAGCGGCAAAGATTAAAATATGGGGTATTTATCAGGGTATAATTATGTATTTTACATGTCAAAAAATTGAGGTCAAAATATTCCTCAGTGGCAGTGAATCAGGGGTGTGAGGTTCCAGCATTATGGCCGGCTGTTTAACCTTTTGATAAACATCCTCACAAAACATCAGCAGTGAAAAATATTGTCCTTTATTTTCAAGACTACACATATTTAATGAAACCACAGTTGATTTTCGCCCAAGTGCAGTCTTTCAAATCTTCAGCTCTCTGTTGTCTACTACTTAATACTCCCTGCATGCTTTTTTTTTTTTTAACTTGTCTTGCTAAGCTCATCATTTATCTTCAGACTCCCATAATATTCAGACAGTGATGTCTTTTATGGCTATTATTAGAAATGGTGTCTGTCTACAGAAGCTGGCACAAAAGTGTGAGTGGTCCCTTGGGCACTGTTTCATATCAAGGTTAACTTGTAGTGATTAGGATAAGGAGACGAGTAGTTGCCATGGGGATGAAGGAAACGGTAGTGGAGAGGACGATAAGCCAGGAGTGACAGAAGTCTGATGTTTCTGTTGCACTGTATACAACAAAGGCAATCGTACTTCAGTTTATATGTATTATTTCCATTACAAGGTTTTTCTTTGCAGCATTACTCATGATATAATGATGTATACAAACTGATCTTTATTACATAATGATTGTAGATGGTCTCTAACACAGTAATATGATATTGACTATAATAATAATAATAATATCGCAAACATTCTTTCATAGCGATTCTGTGATTTTGTCTGAAAATTTAATAGCAGCCTGACAGATTGTTCAAAACAAGTCAAGGCTCTTATTATATCCATTCACTGATGAGTTTTGGTTGACCAACTGATCTATTGCTGTGGGAATTCTGCCATCTGTCATTGAGAAATATGTTGTCATGACCGTGAGTCTCTTGATTTAGGTCAACATTAATGACATTTAAACACTACATGAAGCAAATCTAACAGCCTCTCTGATACTTCTTGAAAAATAGTGTATCTTGGAAATGATTAAAGGATCAATAATCTAGAGCCTGTGTTTGATGAAAACTGAGAATTCCTATTCCTTAATGCATTTTAGTGACTATTATAAGGTCTTCATGGTAAATCCCCCTTAAATCATAATAATCCCAAATTATGTAAAATCCCTAATCTCAATCTGTTACTATCAATTGGGTCATCTTCATTCTGAAAGCTGCCAAAAGATAGCTCAACATGATTTTGTGAATAGTTTTACACGAAAAATATATTTCTGTTTTTTATTTTGACCATTTTTGTAATGCCATGTACGTGGAGTAGACTCTCTAATGGCACCCACTCCTTCTATGGAGTTGATCGAAAATCCTCCTCAGCATAGTTTTCCCTTGGCAGTGCCTTGAACACTGCATGGATAATCCTTGGAGAAGAGGGCTAATGCCCCCAGATCGCCCCCTTGAGAGGCGCTATCCTTGCATCCCTACTGCCGAGCTCTCTCCTCTCCCTGGTGCCGTCCCCAGCAACACAATAATTAATGAGCTCAACCAGCCTATCACTGCAGAAGCCTCCCTCCCCAATCTCCATTATCCACATCATGCAATGATAATTTGACTTACGTAGGTGCTAATTTCATATAAGTTAAAAGGCAATTAGGAAAATGTGTCTTTTTGACGAGCAGAGGGATTAAGGCTAAGCTGTGATGCCACCAGTCTTCAGAGGGTACAGGCTTATACTGGGTATGAAGGCCCCTGCTTGGCAACACCCATTATCGGTCATCACCCCATATTTCACATCTCCATTTAATGTGCTACATTTAATTAAAGTGTGAGGTTGTGTGACGAATTAATGCCTAATTGGAAAGCACCTTTTGAACATTCCCTGCGCCCTAGACCAGATGTGGTTAGTTATGGGGTTAAAGAAGTTGTCTTATTTCTTTTCCTAAGCACAAATCCAACCCTGTGTTGTTAATGTTCCTACAATGTTAAAATGGACACATATGGTATTTAGTAAAGACCTCTTTCAGTAGATACATCTAAAGTATGTCAAATATACAGTGTTGTTCTACATTCTTTTCACTGAAACAAAGGATATGTCTTCATTAATGTTGTAGTTTTATATAGCACTGTGCTAAATTTAGAAAACATGTATCAAAACATCAAATGCACCTCAACTGCTGAAAGAAAAGGTAAAGACCTTGTTTGCATTAATATTACATATTATTTACAGTGTGGACAACTAGCCTACATCTCCTATTTGGAATCTTAAGCATCTGATATTCCAGATTAGTTTAAAGCTCATAAAAATGTAAATCTGCCATACAGGGATGGAGTGTGTGTAGAAAATGATTTATACCTCAGACAAACTGTGTTTCTCATGCATTTATTTCTCCCTTTGAAGGCTGGTGGCTGAGAATTGGAGCTAATCTGACATTTCATACATCTCAGACTATTTTGGGAGATATTTGAAGATAGAGGTATTATTTCCTCTCCTGCCTCAGCATTCCCATAGCGGTTGGAAGATGATTATTATGGATTTGCAGAGAAGTGGTGTTAACGAGTTTACTCACACTGTTTAGAGCCTAAGAAGCAATTTTAACCTCAGCAATAACCGTGCAGGATATTGAAATATGATGTACACTCAGTGGAGTCTGAATTCTACATATTCTGTTCACTACGGACTATCGTTTCACCTGTTGTTCTGTGCAGATCCAGCTTCTACTGCCCAGAATGTTTGTCTTGTGTGTGTTCTGCTCTGAAAGAGGCCTAACAAATTAAATTTGCTTAAGAGCGGCAGGCAAACTAAGCCCCATTAGCCCCATTTACTCTCTCGCCTTTGTTAAATCCTTAATTCGAAGTTACACTGAGCTTGTCACTACGTTAGATTTCGCCCTGTTGCACGTCTGCTAGGTTTTTCCTGTGTGGCTGTTTTTCCGTCTCACACCCAGCACACATCATTCTCTCATGTCTGTATTTTTTCATCGTTTGTACCTCACACTGTATGATAATGACTCCCTGGAACTTGATGAATGCAAGTATTGATTTTTTTGTTAAATGTGAGATTAGATGCATGGACTCCAGCGCTATTCATCAAATTGCACTGGCATATAATTAAATTGTCTATTTATATTTTATGACTGTACACATTTATTAAATATTAAACTCATGTTGATGTTATTTTAAGACAACATATTGTATGTAAACAGAGAGCAAAGGTTGAATACTAATATTCACGTACAGTGGTAGAGATGAATCTGAAAACACCTGAATTATCACCAACAGTCTCATTTTAGTCGCTCGTTAGTAACAGGGGCACCAACTGTACATCAGCACATGAAGATGGATATCATGCAAATCGTTGATGAATAATAAATCTTTGTAATTCAGACACATAAAGTCTTCATGTGGATGTCTGTACTCTACTCTCACTCTCCTGATTCATACTTCTACTGTGGGGTAAACCTGAGATAGTAATTACAATAAGAAAAAGAGGAAAAACATTTCTAAAATGTTCTGACATTAAAGTACGAGCACTTTGAATAATTTGATGAAACATGGGGACTGGAACACAGTGGTCCGATGTGACATTTTATTTTTTTGTACTTTAATAAAACAATGTTAGTTTAAGAACATTATAATCTTTAAGAGCATTAAAAAATCTGAGCGGAATTATACAGTAAAAGCTAATAACCTTTTGGGATCCACCTCATTTTTTGCTATGCTTTTATCTCCAAGTGAGTCACCTGATCCACTTTCTCATGATAACATCCTCTACTCTTGGTACTTTTTCCCTTGTCCATCATCCCTGCTATAGCTATAAAAAAAACCCACACATACCTACCCCCCACATACACACACACACACACACACACACACACCATTTCTGGGTACTGGGATTATGGGCTGTGTCCCAATGCATCCATATTTCAGAGTTGTATCTCTAGTGTCACTCTACATCTTGTCTGGGAAGCAACATGGAGGATCCAACTCGTGTTTAAGCATGTTTATGTTCCTGACCCAGTTACTGCATTCTCTCAGCATTAGATATGTGGACAGGGTGGGGCAGTGTAGGCATCATTTATTTCAATTTAGCTCTGTGTTGTACACACATGGAGGTATACATGGCCACACATGCATGCAGATATTTAGACAAATATTAACACACAACTCTACAAGCAAGTACATGTTTGATGCACTGTGCAGCCTTGAGCTTTTCATCTGAGTCTCATATTAATTGATTAAATGTCTGCATTACTCATGCTACACGCAAGACATGTACATCTATAGAGTTTCTATATAAGCTGTAGAGTAGCTACACAGTTATAACACAAGTGAGCTCATGACTGATGGATAATTGAAGACCTGAACTATGTGGAGGAAGTGGTCGGATAACCAAGGGGAGATAAAACCATGCGGAATGCTTTAGCGTTTCATTTAAAATCCAAGGTATTCAATAATGTAGAGAGCCCTTTGAAAGCTCTGTCGAGTATTCAAGCACAGAGATTGTCAACAATGTTGGGAAAGTTAAAGGCACAGCTTGTGCTGAGCAGTGTTTATGGCAGGTTTGGAAGCCTGTGTGGCGCATTTTTATATGTGTGAGATGAAGATACAGACACAGGGATGTGTGTGTGTGTGTGTGTGAGCATGTTTGGGTATGGTGAAATTAAATGCAACAGCAATGTAGTATTTCCTCATGTTCAATATTTGTTGCGATTCTGCATTTTTGTCACGTGCTGTGATTAGTTTTATGCCTTTTGAAGTCTACACACATTAACTACTAAAATATTACTGAGAGTGATCAGTCTTGTGATTTTATGTTTTAAAATCCACTAGTATGCTGTCAGCCTGTCATGTTAACAACCAGATGATGAAGTCATACATTACAGCCCTTCCTGATGAAGTCACCATCAATGTTCAGACAGTTATTTCACCACATTCAATGTATGTTTTAATGCAACAATCTATGTAAAATGAAAAATGGGTGTGTTTCTGTGTGGTTTGTTTATGTTTCTTGACATTTGTCTCAATACATGTCATTATTGTGGTGACTTTTCATTGCACATATCAAACAGTGTGGTCAGTGTTATATATGCTGCACGCAGTACTATGACATGATCCATGACTCATTTTTTTCTTTCTGTGAATGACGTTTGAATTTCTTTACTGTATGTCCTGCTGTTTTGTCTTCTCAGTCGTTGTTGCTAACTACAAAGTTCTGTTTTATTGTGTTCCTACAAATTACTTCCAAAATGCAAAATGTAAAATGTAAAATGCATCACTACACATGGCCTCCCCCACAGATGTTAATCTTTCATGAACTGAGTAGAGGTCAAATCATTTCACATCAGTTGATGAGAGTAAGACCATGTCCACACTAAGCTTGCTAAATTCATAAACACATCTTTTTCTCTCCGTTTTGTCCCTCCATTCAGACTAAAAAAGCATTTTACTCCCCTGAAAACAGAGCTTTGTTGAAACGGCCTCTAGAGTGTCAATCTGAAAACACTGGCTCGGTGTTGGTGTGTACGGGGAAAACATAGCTTTGTAGAAATGCAGTCATATAGGTGACAAAATAGATTCATGCTCCATTTCATTGTTTTTCATTGGAAGAGGAAGAAGAAACACAACAATAACAACAATGCTGGATGGCTTAATACGAGTGTTGTTCTCTTTATTGTCTGCTTTAATAGCTTTTTTAGAGTTAAACTCATCTATCTACAATCTTACTCTCACTGAATTTGTTGTAATCTGCTTGCAATAATCAAAATGTCATGAAGCTACTATGGAAACAGAAATAGTATGCCGTCACTGTTTCGCTGGCTTTCTGTCGCTGTCCTATGCGCATGCCCAGTAGGAGGAGAATTACCAAGGACTGTGAAATAAAATATAATGGATGTAGCTATTTTGATGTTACCTCATGGTTTGTGTACTCCCATTTTGAATCCTTGAGTTTAGCATTTTGATCGTCACCATCTTGGTTTTTTGGAGCCAGAAGTGACTATATTTGGACAAGAGGGTGGAGCTGACCTTAACGCTAGCTGCTAGCTACTAGCTTGGTTAGCACGGTGCATTTACAGTCTATGGTTAACTGTGATATTGCTAATGCTAATGCCAATGCTAATTTTGGCTAGTGAAAAACAGGCTTAAAACAAAATGTACTTTCCGAAAAAACTGAACAGCTGACTCCTTAGAAGTTCTTTTAGTACAACCAAATACTGACTTTTTAGGCGACCAAAATGTTACAGTTGACTTTCATAAACTGAAAACACACTACAATAGTAACCGCTATCCCTATACTTCTATTCTAATCTGAGGTTATGATACGTAACATACATAACCAATGTTGTTGCCATGGTAGGAACTTGTCAACCACAACATAGCCACAACCTAAAGCATACCCTGATTTACTCTAAATAGGACCGTAATTTACAAAATGAGCATCATGCTGTATTGAAGAAGACCTGAAACTTGCGATTGAGACCATAAACTAATTAGGAAATTGTTTACTGAGGTAATAAATCAAGTGAGAAGTAGGGTGGACGGAGGTATTTTCCAGAAACAAGCTGAAACTCCTGCTGTGGATGCATGCCGTTTTTGCTTGAAAATGGCGTTTTACAATTTAGTCAGCTTAATGTGGACGTGGTCTATGTATACCAAAACAGACATCTTCACTATGTAAATATATATACATACTGTACTGTAACAACAGTACATTGTGTACAGTGTTGTAGGGATTAATTCAATAAGAGCTGATTTGATTGGAAGCTTAATTGATGAGTTGATTTGCATAAAATTGATTGGAAACAATTTTGAGAATAGATCGGTTGAGATACTTTTTAAGGAAAAATGCCAAAAATCATATATATAAAATGATAACATATTATTATAACATATTATAGCATAATTAATAATATATAATAATAATATATGATTAATAATCATAGTATAATTAACAATATAATAATGATGATAATATTTAAAAACTAAGGTGTGAAGAGTTTTCTGATGTAATAGTAGATCAATTTTATTATTTTACATGTAAATTTAGATACATATTGTGATGTATAAGGATATTTTTAAAAAATGTCTATGACATCAGCCATATTATCCTGCCGTAACCTGTTAAGTGTTATTTGTGTTTCATAAAGTACTGCTTTAAGCTGCAGTAGTCGGATGGTGTTTTCAACCTTTTTAATCGTGTCTGTGGCAGCTTTTTCCTGTAAAGTGCCCTACTGAATGTTTGGACCCATCAAGGACTGCTGGATCCCCCAGTAATGAGCCATGTCATCACATGTGAAGAAGCTGCTGTCTGTTCTCTATAGAGACATTCTGCTGTGTTGAAACCCCCCCCCCCCCCCCCCCCCCTCCACACACACTAGCACTCATACACAGATGCACGGTTCATTCAACACTGTTGAGAATTGATGTTTGTCTTGTGGGTCTTAAAAGAGAGACATTTGCTCTCTTGTGACAACAATAGGTGTACTGCCTCATGTAGAACAAGTATATCTTTCTTTCAATCTGTTTATCAGTTTAAAGATATGTTATCATCATCGTGCTTGTTCTCATGCACAGGTAATTACTGAGTAATACAAGCAGCATAATTTACTCTTGATCTCACTGACAACACATCCATCTGTCTGTCCTTCATAATACTGCTGTCAGTACATGTGTGACACCTTTTATCCTTGTTGCAAAGCTTGTTGCTCAGACAGTATTGTGAGATTGATGTGTTCCCAAACCTTTACTGATGTCTCTCTCTGTGTGTCTGTCCTGCTAAGCTGGAGAGCTCATTCTGTAGGAGTTACGAATGTTAAGAATAGTACTGCCATCACTGGGTTGTATCTCTGGACCTGTGTCCAGGTTCCTGCTTTCTCTCAGAGGTAATTGTCATGATGTTCTCACTCTGAAACTAAGCCAGACAGCTGACACCATTGACCAGCTCCCTTCTCTCTCTTCGACTGCCGGGATGACACCACCCCTTGTTCCGCTCTCAGCTCAGCAGGAGACGAGAGAAGTTAGCTGGTCTTGGCAGTGTTGGCTGTGGAAGTAATTAGAATGCACATTTCTCAGGTCCTTACATAGATATGCTAATCCACTCCATTAATCTTGTCCCCTTGCATGTAAACGTGGGAGCCAGATGCTGCACTAGTTGCTCCTCACACTCTAAACTCTGTTAACGCTTTGCTGTTTTGCTGGGAGAGAGCAATCTGCTGGAAAATAATCAAGGCCGTCTGGCCAGGACATCACTATGGTAACTCCATAGTGACCCACCACTGCGTAGGATTAGAGCTATCTGTAGATTAATTAGGCTGACTGCCTCCCATCACTCTATCAGTGGACTTCACTCTGGCTGCTGGTTATACAGTGACACATTGATTGGGTTGGTTCCCCTCTTCCTCTGTAGCGGTAGGACAATTCACAAATCAATTGTTTATTTGAACAACACTCTAAAGTGAATGAGTTGAATTAGTTTGTGAACAGAACTGAATCAAAATGTTAAACCACAGCTGGGGGCTGAATGGTTGGTTGGTGCTCTGTACAGTTCAGAGTGAATGAAAGGGCTGTACAACGGTGAATTTAGAGAGGTTGCTTTGAATGAATTCACTTACATTTCATCAGTCAAATTCTTGAAGTTCTGTCCTTCAGATCAGTATCAGTAAAAAAAAAAAAGTGGAGTGAGCCACTAATTCTTTCAATTTTTTTTCTCATCAAAAAGGCAAGTCACACGTCTCTTCATTAATATGTTATAATTATTTTATAGGCCTGTAATTCAAAACTAATTAGACAATCATTAATTTAAGTTCATAATTACATTGGTAACACTTTTTGTCAAGACTTTTTCTCAGTTTAATCTTACTGTGCTCCATAATCATTTCTAGTATCCTCATTGAAAAATGTTACACCTCAGTTAATTTAGTGATTTGCAAATCAATGATAAATTAATTCTAAATAAATTATACATTTATTTATTATCAGACATATAGTACAATAACTACTACATTGCACCTGTATTATATACAAGAACCATATTTACAGTGATAACATAATCATTTCTATGCTGTAATCTTAAGCGTTACTTGGCCTTGAAGAAAAGACTCTAATGGCTGGTATTGTGTTGCCTTGTGTGCTTCATGGTGAAGCTGTGTCCAGCAGTACTGCTTTGTTGTCACATCTGTCCAATTAAGTGGGAGGTGAGTAAAATGTAACTATAGTTTACAACAGGAGGAGAAAGCACTGCATGGTCCTAATGGCTCGTACGACAGGTACTCTTTACTTGGGCAGGTGAAAGTACAAAATACAAAATCCAGGAGGTCTTGCTAGATATTTGTCTTTATTGGGTGCAGACAACCATGGAAAAACCTTAGGCACTCCATCTTCAGAAATAATGTAGTGAATTTATTCTTTGAGCAGAGGCAATCAAGCAAAAATGAAAACTGTAAAATGTAACTATAGTCAATATGGTTAGAAAATGTGCAAAAATTACTAGTCAAAGGTTTCTTTCAATATAATCTAACATTTAAGAGACTCAGTCGATTTCCTGACATCCCAAGTCCATTCCTTGAGAAGTTTCAAACTGATACTCTGCTGAGAAAAATAAAAACTACAAATATAGATTCAGAGCATCTTATTTTGACCAAAAAATTACCCCTCAGTGGCTATTAAGATTTATGTGTTCTTTACACACCTGCAGCTGCTTCACAGAGACAGCCTCCCGTTGCTGCCAACAACCACTATGCTTCTTGAATTCAGATGTATCGCCTGATGGTTTCATACCTGCAGTAATATTTGAACTCATCACTATACAATAGTATGCATTCAACTTCTCAGTATCAGAATAAGATGAGTCACTTGAAGAAAATGTTATGTTTATGAAAAAAAAGATGACCAAAAACATATTAAGATACTATTTTTGCTTGTTCTCTCATCTTTGGGAGACCTCAAAAAATAAATGGTTGTTTAAAAATATATTTTTTTAAAAATGTATATATAGCAAATAAATGCTGTTTAGTCCACAAGCACAACACTCCTTCTTCCGTAGGTCAGCTAATTTACTCTGGTAATTAAAACCTGCTCAGTACATAACACACACAGTGCCCTACTTTGTAACATATGATGTGTAAATTCATGTCACCAGTAGTTGTATAATTTGTTTTGCCAGCTGCAGCTGGAGTCCTCTGTGGATGTACTTCAGTAAGTGTACACTACCTCTGCACGGCATTGTAGCCACTCTGGACCACTGACCATCACTGGTAGCTGATCAAGCCACTTTATCAGCTTTATCAGGTGCTGTGCTGTTTCACAGGGGTTGGGTTGGGTTGGGTTGGGGGGAGTGAGGGGAAGGGGGTTGTTTTCTTTTTTCACTTCATGCTTTGGTAGCCACGGCTTTGTTGACCAGGGTCTGTCTGTATGTGTACTTTGGGCTTGACATGAGGACAGTGCAGGATCAGTGGGAGAATCAGTGGAACAGAACTTGACAAGAGAACATGAAGGTTCCCTCTGGAGGAGGTTAGACAAAGAAAGACTCTTTCTCTTTAGGGGAAACATTTCATTCAGTGTTTGTTTGAGCCGCTGTTACTACTTCTTGAACCTCAGATGAGTCCTGATACATGATTGCAGATGGCCTCTCAGAAGAATGATTGCCAAAGTATTTATTCATTTATCCTTGAATTTTGATATTGAAATTTGAGTTTTTGAGGTGATGCCTGTCTGGTTGTCACCCAGATGGACAAAAACCTTTGGTATTTTGTTCTCACACATACAATGACATCTTGCTTAAAGGGAAACTCCACCTATTTTACATGTTAAAGTCAATTAGCTAGTCAGGAGGAATACTATACAAACTGCAAAACTGTTGTATGATGTCTCCTGTGGCTCTGGAGTGAGATTTATTTAAGTCTGAGAAAATTATTGGTGACATCGCTTTGAGACAAATGTTTAACAGAAAGCCTGCATTACAAACTTGGGGTGTGGAGTTTGAAAGACAGTGGAGGTCTAACAAAACAAGCTACAGTACTGCGTAACATTATGTGAAGTGTAAAATCCCAGGTGTTTGTATTTTGACTGTATTGCAGAGCCTCATAATCAAAATATCTCAGCCTCTGCTGCATTGATTTTGACTAGGTTTTTCAGTCCCTGACAAGTCCCCCAATTTATGGCATTTCAATACTCTTTTATAAAGCACTTAAAAGGTTTTGGCCACCAACATAAATGATTTTATTGGCTGCCAAAGACGTGACAGGGCTGTCAAAAAGATCAAGAAATGAGCAATTAAAATCCTTTATGCATCAGTTTTGTTGTGGTTTAATTTGTTTGGCCAGTGTTCTATGATAGCAAGCAGAGGATGCTAAAATTAATAGTAGCATCTCATAAACAGAAGATGAATGAGAGGCGTTGTACAACTCATCAGCACTAAACTCTCCTCAATGGAGAAAGAGAGGCACGAGAACAAGCAGAACATCTATTTTGCCATAACACAAACATTTTTGTTTTTGAATTTTTTCCTGCAACAATTAGATTCAAGTCTATAAGATGTTGTCTCTCACACTCTTTTATTAAGTGAAAACAAGCTTTTGCAAATATAAGAGGGAAAATGGTCCTCTCTCAGATCAATCATAAAAAAAGGTTTTTAGACAATCAGGGAAAGTTAAACTTTATTCTTTGAAAATTGACTAGATATAGTTATGTTTAAACACATATCTCATGTTAAAGCTTAAATAAATGTATACACACACAAATTAATCATCCACATATCAAAATTGTGTAAAATAGGGGCCACAATGTTGATATTAGTCTTGATACTGATAAGAAAGTATTAAGCTTGCAAATGTACGATGCAGTTCACTCCTAATTTGGGAATCTTTTGGAATTATACTATAAATAGCAACATGACCATGTTTCTCCTCATCAAGGGATTTTGTAATATTCCATTGTGACTGCTTCTGTCTGGTAGAGCAGGATCATTACTAGTTTCATATTCAAACGATGATTACCTTTTGAAAGTTTACTGACGTGCTCTGACTACACAAACACTGTGAACATTGATGTGTGTGTAAATATAATCTGCTCTGCAAACCCAGAGTTGTCACTTGGCTGCAGGATCCTTTGCATGGCTGGCAGTGTCACTGTGTGAGATGGCTGCTGTTGTGATGGGTAGTTGATTATGGCTCATCTGCCTGCCAGCACCCTCAATCAACATCCACAACTAAAGGGATGAGGAAGAAGTATGTTTATTTCAGCCTGGATTCTGTAAATGCCAGTGTGGAGATATAAGCCCCGTGCCTTATTTCTAAGCTCAACTTTCTCTGCTTTCTCTCTCCCTGACTCTTTCTTTCATGCTCCTTCTCATTCTCTCCCTGTCAGCTTTCTACTCCACATCCCCTTCCTCAGTCCCTCTGCCACAATCAGAGAGAAATGTTTATGAGCCAAGCTTGAAATCGTGACCCAAGCCACCCTGTCCCGCGTCTCCGTCACCTGATGTATTTTTCTCCAACCTCCTGTCTCTGTGCCAGAGTCAAATTGGCCAACCCTTAACATCTCCTGCAGCCCCAATAGACAACCTCCTCCCTCTCCCCCTAGCCTGGCTCAACCCAGTCTGCCAGTCTGTTCTGCTGTTCTGTGCTCTGCACGCTCCAGTGCGCTGTCGGCTGGTGACAGGCTATTTGGGATTTACCCACTGCTGCTGTGCCTGTCTCTTCATCTGCAGCCTTTCATGGCAGTAAAAAGCAGTCTCTCCTCCCCCTCATCCTTTTCCTCCCCCTCTTCTCCCTTCTCTCTTCCCCCCCTCACCCTTCAGCTCAACTCATTCCACCATCCTCCCACTGCCCCCTCCCCTCTCTCCCGCCATCTCTGCTCCTAATCCCATCCTCCTAAAGACTGTAATTGAGCAGTGCGGCGTGCTGGGATTAGGACTGTTATTGGGGGTATTATCATTGCAGGAGAAATTTGGGTGAAAGTGTGTGCAACTGGAATCTACTGACACTCAGATGCAAGCAGATGGTGGGGGAATGTGGGGTGTAGTGAAAAGGGAGGGAGGTGAGTATTCAGAGGCAGGGTCTTCTGAGGGAACTGCCGTCACTGGACCCCTGTTCTGACAAGGTCGATCTCCAGGTCACCGCTGATATCCAACAAACTGACAGAAAATCCATAAAACCATAACGCTTAAACAATAAAACATCAGCTCATACAGCCCAATATGACATCAGATCACTGAACAATGATGGACATGTAGTATTCTCCATATAGTATCTAACATTTGGAATTACATTTCACCAGAACCATGAGGGCCATTTGAGTGATTGATAGCTTTAATAGCAATCAGTATGAATCTATGGCATGCCAGCTGATCTGCTGCACGCTGAGGAAAAACTTATGGCCTGGCATGACTGGGTGTGTGTTGGAGATTTACTGGTTGGCGAGTAACAGTGCTGGTTGTTTAGATGTGTTTGCCAATTCCTATTGATCAAGTCTCTGGCCCTTGATCCTGTGTTGCGGGGCAAGCCTCTTTTTTATCCTCCATCAGGAGATAAGATAAAAGAGACTACACAGGAAGACTGATATCAGGAGACTTTTCCCTTGTTCCCTGAGTTAATTGAGGGATTTGCCATGACCCAGATGAATATTGATTCCTAATGGAAACCGGACTTCAATTGGTGAGTAGGTGAAGCAGCCCATTGAAGCAGTCAATGAAAAAGAGAGTGCTGATATATCGGGCAACACCCCAACTGGTGAAACGTTTTTCATACTATAAGATGTGAACTGTACATTTGCGTTGAAGTGTGCAAGTTTTTGATCGGCCAAGTTGTCATGCGGCCAGCATGAGGTGGGATGTGTATTGAAACTCTTTAGGATTTAAAAAGTCTCGCAAACTGCTGTGGAATCATCAAGTTTATTTCCCTGTACTTTGTAAGCTGCTTAAGTCCTGTGCCAGCTTAGCATTGCCATATTAACATCAACCAGTGAGACAGCTCTGACAAGCTCCCTTCCTCCACAGTTGCCTCCTGCTCCTACTGCCTGACTGGCAGAGGAAAAAAAAAAAACGTCTTATGAACTGACACACGCAACCACATGAATACACATTAGCACACGCCTTTTGCCACACACACACACAAACACTTAAATACACATTAAGCAGACATGGTTGTACTTTACAACCGAAGCTTTGCATTTTGATATCAAACAACACTTGTACAAGCTATGTTTGCCAAAAGAGGCTTTTTTACTTACCTCAATGATGAAAAAATGTAGCTGAGGTATGTAGATTTAATGATTGACAAAGCTTAATGTCATTTTACCAGCTGATGAACGCCATTTGCCTACCCTCATGTCCCTGGCTGGATTCCCTGTTTCCTCACCGCTGAATTTGTACTCCTCTGCCAATTTTAATGTAGGGATGTGGAAAGTGAGGATTATGAAGTCACTGTTAAGCAAACAGATGAACATAACACATTTTAATGAATTAAGCTATTAATTAATGACATGTCATGTAAGTAGTTAGCATTACATCATCTTATACGATGACTTTGATGCGTGTGCTTGTTATGTAAGGTTAGCTGCTGGACGGTCACTGTATTAACTAGCCTTGCTTATGTGTTATCATGTGATAAGAGGCAGTTTTAGTATGCTGTTGTAAATACTGTTGTGATTTGGTCAGAGTCTGGGAATGATGGCTAGACCTTTAAAATAACACATAATTGTGCCTATTGTTGCAGGCTGCCAGATTTTGGTAACACAATGGTAGCAGCCATTTATATAAAAGACTGAGAGTCACAGTAACGTGTTCGTACCAACAGTCTGACACTTATGAGACTGTGGAGTGCAACTTTCTCTTGATCTGTGTGTCAGTCTCAACAAAGCAAAACTGACAAAATATGTTAGATGTCTTTCAGGAGGTGTTTTACACTTTTAGCAGATGTTCAGACTAAATTAAATTGTGTTTCACAGAGTGCAATTATAGTGTATGTCAGGTGTGTGTCAAGGGAGAAGTGTTGGGGATGAATACTTTAACAAAACGGTATTACCTTTGTTCAAACTAAGTGAAAGTTACTGATTGGGTTTTTGTCAGTTTGTCTGCAGGTAGAATTTGTCACG
Source organism: Thunnus maccoyii (assembly GCF_910596095.1). NCBI lineage: Eukaryota > Metazoa > Chordata > Actinopteri > Scombriformes > Scombridae > Thunnus > Thunnus maccoyii. The sequence continues at coordinate 25,023,761 of NC_056538.1, read as the reverse complement.
TTTCTGGCGCTCTCAGGTGCATTGCTGGTACGTTGGGCTCATGGATATCCAAATTTGACAAGGATTTAGAAGGGAAAGAACAAAAAAACACAGTTCTTATGTTTTCATATAAAGGTACAGTTTCCCTCTACATCAGGACATGAGTAATTTCTCTCCACTGAGACATAATGTGAACATGGGATGAGCTTCAGCTTATGACAGGTCCAGCCTTTTGTCTCCTATCCAGTCACTGACTAAATTTAACATGCATAAGCCTCTTACCACTACAGAGACAAACAAAATGGACTTTTATTGGTTATTTCAAAACAAAGGTATTGTTATTATTGCGTAAAAGAGTGTGCCTGCAAAATTATGTTTTCCTGTCAGACTGATTTCTGAGGCAGTGAGAAGCAATACATTTGGAAAGTGGAAATGTAATTCTATTCATGACACTCTATATTCTAACATTTATATTATGTGCCAGGCTTGTTTTCCTCTGGAGGTTCTGTAGTCTTAAAGCCTTCTGTTTTCATGATAAAGACCTTATAATGGTATAAAGAGTTCTCTACATTTTCATATTGCCTTCTACCAACAATTTGCTCTTTTTAAGTTATTCCTATAGCCCACATTTTTAACATAAAACCAAATATGCACCACAGACCCCATCTTTTCTCAGCGAATTATGATAAGGAGAACGGAACCCAGGGTTGGTGTGTAATTTATAATATGCAATGTATGATTTGTCTGGGTAATGAGAACAGAGCTCTTTTCTAAGCTGTTCCACCCACCATATGCCCTGATTGATTAGAGCCTGGCAAAACAAACTCAGTGGATTCATGCCTGCGTTAATGCTCTGAACCCCAAGCTTGAATATTAACCTAGATGTATTACAACATAGTATTCACCTTCTTGTGCCTTATAAATCACAGAGTGGGCAGAGATTACAGTGAGCGTGATACGGGTGTGATCAGGGTCAGCCCATTTTCTCCTTTTTCTCTCTTGTTTCTCTTCCTTCTCTGTCTGACTCCCTTTCTGCTGAGACAGTAGGAGCATGTCAAAGACAGACCACAGGGTGGGGTAGGAGGACACATAACCAGCCATATGTCTTCACTCTGCAACACAGCAGCCATGGGGGGAAATGGGAATACTGCCTAATGCATCACACAGTTTGTGTACAAATGGACACTCAGATCTCATTTGTTAACCTTTGTTCTCAGAAGCTATTTCAACCTTTGTATCGACCCTAATTAGTAGATAGCAATATTACTGATTATGGGATTATGTTCATGGACTGTTTTTTCTTGGATAAAGGTTTACTTTTTCAGTCTTTAGTGTCATATTTTTTGTAGAGGAAAAACAGTATTCACGATAGAGAAAATTAATCACATGTATGATAAAACCCAAAAGACATGCATTAATACTTAATAGGTCTTGATAACCATATGCATTGCTTTTGTTTAACAGTATAACCCATGTTGTACTGCCTCAGGGTGCAGTATAGTGTGTGGGCCCTATACTGCACCCTGAGGCTGTATTGTAGGTGAGTAATTGGGGTGCAAATGTAAATGCTGGATTTAGGATTTAGGAAGCAGTTCAGTTATGGGCTCATGCTGAGACCTTTAATATTCAACTGGAATATCAGTTTGACATAAACTTGCATAAAATTGACAAGAGACATATTAACACAGTCAGTCCCTAGGGAAAACAGAAAAAGGGCTGAACAATGCACTCCCCCCCCCCCACCCCCCAAACACACACACACACACACACACACACACACACACACACACACACACACACACACACACACACATACAAAAAAAAGAGACAGGAAGACAAACAGTTTCCCCGATCAGCATGCTACATTAATGTAATTTAGAGATGAGTAACAGCGAGAAACAGACAGCATATTATCAACTAATGGCTTTGGTTTTGCAATCCATCTAATAGAAAATGTGCATGCTGATATAAATAACATTACTAACTGTGCTTTGAAAAAAAATATATATCCAGAGCAAAGGAATGATCATGAAACATCAAATGCAAAATACACTTCCTTCAATGAAATGAATGAATTGGGTCATGTTTAGCCATCCTGTTTAAATTGGACAGAGACACATAAAGTGTAGAAATGAAAGACAGACAGCTTGCATTAAAGCTTAGACTTGCTTTCAAGCAGTTGCCAGGTGAGTGACATGACACAGACAGCAGACATCAAAACAATAGCAGCAAAGCACGGTTTGTGTGCATATGTGTGTGTGTGTGTGTCTTTACAGCACTCAGATTTATCAGTCAACAATAGAGATCCCCTGAGTATTACTGAGTGACATATTTTATTGGTTCCTTACTGCAGCTTTCTGTTTTCCGAGGATCATCTAATACTATGGTCTACTGCTGTCAAATGTTGAGAGCAGTGTTTAAAATCTTACTGATGAAGGCGTTTTATACTTAGTGATCATATTTACATTTTACTTCCTCTGTCAGGAGTCCATGTATTTTCTGTAAAATTGTGCTACGCAGCAAATTGTTTTAGTTTTTTTTTTTTGCAGTTGGCAGCATAAAATGCTGCTTTCTACTTTTGTTCCAAATTGCAACTATAGCTAACAGTGGAGAAAAAAAAAGCCTCAAGATTTGCGAAGGCCATACTGTAACATAAAAAAGTTGTTTCACTGGAGATAAATTGCCAGAAATGTGTTTTTTTCCCTGGCAGCAATATGAAATTCTGCAATATGTATTCTAGTTTTCTCTCATTTTAGGATCCAGCAATCAGCATTATCAGTTGCTCTGCACCAGGCTACCATTAAAAAGGGAAAGGTAAAAATACAGAGTTGCACATTAACAAGAAGGAATGAGATGTAAGTTCCACAGCCTGGCTTTGAGCCCGCAGCAGTGAGGATTCCTGAGAATGAGGGTCTGAGTCTCTCTTGGTTATTATTGTGCCCGTCCTCCCAGGATGGGAGCTGGTGGCAGGAGCTGCTCAGAGGTAAAGAGAAACTAACAGGATTAACAACTCCATCCCCCACTCAGCCACTTTGGCCCTCACATTGCATATAAGAGGCCATTTCTATGGTAATGCACTGTTTACATGAATGGGAAAAAAATATTATTTGCCATTTTAGCCATAAAAGCAAAGACAAATTATGTGTTTTTCTACTTTACCAGATTCCTATCAGCTTTGTTCCTGAATCTGGTTTTCCAATGGAAAACAAATTGATGTCCACACTCTTGATAAAACAGACCCCCAGGATAGTAAATAACTGGAGTACAATCTCACTCCCATCTCAGGATGCTCTCCTTCATACCAGCTTTGTATTCATTCATTCATATTTCTCAAATAAGACATTTTTCTTCTCAAGAGGGTTTACTTAGCATATTTATAATAGCCGAAGAGCTAAAATAATGAACATCTAATAGACTTCTTCATGCATGACAATTCTCGGGAAACCCCGGTATACACAGATGAGCTGGGGCATCAAAGGGAAAACATTCCAGCAGGGTTTCTACTCCTGGTCATACATTCCTGTCCAAACAATGTATTTTTAGAGTGTTGGTGAGCCAAATCTCAATAATATATTGTGGGTATTTTTTTGTTTGTTTGTTTGTTTGTTTTGTTTTGTTTTTTTCTTTTGTTGTTTTCCACCTATTTGCATTTCTCTAACATCCAATTATCTGGTAGGAAGTGATTCGCCAGGCTAATCTGTGCAATAAGAGTAGTAGCATTACTAGCTGTCACTCCCATGCCTCTAGAGTGTATCACTACAGTGTATCTAGAGAAGCTGAGAGCTCAGGCCAGCCATCTTAATTTCTTCTCTACTCTGGACTACAGTTTAAAGGTCCAGTACAATAGTGTTTGACTTGTTTCTGCACAAAACAGGTGGTTTGTTTTTTTCCACATTTTTCCATCATTGTTTCTTACCTGTATTTTAGTTTAAGACTCTATTTAAAATTGTAAAAATGTTCCAGCATCTTTGATGGACCTGAGGAAGCACCTGACACCTGCTACATCTTAAATGATTTCACTTTATAAACGTTGAATCTGTGTGAAATATCTTTGCAGTCGGTTTTGTCAGAGGTCACAGAAGATTGTTCACCTACTTAATTAGATCTCTGTGTCCTAACAGGAAGGTTTAATTAATTAAACTACCCACGTTGTTTGACCTTAAGTTGTCCTTCAATGGATATTGAAATACGAATATGAAAATGAAAGAAGCACCTTGCTGTACAGGAATTCTTTTGTGATTTTGGAGAGGTCTGAGTGTATGCCTTCACTGAGTAAAGCTACAATAATTTGTTCTTGCTTGTATGTGTTATAAGAGGTGGTCTGTGCTGCCATAAATACATATGCAATGTCAAAACAAACAATAAAATTTCAAGGTGCTGCCTGATCTATGTAAATACATCCTCAGCTGCACCACTAAACCCACTTTAGTGCAAGCAGGTTCTTTTGGAGCTATGAAATTACCAAACAGATGCAAGCACAAAACAATCACTTGTGTCTGATGAAAATGTTTGGCGCTTCCACGGCTTTGCACCATTAGAAGCTGTTAGAGGCCATTGTGTCCTGTACTGTTTTGCGTATAATAACAAAAATATTTTCAGTGTCACGGATAACATAATCTCGAATGAAGTAGCTCCAGAATAAAAAAAAAAGTTTTTCTAGACTTTTTTAAAATTTGTGATCTAAATCTAGATTGATTAATACAACTGTTCTATGAGCAGTTCAGTCCTCATATACATACTCACTTGCAAGATGTAAATGTTAAGCATATTCATGGGCTACAAGGAAATTTGATATTCTTCACTACGTCGTGAAACACAATGACATTCTGTGCCATATTTGAATGCATGCAGTAGTGTGCATTGACAGTGTTTCTACCTGTTATGATTTTATTCTGAATGAGTGTTTAGACAGTCTGCATATTGGTTAAACAAGCCCAAGGGTTTAACTGGTTGGCATTTCTCCACATAGAGGAGAGACTGGTGAGTTGGCTGCTGTCATGTCTGTTAATAAAGACATCACATCCAATGGGCACGAATGCTCCCGTCCTTGGTTGGCATGACAAATAATACCATTAACCCTACATCCCAAAGCAGCCATTTTGATTGATGTGCAAGCAAAAGTGAATGGAGCGTGTGTGTGTTCATGTGTGTGTATTTAAACCCACAGTGGTCTTTATTGCTGTGACCTTTCTGGTCTGTATGCAGCTGGTCAGCATTCCAATTAAAAAAGGAAATGTTGCATGTGACGATTATGGCGTTGGAGCTTGGATCAGATTTTTGTATGATGTCTCCACAGATTTACAGAGCAGCTTTACTGCACACACATGGGGTGCCCATGATATATCACCAGGTGGCAGCATTTATGTACAGAATAAGCAGAAGCTGCAGTGGATCTGAATTCCTGAACTCAACTCTATTAGACAGTTATAGCTTGGCGAAGACATGGTATAGGATTTTGCACATTTTATATTAGAAATTTAAATTCTAATTTCTGAGGACGAGGTACCCCGATGTCTCATAATTAAAAAATGGAAGACATTTAATGTGGATAAAAATTTAATGGCTCATTCATAATTTACAACAACAGATGGGCATTCTGGCACATGGGATTGGATGCATGTGAAATGCTGTCACTTTTCAGGAGATGCTGTGTGCTTTGTATGATTATAAAGTGATGGGGTCATTTGGTTTTGTTTACCCAGAAAATTATATACTGTCTCAGTAAGAACAGAAGATATTTTTGACTGTGTAAATGTGCAGCTGCTGAAGGTCAGCGGTCACTTAAGGCACTATGATGGAAACCCTTGCACACACACACACACACACACACACATACAGTATGATGGTCACATTGATACAGCAGTTAAAGGGGATGTGCACTTCTTATCTGGCACCAGTAAGTTGTCCAACTCTCTTGAGCTTCTTCCTGTGGAACTCAGCCCAGCAGTTACTTTCTTATTTACTCATTTAATTGATGAAGACACACTCGGCAGTAGCGTTAAATGATTTAAAATGTTAGTGAGTGAGGTGCTAGATAGCAGTGTAAGTTAATTTCAGTCTTGCTCTTAGATCATGTGTAACTGAATCTCCAATTCCAAAATGACAGATGCCCTCACACGTTTATTATCGTTTTTACCAGTAGAACGGGTGATTTGTGTGCACTTGTGGCCTTCCAGATCTTTGTATGTCACCATTAAAACTGTCATTAAACAGACTGCCAATTACACATCTCCTGCGTTTCACCCCTTTCAGCTCCACCAACCCCCCTTCAGATTGCCCTTCAGTCGGTAAATGCTGTGTGACCCACAAGCACTGAACAGCACTGAACGTGGATCTGACTGTTTTAAAAAAGGAAATTATAGTCAGAACTCTCTGGACCCAAATCGGATTTGAGTGATGATGATTTGACTTACGGCAAGACATGCTGAGAAGTCTTTGTGTCCTGTGCTGCATGTGTGTGTGCGTGTGTTCATTCTCGCTCACACACACTTAAAATGTGTGATTTGTGGGACTGATTGCATTAGGTGCTAGAAGTTAGTCCCTGTGGAGGAGCCACATGCTTGTTGTACCCCAGCTGTAGCTGAGATCTAATATTCCTCCACCAGCACCATTATGTCCTTGATGGGCCAAACCCAATCTTCTGCTTCTTTGTGTCTGCCCGGCAGGGTTGAGAACAGAGAGTAACATTGTGTGAGGAAGCACATTGTATGCAATATTCATTTGTTATGAAGTAGACTTGCAATACTGGCTGTAAGGAAACTTCAAGTCAAGATCTCTCTGTTTCCTATACTGGCATGTGGGCTTCTGAGAAGCAAGAGAGGTCAGACACCAGTCTGAAGAGTGACACTTTAAAAGATTACTAAGCCAGAATGTTGGTATTACAGTAATCGCACTCATGCTTTTTTCTCATCTTATCTACTGGGGTAGACAGCTAGCCTCGCAGTCACGGCTTTGTTAATTTTCTCAGCTCAGAGGACAGGGGTACATCAATTTCTGTGTGTACAGTAGTTGATGTGTAGCTGATGTTTCGCCCGAGGCATTTTGCAGCAATTGTTGCAAAGGCATGGTGTGGTGTGGGTGGGCCAGACAGAGGGCACTATTGTTACCCTTCTTGAAATAGGCGCAGTGAAAGCCTCCATTAGTCAGCATTCAAGTTCTGTTCAATATCTCCATCTACCCAAACAGCAGACCTGACAAACAGAGAAGCATTGCCCTCACCCTGCACACATCACTCATATTTAATATGCACGACCATGCCAGATGGTGTTAGTGCAAGCTATATTCCTTATTTAGGATTAATTCTACAGCTGTTGCATTTGTTTAGCATATAATGAAAAGTCTCTGTCTATTTTAAGAGACACAGTCCTTTCTGATCCCTCTGTATGCTGCTGTTACAGAGGAGAAATTGGCCTTTTCAGTGTGCAATCTTACTTCATTGTCTCTGCTGATTTCCATTATTGTCATCAATTCATAAGCAGTTAGGAGGGTGCCATGTTAGATTGACAGTAGCAAGTGGAGAAGCAATTAACACAAACAGCTGGTTAGAGAAAGAGACGGGGACTGTATCATCCATGAGGGACAAAAAAAATTGTCAGTGCAAATGTTTCTTCATGAAGGGGCAATTGATACAAGTTACTATACAACATTACATATTACATTTTAGTATAGAAAATAGTAGTCGTTGTAGTATATTCCTAAAAATAGAGCCTTCCTTGTTTGACTTGTGCATCCCTGCACAGATGCTTGATTGATAGAGTGTTTCAATTGTGGACATATTTTTCAAAAGCAATTATTACAACACACAGAGAGATAAGAGATAAGAGAGATAAGATTTTGTATTGAAATTAACTTCTCTAGTATGGTGTTTAATTAGTCTGAAAACCGGCGCACATAAAAACCAGGCCCATGCACTTGATACAAGTACACAGAACAGTATCCGCAAGTGGAAAAGCATCCTCGCGAGGGAGCATTTCTGCTCCACATGCACAAATGTGTCCCGCAAGCAAGCAATTTATCTGCTTTTTTCCTATCCAGACCACATCAGAGAGATTAGAAAATTTTACTCTACAAAGATATTGTGTGATTGTATTTCAAAAGGTAAAAATAACCTTTATATCTTTGTTTTTAAGTGAGAAAGAGGAGCTCTACATGGCCATAACAAATGAAATAGAGAGACATGGAATCGTTTTAATGACTTTCAGGTGTCTTCTTGGTAATCTAGCCCAGATTTGACAAGTCTAAGTCTAGTGGTTTTTGATTTAGACCTGGTCTAATGTGGTCTGGATAGAGAAATATCAGTGAAATCACCTTTTTTTCTGTTTTCATAAACAAATAAATGTTTCACAAATCTGAAAGTGGGTTTAAACAGCGTAAAGGCTTTTGCTAAGATGTCTAACACTTTTTTTATCAGTGTAAGTGGTGACAAAATGGAGAATCAGTCGCTGAATATTATTAATTATTTTATTAATTATTTATTCCCTTTGTTCTCTCTTGCAACTGCCTGTTTTTGATGGTGTTAGTCATCAAACCAAACAGTTAATCAAAGGCCATGGTCAGTATTCAAAGTGACCAATCAAAGGAGTGGACTGTCTATTCCATCCCTGCCTCCAAAGTCTCACAAGTCAACTTGACGAGTGAACGAGTGTTGAGCAGTTGCAAGCGTGTAGGGAGGGTAAAAAGTTGCATTCATCACAGCCCCGTGCTTGCGGGACCGCATTTGTGCACGCAGAGCAGAAATGCTCCCTTGCGTGGATGCTTTTCCGCTTGTGCACTCGTATCACGTGTATGCCACTGGTTTTTATGTGCACAGGTTTTGAGACTAATTAAACGCCATACTCTAGCTTTGGGTGGAAGGCAGGTTAAGAGATCGACTTATAAATCATTGGACTGTGGGAAAAAAGACGAGTCCCTCTAACTACTAGACAGTGAACAAAAACATACTGTAACTAAATGCAGTTGTATGCACATTGTGTCTTCTTAAAGCAAACTCCACACTCATCCCATTTTCAGAGTGATAATATACAAGTATACTCTGTATTTAATGTTGGTAAGAGTTGTTTTATGCCCTACAGTTGTTTTTTTATCTTTTTGCTGGTCATGTATTTGAAGATTTTTGAAATAAGCATTTGCTCTCTAAATGAGACAGGCCATTGTATTCTATCAAACATTTATAGGCAATGGTTCTGGATAAAATATTGGGTTATTTGAATGAATGGTGAGTTGAGCAGTTTCCCCTAATACTTACTTTGTTGCCATGGCAACGGTTCTTTCTGGCAGTACAACAAAGGCTATTGAAGATAAATTGCCCATTTGCCACATGTTGGCTCTTTTGCCATATGTGCTCATTTCTGACACCAGATTTATGTGCTCATATGAGAAGCAGTTAAGACACGATTTCTTTATAGTGAGGTGCAGATTCATTTCAGCAATGACCTGCTTGTTTACCAACATCTGCTTAATTAACCTCCTGCCTTGGCTGCAGAGTAGCTGCCCTAACAGACTACTGAATGCCATCTCCAATCCAGGACAGCTGCCAACTGGCCGGCAGGTGACCACATAAACCACTGGACCCAGGACAAGATTGATCACCCCAATATCATCTCAAATTCAGATGTGTGAGATAATAGCTACTGGATGCCCCTAATAGGCAGCAGGCTATATTTGGGAAAGCATCTCCCACTGGGTCATTTAGAGTCCACCAGGTTCAAACATGGCAGCTCTATGGCCAGATGTTTGATAACTGACTCACTTCTTCTGCCAAGTTCCTGAACAACAATAACCTTAAAATTAATGTTGAATTGGCACAGTGAGTCCAAATATAAATACATTTTTATGATATGTCTATAGGCCTTTTCAAACCAATGTTAGTATCTTACTCCATACCTATCTTAAAGAAAAATGCAGGTTTTTGACAACCTGCATTTGACTTGTGTCGTTTTAGCCAACATTTCTGATAACATGACTCACATACGTCATTGCTGAGACCTGGGGATGCAGCAGCTTTACCAGAAGGGAGTCCAGCTGGGCAAGGAACATGAACGATCAAAGGAACGAATAATATGTAAAAAATCCTCCAATTTTTCCATATTTGGTTAGAAGAGGCAGACGTACAAAATGTCACCCAGTCTGCCATGTTGAAAATTTACATTTGATTTTGCCAACTTCCTGCTTCAACTTTGACCTATTGTAGTTTCAGATATTGTGCATGCATACAGGTTTTCTATGCAATAGAGATTATAACTGGCATTTTGGGTACTGTCATACCTCCTAAAAGTAATGCATAAATGCTTGAAATATCTAAATGGTTATAAATTGCTATTATGGTGATAAATTGTTGTAATATCTATTTTAACCAAGGAATGAACATATATATAAATTGTAACCATATCCACTTTCATATAATTATAGAGAGACTTAAGTAACATCAAGTTTTAAATCAGTTCAAATTAAAACATGTGTAACATGATGGGTGGTGTTGATGAAGGGGTTCATCTGACAAGGCTGTGGGGCATACATCAGACAAAACAGGTTGGGAAATACTATAGATAACATGGCTAAACTGGGGGTTTGTTTACACTGTGTGATCATCTGCTTGTGTTCTTATCATGCTGGACTGTGATGTCAGTGAGTCTCCACGCTTCAAGAATTTAAAAGGTGTTAATGCACCTATCATGAATGGTGGCCAACATACTTGTTAATTTATTTCTTGGATTTCACAGTTTATACAAACTTGCTAGCTACACTTTTTTCATGAATTAGACCCACTGGGTGATCATCACATCACATGAAAGATTGTGTTGTTTTGTGTAAAATCCTCTTTTTTCCTTTTGTGTTCCACTGCTTTGTTTTGTATAGTTTTTTCGATGTTGTAAAACCGATTTTTTAAATTTTCCATCATCGTCTTTGTCAACTACTGTTTTTTCTTTGGTCTTTCCATTTCTAGTTTTCCTTAGTGGCATGAGGCTAACAAACAAATCAAAGCTGTGGTAAATGTTTATGTAAAAACATACTTGAATGTGTTTCATTTTTCAGTCTGTTTTGAGTATTTTAGCTTTGCCGTCCTAACATGCTTAACAACAGGGTTTGGCTCAATATTTTATTTTATTTTGATTGATCGGCTGGTTGGTTGATTGGATGATTGAATTCAATTGAATTCCCTGTCTGATGGAACGGTTCAAAGACAGATTGCAGCAAAGGACTGGACATTGTCAAGTTCAGTGATGTTAACTCTATTTTCTACTCTCTGCTCTTTGTTATTTCATTTGGCCTCATCAGGCTGTCTGGAAGGTCCAGATGAAAGTCATTAATTTCAAATTTGAGACCACGTTTCTCTCATAGGAAAATGTGGCCTATCAAATTTAGGTTTATTTAGCAGTCACTTGCTTCAAATAGAAGAATTCTGAAAAAGCAGGATCGAACTGAAATTAAAATGCGTGTTTTTTTGCTACAGCAATATACGTCAATCTCTATAAAATGTTGATGTTTTGTGTCCTCATTTGAGATACAAAGGGAAATATTTACATTTTATAATTTTGGTCTTACTAATGCACCCCATCTGTGCATCTACCAGTATATTTATTTTAAGCTTTTTTTCTGAACATACAGAACAGGAAGGGTGGTTGTATTTAGATCACCGGTGAAGGGAAACGTTGCTGTCACAGTAGCTGGTTTGACTGATTGAATGAAAAGGAAGAGTAAACTTGATTATTAATGCTTTCATATTGATTTCTAATATTGCAAATATTTAGCAAATATATGCAGCTTTTTGTGGTTCATCCACTTTTTTGAGTCTGGCTAGACTTAATGGCTAATGTCATCACGTTTCCCACAGACCAGACTTCCAGCCACGCAATAGGAAGGTATTAGATGGTATGACAAATCACATTTGGCTTCTAATCATGAAATATTAAAAACAGCTAAGTGATTATTGAGAAATTATACCATACGCAATATTCACTTCATGTGCTGGGATTATATAAAAATGGTTTATTGATGTCATTTAAGCCCCCCTTAAATGTTGTGATCATGGCTTGAGGACAGAGATGAACTTGTACTCGTAGAGAGAGAAAAGGCAATAAGAACAAAGAAGTGGGGAATAACCTTTGAAGATGATCTTCTTTGTCACCTCTCTTTGCCACCGGCAATGTTTCTAGTGAGGCAAAAGCTAATTTCATTAAGACATGGGGGATGGGGTTGTGTTCTCCTCAGAGTTGAGCCTACATTATATGATTATAGACTTCATCAGTGTTTCAGAAAGAGGAAAAGCATGATCAGTACATAGTCTGTAGGTGCTCATGTCAAAACAGGGTACCTGGAGTGAAATCAAATCGTGTGTACATGATAGGGGTGTGCCCGAATACAAATACATTATTCGGCAAAGCACAAATAGTGGGTTTTATACAAATATTTGTTTCATACAAATATTTTAAAAATTATTTGTTTTTGGGAAGGTCGGTTATGTCATTATCTCAGTCTTTCTCCTCTGCTCCACTGTCACATCTATCAGGGGTAAGTCCCAGGAGACTCTCCATAACCTGTTGTCCCCCTTCTCCTTTCCACAAAGTTAGGTTGTAAAAAAAATAGGCAATAAATGAAAAGTGCAAAGCAAGAATCGCCTTTGAAGTTCTTCTACATGTTACATGGTGTGCTGTTTTATGGGTGTATAAATAGTTAGAGGTCTGCCTGCAATGAGTCGATGAGTAAAAAGCTCAGTAGTCAGCGCAGTCGTCTATGATCTGGGAGACTCCAGTTTGAGACCTGGTGTGGGGACCTCCTTCGTAAGGTAGTTTATTCATGAACACTTATTGTAACACTTTAATTTTCTAAAATCAAAAGTGTAATAAATTCAAAAACAGGATTTTTAAGCCTCTTTTCACTTTTGTTTCGAATACAAATACAAATACAAATAATTTTGCTGTCTCAACAAATACAGATACAAATACAAATACTGGGCTCTTTGCACATCCCTAGTGCATGACTCAACCACTGAAATCACAGAGGGTGGGGACCTCTCTGGTTCAAGGTGTTCTTGTGGGCAGTAATAGGAGGGAGAGCCACTACTTTCTTTAATCTACTTTCTGCCTCTCACGCTTCTATCATTGTCCTGCCAGCACTCGGGTGAGCAGTGCAAGGTGGACTGAAAGTGTGAAGCACTCAGAACATGACTTTATCTCTTTTCACCAGCTGCTCTCTGCTCCCATCTATAGAGGGAGCAGGGGAGGAGATTGAAATGCAGCGCAACTGTGCTGTTGCAGCGCTAACCCTGAAAAAAGTAAAGTTAAATGAGTCACGGGTGACAGTAAGTCACACAGAAAAGGGAACTGGGGGGAAGGGGGAGTTGTTTACTACAAACCAATAATTATGGCTTACCTTTTCTGTGTGCCCCAACATGGCTGAGTGAGCCGCAGTATAACCTCCATGTCACAGCTTCTCTCCACTATACTGCCTATTTTTATGTCCAGCCAGGCACAGTGCACCTACTGTACATACAGCAGGACTGCTTTATAGATTATCTACATTGAACTTTTCCATTACCTATTTGTATTTGAAGTAAACCTTTAAAGTAAGACTCTATTTTTTGGGTTAAACATACAAATACTGTATCTGTGAGAGTGTGTGCATGTGTGTGCGCGTGTGAGGCGGAGTGAGCATAAGCCAGAGCAGGGGGAGGGGAGTAATGGTGCCCTCTGCTATTCCTAGTCAACATGTTAATTAAAGAATTATTAGCACTGTTCCACATGTAGTCAGACGCTGGTGATTAAAATGAATAACTATGTTCAGCTTTTTTTGTTCTAATCTATGAAGCTGAGCCTCTGATATGTAATTACAGCTGTGGTATCATTTAGATTAGAATTCTGCTGACATTAAAACATCTTATTTCTGTCTCAGATCCAAGTTAGTTTATAAAAAAACTGTCTTTGTTTGAGCTGAATAGTAATATTGCCAGTCACAGTGGATGTAGATAATGAAATAATGAAAAACATGAAACCTTGTGATTCATTGTTACAGATTTACTGAAATTGCGGGGGAAAACATTTGAAGGATCTTTTTACTTTTTTATTATTATTATTATCCATTTTTCATTCAACATCAGAAAATTGAAACAACAAAACAGTGACCAAACAGTGAGCCTCAAATACAGTCTTTCAGACAGTCTTTTGAAGTAGATTGGAACACAGAAAGATAATGTGGAGTATTTTAAATTTGAGTATTTGATTGTGTGTGCTTGAGTTGACTGATGATTGTCCAGATTTTTGTATCCTTTTTCCAAGTGGAAGTAGACTCAGCTGAAATGGGATCATTGAGCAATATTAGTGCTTCCATATTACAGGATTTGCAGCTCTCAGTAAATGCTGGATTAGCACACATAGCTTACATAAATTTCCAGGAATGCTAACATTTAAAAAACATTTTCATTTCAATAAATAGGCTATGTGTCTGTTTGTGTTTATGTTTATGTGACCACAGATGTGCAAGTGTGCACCATGCATCTATTTTATGTTTGGTTCTTTTTTGAGCCAGGTCATAGCAGAGCGCATGTGTATATGTGCATGAATGTGCATGAATGCATGTGCGGCCTTGTGGGTCTGATGTGCCTGTGTGGAGACGAGGTAGCCTTGCCGTCTTGTTTACCTGGCCATGGCAGAGCAGCAGTTGCTGCTTGGCTCACACACCAGCTGCTGTCACATTTCAGGACACAGTCTGACTCATTCAGTTTATACCCTTCACTGCCCATACACCTCCTCAGGCTTTTCACCTCTCTCACGGGTTACCAGACTGACATCAATGAATATGAAGATAATTAAAGGGCACAGTATACCAGGGTTAAATTTCATTTTCATAGCAGTGCCGGAATTAAGCTGAACTACAGCGCTAGTAATGTCCAGAATTTAAGAGGAAAAATTTCAAATATTGACAAGACTTGTTTTCAGTAGCACAACTGGCTGTAAATAAATAAATATAAAGCTACATAACAGATTTTTTGGCCACTTCGGGGCAGCAAAACAAGCTTAAAAAAACACAACACTGATATGCGGCTGGCCGATATCTCAAAGTAATTTGATTAATTTGAATTTCCATTTTTGCATAATGTGTATCATCATCATAAAATTGAGTTATTACAATATGCACAAAAAGGTTATTTTTAGTCAAAAAATAACATAGATGGCAACTGTGACATGATTAGTTACACTGTATGCACGCCTGCTGCAGTTTACGGGACTGTTGTGACTCCAGATGGTTAGCTGTCTCTGGCTATCTTGTGAATTTAATAGGCGCATCTATGAGAGGGACAGACTGAAAATGACTCTGCACACTCGGCTGTGCTCTCTGTTTGTGTTTGTTGACGAGGTATCATCTCTGGTTATGAGAGTTAAAGTGTTAGGAGTTGACTGAACGGTTTCCAGATTCTACATTGTACAGTTTGTACCTACCTTTTTTGCACTGTAGGCCTTTGTCTTTTGTACACATTTGTTAAAAACATTAAGGCTGATAAACTCTTTTTACACAAGTTCCCATCAACCACATTTTAATTTCATTTAGCAAATGAGAACAAGTTCATTTTTATATTCTCTTTGTACATAACAGCCTTTTGTCCTTTGAATAACAGTCTGGTTTTATTTCTAAGCTGCTTTTGAACCTGAATGGAACTGTTAGTGGTGGCCATTTCCAAGTACATAATATTAGTGGTAATAAATATATGTAATGGAAGCATGGTCCGTGAGTTTTCCAGTTGTCACTTACAAGACTTGCCGTATTTAATAAATCAAATAAGCCTCAGCTCAATTTTCTACAGAGTGAGGCACAAAAAAAAATAGCTGGATATATATTGCTTATTTTTGTTAATGAAGGTGCAGGGATTTAGGAACAATAAGCAGGCTTTATTAGTGTCCTATATCTTGAGCTAGAGTGTTAGAGGTTATTCAAACAAACCCCCTCAACCAAACACAGAGCTCTGTTTCTGTTTACCAGCGTTAATGCTCTGTTATTTAGTGCCACAGACCCACAGGGAGAAGGGTTCAACAGCATGGTGAATATTCATTTGGGGCTGACACCTGAGAATCACAGGCTCCTTACTGAGCACATCCTCATTCTTCATTAGAGATGTGATGGATGCACAATATTGACTTCATTGTTTCAGTGAAAAATCCAGTAGTCAACACATTCATTATTCACATCTGTGTTTATTCCATGTTATTGTCTAGTTTTGTAGTAATGTGCTTGATAATTAAGGTCATGAGAACAAGACCAACAACAAAAACTAACAATGTCTTATTAACAATGTAATCATACAACATTTAAATTCAACAGTGTAATTTCCCTTTCATGTTCATGTACTGGGAAGCATAGAATTGCAACAATCATGCTTTTGAGCTTCCATAGACTCTCCATTGTGTGGAATATAATGAAGGCATTGAGTGCTTTATGAAATCCATTTCCCTCTAGATCAATCTGGCCTAATGTCATCTGTCTCATTCACATCTAACTGCCTAGGACTGTATTAATAATTGCATCGGCTGTATTGATTTCTATTGACTGTCGGGGCAGCCTGTGTGAAACACTGTAGTCTTCAAGCAGCCTGACCCTAAATCAAGTGACATCTCATTAGAACAGACAGTAGCTCTTAAACAGATCTTTTCCAGCTATAAAAATGGAAATGGGAAATGGCCGCTAACATAAAAGAGGATTGTTTCTTCATTCTTTGCTGATATGTCATTCCCTGAATAAGTCAGTATGTCCCCTTTGAGTTTGAAAAGAATGTGTCATGTTCATTTTCTTTTAACCAATTTACCTGACCACAATTATTTTTCTTTTTTCTACTCCCACTGGCTACTTTATCAGAAATACCTGCCTTTTGCATTCAGATTAGACTGACTCATTCGAAGCTGGATTTCTCAAACACTTTTTGGGTTGTTTGAACCATTTTGACATGATAAAATCATGCATTTTTTGGTCATGCATTCATGCTGTGCACCTCTTATCTTAAATCTTGTTACTGGGTTGAGATCTGGAGGCTGTTCATGATATTGTAGTAAAATTAAATTGATATAATTTTCCTGGAACAATGTAGAGATGTTAGCTTTAACACATCTGGCATTCTCCTCCAGTGCCTCAAATTGACAAGTTATTTGTTTGTTCCCACAGAGTAACCACTAAATGCATGTTTTCTTTGTTTAATTTATAGCACTATTTTCAGTAAAATCCAGATGCTCTATTGCATGAAAATCTTGGGAGGTTATTTGAGATGCAGGGACCAGAACATCTGGAAACAACAATCAAAGCACATTTAGAGTCACGTAGATCACAGATTTGGATCTTGTAAATAGTCAAATAGTTAATGGGCATGTTTTCTGAATACATCACACTGTGTATTTAAGGAAACTTGTAATTTGAGATCAATATGGTTTAAATAGACATTCTTAATCTCTTAATCGTGGCTATTTTGACTGTGGGTCATGCTAACTTTGCGTTTTCCAGATCGGTTATATCCAGGAAAACTGAATCTGGCAATCTACATATATTAGGACAAGCAGTGAAAGCCTCCTAAAGCTTTACAAATACATTTTGATTTTACAATTTTACAGTCTCTGAATCTGACTGAAAGTAAACACAGACAGTAGCCCCATGAATTAGCGATTGAAGCTAGCTGTGTATAGTAGTAACTTATTTGTTTACATGTGTGAAGCTGAAAAGTAAAAGCAATGACTGAAAACGATTTGCTATTGTCTAATGAATTTCCCTTTAAAAACATTAGTATACCATCATGAATGTATAGTGGTCATTCTGTTGTTTTAGCCTATATGGCCTAATCACTAACATTCAAATCTCCTTTCCTTTCTTTCTTTTTGCCTTCGGATGTCTCCCTTATCCCAACCAGGTAAGTGCACAAATACATTCATCACATTGTATTCCATAGCTGGGATAAATATATAATAAACCAAAGAAAGCATTGGAAGCATGTCGTCAATTGATCAAATACCACAGTGGAAAGAGGGCAGGACCTGTGGTTGTAAAGACTCCTTTCTTTCTCTAATGAGTCACTGCTGACTGGCTGCCACCATAGGTTAATCTACAGCTTTGGCCGTCTTTTCCTAAGCACTGTAAAAAAAAAATCAAAATCATATTGAGTGTTTCATTCATGTCAATTCTAGTGACTTTATACCATCTTCATTGTCAGAACATCTCTCACAAGAGTAAATACCTTTTTAATAATGCTGAAGTAATTAGAGGAATTAAGATTTCATACTTGTGTATTTGAGAATAGTCTTACACAAGGCCTGTATTTAGATCTGTATTTAACATACAAAAATATTGCTAGAGTGCTGAGGATTTATTTTTCATTTTGTTTCATTTTGCTAACATATCCTTTAAACCATGATAAGCATAACAAAAAATGTCCAACTTGATACTTTTGAACACATTTAATCATTTAAGTAAATTCTCTGTTTCACCATATGTTTTATGATGCATACTTTGAAATCATATAAAACACAAAAAATGCAGTGTGACAAAAAAATAGATTGACAGAATAGATGTTTAGTGCCTTCAAGGATTATCAGTTGAAACTATTTTTTTACAGTGCAACCCAGGCCAATATAAAGGATAATCTGTGGCTGATTCTGGTGCAAAATGAGTGCTTTATGATTCAGTGCTGCTCTCTCATGGTTGAGCTGGATCCAGTAATGAGTTAGTAATGAAATTTGGGTTGGTGGGTGCTGGGTAATGTGGCTAAGCAATGCGCCGGGGGTCCGTAGTGTACGCTCACTTGCTTGTTGGGCCCTGGGCTCTGATGAAACCCCCACAGGTTTTAATATTAGATCACAGGCCAGCACTGGGGAGCTGGACTAACACAGCCTTATTGCCTTCTGATAAAGGAATATTGACAAAGGACAGACATTTTCCACATGTCACCTAGGTTACACATAAGGAATGATTAATGATTAATGAGATAAATAACCTATCTAATGTCTCTATAATAATTCTCTCTAATTTAACAATATGGCTGTTTGGTCTCCCAGCTCCCTTCTCTATCACATCCTCTTTGCGTTCCAATCTTTCCATCAGACTGTTCTGCTGAAAACAGCAAAATCGGTACGCTCGTTTTCAAGTTTAATAGTCATTAGATTTGTAACGGACTGACAGCTTCATGAATCCAGAAAGCTCTGTTATTGTGTTAGTATGCTCAACCTTGTAAATTCCTCTGTGACTCTTTTTAAATTTAAAGCATCAATTACACTGTGCAGTGAGGATCCGTGATAAATCTATGTGGTGAAAGTGGTGGTGTGCTTTCAGAGGGAGATTGTTGTTCTAGCATATATCCTAAACCAGCCATGCATTTGAAAAAAAAATCTCACCATGTTGTCAGTATGTAAATCCATTTATATTCAACTCGCAATTTTCATGATTTATTGACTATAAAATTTACACACTTACTCCCACACAGTACGTCTTCAGCACAATTTAAAGGCACCTTTATATACAACTGCATCAAACCTGAAATTATTGCATATTTGTATGTATACTAAACACTGTTTCTATAAACAATCCGTCAGCCTTTTAATGTCACATGAAATGAATGTATTGCCTAGTTGCAGTTTTCAATTTGTTCTTTGCAGTGCTGTGCTTGCTTTTTAGGATAAGAATACAGCTACCATTTCCTCCACAATCCCTCCCTTAGATATAAGCCATTTCCCTGCAATGCCCGAGTCAAACCCATCTAATCCACTGTGTGCTTGCCTGCCTTCCTAGTTTGCCGCAGCAGTAGCTGTGACACTGGACATGTATACAATCCAGGGCCACATAAAGGCTACTTCCACCTAAGGGGAAGAGGAACCCCCTGTAATGACTAGTTGAGAGAGCTGGATGAAAGGAGCACAGTAGAGAATAGAGACCAGAGAGCGGAACTTGGTTGACCCAAGGATCACGCTTTGGTTTGGCCCCTTGGGGTTTAGATCACAACCAATTGTAGCAGCCCCGCTGCCCAGGCCTCACACACACAACATGTTCTAGGAAGGGCTGTTCACAACTCCACTACAACCCTGCCTCTACCTTTCCAAGCTGAGAGTCTGCAGGGATATGGTATTAATGACGAATTAGATTCTAACTCTCCTTAGCATGCCCTAGGCTATGCTGGTATTAAAAACTGCCCTTTGTATTTGTCACACCTTTAGTTGCTACCTTTCCTTCACTTTACTGTAGTCTTTCAAAGGGTAAAATGTTTCCCTGCCTTTGTTAATTTGCACTACACTGTCAAAGCATGAGCAGCTCTAGCCCCCAACAGTGTTCTGTGAACCTCATTTAAATGGAAATTGTACAATTATAACCCCTGTGAAACTCTACCACTGTGATGAGAGAATTGAGACTTTTTTAATGTCAAACATGCATTTTTGGTAATGCAATTAGTGATGCTGAGTTTCTTCTCCTGTTCTGTTGTGAGGGGAGCGTGCTTAAGGTGTGTTTTGCTTCTAAATGCACTACAGCAAAGATAATGGCAGCTATCAAGCTATCAAGCTTTTTTTTATGAGGCCCACACACAGTGAGCCCATGAGACAGAGTTGCAGTAGTAATCTTCTTTTCTGCATGACTCCCACCTTTAACTGGGCTAGGCAAGGCCTGCTGGCACAATAGCCTCACCACTTATCATAACCACCTGCCATTTACCCACAAACACAATCCTGTTCTCTGACTAGGTAATTACTGTGTTTGCTTCCACATTGGTGTGTCTCCACCATGCTGATAGTCATGTCCAAGGATGACAGCTACTGCTGGTTCTACAAAGGCTTTACAGCTATGTGCCATATGCGCCTCTCCAATATTGTTTATCTTTTTGTTGAACCCAAAGCACCCTGAAGAGACAAACATGTATCTCATCTTGTTTTTGTGCTTATGTACAACTGCCAAATCATTTTCTTTTTTATGTTTTCTTCTGTAAATTTAGTCAATGAAGTGGTGGGGGTTGTGAAACACAATGAGCGTCCTTTCTTCCATTCCAGACACAGGAAGATGCTTGACTCCTCAGGTGGACAGTGAAGTCAAAAGTATTACAATAGGCTTGATGGCCTGTCTTTTTCCCAGCATGGCTACAGCTGCAAGATGTTTACTTCAGGCCTTTCCATAAATACAAGGCTTCTCAACTGGCCGGGATTAGCACTGTGGGGAAGGGAGGTTCTGTGAAGGGGATGGGAGTGGAATGCGGTTTTTGGGGGTAAAAAGCAGCTGTTTGCAGACCGTAAAAGCTTCCATGATGTAGGTCCTGTGTACTTGATAATGATGACCCTGGATCCCATTACTCCAGAATCAGGGAGTCAACATCCATGCCCTACAATTTAGAAGCAGGATTCCAGGCAGTAATGAGAGGCCCCTAGTCTGGACTGCATGGGATAGCCATGTGATACAGGAAGTCACCCTGGCTCCAGGTCACACAACAAACACACTGACCTAAGCTCTGTGACCTAAATGTGACAGCTATACGTACTGTCCATCTGTTAAGTGTGTGGTTGTAAGTTTCTGTGACATACAAACCTTAATATATAACCAAAATAATGACAAGTTGGTGGTTTACTGGTGTTATTTTAAGATAATCTTTCCATTTGTAAGATCAGTAAGTGTTTCATATTCACCAAATCTATGCTGGTCTACTGTGGGCAGTGAGGTTTGTTTTCACATCTCATACAGAATAAACACCCAGGCTTATCTTAGCTAACAATCTGTAGTATTTTTTCCTGTCTGCATTTATGAGTGATGAATGCAGATTTTTAAATATTTGTTCTAACAAACTGTTCATTTTGGCATTCAGCCCTATAATCATTTAAGCACACATTTTGTGAATATTGCATCATCTCCCTTATTTTGAGACTTTGGATGCAGATGAAATTAATTAAACTAAAGGGGAGTTTCCATAGATTCATTGGTAGAATAATCCACAACTAACTGACGTGGAGTAAACCAGTGGATTACATTATGACAGCAGTTTTAATCAGACCATCAGATCCCTGTAGCAAATGCTATATTCAAAGTAACCTTTCCAAAAGTGAATCACAGTGGTGTTGTCAGGAGGACAGCGTTGTATTGCTCATCTCAGGGGCTGATAAAATAATTTCAAGGAAGGACAATTGGTCTCTACTGAATTTTAAAACTCATTTACTGTCTTTTGCCAGTTTTTCACAGATGGGAAAGTGGCAATTCTGTTTAGCTCCCCAAAGACTAAACAAATGAAATGCAGTGGGGGTCACTGACGAGCCCCTGTGACTGAATTAACGCCACCCTTTTCATAATTGCTCTAGAATATGTGCTGTAGGTTTCAGCTGGATACACTCGTCCCCACGCACCCTGCCATCTTGTGCACACAGATTTAGCCAGACCCTGACCCCCCACAGCTGTTATTCACATCAGGATTAGATTTCCCCTCATGCTTCTTCCATATTTTTTCTGTTATATATATATGAAACTCCATCTAGGTTCAGGCAGCATCCGCACTCAGTTGATAATACAGTTTATTAAAACCTACCATGGTGGGTTTGGTGGAATGGAGGTCATATAGGAGACTCTAACCTGTGTCATCTATAATTCATTGTCAGAATATGCTCTTCTTAGTGGGATTAAAGTTTAATAACTTGACAGGCTCTGTAAATACCCCTTTGTGCAGAGCTAGTGTCTTGCCTTGTGTAGGGACCGGTGCCGAGGCTAGATCCTGTGCTGAGTGGGGGGCTGGGAGAGATGGGAGGTATCTGCTGGGGGAGAGGAGTTGCAGTAAGCCCAGGTTAAGCCCTGAGAGCCCACCGTCAGCAGGCCGGTCTCCTGCATAAGGACAAGCCCCAGCTGAAATGTGTTTCCCTGCAGATAAGGTCCAGTCCAGAATGGGGGCATGGATGAGATGTGGCCCCTATCTGTTATGGTTCTTATTGTGTGGTTGAACGATTAGCTTAGGGGAAATGTAATACCTCTGTGAAGGGGTTTTGCTACGTATGTATCTACTGTAACTTTGGGTGAGGTTAGACAGGGTTGAGGACATATATATGTCTACAGTTGTTAAAGTCGTAGAGTTGGAGTTTAGTCTTGTCATCAGTGCAATATATGTAGTAAAACTGCATATGTGTACAGCATAAAAGGCTTTCTACTGCACATGTTTTTGCAGCACAATTTAGGGACGAGCTTTTATATATTTTATTGTAGCAGTTTTGGATTTTACAGTCTCACAGGAGTTGGGCTTTGCAGCAAGATGCCTGACAGTCTTTGGCTGGCCCTGTCATCATTATTAGGTCTGTCTTGTTTATGGCTACATTTAGCCAGTGGACTAGGTGGGGTCACAGAAAGGAAACAACCTCTATTTTGCCATCACTCAGTGCTTGTTAAATATTACAGCTGTGCTCCAGTACAGACGTATGGTGTCCCTACAGTATAATGCTGCTCTGTTATCAGTAACAGAGTTATCAGTAACTGATCTCTGATGTGGTTGGACATCAGAGCACCACTTCAGTGTAGTGACCTTTCTCCTATATCTTTTTACAGAGAATAAGTACATGTTTTTGATCAGACTTGTGGAGATCTGCCAGTATCTGAAAGCTACAATAAGCAGCAGTGTTTGGCATTCCTAGAAATCACTTGAAGTATGTCTTATAGTCCAGGCTGAGACTGGACTTGGCACCAGGCCAACCAATTAACCTCCCTAAATGGCAGTCTGGATTGTTTGAAATCCTTTCCGTCACATGTAGACCCCCTGTGGTTTCTATCAGGGAAAAACGGGTAAGGGGTGATGCATAGTGTGAGTGAGTGCGTGTGTGTGTGTGGGTGTGTGTGTGGTGTGTGTATACATGCAGTGCACTACTTCACTGTATAAATAGATAGTTTAAGGTGTAGTCTCTGAGCTATGGCTTGCTAATTTCATTTTCTCTTTAATATGACTTGAACTCCCTTTAAAGCTATGGACATGTAAATGTATTTCTGCCATTTTCCTCTTCAGTGGTCCCTCTCTTTCAGGTTTATGGAGCACATTATGGTCTAATTGCTTTGATTTGGATCCTGCTTGTAAAACCAAACGTATGATGGTGCTCTTCAGACCATCTCCTCACTTCAAAGACAAACCATCCATCCCTCCCAGCTCCACCCCCCCTTACTGTTGTGGCTAGGTGAGCAGGAAGAAGTGCTTCCCTTCAGACCCATCTCCACTGATGTAGGCACTAGATTGCAATTATTCATGATAGACGGCTCAGAAAAGCCTTTCTTTCTTCACCAAACTCAATTCACCTCCATTCTATTGTTGTGTCTTTCATGCAAGTAACATGGATTTATGTGTTATCCTGAGTGTGTGCGTGTGTGTTTGTTATGTGTGTGTGTGTGTCTGTGTGTGTGTGTGCTGTGGTGGTCTGGTGATTTCAGCACATAAAACAAGTTGTATTCTTGGTCTCTTGGGGGCTGATCCTTTGACATCGAATAGATTAAACACTGGAGGAGATGGCTTTGTGTGCTGCACTGGTCAAGTGGGCAAATGGTACAACAGCCAGGTAATGCTAGTTTAAGGCATTCCTATCACATTTCCATTGCAGCACTACACGTCCAACAGCCACATTACAGCTCTGAATGAGTGTTTAACTGTTGCCTTGTAATTTGCTGTAGTCTTTATAGCTTGTGTTACAGTTTAGTGTTGGGTAAAGTGTAGAGAATTCACACAATATAGTAGATTACTCAAGGAGAGGAGGCAACATACTGTGCCTTTAAAGACAAATGCAGTGTGCCTACTTGTTTATATCACCATTACTTTCAGTGAAAAATCTAAAAACATTAATGTAGCAGTAAAAAAAAAACCTTACATTACCATCTCTTCTAATGCAGCTTTACTATACCTACAGGAACTTGCCAGCTCCCCTTGTGTTCCCAAATCTATTAGGAGCAGCCCACAGAGACAAACTGCTGCCTTGAATAACACTACTAACAATACATCCCTTCAAATATTTCTTTTTTTCTTAACATAGCTTTGTCTCACAAGTCATCATCGAATTTGCCTGTTTTTTGCCAGTTCTTTGCATTTTTTGTTCTGGTAGCAGAGAATATATACAGTACAAAAAACTTAAGGCAGAATAAGAGGGAGCTGTTTGCAACTATATCTTTTTATCTAGCTCTGGCGTAATGCAGCTAATTCTGACATGACTGCAGCTGCAGTGATTTGTGCCTGAGTCATATTTGGACAAGTAAAATTATCTCATTAGTCAAAGCACTAATATTTCTCTGTTAGCAGTTTTTAAAGGCTCTATTAAACAAAGTAACACTGTGGTGTTGGGCATTAAGGCAAATTCTAAGTTATATAGATAAATTGTGAAATGCTCATTAATGGGTGTGTAGAATATATAATCTGCATTAATGCAAAAACAAAAGGTTGCACCAGTTTTATCTTGTGTAAGCAGTGTATAGTTACAGTATATGAGATTTTAGCTTTTTCTCTAAATTGAATAATCCTCTCTTTGTTCTTGAGGTTGATCAAGTGGGATTATTTTCCAAAACTTATGTCACCCATTTGTCATTCAGTTCGCAGTGTAACCAGGAGGCTTCCTGTTTCTATTGTTTTCCCCAGTTGTGTTCATTTTTCTTAGGTAGGGTCACTTTTTCTCAGTGTATACATTTTGTCCAGGTGTGCAAATGCAGAATGTCTTAGCCCTAAAAATCAAATGTTATAGTCAAACAACAATAATAATAAAATGAAGTCATTTCTTACCATCTGTGCTGATAAAATATGGTTTAGTCTGCAGCATCCTTTGTAAACATTACTGACAAAATCCAGTAGAGGGCACATTTTGCTAGTTGCTTTTCTCTTTCAATTCATTGTTTTTAAATGCACTGCACTCTCTGCTCAGTCTAATGTCATTGAATACAGCAATGATATTGAACTCACATAGCAGACATGACTAGGTAAAAGTATTGTTACTTAATCTTTTTTTTTAAAATTTCATATGCTGCACAACTGATTGACTTTTCAGACTTTTCTTTCTTGAGCTTAAAGAAAGGACCATTTGGTATGCATATATAAGGGAGAGAAAGAAAAGTAAGAGGTTTCCCTTATAGGTTGACTTACACCATGTTCTTAATCTCAGACTTTTTCCTGAGATGTCATTGTAAAGGTCAGATTGTAAATCATTTGTGGTGTACCTGCATTTAAGTTAAAATATGATAAGCATAGCGACAGCCGTGGTCAGCTCTCTGTTAAACACACATCCAATTTATGACCACCATCATGGGACCCCGAGGAGCTAAGCTTAACATTGTGGCTACACAGCAGAGGGAACATATAGCAATCCCAGGCACAAGGGCCTAAAAGTTCAATACTTTAAACTCAGAGATACATTTTGAGGCCTGTACTATAAAATTCCCTGGATGTATATGTTTTAAGGCTTTTGAATAAGTGGTGTGTCTGGTTTCTTTTAGTATCACTGTGTTGCTTTTCATAGTAGAGAAATGTCACCTAGAGATCATGGTACTTGGAGTTCATGGCATCCATTAAAGGAGATTTCCTCACCTTTTAAAGGGATATTTGTGTGGGTTGCAGCTCTTACTAGAATTGCAGCAGCTTGCACACAAATACATTGCTGTACCTTATATATGGTTGACATTAATGCATGAATTGATATATTCCTCTTTTTACTAAATTTACAGCAATTTTGGAATATTAACCCACTTCTTCTTTCCCCAGTTTAGTTTGTGTCACTCTGAGCTCTCCTCAGAAATGACTCTTCTTTCTGCTTTTATGAATAGTGGTCAAAATAGTAACTGTGTTCATTTAATGTACTTTTATGAATAATAAATCACGTCTATATTTTCGGTATTATTATATGTCATGGACAAAATAATCTCTGCACAATAGTGTGCTGTTTATGGTGACTGCAGTTAATACTTACTAACAGTAGCTTCACCCAAAAAAGCTTCAGAAGCTAGCAACAAAGCAAGTCAAGTCAAGTTTATTTATAAAGCACATTCATACGACAGGCATAAACTCAATGTGCTTCAAGATAAAAAGCAAAAAACATAGGAAAATGGGCTCATATATGACAAAAACATATAAGATACGAACATATAAGATAAGAAGGTATTACATATAAAAAAACATATAAGATAAGATAAAATCATATAAGATAAGAAGCTATTACAATAAAAGGGGAAAAAGATAAGACGTTGCAATTATTGTTATTAAAAAGGAATAATAATAATAATACTGATTAAAAACTAAAAGTTTAAGCTGTTAATCACCTACTTTAAACATAATTAAAAGCTTGTGAAAAAATATATGTTTTGAGTCTGCTTTTAAAAGAAGACACTGTTGTAGCAGACCTTAGTTCATATGGTAGAGAATTCCAGAGAGTAGGATCATAATGAGTGAAGGCACCATAAGCTGATTTAAAATTTATTTTAGGTATAGTGATAAGACCTTTGTGTGATGATCTAAAGGATCTGTCCGGTGTTTGCTCTGTGATCATGTCAACAATGAGGGAAGGAGCTAAGCCATTCATAGATTTACAAACAATAAGAAGTACATTAAGATTTAAATTTGATGTTAAGATTAAGTTTGATGTGTTCAGACCTTTTGGTTTCAGTTAATACTCTGGCTGCAGCATTCTGAATGAGCTGGAGTTTATTTAATACCTGCTTTGTCAGTCCAGCAAAAAGTGCATTACAGTAATCTAGTCTATTAGAAATAAACAGATGAACCGGCTTTTCAAAGTCTGACTGTGACAGGAAGCATTAAACTTTAGATATATTTCTGAGATGATAAAAAGCAGTCTTGGCAATATGTGCTTCTGGAAGTTAAGCTCAGCATCCAAAATCACACCCAAGTTTTTGGCATGCTCACAAGGTTTTACCGACAAGGGAGTTAACGAAGAGTGCATTTGGAGCCTCAAAGCCTTGGGACCTACTTAAAGATTCTCTGTTTTGTCCTCATTTGGCTGTAAATTTTTTTTGTTGGCCATCCAGTATTTGATATCTGCAATGCATTGGATGAGGTCATTCATTTCGCTAAGGCTGTTGGCAGAAACAGATATGTATAACTGTGTGTCAACAGCATTGGAGTGATATGAAATATTGTATTGCTGAATGATGGACTCAAGTGGGAGCATATACAAATTAGACAGCACTGGACCAAGAATTGACCCTTGAGGGACTCCATACGGGGGAATGCTGACTTCAACTGAGTCAAAGTTACCAATGGAAGCAGAAAAAGATCTTCCACTAAGATAGGAAGAAAGCCAATTAAGAACTGTGCCTCTAAGGCCTAAACAATGTTCAAGGCCCTGAAGAACAATTATATGGTCAACAGTGTTGAAGGCTGCACTGAGGTCATGTACAAAAAAAGTACAAAAAAAGAGATTTTATGATTGTCTGAGCTTATTTTAAGATTGTTAATAGCTCTGACCAGGGCAGTTTCTGTACTGCAGTTAACATTAAAACCAGACTGGTAATCGTCAAACAAATTGTTAAATGTCAGATACATACTGCAATTATATGACCACTTTGGTCCAGGCTGAAATGTATAAAAAACTATTGGATGGATTGCCATGAAATTTTGTATGCAAATTCATGGTCCCCTGTATATGAATCCAACCAACTTTGCCGATCCCCTGATTTTTCCTCTAGCTTGTTAGCATGCTAACATTTGCAAGTAAGACCACTACACAAAGTAAAGCTGAGGCTGATGAGAATGTCATTAATTTTGCAGATATTTAGTCAGACACCAAAATATTTGACAGACAAAATAAAAAAAAAATCTGATGATGGCACTAGAAGATAAATTAAAGGATTACAAAAGTTATCGTATTTCATCATGGGGGGGATGAAAGTTTGTACCTAATCACATGGTCCACATGGTCATCCCGTAGTCTTACATCTTAATAGTTATTTAACTAAAAGCCAAACACGTCAACCTGCTTGTGGCACTAGAGGAAAAGTCAGAGGATCAGCAAAGTCAGTCAGATTCATCCTCGGGGGACCGTTAATGTAAATTTACATAGCGCTTTTCTAGTGTACTGACTATTCACAGCGC
Organism: Thunnus maccoyii; assembly: GCF_910596095.1. Lineage (NCBI taxonomy): Eukaryota > Metazoa > Chordata > Actinopteri > Scombriformes > Scombridae > Thunnus > Thunnus maccoyii. Next base: position 24,994,765 of record NC_056538.1, on the reverse strand, counting down.
TTTACAACACATGCCAACATTCACCTATTTACAAGCACATTCATACACTGATGGCAGAGGCTGCCATGCAAGGTGCCAACCTGTTCATCAATAGCAATATAGCGCTTTACAATGTTTGCTCATTCACCCATTCACACACACACACACACACACACACACTCACAGGGAGTAACTTGGGGTTCAGTATCTTGCCCAGGACACTTAAACATGCGGACTAGAGATACCAGGGATCGAAACATCACCCTTTTTATTAGTGGACAACCTGCTCTACCTCCTGAGCCACAGCCACCCCAAATGTATGTGTAAATTGTCATGACAGTCAATCCAATAGTTGCTGAGATATTTCAGTCTGGACCAAAGTCTGATCAACTGACTGGAAGACCAACGTTGATCAACTAGGGTGGCTAAAGAGAAGGATAAAAGCAGAGACGACAACTTGAATGGGTCACAGTTTGTAATATAGATCATGTCCAAAATTTTTTCCTCTAAATGAAGAATATCCAACATGAGGTGAACTCTGCATTCTAAATCTTGGAAGGAAAATACTCTAAACATAAGGTAGGGTAATGTGTCAGAGCCTGGCATGTTTTAATGTAGCAGGTTAGACAAAGTCTTAAGAGTTTATTGTGTACACAACCTGGCCGCTTACTGAGTAAGGCAATTTGTTTATTTTGTGAAATAAAATCTTTTGTTGAAATATATAAACAGTATATTTTACTCATTTACAACTTGACATTTTATTCTATTTTATTTTATTTACAACAATTTACAGCAGCAGGTATGCCACTCATCATTCTCTTTGTTATTTCTTGGCAGTTCTGTAAAGACTGAAGATGCTGTATAGCCAACGATTTGTGTCAGTTTAATCCTGCCATTGTAAAGAGGTGTGAATTATCTGTGTCTCATCTGGATTGACTAATCTGGTTGTAGCATTTGAAGACTGCACAAAGTGTGTCAAAAATACAATTGCAAATGCAGATGTCCTACTTTTTTTTTGCCTTCACTGTTTGTCTCAAGGCTGCACTGTTGAATTTGTTTATTTGAATTAGGTCACTGCAGCATAAATGTGTGCACGCAAATATCTGCATAAGAACCTGTGTCCTACTGTAATGTTAGTAAATTGTGATCTCCCCCATGACATAAACTTAAACATTAGTCTATTAATACAGTTATGCCTGTGTGCAACAAATAGGAAATGATCGAGTTTTATTTGCAGTGCTAAAGCAGTTTTGCAGAAGGTGTCTGGTTAAAATGTTGGGCATGCTCTATCCAAAGACAAGTAAGAATTCATCCAGGCCACAAATTTCTTTTATGCCTTCTCCACTCATTTCTGAGGTGTCACTATCAGTCTCTCAGGGGCAGAAACAGCAGAATTTACTGCGGCTCTTGAGCACTTGAGTCTTACGTGTCCTAAATGACTTTTTTTGTAGTCATTCCCTCTAGTCTCTTATTTTCTTTAATTTTCTCTGCTTTTCAGGGGCAACCCAAAAACAACGTTGCTTATTTTGAATTTTCAACTACCAATCAAAACATGCCTCCAAATCAGTCATTTCTTTTAATTTCAACAGTAGTATTTGTTTATGTTTGCAATAGTGTAGTGCCTCTCTTTCCAGGGTGAACAGTCTCCTTTTCCAAGCCGAGCCAGCTCCTTGGAGCGTCAACTGCTCTTTTCTACATCGCGGCCCATAATCACCCTCTCTAAAAAACATGTATCACATCATACTATTACACCTACCCTGCTCACATAACAGCAGCAATAATGCCACTTTTTAGTGCTTGATTATATCCTTAGGACAGATCAGACAGTGACCACCTTCCTGCTGCAAACTAATCAGCTCCAAAAAATTACTTATTGATCCTAGGCCAGACCAAGGAGGGGGATTTAGTGGTGGGGTCAGTGGGAGGGCCCATGGTGCCTGATTGCTGGCCAGCATTTCTGAATCATTAAAACTCACACTCACACAAACACTCACACAAACACATACACATTCTTGTGCATGTTGTCATTTTTTTACCCAAAATGAATCAATTACAACCCAAACATGCGCTTATAATAAGCTTTCCTCTCACAAAAACATCATGACAGATATTATGGTAACTGAGTCTGGTTTCGGGACAGAACACTCCTCCAGCACACCATCTCTTCCTCTTAAAATACATAAATTGGAAATGGATTTTTTATATACTGTGCGTGACATTTAGCTCAGGAAAGTAATATGATGGGACTGGAATTGAAAAATCATCTCCAGTTGGAAAGCTCACTGTATGATCATATTGAGTTTTGTAATGGTGCACTGTGAGAGTTCAGACATGTATCGAAGGCCTGAAGGGTTTTGATAAAGTCTTTCTGCAACATTTATTTCCATGTTATTTGCTATTGATGTTACATACTGTAGTAAATTTGTCACTATATGCAGTTACGCTCGCCAATATTTACAGTTGTGTTTTATCAATAATTTCATTTTCAGTCCAGCTATGCGAACACTGTTGAACAAAGTACGGTCTACATGTTTTTCCTCTGCTATTCCCATGGCATGGCAGCTCTCATTCCAGACAGCATTGATCGGATCTTTTAGAGATGAATGGATTAATTACAGGCAGTGAGAGGAGGCGAAATACAGTCTGGCGTGGGGACGAATGGAATTGAGGTCTGGGATTGAGAAAGTCATTAAGGCAAATTGATGGCATTAATGACTGTAGCACTGCCAAGGGGCCCCAATGGCCCACCCTTTTCCCTGGCACTATGGTTGTGTAATGGCTTCCTCAGATGCTCTTTCAGGCTTTGGTTGAGCAGTGAGTCTGTGGCAGCGTGGCTGACATGATGTTCTTTTCAACACCTCTGAGACTTCACAAGGTCTCAAAAAGGCCACTGTCAGAAACCACAAGAACCACCTGCACCACATCGTAAAGACATGATGGCCCAAAGCCACTGGAGGCACAGCACAACCTGGTTGTAAATACTCATTAGATATATTAGACCAGGGGCACTGATGATTAATATTACTGAAATATACACTAAACCATACTGTGTTTTATGAGAAAAACTGCAGTGTGGTTTGTTTATTTCTATATAATAAAAAAGAAGTGGGCCTAAAGAAATATAGCAAACTCCACACCTTGCAGCAATCTGCTGACACATAGGAAACAAGAGTTCAATAAATAATGAATAGCAAAAGGAAATATGGGCCTTGTGTTTATCTAATTAAACAGCATCAAATATTAATGACAATCAATTGTGGTTTGCTTATAGGCTTTAAACACCACTGGTGTAACATGGACATACTGTACCTCTCTTTAAAGTCATGTAATTTGCAATTGTTCCACACAAATGTTAAATAAGTTTCAACTACCAGTTGCGAGTCATTGTGCATTTACCTCCATTAAATGTTGCGTACAGCTCCAGGACTATATTGACATAACAATCAATAATAATAATAATAATTATAATAATCATAGCCTTTGTGTTCTTTTTTGTTCCTCTCTTGTTGGTTTGTTTTACCCCTTCTCAATGTCTAGGCTGTTTAAATCTAATCTAGCTGAACACATTACTCCGCTCACATGGCCCCCAGCTGAATGTAGCAACTCATAAAAGCCCAATATTTCAGCTATATTGATTCCTCTGGTAAAATTGGTTTGAGCTATGAATGTGCTGCAGCACTGTACACTGAAATGTTTTGCAGCCGTGGGGGAAAAGAGCGAGGATGACCTTGAATGTTTTTTCCCCTCCTACTTTCATATCAGTTTTTCCCATTCTGCCTTTGAGCACTGTTTCATGGCTTTACTGATATCCTCACGTACGCTGTAACTTGAGTGACCTATGCCTTGGTATTCACATTCTCTTAACCTGAATTACTCAATCTATTCATGCTTTTTCAAAAAGCGAAAAGTATTTGGATTTGTTCCTAACTTTGATTGAGGAAATGACATGAAGCAGTTCTTGTTTGATCTCAGGTTCAGATCATTTATACGACAGTTTCTCTGCTTCCTTTCATCTTTTTAGTTCTTTCAGCAGGAGTTCACTCAGATGGAAAGTACGTTATGTGCTTGTATGTGATCCCTGACCAGGATTTCAATAGTATGCCGCTGCATTTCTCTGACAGCACACTGACTATACACTACGCCTTGGTGATATGGAATGTAGCATGCAGAGACAGTTATATAAGAGCCTTTCCAAATGGAATAAGCTCTCCCAATATCTTAACCTTCCTGATACACTTGAATAGTACATGTAAACAACTGTATTTACAATAGTCAACAGTAGTTCTAGTATCAGTTTATCCCCCTTTTAACTTGATTAGTACAGACAATTGAAAAATCACTGCCACAGCTGGCTGTTTAAGTTTTACAGAGATCCATGAGCTTTTTTAATTGTCACAGTTGTGGTTTACAGCTATTAGTTCTGGATCTGTATTGTTAAGATTTTATAGATACCATTACAGATACTGCTTTATTGTATCGATACTCATTGGTTCACTGTTCCATACCTCTCCTTAACTTAACTAATAATAAATTAGAAAATGGTACCAATTAAAGACCAGTCTTCAGTGCCCATCCCTAATAAGTGTCATGTAGTGATATGTGTCATGCAAGGTATGTGCATGCATGCTTATGGATAGACTTATGTGTGAGTGGTGTGTGCATTCCTTCATTATATCCGTGTCACATTGTTACCTCCATGCTGATGGCTGTTTTCCTCTCTCTCTGCATTGTTTGTCAAGTCAAAAAGTCAGTATATTTCAGTTGCTGAGGTCCAACAGATTTTACAGTCTGCTGTGAGTGGATTTTCCTTTTTTTTTTAATTTAGAAAGTTTCGTTCTATTGTAGCAGTGCGTTCCATTGTGCTGCTGTTGGGTCAGAGTTATGGGTCTAATGTTGAGCTGTAATAAAGCAGAGGGGTGAGACCCAAACTCAGTGGAGGCTGATGGAAGGAAGTAGGAAATTGTGTGCCAGGATCTTCAGCAGCAGGTCCATTGTGGGGAAATTCTGCAGCTTCAGAAAAAAGTTCCACCTGATGGAAATTAATTTGCTGGGGGAGTCAGTGCCGAGCCGGAGTCTCTAAAGACAGACCCAGCTTCTACATGGCTCAATTTAGCTTTTGTGGGAGCCAAGAACCCGAGCAGGTCACTGCCCCACAACCTGCCACAGTGAAAATCAATAGGTAGTTTCAGAACAAGGGGCCTTATTAAAACAGATCCTTTTTCTGTGAGGTGTTTAGATGACACTGTCTCACAGAAACCATTAAGCTCAGCTCAAACTGCGCAACACGTTTAAATTGTTGCAATCCCTTTTGACCCACACATCCTTTCTTGATTTCTTTTATATCCTATTTTTGATCCTGAAGATAGTGGAGTACAATTACGATCTGCTGTAATTGTAGGACGTCAGTACCAGTATGGACATTAAGTTTCCAGTTTATAGCTAAGACACAACAAAGAACACAATAGAACTACTATGATCTCCTCCAAATGTAGCCACAATAAATATCGATAATATGATTTCCAAGAAGAAGAAAAGCATCAACATGGATAAATTGACCTATACTATCAGGGATGAAACTGCAATGAATGTATATTTGATGTTTCTTATCTTACAACTTGTACATCCTCGTGTTTTCTTTTAAGTTGGCAAATACAAATGTTCTCTATCACCTTCTCTCACTTCTATCTTTGTCTCTCTGTGTGTAACAACCTCACACTTTTAGAGGAGAGATGACCTTTTCAGTTTTATGTGTTAGACCTTAATGGCACACAGTAAAGTCTCAAGGCCAGCCTCACAGCACAGCAGGGCTGCAGTAGTAAAATCCAAATAATGTTGTTGACCTAACGCCGCGTGCCCACACAGTCATTCTGTTTATCTCCTAAAAGGCTGTAACACCGACCGCAGCAACAGTGACAACACCCAGAACACAAGGAGTCATGAGTCTTCAAGCTGCTAATTGTTTGCTATAATAATTTTTGAAAGTAGGTTATCTGAGTCACAGTCTCACTGCAGAAGTTATTTGCTCCCATGTGAGTGCATTGTGATTTAGTTTGTTTGGTTTTACCTCCATTCTGAATTTATAATTTTACTCCTGTAGGGATTGCATTTATAATTTATGATTGTGTATTGCAACCCTGTTGTATTTCCCTTCCTCTGTGTTGTTCTGTGTTAACTGTAAATCAAAACAAGGGGAGAGATGCAACAAAGTGCCAAGTTAATACATTACGTTAACCAAAACATAAATACATTCATATAGAAATATATGTATATGTGTATCAACACGTATGGTACATACATGTGTATCTAGAGCACAAATTGATGCAGCGGAATGTGCCTTAGAAAAAGAAGTTGCAAAATGGACAGAAACATGTTCAACTGTTTTTCAAAACATCAACAAATCAGTGTGTGTTTCTATTAAAGCTTGCAAAGAATATTCTCAAGTGGACATAAGGAGCATACGTAACTGATAACTCTTCTGTAACTTAAGTAAATCAAGGAATTTGTTGCTTCCCATCTAATCCCATCTGGCATATTAATTGATCTGTATAGTCTGTCCACACACACACACACACACACACACACACACACACACACACACAAACACACACACACAGTGCTTGTAGTTCTTGTCTACCATTGTTTACATCCTGTATTCTGGGACTTCCTAGTGGAGTGAAGACAAGCAACACAGGGTAGAAGAGTATAATAAGAAGAAAAAATACCCATGAAAACATGTTGATGGATATGTAATTATACAGAGAAATTAATGTGTATGCAATACTTAATTTGCAACAGAACAGGATATGAATTTATTAAGGTAAAATGGATAGCTATCGATTGTGTTAGCACAGGCCATCTCTCTCTCTGTGTATATTTTGGTGAACAGCCTCAGCAGCCCTGACGTTACCATGAAAAGTGCTCCAAGACTCTGACGGAAAATAGACAGGGACTTTGGATGCAGACAAGTGTCTCTGAAGCAGCTGATAATCAGTTCCACAAGCCAAATTTGAAATCATTCAACTCTTCATGCCAAAAAATTAGCAGACAGCTTAGAAGTGCTTGGACCATAGCAGCTGAGAGAAGGCTGGGTCAACACTGTGAAGGGAGGGAGAAGTTGTTAAACAGAGAGATCGTGCCAGAAACCAAATGGTGCTGAGTCGGGTTTATGTTCTAACAACAGAGAGTTATCCAGGGGAATCAGCATCTAATTTTATTGGTCCAGATGTGGCCATCTTGTAGTTCTGTGGTATTACCAGATGTCTTTTCCACCCTTTCTCTAATAGTAATTTCCTCTGCAGTGCCCACACAATATATGTGAGCCTTTGACACATTTTCATTGAAAAAATAGTAAATGTATTATTTATTAGTTACTCTATATCTCTGTGACATGATGAAATGATTGAGCCTACACTTTTACCAGAGCAGATATATCCAAAAACTGTCCATAACAAATCGTGAATACACTGTTATATATTTACTCTATCAACTCGGTTTTTACAGCTGATGCAAAACGACTATACACATTACTAGTGATGTTTGGGTTCAGACACTATAGTAAGCATAACAAATGTTAGAGGCAGAATTTGTAATGTGGCTGGGATAAAAGAGAGAGTGAACATCCACTGTCAGAAGAAAGAGCTATTCTTGGAGGAAGAGACAGTATGATACAGTGTGGGTTGAAAGTAAGCCAGATTAGACAACAAAGGCAATGGAAAATAGTAATTTAGTACCGCATTAAAACAGATTATGGAATGTGCAAAAATGCTCTTTGATGATTGCTTACAACTTTGATGTTTACCAGCTTCAGTTAATGTAGGACATACAGTATCTATGAAAAATAACATCTTTGATGGATGTTAGATTTAAGCAGAAGTGCAGTCTCACTAAGCTTCCCATTGTTTGGCCTCATTCTATCACCTCTAACTGTGCTCCGTAGCACAAATAAATTAGAAGAAAGTGCAGCATTGCCTTTTTTTTTTGTGCCATTTTACTATGTAAATGAGTAGTTTGACTAATATGCTTTGTTTCATTTTCCAGTTAGGCATCTTGTTTACTGTTTAAAACCCAAAGTTCTGTAATATCAGTCAGCACATGTGGTACAGTATAGCATGTTCAGAGATATTTACAACATTTAATATGCAGCCAAACACATGAATAAAGTGAGGTTATGATTAACATGCTATATAACTATAAAGCATTTTAAATACCAATGCAGCATTTTTGTTTTGATGACATTATGGATTTATAGGCTGCTATTGAGCACCCTTTGTGTATTCATAGCTTTCAGGTCTGTTTGGTTTAATGTCCCAGTGCTGCCGGCAGTATTTGTGGCACGGTGCGAAGTCTGACTTCTTCAGTGCTTAGACTCGGCCTGTAATGGCTCTGCTGGGACAGAGTGAAAGTGCTTCTTCAGCGCTCATTAATGGAGCAAATTGAACAGGTCTCCCGGCCTAGCTCTATAATGAGGGCCTCCCTCTCCTCTGCCCCTTACTTCTACCATCATCCTGCAGTCTATTGTTCACCTACAGTTAGGGTCAGAGCTGCCGAGCAGTAATTGTATCACTCTGACCCTCTTTTGGTTTTTATTTTGTCACAGAGACCTGCTCTTTATTGGGTGCAGGCCATCCCTCAGGTTGTAAAAGCCACAGTGCCCCTCCTCCCATACCTAGGGACAGGGGTGCTCCCTGCCTGCCTGCCAGCGATCAATATGCCACTGTCGTTAACTGGATTTGTTGCTGTGGTGCTTGCTTATGAGGCAGCAATTAGAGTGTGAAGTGGCAAGGCCAGGGTACGAGGCTGTGGCCGTGCAAGGCGTGGCCCTGGGGGATGGAAATGTCAGGGGCACAAGCCCAGTTTCATTAGGGCCTGAGGAGACTATGACGATCCATACTGTCTGTGTAATTCATTCAGCTGAGGGGGGTTCGAATTATTTGTGAGAGACTGTTAGCAAACACAGAAAGAGGTCACAGGTTAGGAGTTGCTGTGGACACTTGCTTGCTGTGAAATCCACTTACACCCTGTGGAATCCACTTACATGCCTCCATTGTTTTATTACCAGATCAGTGGTTTGAGCGAAGCTTAGCCTGAATGATACAGCTGAGCTGCAGCCTGTTGTCATGAACCAACTCTACTGTCAGTCACAAACGAAATCAATCTGTCGCTCAGTAAGGTGCTTCAACGTGTTTTCTGTATGTTCCATAAAGTAGCTTTTTGCCAGTCTCCTTCTTCATCTCCTACTGTTTTTTCCTCTGTGTATATGGGTTTCTGTTAGTGTGTATGTGTGTGTGTGCGCTTGTGAGATCATGCCTAAAAATAATTATAGGTCAGCATGGTCATGTCCAGCGTCATCTGTGTCAGACCATCCACTGAGCTCTGATCGGTGACATTGAAGCATTTATGGCGGTTGGAGTGCCTGGGGGCCCCCGGTGTCTGAATATTTTTCTTCCCCAAAAGGGTCATGGTGTCCCTGGACTAGCACGGGGAAGGGGAACTCTAATGCGTCATCTGAGGTTGACTCTGACCTGAGGCTCTAAATCACTTTCCATTTTGGGGGACAATTAAATTTGAACCTCTGATGTGCACTGGCATCAATTGATTCTGTCAATAGCACTCAGCATACAGGGGCGGGGCCGTCTGTTTAAGTGGAATACCCCTCAAAATCAAAAAGTTGATGTGTTTTATTTAATCCAGTGCTAAAAGCAGTCCAAAGAGTGTCAATAAATGAGAGCCAAATGTAAATGACCGTTTTCAAGACTAAACATCTAAAATTAGGTTTTGTTTTTGTCACTTCGTAACAATATGTTGCTCAAACTTGCTTTAGTGATTGTACAGAATATTGTTTATATGTCAATGTCCAAATAGGTTTTCTATTATAATTTCACTGTTCACAACCACAGTAAGTCATCCTGTGTAGTCTCAAATTGCTCCATGGAGCTGTACATGGCAACACCCCAGACTAAAGGAGGCAACAAATTTTAGTTTCTGGCAATAGGGGACAACAGATGTTCACCACACATCAAACTGTCCCAGGCCACAGGGTTACCAAATATGAATATTGAGATTAATGTTTCCCCCTTTAACACCTGACTAAAGGTGAGGATCACAGCAGACAATTTAAAGGACTTGAGGGGATAATATTGTTTTTCTAGTCATGATTACAGCCAGTTAATAGTGTACAGAGGGGACAGGGAGACTGGAAAGGTTTGGGACAAGAGAGAAGGTGAGAGGAGCAGGTTTCATTCTGGGCTCCATTCCAAAAGTGAGTGCATAGTTGAGAGCGTGTAAAAAAAAAAACAGCCTTTTAGCATATAAAAGCTGAATTTTGTATGAAACACAGTTTATACAGTCATTTTCCCTGAAAATGAGATTCTGTTGCTGCAATGGGTACATTATAATGTCAGTCATTAACAATACATACATTAGGCATAATATTTATTATACATTTTAAAATTACACAGACATGCACACACACAAAGAGTTTTCAACACATTATGGAGAAAGTAAAAAGTCTTATGTCAAAGTTGTTGGGACTTGAAACAGTAAGATTGCTGCCAAGATATTTCTTGAGATTCTTTGAGTTTTCAGAAATTTACAGAAATTCTGTCAACCACTCTGACTTTCTCCAGTGAGCGGGCTGCTCTGCTACAGAGCAAAGAAAGTTAGAGTATTTTCATACTGGCAAAAAAACATGAGCTCTTGCACAATATAATAGCATCAAAAATATAACACAATCCAATCCAATAAATACTGCCCTTACTAAATAAACTAACACATAAATACTATATTGAAGTGTGACACTCATAGTATAATGTCATTTCCACATACTTTTGTTGCCTTCTTAAGCAGAAAATAAATTTCAAGCCTTCCCACAACTGGATTGTCTAACAATCCTTAAATACTGTTTATTGATCACATGCCACCACTAGAAAGCTGGTCTAATTAAACTTAACTTCATGCTCACACCCACACTTCATCTAACAAAGAATAATAAATATTCAGAGTAGCTAATTCCAGGAAAGGTGCCAGCACTGTTACACAGAAATAGCTGGTACATGACTAAAAAACACATTTGATAATGGAGGAATTCATTTTTAGTTTAGCCCATAGTAACATACAGTAGAAGGGTTCAGGGACACTAATGCAGATGCAATTTAACACAGTATGTCAACATAACCAATTCTGGACTGGACAGAAAATTTACATGATTGATATGCTAGCACATATGTGCTCATATAAGTGTGACCATGTTGGCATGAGGCAAAGTGCTAGCAATCATACTAATACTACCAACTCACCTGAAAGCCTTTCCACGATAATCTCTTCCTCATTCTCCTCATTTTGAAAACACATGTCTTTCGTTAAATTGTTTCCCAAAATAAAAACTAGAATAGGAAATATACAATTTATATATACTGTTTTTACATGGGATAAGCTCAACAAGATAATAATGGTATTTTGATTAGATAAAATGCACCTTAGACATTTCAATGTGTTGTGCTATCTGTCTTGTAAAGTGTATTTTCCTCAACATATTTTCCTTTGTCCTTGTTGAGGATATTTATGCCAAGTTAACATTCCCAACAATGGGGAAAGAAATTATTATGAATTAAAGTTGTTGATAGCTTAAAGATACAATCTCAAAAATCTCTGTTTCATTCTCTTTGGTGGCACCATAAGACGTTAAGCGGTAAAGCAGGTGTGTTTGGACCTATCTTGACCTCACTCCCAGAGATCCAAACAGTGTCACTGTTAGGGATGTGCAGAGAGCCCAGTATTTGTATTTGTATCTGTATTTGTTGAGGCAGCAAGATTATTTGTATTTGTATTTGTATTTGGATAAAAGTGTAAATAGGTTTAACAATCCTGTTTTTGTTAAAGTGTTGCTGTGTGATGTCACGCTAGCACAAGTGAATTGAAGAGCGAGTCTGTTGCGTTAGGTCCGCCTACTCTCTCTGGCGGATCAACCAATGGGTGATGGAAAACGCGTCACTAACTACACCGCTGTGTGATTGGAATGCATGACGGGAAAGACGCCAGTGACACCCAGTTCGTAATAATCATAATATTGTAAATGCAAGAGCTTTCATCAGCAGGCCATAGGCTCAGTCACCATTGAGATTTGAGACATTTGAGATTATAACTTTAAATAAATCCATTTATTTGGGTGCTTTATTAGGGTTACTTGGGCATTCATGGGACCAACTGTGCCCTTACAGAATTCCCTGCAGAGTTAATGAAAACAAATAACTTCCTTTTTAAACAGAGACAGTGGACTGACACAGAAGGTTTACTCATGCCAAACATGAAACCACTCTTCAGTCCAGTCTTAGAGATTTACAAACCAGAGGAAATAGAGCCTTGCTAATGTTGTCTGTAGCTGTGGGCCTGAGTAGGAGGACTGCAGAGAGGAAGGACAATGTCCTAACTGATAAGGAGGTTGGAGAGATACTTGAGAAGCTCTTGTCCTCCCTTCCTCTCATTGCCTCCCTTCTGACTAGTCAGGGCTCAAGTATTCACTTCTCACTCATTAGCGTCTGCTGCCCATCGCTCACTGAACCAAACTGTTTACCCTGTCCTGTCATGGCAATGAGTAGCACCCTGTTATCAAGGTCTGCTCTAGGTGGGGGATGACAGTTGTGATGAGTTTCCACAGAGGCAGATTAAGCAGCTACGCTCAGGAAAAAGTAGGCCAGCTAATTAGCTTCAGCTCTCAGGACCCCGGCAGTGGGCTGTTTTTCACGTAGACAGGGAAATTCCATAAATGACAGGAATGTAGTTGAAGAAGGAGAGCTAGAATATGTAATAAGAGTGGGGGAAACGAGAATTTGACACAAAATAGAAAAAAAAAAAGAAGGAAGGAGACAGATCATCCCATGAAGTTAACTTTGGATTCCTTGCAATTGAACCTATCTCATATAGTGTACTTTACTGCAACTTTTTATGCTAGTGGCATGGCCCCATAGGTGGAAATTTGGTACGGACATCCATATTCCTGGACCTCAGGGGTGTACTGGGAAAGAAATTCACCCTTGGACTTATCTGCTGGGACTGAGGGGTGGGGGGGGTTAAGTACAGTATATAACTAGGTTGTGATTGGCCAGCGAGCCTCATCCCGGGACACACATGCAGCATGCTCTCATGCACACCCTGAATGACAGGCACACAGAGAGAGCCAGTAAAGAGACAGACAGGGCGGTCCACCAGCCCACCGATGCAGTGACCCACTGGGATTTGGACCATAGTGCCAATGGCAGGTCAATGTTTTCACTTGTCCAGTGAAATATTGCAACATCTTTCAGCTGGATCGACACAAAGTTTTGTACTGACATAATGGTTCCCAGAGGTTGAAAATTAACAGAACCAAAAACATTCTCATCAGCGTCAGTCATAGTTTGTGTTTAGTGCTAATTAGCAAATGTTAGCATGTTAAAACTCTGAACAAAGGTGGTGAGCATGGTAAACATTATACCTGTTAAGTATCAGCATGTTATACAGACACACTTTCTCATTCAAGTGAATGGGAACGTGTGTTTTGACTGGTACTGTATATTAGCATTTATATTGTGAGCAAGTTAGCATTTAGCTCAATGCATCACTGTGCCTTAGGGTTATGCTTGAAAATAATTTGTTGTCGAAGCCTGTTTTCACAGAGAGGGATGAGACGAGTCCCTCCTGGAAGACATTCAGAGTGTTTACACTCATTTGTACACATCAAAAGTGACAGAAATTGTTGTGTAAAGAATGAAAAAAGCTTGAGAGAAGTTCAGTCCCTGGCTATTTTAGCTACTCTGCACGCCTGGCCAATCTCTGCATGGAGTTGGTGTGGATGTGGGATTGTTGGTTTCAGAAAGTTCAGAAATAGTCAAGCACAGCCCCTCAAATTTCAATGTTGGAAAGATGTGGGGAGAAGGGGTTTCTGAAGCTGTTGGACCATCCAACAAGCAGTTCTGATGAGACATACTGGCAACTTTAGTACTGCCTTACAGAGCTGCTAGCATAGCTGTAGACTCTTAGAGTTGTTTACGTTTTTTAAGAGGGTTGCAGCCAGATTTACTTAAGTTTCTTAGTAGCTACTTTGAAAAGATCTTTTCAAGTAAACTAATTTGAATGTTAGTTTATGTTGAGCAAAGAATATTTGTTTTTTTTTTAATAACTTTTCCATGATTAGTCAGTGTAGTATTTTCTTCAAGATCTTCAAATATCTGCTGGTTTGTCTTGACTGCAGCATGCTTTATATTGCTAGCTACAGTATGCCATAGTCATCTCCTCAAACATCCTAATTCTAAATGTTGCTGAAGCACGGTTGGCTGAAGAAAAAGTTCCACGTTCCTAAAAATAGTTACGGTACATGTCTACATCTTAATAGCCATGGAAACACGTGAATATTGTTTACTGTGTCCCATACCTTTGCTTCATAGATTCTGCATGTTCTCATGAATTTGCAAACAAAATCACATATCGTAAGCTAGCTATTTAGTACCAACCTCTACATGAAAGTGAGAGACAAGAACAGGAAATGACACAGCCAAACTCAATGTGAAAAGCAAGAATTCTAACACAGTAATCCCCAGTTTTGCAACATTTGATAGGGTGCCCCTATCTCACTTCCTGTGCCTTTCAGTGAACTCAGAGGAAGACAGAGCGATGCATTACATACAGTCCTGCTGATAGAAGCCTCTCTCCACACTGAGCTCAGGTGTCATGTCCTCCATACTTTCTCCATCTGCCCTACCTCCTCCTTAAGCCCCTCTGAGGGAGTATCAGTGAGCACGGAATTTAACATGTGTCACACTGACTTCCATTAAATGTTTTATTGCAGAGAATAAACCCAGATCTGCTGTTTTATGTCTCCCAAAACCTGAGTTCTTAGAAATGTCTCCCTTGTTCATGTATCACATTCAAACCACAAGCCTAAATAGCAAAAGCTGTCCTAGTCGCCGAGGCTTGGCCAGCAGTGAGGGTGCAGCCTGCCACATTTCTGGACAGAGATTATGCTGAATCCTTTCTCAGTAGTCATCTACCCTTTTCTAACAGCATGGATCTTATTCACTCCTGGGTGGTGTGATTTGCATTGTTGAACAATGCATCATAGTGAGAGGTTTGTCACTTTTTCAGCATAATGTGATATTGGGTTGTGTGTATTAAAGAGTCGAAGGAGAGGGAAGAAACAGAGATATCTAATAGATCTATGGACTCTTTGTCATGCTGGAGTGGAATCCGTTAAACTTGCTAAATAAGAAAGTAATATTTCAGTGAATGTTAACGCGCATGTAGGGATGTGTTTATGAGTTATGAGAGTGCTGTGTTGTGCTTGTGCTCTGTGTGTATTTGTGTCTGTCACTGTATTGTATAGAAATGATTGTGTCAGTGTGTGTGCCTGTGTGGGTGTTATTGCCGAGGATAGTGCGGAGCAGAGCACAGCTTAATATCTATGTTTGACATAGAGTCCCATTAATAAGGGTCTGATCCGAGCCCAGTGACAGGACTGCTGACAGAGGAGGATCATGGGGAAGAATCATGCCCTGCTGAGGGAGCCTGGGTTGCAGGTAGGCCCATTCTGCCTTCCCCAGGTGTCATTACGGATGCTGGGGAGGGAGCAGAGGAGGGAGGGCCACTACTGACATCTACATTAATCACCCCTCTACACATCGTCCCCCTCCACACACCGCCTCCCTCTACCTCCAGCTCCTAATCATCCCTACACAGAGACCTAAACCCAGTAAGGGGATACTCAGCCATGAAAGATATCCAGCTAAGAGCTCCCCAAATACCACTCTGATCTGATCATGAGTGATGTTGCTACCTGAACCTCTGACCTGGCACACAATTAAAAACACTTTCCTCTTTCTCCCTCAGACACGCAGAAGAAGCAGCTTTGGTGAAACTACACATTTTGTCACTGTCTGCATTTGATTCATAGTTTGCATTGGAATTGTACCGTAGTTACATGCAATTAAAATGCAGCAAATGTCTCTGCTGGAATGTGTACTCTCCAAACCCCCATAGTGTGTGCTGCTGTTGTACACTCCTGATTGTCTCATAGATATCACACTCTCCACTTGGGGACCCCCTATTGATCCTCAGCTGTGCTTTTATCTACAAAAAACAACAACGCTGCAGCACTTTATGTTCACATTGCCTCACTATAAATTGAGCCACCAGATAAAAGATTTTTAATCAGCAACACAAAATATTAGAGGATGTACTGATTAAAGAGTGCAGCACTACAGATCTAAAAGTGATAAAACCGCACACTCTGCTTAAAGTTTTTTCTGTCTTTTGTTGAAAAGCAATAAAACATTTTTTTTTTTGTATTTTATTGTAGTAATACAAGAAATGTATTTAACTTAATTTTGCCACAGATGCCAGTGGATTTTAGGAATCAACTTGGCCGATTGAAGTCATGTCACTTAAGAAGTGGACGAGGATTGATGTGGGTCAGGCTAAACAACCTTCATAATGAATGGGTCCACACAGGATCCATCAATGAGCAGATGTTACAGGGACAATAAAAGGGGGAATTATCTGATTGATTATTTGTTTTAATTCAGTTAAAAACACATAATTATACAAAAACGTGACAGTAATTGCGACATGATTAGTTTCAGTTAAAACAAATGATCCACCTCAGCATATGGTGGTAAACTCAAAATGTTTTTGCAGGGATGGAAAAAAGAAATAATTGCATAAAAGACTATTTTTTTCCTCCATGTTTTTAATATCTTTGGTTCCATCTGTGTTATTGATGCACTTTTTCTAAACAACTACTCATGCTTTGCTTTGCCCTCAATGACATCACATTCTTTTATGTGTGGCTCATACCTCATCTGCATCCTCTCAGTTTTCAAATGAAAGAACTCATCAACCTAGAAAACCCTGTTTGTCCGTAATATTATGAATGTCACCCTAATAAAAGATCTGTGACGTTCGTCCAACAGTGAAGCATAAGCTCATATTAGAGTATCTGTGAGTTATCAGTCCATGGCTTAGCCCTTAACATGCCTTATCCTGAATAAACACAGCCTCCACTTTAATTAAAATAAATCCACTTTCAGCTTATATTTAGAAACCGGGGGAATATCGCTGCCTCTGCTGCAGATACAGTGATTGAAAGTGGGGAACAAAAGGCTGGGCTTGAGGGAGAATTACACTCTACTTACTTTTCCATCAATGAAGCCATACACTCTGTTGTTTATGTTTGAAGTGGGCTTTTCTTCTTAGTAAATGACCTTTCTCCAGTTCCCTTTTTTCTCTCTTTTATTTGCCTCAAACCTTCAGCAACACTGATGACACAATAAATTTTTGTTTGGCTTTGTGTGTGTGTGTGTGTGTGTGTGTGTGTGGTTTCATGCATCTGTTAGAAACTAGGACAGCATGGAAGCACTGAGAAGACACCATTTGCATGCAGCTCACAAACATATTAAAATATGAAGACAAATCACTGTGTCTGGCCAGCTGACAGCGCAGTCTGCAATGGGAGCTGGCTAGCAAACTTACAACATGTTGCAGTCCCAGTCAGGCCTTTATAGGGCAAGCTTGAACACGCAGCTTGACAAACAAATGGAAGAAAAAAAAACCAAAACATGAGCAGTCAAAGCTATTATTAAAGGCGATAGAAGTGGTTTCCTTTGCCAAAGCCATCCTGTCATGGTGTCTCTATATTTTTTTTATTGTTATTGTATTTATCATGGGCGGCTGTGGCTCAGGAGGTAGAGCGGGTCATCTATTAATCAGAAGGTCCGTGGCTCAGTCCCCCGCTCCTCCAGTCCGCATGTCAAAGTGTCCTTGGGCAAGATACTGAACCCCAAATTGAGTGAGTGTGTGAACTGTGTGAGTGTGTGTGTGTGTGTGTGTGTGTGTGTGTGTGTGTGAGTGAGCATTAGAAATATTGTAAAACTCTCTATTGCTCCTGATGAGCAGGTTGGCACCTTGCATGGCAGCCTCCGCCATCAGTGTGTGAATGTTGTTGTGTGTTATGTGTTGTAAAGCACTTTGAGTGGTTGATAGACTAGAAAAGCACTATATAAATGCAGTCCATTTACCTTTCCATTTACTGGGAGAGTATGGTTTTCACAGACACCCTCAGGGCAAATACTGTGAGTTCTGAGGGCTTTGTTCTATGGCTGACTTTGAAGGAAATCATAAAATGGGAAATCCAAAACTTTTAGGTTGTGCTCCTGCTCGTGTTGCATCTGCTCAGGTAGAAAAACAAAGGGGGCTGCTTTTTAGATCGTGTCTTTCATCTCTATATCTTCATCTGGTCATCCTTTGTTCCACTGTTATTTATATATATGTTAAGTTAATACTGTATATAACCACAGTATTTGCAATGTGTAAGTTTTTTGGATAAAATGATGAATCATTTTCCATTCTTTGTACTCTGTGAGGGAAGAAAAAGACTGTAGTCACCTTTTTAAAATGTAATATTTTAATATATTTTTTGGAAAACTGTTGGTGATTACAACCCCCTTGAAGTGATGCTGCATATTCATCTTGTGTTCTTATAACATATAAGTGACTTATTTTTGTATTACCATGTATTGAAGGAAATTCTCTGGTGTTTACCAAATCTGCTTACTTCTGCTGTTGGAAATAACAGAAACATGCATGTGAGGGAACAACACTGTTATTCATGTTGATTCAGAAAATATTGCTTTTGGGGCTGCATATGCTGTGTCCTCTTCTCTCACCAAGGGGAGTATTACTAAGCCTGGTGACAAGACGCTTGCTATAACTGACACCAGTAGGGGGAGCTCACAGCTCACAGCTCACTCTATAATTAACTGGTGAAGCAACATGAAGGAGGTTGCTGGGCAATAGTGCAGAGCACATACACAACCCCCCCACTCGCTCTCTCTGAACCTCAACATTGCTTGTGTCACGACTGCTGTGTCCACCTATATTATCGAAATTTGTCCATAATTTGAGAATAGATTGTGATGATTTTTTTCTGTGCTTGCTGCTTTCTGCCTTATGTCTGTGCACTTTGCCCTGAAAAAGACTCATGCTGTATGTATAGTATTGTTGGTATGCAGACAGGCTGCCTCTCTCCTTGTCTTGGTGCACAGCCTCAGTCAATCAGTCATTGATTTCTGACAGCGATCATATTTACAATTCTGCTTCTAAATACACAATCATCCACATACTATTCAGCATATTCCTTCACTGCACCTTTGATATGCCTACATTCACATATGGAGTCAAGTGATTAGTAATCACCATATTCTGAAAGAGTGACTCATATTTTTCACACCTCTTTTCTGCATAATTCTCATTTTCCAAATATTTTTTCTACCATAAAAAGCTATGCTATATGTTATCACATATGCTACCTGTTGGGTGTTTTTTTTTTTTTTTGCCCAAGGCACCACCTTACTGTACTACAGATAAGTGGTACAGTAAAGCTATAAATGAGCTACATAAATTAAAGTAAAAATCCAAATGTTTGTAAACGGGGTTTATGTGGGTTTACCATCCACTCCACTGCATCCCCGCTTACATTACACAGGGTCCTAATTTGCCTGTAGAAAGGGGGTCACTTCTTTTTTCTTCACAACTTCAGACAGATTTGGACTGAGATCCAAGTACCCTTCGACTTCCCTTCCTCTCAGCCTACTACTCCCTTCCCTTCTCGCTGCTGTCTTCCCGCACCGATCCCGTGTTTTGTGCAAGTGTGTCAAGCTTTCAGTGTGGTGGGCTGCGGGCTGTGCCGGGTGCGCATAGACCGTGCGCTCCTAGCGGCAGCGCTGTTGAAACCAAGAGGCAGAGAGAGAGAAGGAGGATATTGAACTGACTTATAGTATGAGTATACATTTACAGCGCCTTATCCCAAGCTAAGCACATGGGTCTTTTGGGAGCGGGTTCCCTTTGTAATAAAACAACTTTTTGGGAATGCATGAGAGTTGAAGGCTGGTTTCCAATCACTATCAGCCGAGCCATGTGTTGTGATGTGAGACATCGCTGAAGATTTGAAAGGTGCCCGAGACGCGTCTGAAGGAACCGAGGACCTGCGGAGAATAAGTGCATAGCCTACGCTTGTTTTCCAGCGTGGACTTTTAAATTTGTTGTCTCCCCCGGCTCTGTGGGTTTCAGCTTGTACAGTAGGTCATCTCGGAGAAATAGCAGAGATTGCGGATGAACTCGCGGGGCAAGCGGGGATAATACTCAAAGACCGAGAGTTTGGTTTCAAGGTTTGGTGGATATGTTTACCCCTAGCAGCTCCGGGTGAGGTGACCTACTGATAAATGGATCCTCTCAATTTCTGGACATTGAAACTGTCTTTTGTCAGTAACTAGGACCTGTACCCAACTCCCCGAAACACGGAATAGACTTGCCTGGCATTTTGCACATATTTTTCTGCAGTGAATTCGAGAATTTGCGCGCCAGCCGTGGATGTTTAATATGCTAGTATGGGTCCGCTAGCGTTCATCCTTGTTGGTGGATTACTGTATTTTCAAGTTGATGGTAAGTTTCCCACCCTGTGTTGTTCTGTAAAACTTTTTTCTGTCATGTTTTAAATATATGCAGGTTTGTTTTGCACACACTTCTCCTGGCGCTACCTTTGGCACTTCTCTCGTTATTTTACACAGGTTTGCGTGTAATAAATATTGTGAATGTTAGTTTTAACTTCGTTTCCCAGGAAAATACACTCAATTTATTACATATATTTTAAGAGAGTTTGGATCATTTAATAACTGTAATTTCATCAACTACGCAGTTATCAGGATAATACTGTTGATATCTAAGATAGATAAGTATGTATAAATATATTTCCTTATCATTATCTCAGCAGTTACTGTTCAACGCCCGTTTCTTCATAACCATATAAACTGAAAGTAATACATGAACAAGGGCAGTTCAGCAGATTCAACAGATTTCTCTTCCACTGGAGCTAATTATCGCCTTTCAGGAGGTTAAAATTAGGGCAGAGATGATATGATTTTTTTCCCTTCTCTGTAATAGAATATGCAGTCTTTTTTATTGAATATGATGAAAATATTATGACCAAAAGGACCAGGTTGAAAATAATTTTAAGGGCTTTTTTCTCTCTCAGACTTTGTGGGTCTGCTACAGTCAGTGTAAAGCAAAGATCTCTGAATATGAATGATTCTCAGGTTCTGTACAGTGGCTACAGGTTATCTCTCTAATGCAGAGACTGTGAGCATTTTTACATAGACATTTTTAGTAATTTACATTAAATCTTAAACACATTTATGCATTCAGATGGCACAAGTGAAAGACAAAGTAGTCTTAACACAATAGAAAGTAGTTCAGACCTGTGAATGGGAGGTTCACTGGATTGGAGGTGTTTGGCAAATGGGTTGTAATGCTCAGTCTCTGCACTGAAGCAGATAGTACTGCTGTGGTGATTTTGCTTTAGGATTTCACAACTGCAAATCTACATTGTAGTGTAAGCCGGCTTAAACCCAAGCTGGGACACTTGCCCGGTCTATTATTCCCATTTGTTTGATTAATCTTTAATAATGATGATCTTGTTGAATGTAAATGAGATTGATACTGTTTAATTTCTTTAGCCAGTGGACAGCCAATAGCCTCAGACCTCTTCGGCCAATCTGCCACGAGTGCGAAGTCAGCATCTTTTTTTTTTTTTTTTACGATTTTACAAGGCTTCCTGGGTTTCACTGGCCTACAAGGGAACTGGTTTAATGAAGGAATTATAACAGCCTCAACTGCAGAGTTAATGTGATGACTCACATCAATCATGAAAATAGGAGGGCTTAGGTGGAGGAAATCGTTATTGGGATTGGTCCAGTTTTTGACTGATGGAATGATAGGAGGGATTAAAAGGTATTACTCTTAAAATGCATAAACCTGAAGTCTCATTTCATTTTTGTGCTACTTTTGAATTGGACACACCTTGTTGGACACACACAAGCATTATGCAGACAAAGAGAGGCTCATGATCATAGAATGAGGAAATAATGCTCTTGACCAGTCACATACTGGGACATTATATCAGCACTATGTTGTGAGTGATGATTCACATTCATATGTGTTTGCTTTGTATTGTTTGTACAACTTAGCAGTATGTAAAGCTGAGTTTTTGTTGTCACTGAATGCAAGAGCCCGCAAAGCCCCATTTTTCTTTTCTTTCACCTGTCAGCTCCTGCTTTTGTTCTTCACAGCTGCGAATTTAGCTTCTGAAGCTTTTTAGATCAGCCCTCATGCCTTCTGTAGTTAGTAAATCATGTCCCCTTTCTGCTGGGATTTGGATATTTTTCTTTTTTACTCTCTTTCTTTTACCTTTTTTGGTGTCTTTCACTCTCTGCTCAGCCAAACCCACTGGTTGCTAAGCAGTGGCTGATGGCATTGCTAGCAGCCCAGAGGGAGAGGGTGCACATCTCCCCGGGAGCAGTGGATCTTCCCAATCATTTGCCTGTCACCCACCTCCCCCCTCCATCCCAGCAGAACTCACCCATCACCCAGCCCTTTTCAGAGGTAATCTGAGGGTCCTTGGAGAGGGAGGAGCTTCCTCTAAGAGTCCACTTAGGCAGACAAAAAGGTCTGGAGTTGTATTCACTGGGCAGTATAGCCAACAAAGCCAAGCCTTGTGAATGGCGTCAGTCACTGTTTAGTGTGCTGTGATTAATACTGCTAGTGTGTAGGGGAGAAGAGAAAAGGTGAGGTAGAGACAGAATAGAGGGATAGAATGAATGTGTGCTGGGTGTTGCCAGGGTTGGAAGAGAGAAAGGGTTCGTTTTGAGACCTAAAAGAAGATCTTAAAACAGATTTACTAGTCGTTATGGAGAAATTGGTTGATTTAGGTGGAAGATATTTCCAGGAATACATCGGTCAGCAGCTGGCTGGTTATCTCTTAAACTCCACTGCACTGCTTTTGAAGCTGCATTAGAACATGCTTTGCATAGAGGACATGCACTCCTGACCCTGTGCTATTCTGAGATCTCCTGCATGCTTGTGTCTGATGTAGGAGCTGGTGACATCACATCCATCCTGGTTGACACACTGAGAGGTGCTGAAATACAGTCCAACTTAAATCTGTCCAAGAGCCTATGGAGACGGACACATGGGGTCTCCGGTGGCCTAGACGGTTTTCAGTTCCTTATCCGCCAGTAGGGTTGTGGTTTCACTAATGCTGAGTCAAGAGAAACTGAAACCCTGAGGAGAGTGGTTGTGTGTGTGTGTGTGTTTGTTAGAAAGAGGGGTATGGGAGAGAGAGACAGAGAGGGTGTAATCAAATATAAAAATTGAGAGAAGAGTTGTTCAGCAACACATTCTTTTAAAGGGAAATGGCAAGGATGAGGCTTTATTACCAAAGCACCCTGGAGACCAACAGCTCTGTTGATGGCCATGATTGAATGAGAGAGGTCTAAAGTACTGCCCTATAATGGAAAGTAAGCCCAGATTAAAATAGTCTAGGTGAATGATGAGGCAGGCTGAGGTCATTGTGTAAGAGCCATTGCAATGTCTCGCCCCAAATGTGATTGTTCTGCTCGAGTTGGCAGCGTTTAGGCAGCGTTATTGTAATTGCGGTTCATTTGCTGGAATGGGGCTGCTGTAATGATGAACCTTCATCTGCCATCTACAGGAAGTTCCTCTCCACTGTCTCCCACGGTCTCATCACTGTCAAGGAAGCTGCTTTCCTCTACATCAAAGAGCGCTACTGTTTATTCTCTGATTAACATCAAAAATGAGTGGAGGGTAAATACAGTGAGACTTAAAGGTGGTGATCATAAGAGGAAGTGAATGAACAGGGAACAGGAACAAAGAAGTAGAATGAGGTTAGCTCTCATACAATGAAAATCAACGTACACAGGTCCTTGTGTATGTGTGTGTGTGTATATGTGTGTGTGTGTGTGTGTGTGTGTGAGTGCTAGGTGTTACTTGACCAGTGACGGGGGCCTGTCTACTCTTCTGATATTTTAAAAGCCAAGTCTGGCTACTCTGTGGCTCACGTTTCAGCAGCCATCACTCCACACATCACCTCATGGAGGATAAGACGTGCATATACGCTCATGTGATTATTTACTATTATTTACACAAGTGTGTATGTATGTGTGTCTGTGTGTGATTAGTACAACTCAGCCACTCAGACGCACGTTTCTGCGCACGTGTGACTCCTAACGCACAGGCGTGTGTGTACGTCATGAGAACTGCAATATTATCTGCATGTCCCTGGTGCTCTATGCTAACATATATTTGCATAAATTAATTTATGACAACATCGGGGATCCATTTTGGAGTTTGATAAAAGTGTTAACTTTGTGTTTCAACCAACAAAGTTCTGTATTTCAATAAAAAGTTATTTCTGTGAGGTCATGTTTATTAAATGCAGTGACAATAAGTTGTCCCTTTGAAACCAGTTTCAAGCTGATGACTCAGTTTAAGGTTTTTCATCTGGTAGAATTTCAAACAGGACTTGTTAAAAGCTTACAGGCTTTTTAATTGGATTTTATCCAGAATTTGCACAGTTTTTACCTGTAGGAATTTGAATTGAAATTATGCTTAGCCTTTAAATAATCTTCAGTATGCTACCTGAATCAATTAAAAAGAAAAAAACAAGTTAGCCGACTTACCTTGAGGGAGATGTTGATAATTGTCCTCTTCTGCATGTAGCATAATGGAAAACTCTAACCAGACAAATATGATGAAAACATACATGTGCATCTGAATGGCTAGGTTGTACCAATCACACACAGACACACATATATACACACGTGGGACTTTTAGTAATTAATCACACAAGCGAATGTGCGTGCGTCCCGTCCTCCGTGACCCTCCACGCCCCATAATGTGTGTGTGTCCGTGTGCATGTGTGGTGAGGGAGGTGGGTGGGTGGGGAGGGGGGGGTAATACCAATTTTCCTTGTTTTACCTCTGCTTTATTAAGCCTCAGCCAAGCATACCACTGACATTTACAGAGCAGAAAAAGGCCTAATGCCTTGATGCTTTTGCCTAGAGAAACGAAGACAAAAAGAGAATGAAAGATTACAGCAGGAGGTTTAATGCTAAGAGGTAGGCAGCAGTAAAATATATTACCAAACTTCCCCAGCCTCATCTCCCTCTTTCTGTTCCTCACGTACACACACAGGCTATCTTTGTACAACTATCTGTCATTAGAAGCATCCATGAGGGTGGAATTCAAACACTGAGGGAGTTGTTGTACACCTGTGATGCCAGTATAGTGGGAGAGTGTGTATGGAGGTAGGGATAGGGGGAGGAGTGATATGATTTATTGAGCATGCTGACTAAAGCAAGCGGTCAGGGCTTTCACCTGTCTCACACACCTGTACTTAAAGAATACACACCTGTGCTTACCCCTCTGGGCCCCATGACACAGATCTAATCCTTGCTCTGTTGCTGATTAAGACTTTTAGGCAGGCTGACAGACAGAAAATGTTGATCTGATTACAGTTATATAATCCCTACCCTGATGATTAGATGATATTGAATAAACCCTTATTGATCAATGGCAAATACCCAGCCAGCGGTTACAAACAAAACTCCCTGTATGTAGAACAGTAGTGTGGATGTGACGAGCATTCTTATCTCCATAAAACTTGATTATCTTAAAAGCGTGCCAAAATGCAGACAGGAAGTCAGGATGGCGTATACAACACAGGCTTGTAATGCTGTAAACTTGCTGGAAGAGACAGCGTGTGCTCCTTATCAGTGTTTTTATGTTGTATGCCGCAGTGAAACATCGTGTGTTGGGGAGCGACTAATTACTCGGTATACCATTGCCCTCACGCTGCCCTGTGGTTGGCTGTCTCGCAGCAATGTTCAGATAGAAGGATAGGATGTCAAGGTTGAATGACTCGCAGAAGTACATGCAACTATATATGACTATACATGCTCATGGGTGCAAGCCCACACACATACACACACAGATGTAGGCAAATGCATGCTGGCAGCCATGCATACATGAAGACACTGTGGTTAAACAAAGCTCTTTGCAAAAGGAACCAGTAATGAGACACTAAATAAAATGCAAATGAGCTGAATGCAGAAAGCATTCAAAGTATACACATTGCTGTTTAAGAAACATACCTGTCTATAGTATATTTCTAGTCAACATCGGTTCATTTCAGCACTTCTTCAGTAAAGTATCTTATTGTTCTTCATTGTCAAGAGTCTGTGTGACATCTCTCACTCAACACAGTGTACCTGAGCTGAGTGTCTCACCAGTGTATTGACGATGAGGTCAGGCCTTGTGATAAAAATGCATGAGCTGTCTCTCAGTGTGAGATGTGTGAAGATGGACAACCAGAGCACGACACTAAAGTACACATCCGTCACACGCAGCAGTAGTCCAGCGCAGCTGTAATGCCACTCAGAGTGGTGGAGCCAGTGAATAAGTGTCTCGTTCCACCGTCTCCATCCCCAGCTGGTCTATGTATCAGCCAACCATGACAGCTTGGTACCTTTTCTTCCCTGTAACGAACTAGGGAATCTAACCCAACTGAAGTAGAGACTCAAAACTATACACTATCACTTACCAAACCAGCTTGGAAACTATAGTAACTTGGAGATCCTCTGTGGGTCCTGACCTCTTGTGAACAGACTGAAATCTCCCTGCGTGTCAGTAAGGGCATGTCAACTTCCATAACTGGCTCCCTGGCTTAATATATGAGTATTTATGTGTTGATATAACTAATGCCCTCTACAAATTGCAAATACTGTGTACTAATATTTGGCTTGGATATATTTTGAATAATGTGCTGTCATTATTCTTGGTGTCTCTTGGCTGCATTTATTAGTCCTTATTTGGTAATAAGATGGCATGTTCCCTGGCAGTGTATTTCTAAATAGCCTTGTTGTATAAGCAGTCTAAAGCAGTCTATGTGCTAATATATATAATGTCATATGCTGTTGTTCAGTTGCTAAAAGACAATTTCATCAGACAGCCTGATTTAACAGTACTGTCATTATAAGAAATTATGGAAGACGATTACATTAATACATACATAGTAATTTGAGTATTAAGGTTCATATGTCACTTCTGTGGGAATCTGTACTTGTTGTTTCCCTGCTGCAAAAACAAGGCACCACACTGCTCTGTTAAGGGGTGAGTTGATTTACTGTATATAATGACCCCGTGGTGAGACTAGCTTTGTGGTTGAAGTCTCAGTGTGGAATGTGGCACAAGCCAAGTGTCACAACCATTGCAGCGGATAGGAAAGAAAGCCTTAATCACATCCTTGAACGTTTGAACTCTCCAGTTTCCAGGATGGTGATGTTTTTTTCTGGGGAGCTGCTCACAGACATTTGTCATTTAGAGGCCCGGTAACACCCAGCCAGTGGTAGAATTATTAAATGTAGTGGGTATATGTGTGTGTATGTTTGTGAACGCTATTGATAACCGTCCAAGCCCATTGTTTTTTTGTTAGCATGGGTATACTATATGGGCCAGGGTAAATTGAATGAGTCCTTCATCCACTTACTGCTAACACCCCTGACCCTGTAGCCCTAAGCCAGACCAGATGAAGTGTCCCATGGAATAGAAATTTAATAAATCTCATCTTGACTTGCTATGCTGCACCTTAAAAAATACAAACTATGGGCTATAAGGGTCATTTGATTACCTCACTCTGCTCCTTGAATCCATCACTTGGATGGTGTGTGGTTACAGCTCTTATTCCTCATGTTCACATGTGGGGCTGAGGACCACTAAGTGGCTGCAGGTGGTGACTACCCTCATTGACATGCAGGGATACTACAATGTGTTCACTACAGGTCAGGACCCACGGCACACCTCCAATTATCCACTCATCTCTCACTCAACAGAGTGTGTCATGGACACCTGAAGGCATCTCTTCCACCCTTCCCTCCCGTTCGCCTTCATTTCTAAAGCAATAAAGCACATATTTATTTCTCCCTATTCAATCTGCGGGGGCAGCTCAGCAATGCAGGTAAAGAGATTACAGTGCTTGAGGGAGAATCAATTGATGCCATTCATTTCATTGCACTCCTCTCCATAGGAACTCTTTAGAGTAGCCAATGGTTGAAAGTAGGGAATTGGTGATGTGATTTTTGAGCCCAGCTGTGTCTACATTCACATGCACACCATACACACACACAGGCATGTATCCTGAGAGCTTAAACATAAACACTGCTGCTCGCTTACAGTATCTGACTTCATAGCACATTTACAGAGATTAAAATGACCAAAGAAAATGTTACTCTCATAGTTTTCCACTGATAACCATTGCCAGACTAGAGCAAGCGGACATTACTATACATAACTCAAGGGCTCCTCCATAGTAGTAGCAATAATCATCCAATTGTACTTCTCAAATTTACTACTTTTTACTACGTTCTGGGATTTGAATCGTTGATTTTCCGCACGCAAGCGCACATATTTAATATCAAGACTACTGCAAAAGCAGAGGCGGGAAAGCAAATGGCTGAGCACTGGCTAGTCAGAAGGATCTGCAGGAAAAGGGAGAAGGCTAAAGAACGTGGGGTGGTACAGCGAGCTACACGCTTGAGTTGCCCTGGCATTGGAAATCATTTAATCTGCATCACACAGTTTAGTGTTCCTACCAGTGGCCTGACAGTCCCACAGAGCTGGTGCTGTACTCCTTACACTAATCAGCTGATAGGTTGAGAGCAAGCATCACCCTCATCAACACACTTGCACTTTGCTATAAAGAGATCTAAACCGTACACATGTCTTCCTCTTTTTCTAGTTGAGTCTCTTGTTTCAGGTCAGCAATCTCAGCTCTTCTCTGACAGGCCATCTGCTGAGAAAGAGATCACATCAGCTTGCTGTTCATCAACTGATTGTAGAATCAAGAATGAGAATGAGAGTTAAAAAAAATAAGAGGGAAACTGCTTGCTATGTGAAATAGCCCTTTGCAGCAAAATCAGATACTCTGTTTCCCACAGTTATCTATTTATATATTCCAACTGCATGAGGTAGAGAGGGCAAATACACAGATGCAGAGTCAATACGACCCCACCACACCACTACCCGAAATACACTCTCAGAGTGGAATTCTATCTGATATTTGTTGGAGGCAAGCATGGATGCAGTGAGAGGTTGAGAGCAGCTCCTAGAATTACCCTTGTGTTTGCTTTCAGAGTATAGATCTTAGCAGAAGAAGGGAGGGGGGGCAGTATGCAGAGCACTGAGGTGGAACAGAGCCCATCATGTGAGCTTACTAGCTAACTAGCTTGAACTCCCTCCCTTTCTTGCAACAGAAGATGAAGAGGAAGAATCTGCTCTGCACCTGTGAACACCCTTCATTTCTCTTTCCGTGTCCTCACTGTGAGGATTTTGCTGTATATCTGGTGGCTGGCTGTAGGCTGGGATGGACTCCAGCAGATAAGCAGGTTGTCTCTAGTGACACCTCACCAAGATGAGTTGTGTGTCTGGTATTGGGGTATACTGGGGCTCATGTGCTGTGACGCTACTGACAGCCCGCTGTAAAGAAGATGAATCTGGGGTGCAGAATGAGCTGCTTGCAAGTGTCACGGCAGGCCAGTGCAGAGGCGTGGACGGCCAGTAACATCAGTCTGTCGCCACCCCCAGTTTCCCCCTGCCTCGCTCTCACATTTCCCTTCTGATGACATGACGGATATGACTCCGTCACCCTCACAGCGAGGGTAGGATGTAACAGGACAGGGATCAAGTGAGGGAAACAGAGAGAGATTGGGAGGGAGAGGCAGAGATATATAGAGAGAAGAAGATGGAGTGGGAGGTTGAGGAGAAGTGGAGAGAGCCAGCAGAAATGGGAAGCAGGGGGAGAATATATTTCAGAATGGACAACATGGATCTACTGCATAATTCATTTCTTCTGAAATTTCTTTGAAGTTTTCTTTTTTTTTAACTACAATTTTATATTCACTCAGCTTGGTGGGTTTTAGCACTTTCTGCCTGAAATACCCCTGCCATTTCAGTATCCACAGTACAGGGCTACTGCGTCTTGGCCTCAGTGACTGAAACTTTTTTCCTTGGTCCGAGGTTGCCATTGGTTACCTGTGATCAGAGCACATGTCTGTTGGCAGAATAACTAATATCTCTTTGGGGAGCCCTTCCTTTTATGCTCTGGCTGAGACTGGTGAGGGTATTGATTTGGTTGGTGGGCTAGAATTTCTCCTGGGAGCTAATGAAAATAATTACAAAAACATCATCAAAGGCCTGACCTTCTGTTGCACACATGAATAAATATGTGACAAAGATAATAGAAAAGACCACTTCTATGTGTGTGGTCAGTGGAATAGGGTGAGTGAGGATAAGCTGTTAGATAGGAAAAGTAGTATTTTTATCATGGATTTTGACAGTTGTATCATGGAAGCCATGTAAAACCTTTACATTGATTTGCTTGTATTTCACAAACATGAATTATTTATTTCTTTATTTTTTTCCATTATTTTGCCAGGAAAACCTCACTTGAGATTAAAAATCTCTTTTGTAAGAGTGTCTTGGCCAAGACAGGCAGCAACATAAAGTTTCAGACAAACAACATAAAAACAAGTAATACAGACAGATCTATCACAACCTCTTGGTAGTCTATATATTATAATAAAATCTTTAAAAAAAATAGAATAATAATAAAAAAATATTGCTTGGAATTAAGAATGAAAAACACCATACAGTAGGAATACTGCATATTTCTTCGACAGCAGCATTTTTCAGTGAAGCCAAACTAGACTAGAAAGAAAAGGAAGGAAAGAATCAGCTTCTGGTTCAGTAATCCCTTTCTGATTTCATTCCCTGTCTGTGTGCTTGTTTGTTTGTTCTATGGTTCCTGCTTTCCTCCAGGAGTGGATGACTGCACAGCAGTGGTGAAAAGTAATGGTGGTGTTATTGCAGACAGGGGGAAACACAGCATTTTGATTGGAGCGTGTGCCCTGAGACCCAGTGAAGTGCACTCGCCTCAGCTCAGAGAGCACTTGATTGCACAGCACCAATGATCGCATTAAAAGGGCAACAGAAAGCCCATTTACCGTAAAGAGAGTGAGAAAGGGGGCCCAATAGGAAGCTGGAAATTGACTCTCACTTCTGTGAGGAGTTTGGTCTGATGGCTGGGCGGTGGGGGTATGAATTAGTTTTTTTATTTGATCTTCATGGACAGCGAACATTTAGGGGCATCACCGGGACTGGGGAGCCACATGATGGCAGAGTAAAACACACCCACACACATGCTGGTACAAACATTTTGATTTTTGCTTATGAAAGGGAAGTTTTCTGAACAACAGTCAAGGTTTACATGTTAAGGTTATTCAGGATTAAGATTAATGTGCCTCTTTTTAAACATATTAGATGGCATATGGATGTGCTTTTAACCTTTCCTACCTCTACACCTGACAACCTGCACTCAGGAAGGACACTGACCAGTCACGTCTGGCCCCGTGTGCACCCGGCTCAGCTTTTTCTGGCAGTGAAAGGACAATTGTAGAGGCATCTGCTGTGTTCATTTCCACAGGAAAGAGGAGAGCAGATGGAGACTCAAGGTTTAAGTGATTAGAAGGCAGTAGATTGGAATACAAATTGGATTTAAAGAAATTAGACTGATATAAATCGAATGGAGTCGCCGCAGTTTAGTGCTGTGCATGCACATTGGTCTTAGTGGAAAGACACCGCAGGGCCCGTGGATTATGGTGGAAGCAGATGCTCCAATGAGATAAGAATAAATGTGCATTTGACACTCCATCTGAGGGAGATGGGGGTCTCCATGTCCGTCCTTTATCTTGCCCTCCATTTATCAATGTCACGGTGTTAATTACTGCTTCATTTATTAAGTCACTTACTGCCAGAATACAAACTTGCCCCTCTGCCCCTGCTCTGACAGGGAAACTGGCTGCTGGCTAGGTTGGCTACTGTTACCTACCGCTGGTGAAAGAGATTGGATAAAAGTGCCATTAGCATATTGTAGGTTTTTGTTCTACCACCGATAGTACATCTTCAGTTTTCCACATAATACCAATGAGATTAGATCATGCACTCTGGGAGCAGGATATCACCACCCCCTCTACTGCATACCCCTGTCTGTGGCCCCACTTAGAGCAAGACACTAGGCCTGATCACTAATCAATGACAGGGAAATGGAGGGAATTAGCCCAAATTAGGAAGAAGAGAGAACAGACTACCTTCTGTTCAGGGGCCAATATGCCACTATCTGATGCCTGATCCCTGTTAAGACAAATGGTGGACTAGTGTAGATTTCCACACAGTGAAAACATGCATGTGCACACACACACAATGACTACACTCAGAGTCTTTGGAGTGTATTTTGTGCTGATGTATGGATTTCTACCTGTGCCTGTCCTTTTGCCCGCAGACTCTTGGGCAGGAAAGACTGGGGTACAGCTTGTCCCGGCTTCCCCTGGGAGATTTAAATGTAAGGGGTAGTGGAACATGTGCATACCCGGCCAAACAAAGAGCTGGAACCACCACTGTTTTGCCTTCATCCCACGCTGAAATTAGCCCTTACATAGGCACAAAGAACTATGTGGTACACTGCTTGTCTGTACAGCAGGCCTCATCCCACTGCACTGCCCCGGGGAAGGGCACAGTCGTCAACGCAGGCTCAATCACATGCACACCTGCAACAACTAATTTTAAGACAAAGAACCCAGCACTCGACTTAATACAACACTGACTGGTTAACATTTGGCTGCCAACTGAATCAGTTATTGATGGTGTACTGAATGTGGTTCTAAAGAAAGAGGATATGGCTGTTGGAAAAAGTTTCATTTCCCCATTCCCTTTACTGGCTTTGATTGTTTGATGCACGATCAAACTGTTTGATTGTTGCCTGGTTCCCAGGGCCCCTGTGATGTAAATGCGTATGTGTGGCCTACAGCATCTTATCTCCATGGTTAAGACCTGGTGACATACACACATAGCACTCTGACTTGGGGAGCATTATCTTAGCTGCCAGACTCCCAGAGCTCACCAACTGCTAATAAAAAGGAGTGGGCCAAGGTTTTCAGCCACAAGGGATTAGCATTTGACATGAGTCTGGACCCCAGCATAAATATTCACATCACATGTGTATTTCTTCGACAGTGGACTCAACAGTTTTACTTGTTTGCGCCCCACTGAAAGCCAAATATATAATTTGTGTGTGTATAGTTCAGATGTAAGCTGTCTGTACGCCTCCATTCAGTGGTTACCCATGGGTCCAATTACCCACAAGCCCTTGCTTATAGGGTGGGGAAGAGCAGATGGCTGCTTTTTGACTGGCCTGAAATGGTGATTAAAGGGTTCAGTATATGTTTTTTACATGCTTCTAACCCAAGACAAACTATTAGCTACAGTCATCCATCCATTTTCTGCCGCTTTTCCAGGTCAGGGCAGCAGTGGAAGCAAGCTAAGGAAAAGGTTCACATTAATTGTAGTCTTCTGATGAAAATGTAGATAATTTGTCATGTTTTAGTGGAGTGCTGGCTGTTTCTGCAGTTTTTCACAGCTTTTTTGTTGCTGCATTTTCATTGTCTAATTTACATTTACATTACATTTTGTCAGTTTTTTTCATAAAAGCTTTTTATTTAGTTATTGTATTACATAATTATTAGTCTACTATATTTTATTTAGTAAAGTTCATGGCAAAAAAGGTTGCCAGCAAATATTTTTTGTCATACTTTTCAGTGATGAAATTAACACCTGAGCCACACCCTGTAGCTCCTCCTGTGAGATCCCGAGGTCATACCAAGTTGGATGGTTTATGTAACAATTAGTTATGTTTATTAATTCAACCCCTATTTTCCAGATAGCGTACCTGTTTGTTTGACTCGAGAAGGTCTTGTATATTAGAATATTGAACTGATACTTAATTGCATCTCTTCTTTTTCTTCCAGGATCCCGTCTGCGCCAGGAGGACTCCCCACCCCGGATTGTGGAGCACCCCTCTGACCTGATTGTATCCAAAGGGGAGCCCGCCACTCTCAACTGTAAAGCAGAGGGGCGGCCAACCCCGACAGTAGAGTGGTACAAGGATGGAGAGCGAGTGGAAACGGACAAAGATGACTCACGTTCTCACCGCATGCTGCTGCCCAGCGGCTCGCTTTTCTTCTTGCGCATCGTTCATGGACGACGGAGCAAACCGGATGAGGGAGCCTATGTCTGCGTGGCCCGCAACTACCTGGGAGAAGCTGTCAGCCGCAACGCATCTTTGGAAGTAGCATGTGAGTCAAAACTGTCTCCTTTTTTTCTTAATTTCCCCTCTTTCCTGTGTTGCTGAAATCATTTTGCTCATATAATTGAATAAGTAATTTGGCTGGTGGATGAAAAGTCTTGATCTCGCTGCTTCCAGTTGATGTAAAGACTGGATTTGCATTCTGCTGAGGATAAATGAAAGATCATATTTGATCATTTCCTGTCATCATTACACAATCTTTTTTTATATTTGATTTATACAAAATGCAAAATTACATTCTCTGTACTAACGGGAATAGCAGTAAACAAATCAATGATCACTTTGAAGCAACTGTAATAACACCACTTTTAGAGATGATTTTGCTTTTAGTGTTCTCTATTTGCAAACACTAATAGTTTCCTGTATGTCTGAATGGGACATTTAAACTCCGCTGAATTCTCACATTTGTGATATTGTTTGGTGGGATAATGAGCTGTAGAGATCAAGGACTTGAGATTCATTTGGTATATTCTTAGCTCAAGGGAGTCTTATTGAAGTTGTCGGCAGACCATGGAGTTGGACATAAAGCTACTGTCAAACGTCATGAGAGGGACATGTTTTCATGGTAGACATGGTCTCTCTTAGGCGGGTGGGGGTAGAGCGACAGGCACAGATCAAAGTCCTGATGGACATTTGACACAGGCTGCCTGGACTGTGTTGGTGAACACTGACAGGCAAAACCTGAGCTGTGGATCAAATTACCTTTGAAGATGAGCTCCCCCCCAGCAGACTCAGACTGGGCTTCCTATAGAGCAGCTCCCCGGGACCCCAAACTGCCATAGGGTGGAGCAGAAAGTTTCTAAGGCTTTATGATGTTTTAACTGGTGGAACTATCGCCCTGTGTTTCAAACAAGGGCTATGTTCATGAGGCGTAATCCCATTATAAGAATTATTAGTGGTAGCTAAACTGACAGTTTTGGATGCTTCACTTCTTTTAATGTGATTTAGTGTGTTAGTTGTGATTGACACTATCTAATGCTGTATCAGCTCTCATTCTCCTTAGTATTTACATAAAACATTAACCAACCAAACCTCTTGCTAATAATGCTCTCTGACATCTTTCACCTGATGAAAAGGACCTGTAACTGGATTTCTAAGTCAGAAAGGGTAGTTGGTTTGTGATCCTTGGGAAATGGACTTTATGTGTTAGAGAGGAGGGGGTTGGTCTCTGCCTCTGATCCAGTCCCCTGCCTTCCCAAGGGTTTTCCAGCAGCCCCCAGGTGCTAACTGCGTGACAGCAGCTTGATCTATCGATTGCTGTAAGAGGGCTCCTCTAGTCTAAATGAAAATTCATGAAAAATTGATGAAGTCTCTAGATTATTTTATTTTTCCCTTCTCACACCGTTTCTTGGCCTTTCTTTTCAATACCCTCTCCCTCTCCCTCCTTATCGGTTGAGCAGCAGAGGGGGTTGAATAGAGCATTGACTGGTTGAATGGCTTAAAGGTAGTGAGGTGAGAGGTGTGCTTAAAGGTGAGAGGTCATGAGGCTAGGAGACGAGGGGATGAGGAAGAGCTAGCATGGTGAAGAAATAAGAACACACATATGAAGGGTATTACCAGTGATACTGGATTTGAGATAGAGAGATTCAGGCACTCCTCCAGAGACAAAACTAGTTGATGATGATGTCTGATGTGTCAATTCCATTTGTAGATAATCCTGTAGTGACCGTTTTGCTCACATGAGACACTCACAGTTTGAGAATGCCAGTATTGGTCTGACAGGTGGAGTGTGGGTGTGAGAGGTGGTTGTACTGGTGAGTCAAGTTTAGTCCAGCAGGGGCAGTTACTACATTATTTGATGGTGGTGGGACAGTGCGACCACGTTTAATTAAACTAGAATATTGTTGATATAAATTATTCAATTGTGAACAGCCCTCAGAGGCACTGTGTAGATTATAGAGGAGATAAGGGGGAAAGGAGACTAAAATCTAGAAGAAGAGTATAATATTAACACATAAATGATTTATTAAAATTTTAACGACACCTAGTCCAAAGGATATTGAGCAGAGATGTCCCGAAGCTGATCTGCAGGATCGGTACCTGAACCAATTAAGTATGTGGCTAAGGGCACCAAAATATTCATAAATGGCACTGCACTCATTTGACACAGCTCCCTTGTTGTTTTGTCATAGTGTTATTGTTAGTGTGAATGCACAGTCTCTCTTGCTGCCTCTCTCTTGAATGTATGATAATATTAGTCTGTCTTTTAAATGTAGTGAATAGACCAAATGTTCATATTCTCAATCCCAAAGAGGAGGGAGGGCCCATGCCTGGTTTGTTTTGGGCCCTGGACTTTCTCAGTTTTCTCTTTCAGCCAGGTCTTCAGGGGGGCTGGGGAGGGCTGAAGGGGGTAGGGTTCTAAATCCTCTGCATTGGCTTACTGTAGTGATTAGCCTTATCAGGCCCTGACATCCGTCTAGTGATTGTTAAGCCAAAGCTAATCACACAAGAAAAAGCAGCATTTAAATATATATCCATGTTGAACTGGTTTCGTGTTTATGATATGTCTTGCCCCCCCCCAGCCCCCCACCCCCCTCGTCTTCTACCTCCCTCTCTCCCTCCCTTGTATTGAACACATCTTTGCCCCCCTTCTGTTCACGAGTGGCTGAGCAGGACCCTGGTGAGATAATTGAATTGCAGCTCTGAAACAGATTGAACTCAGTGTCCACTGAGCAGAGTTGCGCTACTGCATGCTGGACATCAAGCTGGGCAGCACTCACCACTCTCTCTGTTAGAGGAGGAAAGGTGGAGTAAAGAGGAAGAGGGGGAAGAGGCCTCTGAGACGTGCCTTTGCATTATTAATAAGAGCCAGATTGGGGCGACTATGCCTTTGCTGTGCTTAGCCTTCCAACCATGTTTCCTTTAAGTGTTAGATGTTGAACACACATTGTTCACAAATGGATGGGCAGGGGCATGAACTGCCTTGTGTTATCTAAGTCTGCGGTGCATGTGCAGAGTGTGAGGATAATGCTTAGACATCACTTTCCTGGATTTAGGAAGAGATTTCATTATAGCTGTTGTTCACCTTTCTGCACTTCAGAAGATAGGAGAACTTGGAAACGTGTTGCCTAGAGGCTATCTGAGCAGTCTGCTTTGTAATCTCACTCCTCCTCCCATGCTCTCCAAAACTGACTGCAGGGCCAGCTCCATGAGATGGATATGCCGCATATAAGAGGGGATGTGCCCCCTTTCCTCTTTTCAGAATAAACTAGGTCAATGAGCAGGTTCATAAATCATTGTGAAGCCTGTGTCAGAAATGCTAGCTGCAGCCACTGCTGAATAAATTGCTGGCACTGCGGATATCTGTGTATATGTAAGTGTGACAAGGCACACCTGGGGCGATAGAATCCTAAGGAAAATGTTAATTAGCCCCATCTTTTCAGGTGGATGGGTAGCATTTGTATGTTGTGCTCCAGATACAAGCATGTAGGGTGAACAGTTGCACTTTTAATTGAGTGTCAAGTGTGACTCAGGCCCTCTGATGTGTATGTGGTTGTATGTGTATTAGGCGTATATAAGGGGTATTAGGGGGTAATAATTTGTATCCTTTGCTGCTATGTTCAGTTTGTAACCTTTAAAAATGCAAATAACACCGAAATGAAACAGATGTCTTGGGTTGGTTCTAAATGGTGCTTGGAATGGGATTCGATGACTTTTAAAAAGGTCCTTTGATATCATCTAATGTACCACTTCTGCAATTAAGTGAATCGTTAGGTAGCATTTGGTGCTCGTACAACAAGGTAATTAGCAGGAAAATAGAGTTGGGAGAGGTGTGAGTGGTGAAGAGAGGAGGAGGGTACCAAGCTGTTCCTGTTGTGTCCAGCATGAGGGGAAGCTAATAAAGGGACAGGCCAGGAGGAGCAGGCCAGGTGGGGAGTCAGGCCGAGCTGCACTGCCGAGCCTTTCACAAGCTCATCTGGACTCATTATTCCATTTCAGAAATGAGAAAATGGAGTGACAAGGGCACACAAACAACAGACATGCACACAAAAACACACACACTCTCACACACGTGTAGCAAAACACCTGCCCTCACGAGCGTATAAACCCCGGTAGGCTGAGGTTTAATCTTCGCCGAAGTCCTTGAGAAATAATGAAGGGTAATGAAGGAAGCAGCAACAATGCAACCATTACACCACATTAATGATGCATGCTACAGTTAGGAAATAAAACACAGTCTCAAAATCTGAGCACAATCTAATTTGTTTTTGAATATGTTTTACTCTTCCAGCACACAACTGTGCCTCTGTTTGTTTATGTGTTGGAATGTGTAGAAATCAGACTTACAGCTCACTCTAAAACAATTACTTGGTTGTAACAATTTCTTGTACCTTTCCATGTTATTCAAAGAAGTATTTCCAAGACTCGATAATAGAATTCTCCAACATTACTCTTCAATTTGATTGGCTTTTTGGAGCACCACACGACACCTAAAAAAAGCTAATTCACTGTAACTCTACCCAATACGTTACCGAAAATTATCCAGCTCATTAAAATTTGCTGTCAAGAAAAAGTAATTGCAATGACTGTCGTTATTGTTTCATTGCCCGGCACTATTGATATGTCTTGCTGAACAGGTTTGGTGCAGAAAGTGACCTGACAGAGGAATAGCTAAAAGTATAGATGCAGAAAAGGTGGGAATGTTATCCTGAGATAAGAGAGATGGTGAGAGCAGGCACGGGTGTGAGAAATATCTTTCTCCGATAAACCGTGAGAGGAAAAAAAACCCTGATTAAATGTGTCAGCTCTGAGTCTGTGCAGCTGGAGTTTGCTGACTTCTGTAAAGAGGTGTTGTTAACTATTGGGATTCACACACGATGTCCGCACACACAAACACATAGACACACGAACATCCACATGCACAGACACACAGTTTGCTCCAGCAATATACAGTAGCATGCAGATTGCTCTTATCTCATTTATCAGCCACAGATGGCCACAGTAATTGAGGAGTTCCCGCCACAACGCAGCTGCTGTGTAATGCCTGGAAAGAGACCGTCCTTCAGAAATGGAACAGAAATTTAGAAATTAAATTCTCACAGGGAGATAAATCATAGGAGTACACTGCAGTCACCACCGGCGTTCTGACCTTTCACTGTCACACACACAAACTAGCATGTTCACACACATATTATATGTCCTGAGACTGCACTTTTGCTATCCTCAGTGGGCCTTATGTCCCAGCTCTGACCTCCCCAACTTCACCAAGGGAAATGGACTGTCTATGTTACCTTCTTCTCTATCTGGAGAGGAAGCGAGTGCAGTGCCGGAGATGGGAAATATGGCTGAAGAATGACAGGAATAATGGAATAGTGCAGAAGGAGCTGAGGACAAAATGGAAAGTGTGCTGGGGAGGTGCAGGAAGGTGGCAAAGAGATGGAGCACTTAATAACATCTAAGTTTGGAATGACCTTTGACCATCTTTCTCAACCCCTTATCAGTCTTTTTCTCTCCCTCTTTCTCCCACTCTCCAACTCTCTACTTCCACCACTGTGTCACCTTCGAGTGTATAAACTGGATTAAACAAGTGTGTGGCGCTCCTTCTTGGATGCCACAGCCCGTCAGGAGAGGAGTGAGCTGTCAAGCAAAGAATGCTGAGCCAGCCGCTTCTCACGCCCATTAGTGCCCAGCAAGATGAAGCACCCGTCGCACTGGGTTTTGTTGTGTTTCTTTTATACACCCTACTCTCGCTCCTTCACACTCTCCCTCTTTCTCTCTTTATAGTGACACTGTTATTGATGGCCTCTCCACTCTGACAATGCAGGTCTATTGCTTTGTCTCTCCTGCCTGCCTGTGTTTTGCCTCCTCTCTCCTCCTTGCCCCTCCACCCCCACGTGTCTCATCACCCATGCTTCACACCTTAGGTGCTCAATCTGTAGTCAGTAAAAAATAAATCTTTGCATTAATACCGGGTCCCTATATTCTACAAGCAGCTTTGTTGTAAAAAGTGAGCACCTTTAGACAAACATGTTCTATAAAATGAACTTACCCCTCACTAGCTGCTGTTTTTACTCTCATCTGACTGTTTGAGATGTAGACCAAGCTGTAAATTATTGATCTGTCTGCAGGCTGATTATTGATCAACTTTAAAACACAGACTGCCTCACAGGCTTCTGCTTTCATGGGTGGGTTGCACTTTGATTTCTGTTTTAATATTGATTTATTGTTGTAATTTATTCAAACCCTGAGCAGCTTGCACTTTTTAGTAAGTAGATTTATTTTTGATGATCTTCAAAATATTGTTCGCAAAATACCCTATTTCATCAGTCTATTAATCTATTATATAGACTACGTGTAGATAACCTTACACATTGGGTTTCCAACTCTTAAGTCTATTTTAAATTGTTGCAGATTGTTACCAGAATTTAGATGAATAAGGCTGATACCACTCTATTTGCTGACAAGTGGGCGAAGGGACAAGTGAGTGATAATAATATTAATCGAAAAATGTGACCCTGAGTGAAATCCCTGTAGACCGCTGCGTTCTGAGGGTGGTTTGCCATTGAGTCCAGCCGGGATTGGATCCTCTGACCCCTGAAGAACCCTTTGCCCTCTCCTATCCACCCCAGATCTCTGTCAAACCATAATTCCTTAACCCATCGCTCCCCTCCGATGAATGTGTCCCTGTAGTGACTGACCTCCCCCACCCACCTACCTCTCTCTCCTCGAGACCCTCTGAGACTGCCAGAGATGGTAATCCATCATATGGAGCCGGGAAGGACGTGACAGTGTTGAGGGCTGAAGTTCAGGCGCTAGCTGATATGGGTTTGAATCGAATGTCGCTGGAATTGTTTCACCCTCTGGTGGAATGGTGTGTTATTTCTGCACTGATGTTCCTGGTTCAAATGCCCATTATTTTCTCGGTTACTTTCACACACACACCCTTAAACACACATTCATTCACACGCATACATGCCTTTTGCGCAACACTGCAAGGTGCACAATGCTGCTGGGGATTGATCTTGTGAAAGGGTCAGGACTCAGCCAGACCCACAATTCAGCCTGTTTATTTTGGGTTACGACTGTCACACTGCACACTGGCACTCTGATGGATATGTCTTGTTGGAAGCTGTTGTGCACAATTACACATAAGTGCTCAAGCACACACACAAATGCTTTAGGTAAATGGTTTTTGTGGCTGTTTTAGTTGTGCAAATATTAAGGACAGCTCCTCTTTAAAGAAGCCCTTTGGGAACAGAGCAAACACAGCATTAGATTCTGAACTAAACTGTGTGGATGGAGAAGAAGTAGGGAACTAGGGAAAGGGAGGAGGGGAATACATGTCACAAAAATTGCCAACTGACCTCATGAAGTTGAGAGTTCATAGTATGCACATTTGCCAGCCTTATAGCTTTGAGAAAAATGTCATTGGATATCCCTTGTCATAACTTATTATTTCTTGTTGATTGGTTTGAGCTCGTTTATTAATTGATAATATTTTTCATTTCATTATTCATGATTTTTCTGCAGTCCCTTAAACCGTTATTAGGCTTGGCTTGGCCCTGTGCCACGGCAGAGTTATAGTGGGTCCGGATGTGTTATGACTTGGTGATCTCTTGATGGCGTAGACAGATATTGTGTTTGGCTTGGATTACATTTGCTGTAAGGGACACCTATCAGCCACCAGAGCCCTCAACAGCTGCACACCAGAGTTGAAATATGATCATCCTGTCTCTGCTGTCTCCCTCTCTCTCCTCCACTCTATCGCTCTCTTTCCTCTTTCCCCCTTTTCCACTACCTCCCTCTCTCATTTCCTTTCCTGCTGTTTGAAAGTGATACTCAAAGCATTTTGATCACTTTCAAAAGTAAAGGGAGACAAGATCAAATGTTTAAGAGTGCGGTTTCTAAGACAGCTGTGGTTCCATTCCGTTTTACAGCCTGACCTTTACATGACTGCACCGCTGCATCCATTGGGCATATCAGTAGAGGAAGTTGGGTGGCTGCTGTGTCTAGTTGAAGGTGACCTTGTGTGTTGCAGCGTTAATGGCTTCTCATTTTGATGTGGAGTGTGTCCTAACTGCTGCCTCTGCCTGTTAGACTGCACTGGGATCAGTCCCAGGCTTGGCTGAGGTGAAAGAAGGGACACAGAGGCTTCATGTTTGTTTACCAGCCACCAGCGCAATGCAGGAGGCACCTCCTCCACTCTGTTGAGATATAAACATCAATGGTTCTCAGCGTCAGGGACAGAAGAATACTTGTGATTTCATAGAGGGGAAAACTGGCTACCTCAGTTATGTGTAATGTAGTGTGACCAGGTGCAGGGAGATGACATCACATGGTGAATGAGACTGGGAGCTGTGGTATGTGTGGCCACCTGCTTCTGCAGCTGGGAGGATGATTAGCAGCTAGCCTGGCTGATTATTAACCAGCCAGACACTCATCCAGCCAAACGGACAGACAGACAGGCAGACAGGCAGGCAGGCAGGCAGGCAGGCAGGCAGGCAGGCAGGCAGGAAGGCAGGAAGGCAGACAGACAGACAGACAGACGGACCGGGACACTGACAGACATTGCATATTGCCAGATATGAGCCTGCACATTGGTTGGCACAGTAGAGACCAGACAGACTTGCCCAGACCACTTAAGCACTAGCATGGCCATAGGCCAACTGAATAGAAATCAGAACACCCTATTCAAATGCTAAGCAGAATCTTATCTCAGTGCCTCTTGCTGCTGGTCCTCATGCTCTACACTGTCCAGGGCAAAGCTATTAACGAACATGCAGGTGCCTCCCATGTTTTTCTGTGATTCA
This sequence comes from Thunnus maccoyii, assembly GCF_910596095.1. Classification (NCBI taxonomy): domain Eukaryota; kingdom Metazoa; phylum Chordata; class Actinopteri; order Scombriformes; family Scombridae; genus Thunnus; species Thunnus maccoyii. The sequence continues at coordinate 24,951,910 of NC_056538.1, read as the reverse complement.
GTGTGTGTGTGTGTGTTAGGAAGGGTGTATAGTCAGTTTGCTATATGTTTCTCTTTGCTTTCTATGTTAATAAGACATTCACAAGCGAGAGTATCTGGGAATATATATCTGGGAAGTAAAATTCAAAGAAATCTATTGTGTTGTTTGTATGTTTTCAACGATTATTGTTGATGTATTAGTCTAAACTCCATAATGCCATACACAACAGTACCCACCACCCGGTGAGACAGATATGAAGGCAGTGAATCATCTTAAGCGCGGCTATAATTGCAGGGATTTGTCTTGGATCCACCGAGATCTCCGTGTTCCACAGGAAATGAAATCTAACGACACTGAGTGATCACCAAGGGGTGTTTGGCTAACTGATGAGCGTGCTCATTTGACTCCACCGATCTTTAAAAGCCATTAACGCTCTCCTGTTTCATGCACAAATCAGGCCTCAACACACAGGGTTTATACATGAGCACATGCACACACATGCCTGTATGCATACACAGATGCATACACAACAGCACACACAAACACATACTGTAGCAGACTCCAAATGCCTTCTTTGTCGTCCAACTAGCACAGTGAATGTTTGCCCATGTGTGGCCTAAATGGCGCAGTAAGGGAAAAATGAACCCCAAGACACCACGTTGTAATGGAGCTGAAAAGAACAGCTTAATTGGCCAACATAAGCCATGCCTAGACATTAACTGTGAAATTTACATGTTAGCTTTTTTCTCATCTTTCTTTTAAAGGTCCCTGTGGTGTTCATGTGGAACAGACACATGAATTACATCTCAGACACTTCATGAATATCGATTTGGCTGCTGTTGCTATGCAGGAGGTTATGGAAAATGATATTATTCAAAATATGTGCGTGGGAGACATCTGCAATTCGTTGGTTGTTAGTTTATGCAACTAAGGTATTATTAGTGTAATTGCCTATTTTTGGTAATTTGTTTATCGAATCACACCCACAACCTCACTATAAAAACTAGGGAGGTACGATAATATCGGCACATCATCCGTATCGGCCAATAAAGGCTTTAAAATGAAATATCGGCATCAGGCCTAAATGAACATTTCTGCCGATATGACTGATTCGTCGCCTTCTCCTCTGCCACCTGGCTGTACTTCCCTCTGTGGACTGTTTCACCCTCACAGTCCAAGTGCTTCCTCTGCAGGCTCCACTTCATTCAGCTGTCCGACCCGCTGCTTCTTCCCACTTTAACCCGAATAATAAACTGGAGGTTGGTGCTCTGGTTGAAACAGTCCATGAGGAGCTGCTGTGTTCGGCTGCACAGATAGGAAACAGCTCAGCTGACAGGATGTACCACTCTGTTTGGAAAAACTTCTTTTTGGTTAAATGGTTGGCAACCAGCGTATTAGGTGCATTACTGCCACCTTCTGCTTTGGAATGTGGACCAGAGACGAAATCCTACCCATTAATCCTGGACTATTCAGATGAAAAAAAGACATTTGAAGATATCACCTTGGACTCTAGGAACTTGTGATTGGTGTTTTTCAAAATTTGCTGACATTTTATAGATTAATCAAGACAATAATTGGTAGATTAATTGATAATGAAAACAATCATTAGTCCTAAATACACTATCAATCTTCAAATGTTGAATTTGAGGATATGCTAAATTGCTCTTCTTATCAGATTTTTAGACTCCAAGCAGAAGGGAGTTGTCCCTGTGATTTAGCTCCATTCGCAGCAGTTCAGGGGGTTGATGGGTCGGTTGCACCTTTGGGTCCAGATATACTGACCTTTGGCAAGCTCTGGATATGACCCCTGACTGATCATCGATTGACCATCATATGACCCCAAGGCTTGAGAACACAGCTGCCTTTGGCAGTCTGGAGAGCATCTCTAGCATACACTGCTAATACAGTTACACTAGGGTTATTGGGAGATGTATGAAAGGAGAAATAGCCGGGGAAGGCAGGGTTATTCCTGTGTCAGAGGAAGAAAAGCACAGATAATTCAATTACAGGCTAAGGGATATGAGCATCTGTCAGCTTATTAATTCTTATAGTACTCAAGTTCTGTTGTTACTGCAGTAACCTCAAAACTAGATTGCTACCGGTTTCAACTCATTACCTGCTTTATGACAAATTGAGTCCAGATTGGTATTCTGACATCCACAAACCTTTACCCTCTTTTATTTACCGTGCACTTTTTCATTTTACACGACAAAAGGCCTTTTCTGCTTTGTCAGACATTCTGTGAAACTAAACCTTGCACAATCCTTCTGTATTTGCTGAGTGCTGGACCAGATTCTGTTATCTCTCCTCAGCATCTTGCCTCTCTTCAACCCCAAACCCTCCTCCATTTCTCCCTTATCCCCTAAATTGCTGTTCCCTAACTGGCTATAGATGATAACAGTTTCAGCCCAGCAGCCAAATTGCCCATCCCCACCCCCATTCTTGCTATGCAAAATCAAATAGCAACCTAGTGACTGACTGCTAATAAAATTAGCAGAATTTCTCATAAACCTTAATAAGTAACTTGACTCAATAAAGGATGTTGATGAGGACAGGAGACAGCACAGTGATTGGGAAGGAGGGGGGTTGGGGTGTGTGTGTGGGGGGTTATCATTCATCTCAAAATCACTCAACGGTGCCAACTGGGGTGTTGATTGTCATAAATATTCTTGGACCTTATATTTTAACCCACACGCCCCACCCCCACCTCTCCCCGCAAGAGCATCTCACCTCTTCTGACTGTATCCATGTGCCAGCAACACCACCCTCAGTCCTCTGTCTCTGCCTGTCTCTTTTCTCATACGCAGCAGGGGGATGGTTGGCCCAAGAATGTGGCATCATTAACTTTCTTGAGTGGCAGACGTTAGACGTGAGGAGGGCTGTTCTGTCCCACCCCCCCACTGGGTGTCCCTCAACCCCCATCACTCCTCCCTGTCATCCTCCATCTCTGTATTTCTTGCTTCCTCTCCCCCAAACAGCCATCCACAGATTCAGTGCACTTGATGCTCAGTCAAGGGTGAATGAGAGGCTGCATATCCAATTTCTGCATTATAGTTGTGGTACATGATGACATTTTAGTGTGCACTTTGCATTCAGTGCATGCATGTGTGATTGTGGGGGTAGGTGTGTTTGGGTGTGTAAATATGACTCTGTCTAACTATATCAAATTGTTGTGACTGCGGCTCCTTCTAAAAGTGTGGTGAGTCTACCATCACACAGTGTCAGGAGTTTTTGTTGTGACCACCAGCGTGGCACGTGCTGCTGAAATCCCTGTGGTGCGGCGCCCTGTCTCATTAATCACAAGCCCAGCGCTAGAGCCCTGACAATCCACAACCTGGTGGCCTACCACCTCCCCTCATGTATACTGGGAAGGTACTGCACCATTATCTGCTCACAGGAAGAAAGCAACACAGCAATGACAGCTGCCAGTGGTCATTTGAACCTACCCCCTTTTTCAAATGAAGCTCCTCACCCCAGAAATCCCCCACCAAGCTTTTTGGCCTTCCCTCTTCTCGGGTTCACAAGTTTTGAACTGCAAGGGCAAAGGTCAGTGGATTTGCCAAGTCGCCAAGGCAACTCTCAACAACATCAGATGTCAAGAGAGTTGGCCGACCATGACGGAGGCAGGCAGAGATCTCTGCTTGGCTCGGCCACCTCTTTCTGGAGAGCAGGGGAAACAGGACATGAGGGGAGAGAACAGTCTTTTTGTTAAGCATAGTCTCTCCCTCTTTCTTGGCTTCGGTCTGTGTCTAGGGTGATGGGGGTTGTGGTAGAGGCGTATTTAGGCGTTCATGGGGGTAGTGTTAAGGGCTTGTTGAGGTCCGAGTCAGTCTTGTACTGTGGGGTGCTGGGGCTCAGAACAGTGCCTTGGTCTAGTTGTGTCATGAGCATGTAGCTGAGCTGTCACTTGTCTCTAATTGGCTTAGATCAGCCCACAAGAGGCTCAAAGCTCACTGACCCACCCTCTCTCTCTTTCTCTGCGTGTCTCTCTCTACCCCTCTCTCATTGGCTTTTTTCCTCTGCCAAGCTAAGACAATGGTCTCCACATGGTCTTCTCTGTTTGATCCAAAATCTATCCTCAGGCTTGTCACTTCCTCTGTATATGTTGTGTCATGAGGCTAAATCCTCGCGTGGAGCAGGCTACTAGAATTATGAGGGAGGATGCAGAGGGCAGCTTGATCTAATCCTGATTGGAGACCTGATTGATCTGGGCCCTGGGGTCGTCACAGGGTCAATACATGGACTGATGATAACATGGTTCATCTTTAGGGAATAAACCTATTGCCAAATGCCATTACACCTTGTATCAATCCAAACAACGATTCATATCTTTCATCTCCACCGTTACAGTTAAAGATGCATCCAGCACCTCATTTACCAGCGCTGCAATCAGTCAGCCATTCTGAATCCTGCCAGAGTGGGTGTTCCTTCTTGGGCAGTCTAGGATTTACGATGTGCTACAAGGGTTCAGGGAATGACCCTCCAGTGTGCATCCCTGATGATGTTCTAATTGGATGGGGTGACCTTTCTTCACTGTAATTTTGAAGTGTCCTTGGTCCTTGGGGGTGGGAACAGATTAAAAAGCAGCAGGGGTGGGCTGATTGATGTGTGCTGTGGTTGTGGATGGACAGTGACAGGTAGAGGGACAGTAACATACGAGTCCACAGCTGTTGAATGGGAGAGGATGTGCAGACTGATACATGGGAGGTGGCTACACCCAGGCTGACTGATTGCTACCTTCTGGCCCATCATCCCTTGTAATGGCTGCAAAGCCTACACCTGCTATGACAGAGTGGTGGGGGAGGTGGAATATATGCATTTGTTTATACATTAGGGGTGTGCCATATAGTATAATTCATAATAATACCAGAATAATTTAATGGAATAAAGTCTTTGTCATATCATGATATATCATGATATTAAAAATATTGCTTTGTGTTAACGTATATATACCATGACTTTTTACACCAGCAACAAGAATATCTACAAGCAAAAGTAACTTGTTCTGCGGTGGACTTTGGCAGTGTGGAGGTGGTTTGATAACATTAACCCTCAGAGAAAAAGAGCAGAGACACTACGTCATGTAATAAAGGCTACATATGGTGTCATTTAATAACTAAACTGATCATGAGACAAGACAAGGTATCTGTCTGATTGAGCTGAGGTGATAACGACTGATTCATCATATTGGACTTTCACTTCTGAGTAATTAATCAGAGCAGTTCGTTGTAACATCTACTATAATCGAATGCGGATGTGTGCGGAAAAAGTCAACACACAAACACATACTATTAATATATGTATATTCAAATATATATTCATATTGTCATGAATATCATTATGACAAAAATACCCTGCAATATCATTATTTTTGTGGATATAAATGCACCATAGATGGTTGATATTTGTGGTATAAATACAGTGTGTGTGTGTGTGTGTGTGTGTGTGTGTGTGTGTGTGTTCGTGTGTGTCTGAATGTTTGTGGGACTGTATGTTTATCCCTGATTTTGGCTGTTATTTTGCTTTGCATTCATGTACAGCACTGTCACTGTGCTCACAAAGCTCCAGTCGTATATTTATTTATTTGCGTCAATATGAAATTTTCCTTGCTTTTCTTTGTAGCCAGAATGAGTTGAAGTGTGGTGAATGGGCTTGTTTTGGTGCAATGACTGGTGGATCCTATTTTGACGGCGTATGAAGCTGGAACTAATTCCTGCATATTTATTTGGCTTGGTCTAAGCAAGCTAAGCACTAACCCTACTTAATATTCCAAGGCATGCTAACAGGAACAGTCTATTTGTGACAGAAAAAACACCTCACACAGTTTTGAAAGATTGTGAGTGGAAAAAGTCAGGAGCATCAAAATGTCAAAAAAAAGTATTCCCATGCAAATAAGCATGGATGCATTTGTCAATTTAAGGTACTAGAATTAGCTTTTCAAGCTGTCTTTTGTTATTTTATGTCATTTTTTCCCCAGTTAATATCTGAAAGCCATGCTGACATGCTGAGAGGAAATAATTGACTCAGTAACAGTTACTGCCACATTATTGTAATGGCTATTTACTGGATGCATTATCTTGCCTTGATTATTGTGCCTCACCATGTATGGACTGTGTGCTGAGACTGTATGCACTTCCTACATGATAAGTGCTCACACTGACTTTATAGACATGATCACAAGTGTCCATGTACCTCTTATGGACAGAGTCACCCAAGTACCCCACCTTAGTTAAATCCTTTATCTATGTTCTTCCTGGATCCTGGTTCCTGGTTCCTGGTTAAAAGGATAAAAGAGCATGAGGAGGAAAGAGAGCCTCATCCCTTTCCCCCAGCCATCTCTTCCAGGCTTGAGGTGCTTTTGTTATGGACGGCATCTGAAAAGATCAGCTTTAACAACCTTAGCAAATATCCATGAAAAGGCTTGTGAAGGGAGGGTCTTGAACCTTTTGTAGAACAGGTGTGTTTTATAGCACTGTATTTCTCCTTTGGTCTTTGCCGTACACTCCCACATGTGTGTGTGTGTGTGTGTGTATTTCTTAGTGGCTGAAGCTTCACTGTAGCGGTGAGCCAGCCCCAGCAGGAGGGCCGCAGTCAACCCCTTGCCATGTGAGAGCTGCAGGGAGCAGGCTAACGAGGTGTCCAGGCAGCTGACGGCTTTGTCCTGCCGCCTGCGAGTGGCGATGGCACAAAGAGTGTCCTGCAGAGAGTCCTGTCTGTTCTTTGTGTCTGCCTTTCTCCTCTGCCCAGCACTTTGGGCTACAAAAGGAAGCCATGCGAGGCAGCATGATGGCATCAGGTGGATGAGATGCTGTGCCTGTCCCCCGTTTACCTCCTCCCCATCCGTCCCCTTCTAGACCGTAAAAAAAGCATATACTAGCGTCTAGCTTTAAATTTGTGCCTCTTGCAGTTGGTATCCTCCCATGCTATTTTCACTGAAGCATTGGCAAATAACTATAATTTTATTAGCTTCCCCAACCTCTTTCCCTTTTCCATCTTGCCTTTCTTTCCTCTCCTTTTCTGTCACATTATGCTGAAGTGAATGATGATCTGGAGGGCAGGCAGTTCTCTGTCATGTGTTTGCTGCTTGTATTTGCTCAGTCTCCCATTTTCCTCTCTTTGCTCTCCTCTCTAATTTATGAACTGCTACACTTGAGTGGGCCTAGCTCCTATTAAAACCAGCACAGTGCCTGTGTTTGTCCTGGCTTTTCCTGCTCCACAGGAAGCTCATCTAGAGCCCCTACTAGTTAATGCCACTGCAGGGGGTGAGCAAGAAACATGGACACCTTTGTGGATCCTCTGCCTACTGGAGGGAGAGTTTTGATGCTTCCTTTAAAAGGCCAAAGTCATTTGTCTTTGTTGTTTTCTGTCTCCCAGGGATTGTTTAGAGAGAAAAAGACAGTGAAAGAGATAAAGAGTGAAAGGAAGTAAGAGCAAGTAAGCAAGCATGCCTTTCTCTCAGGAATCTCTTTATAGATTGTGTGAATGTTTCTCATCTGGGCTATTGTACTGAAAGCTGTGTTTTGCTCTGTTGTTCTATGTTCAGGGGCCTCTGACAAACTTTTATATCTCTATGAGTTTTTTCCTCACTTAGCACCTCTTAAACAACAGCTGCGCATTGTATCACACTTTAGCAAATTAGATACAAAAAATGTAACAAATCTAGTAATGATGCTTTTACTATTTTTACATTGCCAACCTCCTAGCATTTTGTACGGCTGTAAATCAAACTTAGCCAACACCACGTGTATATGGTCCTGTAAACCTCCATCAATATTTAATCATTTGGACAGCAGGTCTGAATAATGGTCTTAAGATTTATGGCACCTTAGAGCAAAGACTCTGAGCTTTGATCCTTCAACCTGTGTTACAGTCTTCTCGAATGGCCAAGCTGTGTTTGCTCTGGTGAGTCAGCATCATGAGCTGAATGTCCATATGGAAGCCAGACACGCTCCAGTCATATAGAAGCAGACACCGGTACTAACAAAGAGTCAACACCGTAGGCATCAAGCACCGTATTCACATTGACAGCACGGCATCACTGCAATATTTTAAATGTGAATACCACTTGCTGAGCTCAACCGCAGTCTTTCCATATTGTTATAATAATCGGATTTAAAACAGAGGAACACTGGGGCAGACAACCAAGAGAGAACCACAAAAATCACAGAAAGGTTAGGCAGGAATCCCAAAGGACTACAAATCCCTTCTCTGAAATCTTATTGTTTGGAAACCATGAAACCGGATTCCTGTAACAAGTCTCTCTCTGATCAGTGGAGCCTAGGCCCAAAGGACTCAATTAGACCAGAACGGCCCTTTTTGACCAGGCCTTTATTTTGCCTCTTTCGCTCTCCTAGCGTGCTGTTACCACTACAGTGGAGCTGTCTAATGCCCCAGACTGGGAGCATGGCCATACGGCACACAGAGCAATCACATCACTCAGCCTTTGCCCCTCTCTTTACACACCAACGGCATAAATGCACACTAGGATGTGTGTACGCATGCATGTGCTTCCCTGTAAACCTGTGGCACTCCTCTTGACTTAGTGTTTTAATTGTACGGTAAACACATATCAAAAACACAGGCAGAAAATACAGTAGCAGTTACTGAAACATCCCTGCAGTTGGAGGCAGTAATCCAGAATTTAATTTCAGTCATTTTGCCCTCCTTCACTTATGATTAGAGTGAATTATGATAATTTCTTGATTATGGTTTGGCCCCTGTCTGTGAGCCTAAGGACACTCCTTGTCTGAGCTCAACAGAAGACGGCAACGGGGAGCATGTGCAATCTACGGTATCTGCTGTGTCAAACACTTCCTCTTAGATACCATAAACACAAAGTTGTATTTCGTGCTGCGTGTTCGTCTCCAACTTACCCTGTAGTTAGCGTTGCACATGATGGCAATGTGTCAGGTACATTTTTTCACCTGTAAAGGTATCCACAAAGAGTGATATAAAAGAGGTAGTGGAAAGATGGGAAATGGGACAAACAGGAATTAGCTTGGCTGTTTTTTTTTGGATGAATGTATGATAATGAGTGAGTGTATGTGTGAGTGCCAGAGAGAAGCATCAGCACATGGGTCAGCAATCTCAGCAATAGAAGTTGTCTCCTATTGCCTGGAAACCCTATACCACACCACTGATTCACATTCAATCAGCGATTCAATGAGTGATTCAAATGATACAAGCTGGATCAGCCACATTGCTTTCTTCACACGAAAGTCAATTAGAGCTTCATTTAAAAAGCAAAATTAGTTGTTATAGATTTAATAAGTGACCTGGGCTGTGGCGGACTGGGCAAAGAATGGGAGACAGTGGTTGGAGGTCCATGGGGAAATGATTGCCTCCTAACCAAAGCCCACTGGTAATGACTTCTGTTTAGTCTTGATAATGTCTACTAATTAGTTAATCAAAGACAATGGCCCTCTACATACACCTCCCACCTTAGCAGCTTCTGTCTGCTCCATTGAACAACAGCCCAGAGTGTAAAACCTTGAAATCCCCATTCACTCTCATCACTGGCGGACACACCTGGTTGGGTTCGGTGTATGCCTGCAGCAAGATGTACAACACATTAATTTCCTGAATTAATGTTAATGGATGCATGAACAAAAAAAATTTCAATGTTCTGCGTTATAAAACATGTAAGAGGATAATGAAATATTATAAAAGTAATACACTTCATCCAATGCGAGGTGTCCACGCTGGTCAGAAGGTCAATATAAAGACCCTCTGGGCTGGACAGGCTGGAAAAACAGAGCATTGACAAAGTGTCTCAGCACCCCTTGGAGCTGCCATCATTGGGTGAGTAATACTCTGTTTTCTCCATAATCAATTAGTAAGCCTTCATTAGCTAGGCCATTCATTATGTTGGCGTGTCAGGAATGGGACATGGTGCAGTGGTCGCCCCTGGGATGGGCACGTCAGTGGGTGCTGATACATGACGAGGCTCTCACAATTGCTCTTGCATCTAAAGAGGATAGCCATTACTCTGTTGCACAGCCAAGCAAGCATTACTCTGTGTGGCTACATCAACAATACTTTGTTTTTACAAAGCCAGCCAAGTAAGCATTATTCATTTTAGTTGCACAGCTAAGTAAATATTATTTACTGCTCTAACACAACTAAATATTCATTACACTATATTGTTAAAACCATTTGAGCAATTTATTTTCCAACTGGAAAAACAGTTTCTTCTCAAGAGGGCTGTTTATTTGGGAGCTGTAGCTGAATGTCTACAGTACATATTTGGGGATTCTTAAGATTGGAACGTGCGAGCAACCCTGCTGTTGGCTTTTAGCTCCAACTACATAGTAAGACATCCTAAACATATCCCAATTACTCTGGTTTCTCATAGCCCTTGTGAATATTACAGTAGCTGAACTAGGAATCATTAATGTAAAACAGATGTTAGACGCATTCCCTGGTGCACCAGCTCTCAACGCTGGAGTCTGTAGCACTGCAGCATCAACTGCTCTGCTTGTTTGGATGCATATTTAATAGAAACAGAATTGATTCTATTATATATATATATATAAATTTATATATATATATATAATATTTGTGTATCTGTGTTAGCGTTGGTGTGTGGGCAGTGTTAAGGATGCCCACAGCGCTGTGAGCCCTCTCTCTGTGTGTAATGGCCTGTGCTATAGAATTATGATGAGGGGCAGACAGAGATTAAAAGAGTAAGATATTGAATGGCCCTATGATGGATGAGAGCTGTTTGGGGGATCAATTAAACAATAAGAAATTAATTCTGCCAGCGACATGCTCATTAGGGACTTGGTGAAAGGAAGGCAAGGGGGAGAAAGAAATGTGTCACTGCTATATTTTATTAATTCTGTCCTTGTATTTTTTTTTATTATTTCTTTTATTTCATTTCCTGAATTTTGGAGAATATAGATGTCATTCATTTGCAGTGTCAGTTTTAATTTTGCACAGACAATACATATTTTAAATGAATTAATAGACACTGAACATCAAATGTAGACTCACAATAGGTCACTTAGTGTTCAACAAATGGTATGCTGTTTGCATACTGCCACTCTCCAGATTTCTCCTTTATGTTTACCATATTGCTGACCTTGTTTAAAGGTCACAGCTAAGAGCTTATTTCCCTTCTTCCACTGAAAAGAGGCTGCTATCAACCTCAGATCCTACACTGCAGTCATGTCTTTGTGTTGCCCAATGCAGCTAGATTTGGATGAGCTGAGAAAAAGAGGAAAGTCAACTAATTATGGGAGCAGCTCACATCAAAGGGCCACTGAGCGTTGCAGATACGGGGGCCAACAGATGTGAGTAACAGCTGCCATGTTGAGTGTCAACCTTCTCGGTGCTGTCAGTCTCCATTTGCCCTGTGCATGGGTAAATAATGTGTTGTCTTAATTCATTTGCCTCCGCTTGCAACAGCCGGAGTGTAATGGATTCTAATATTAAACATGATCCCGTTCCAGTGTGCAATTAGTGTGTAGCTCCACCTATTAACACTTACATATTAATGACGTCTCCTAGGGTTTGCTGAATGGTGGTTGTGGGCCCAGACATTGTAAGAGTGGGGCACACCAATTGGCAGGCGCCAGCGGTTGGGGACCCATCAATGTGCCCGCCAATGGAGGCACTATGGAACTTCTGTGGTGCTGTGACAGAGCCAACGCAGCAGCCCCTCCTCTCCCTCCAGGGGGAAGGCTATCCTGATGCACTGGCTCAGGGGGTGAGCACACAGACGGACAGGCGGGGCTTGTTGCCAAGCTGGGCCAAGCCCACTCTGTCTGTGTGTGTGCAAATGTCTGCTTGGGGGGGTTCGATGTGGACGGACTGCTAAGTGGAAGTTGAGAGGATGGTGTAGGGGTGTGGCTGCTAAGTGAGAGTGGTTGAGGGTGCACTCACTCAGATGGGGGGATGGAAGGTTTATTTGCCGAGCAGATGTTTTAGGGGTGTATGTTTGTCTTGGGGGTGTGACATGGTCAGTGAAGGGCAGTCAGGGGACCATAGAGAGGACATTTGTTGTTGAGCCTGCTGTTCTTCTGCAGCTACTCATCCAAAAGATGTTAAAGACAAGTCTAGGGTCTTGACATCTGAGAGTGCGCTCTGCCTCCTGTCAATGGTCAGGGTATTATCACTAGCTCCTCTTTTTATTACTAATATTCCTCTCTCAGTTGTAATCACGTGACATGAAACATGTGCCTTGTTGACATATGTGGCACATGTGTCAACAGGCATATGTATATTTTGTACTTCTGCCTAGTCAGACGCATTGATTAGGGATATGCATTATGGCACTCCTCTCATCCCTAGCTTGTCTGTCTGCCTGCAGTGGTGTGCTATTCTCTGGTGCACTGCAAAAACAGATTGGAGTTTTCATTAAGGCTGAAAAATGTTCAGATTCTTGACAGCATTTGATCTGGACATATGCTTTGATGCAGTGGAAGCAAACACCAAAACCAAACCTAGAAAATATCTCCCTCTCATCTCTAGTGGTCTTTTTCCACCATGCTCGAGCACTTTATTTTTCTATCTACATTTACAGTATACTTCGCCCGCAGTCTTGGAGAAGTGCTCTGGTGCTTGCATGGAACTGTTTTTCATATTTGGTTGAGCTTTTTTTATAATTGGTGGATAGAAATGGATCTTTGACTATGGATCATGGCTCTGTAATGACTCTCTCAGTGTGTATGGGTGTGAGTGTAGGGTGTAGACCAGCACTGAATGGGAATGAGATGAATGCTGGGTGGAAATGAATTTCTAAAGGCCATGGTGCTTCATCACAGGCCCAGCACTGCCCGTCCCACTCCTGCCTGAATAACACCAGAATTATCACTCAGAGGGAGGAGAGAGCGATGAATACCTCCAGCTACTACACCCTGGGGACTGTGGTACCCCCCGCCCCTCCCTGTCACTTTCTCTTCTGCACACATACACATATGAATGTACTGCACACTCACACATGCAGAGGCACACTCACACAGGTAGCGATAGGGAGGGGGAGCCAACATTATGCACTAATGGTGTGCTCCATTAATCATACAATGATGAAGGCCATTTCCTTTATTTAATTGGCTGCCAGTATCTCAGTGTCTTTGTTGCACATCATTTCAGACTTGTGTGTGCTCTACTCTTTTAGCTAGCAGAGTGCACATAAGGGCATGGCTGAGAGCACTAGAGACACATCAAACAAGTGTCTTTTGTATCTGTTCGTAGCATATCGCTAATAAACTGAGTAATATCAGGAAAACAAACCTCTATTTCCTTCATACAGTTTTCCAAAAAATGTATCAGCCTTCATTTAGTCTCAAATAGAGCTGGGCAATATGGACAAAGTCAAATATCACAATATTTTTGACCAAATACCTCTATATCAATATTGCAACAATATCGTAGGAATGACTATTGTTGCTTTCGCAAAATATTTCTAGGTGCCTTGGGAAGGCTGTAGTTGTTGTGGTGTAGTTGACATATTAGAGAAGCAGTCTAGAAGAAAATATGTTGTAGGTCTGAGGCTAGTGGACAGAAACTAAAACTGGAAAGTAGCGCAGGGCGGGGATTAAACAGCGCCTGCACAAATCAAGCATATATTCAGTAGAGCATGTCATACAAAGGTTTCCTGAATGAAAGGGGTATAAATAAGTGTCCTAATTACTGTCACCCTCCCCTATACCCAACCTGTCCTTCCAGTCCAGTCCAGTCCTCCTATTCCTTTTCCCTGTCATCCACTTGAGTCTTTTGTTTGGCTGTGGGTATAGCAGTCTTCTTCACTGTCATTAATTACGAAAGAAAGGTGGGCAAGAAGAGAAACAGTCCAATTTGTATCCACAGCTGAGTGAGTTGCTATTTGAATATAAATATGTAAGTGTTATTAAGAAACATGTAGCAGTGAATGCTCTGCTGGTTCCACAAATAGGCAGTGGAAAGGGTTACTGAGGTGTAATGACCCTGACCCGTTGAAACACAAACACCCACACTCACATATATACGCAGGGGACGAAAATACCATTTGCCCGTTTTCGATAGACACTGAAAATTCGTTTTTTGATTTACAGTTGGCACTTACGAGCATATTTTGCTCTACAGTTTCTGAAACTCATCACTTGAACTGTACATCACACCAGGAAATAGGCTTCTCTATTCCATTACAAGACTTTATTTTTCCACTGGTAATTCATGAATACAGCTGCATGTTGCCAAAAACATATACAGTATATTTGTTGGCGATATGGCTAACAGTATATACAGATCTTTTGTGATTCTGTGTAACATTCTGCATTGTAACAAAACACATCTTTATCCATTAATAATGTCTTCTTGTATTAAATTATGTTTTTTTGTCTATTTTTCTCACACCAACAGAATTACCTGCTTGAGAGCCCACTGTGGGTATGATAATACAAGCTGATTTACTCATGCTCTGATTCTTAACTATGAAAAAGTGGTAAATTATTAGTTTGTGAATTGTTTTGTGCTATGTTTTTTCTCCACTACACAGCCAGCATATCAAGAGAAAACAAAAGATTACTCTTTTCTCGTCTATTTAGTTAAAAATGTCGGGATACACAAAAAAATAATTGGAGATTAGACCAGAAATGATACAGCAGCTGTCATCCTATCGCTGGTTGTTAGTTAAGTATAACGCATAGTCCAAAAGTTTTTCAATAAAATGTTTTGTTGTCTATGTTAATTTCTAAAACATATTCTCTACTCAGTCTTTTGTGTTGTTCCTAATTAGACAAGACAGCTCTCAAACTGCAACAATAAGAGAAGCAAAAAGGAGAATATGCAATTATGTACTACTTACAAAGGCCTTTTTGATTCACAAAACATTTGGTAGCAGCTTTACACAGGCATGTCTATTATCATAATGCATACTGCCTGTTCACAGTGTGGAGAGGAGAGCAAGAGAAGCAGAATGCTGCGGTTGGCTTGTTTTGCTCTTTGAAGGCTGAAGGAGGGCATGGCAATATTTACTGAGAGAGTGCCCCCCCTCGGTCCCACCCTGCTAGGCTGGCGTTTGAGCTTCACAGCCGGGGGATGTGTTTTGCACCAGTACATCTCTCCCCACCCCACCCCCAACCCCCAATCCCCCCCCCTCCCACCCTCTGCAAGCCCTCTACGGACACACTGCACAGGGACACCCACTTCCTCATTAAAAAACCAACAGCCATTAATGTTAGATGAGGGCAAGAAGAGCTGGAGGAGGGAGAATGGAGAGAAAGAGGGAGGTGTTTTCCCCTTGATCGACTCCTAAGGATGCATGATGAATCCTCACAGACACACAGGCCGACATGCTGAGAAAGGGGAGGAGATGAGAGGCTGCAGACATTTTTCCCAAAGACAGACAGACTGACAGACATAATAGAGGTCTTATAAAATGGCTGCAGCATCTCATAGAGACACACAATCTGACATACTGATAAATGGCTCAGAGAATCAAACTGAATAATTCTGAAGTGCAGGGTTTACATGATTGCAGGAAGCATAGTTAATGATGGATTTGTTCTCGCATGCACTCCTTCAAACACACACGCACAATGGAAATGGAAGCAGCCAGTGCCCTGTATAGATGGAGTGTTAATACCCAATATGCCCCCGCTGTGAGGTCTTAAGATTGGTAGGCTCCCTGGAGTGGAAAAAAGTGACAGGGGGAGGGCGGGGTTACACTATCTCAGCCATAAATCTGGGGTCAAAGCGATAAGACATGGCTCAGAGATTAAAATAAACAAACATGCACACACACACCCAAATGCAATAAAGAGTTTGCAAATATCTGCCGTTGCCAAGCATTGTTTCGTTATGCGAGCGCTGAGGGTTCTTCACACTCGCAGCAATTCTACATGGTCAATTCCCTCTGGTCATCGTCCAATCCTCTGAGACCCTCCACTCGATTCCACATCTACCTTTCCAATTGTGATAGACAGTTTGGTCTGGGGAATCAATCCCATCGTCAATTTTGGGATTGACCCCAGTTGCACAGTCTATAAGGACTTGAGCAGACAGGCTCAGATTTTAAAGGCTGAGGCTTATTTAGATATTTACATGCCAGTAGTTTATGTATGTCATGGGGCTTTTCCTTTGCTGTGGTCATGAGGATCATCAATATGCGCTCTGTGTGTGTTGATGTGTGTGGGAGGAATTTGGGGTTATTGTTATTCCACTGTTTTTACAGAGAACCTCCAAGAAGAAACAGAGATTACAGCCCAAAGCAACGTGGGTGGATTTTTCAGAGTGTGTGTGTGTGTGTGTGTGTGTAGTTGTATTATATTGTATCAGTGTGCTGCACATTTGTGTGTGTGTGCGCTCATCTTTTCTTTCCACATATTCATCCAATATCATTGGGGTTGCATGGAGAGTTCCAGAGCCCTGATGAGAAGGGGGGCTGTGGCTGCAGAGATGTAGCCCTATAGCAGTGGCTGGTCTGTGGGGAGCTTACTGAGTGTGTGCTTGTCTCCAGGCCCTGTCTGTGTGCATAGAGCTGGGGGAGACAGAGACGGAGAGAGCGGGCAACCAGAGCTAGCTGGCTGGATAATGAATTTACTCCTGCGGCACTCTTTAAAGCATAATTACACTCATCAAAGCCAGGAAGGCCTGTCTCGGCCACTGACTCTTAGCTAAAACAAAGGCAGAGCAAAAACACCACGGTTTAATTCTCTTTCCATATTACCATACCATAGTTACTACTACAAACCACAATATCACTTCTATGTCTGTTTCTTTAGCCAGAATGCAGACTGTATTTCAGTTGTTTCTATGTAGAAATAACTGGCCGTTACAATTTGTGGTTGAAGGGCATAAATACTCTAGAGTTCAGTTTAACCGATTTGACGATACAGAAAAAGTATTTTTTTTTCCTTATAGCCTTCATCCATCAGTCCTTTCAGCATCACCATCATTTCTCGTTTTACTTGATCAAAGTTCACATTTTAGTTCTGTATAAGATACATGCTTCCCGATTTCCCTTTTTGACTCCTCTGAAATTCAGCCCCACGTTCCTCTTGCCATCACTGTCCACCCCCCCTTGTCTCCCCTTGATCCCCCCCCTTCACCTCCTGTTTCTGTGGGAAAAGGTCAAGGTTGTGTGTGAGCACTTGGTTGTGTGTCCAGGCACATGCGGGGTGTATGTGGTTAGCATACAGAGAGAAACCCTGTGGGGAGTGTGTAAGCCAAGCTACACCTGTTCTAGCTCTAGTGATGACAGGGGGGCAGAGACAAGGGGGCTTATTGCACCACCCAGCTCTAAGACTGGGATACAGAGGATCAGACACTGCTGGGTCAAAATGAATTCTGCGTACACACACACATGTGCACACACAGTCATACAATTTTGTAATGAGATTCTTTTACTACTACTGTTTTATTGAAGAAATAACCAAGAAAGAAAGACGAAATAATTAATGGAGGCTTCTCTGGCATATTTAGTGTCATTGACATACACATTACAACCTATCATGATAATGACTACCAGTCCCAGTACAGATCAGCCCACAAGAATTTGCCAGAGGACAGATGTGGCACGCAACTGTGGGTATACCGTGATTACACCCTTCCAGACATAAGTGTGCCTCTCAGAAGTCACACTTATGTCGAAAAGGAAGCAAAAATAACCACAGCCATGATCAGGGCAAACATTTTAGGTACACTGAGTTCATCATGATTTGAAAACTTGACATCTGCAAAATGAGGAATTAATTTGCAGCAAGTCCCTTTTCATCCTACGCGATTATACGAAAACTAGTGTTGTGTTCTTACGTGAACCAAAAGAATCCGACTACACATAAGCTGAAAGCAATCACTATAAAGGAGTGGTGGTGTCATACAGTGTATAATACTGTATTACAATAAAACTACAACCAAACTCTATGTACTCTTTAGGAATGATAGTAAAGGCAATGAATTTATTTTGTGTGCTTTTGTTTTATGTGTGCATTTGTGTGTGTGCAGTCTAATTACTACAGCCCTTTGCTTGGTGAGGTGATTTACACATTGTTTGTCTCCACCGGGTTTTTTGGTAAATTTGAGATAAGCACTCTCCCCTCTCCCTCTCCCTCTGTCTCTCCCTCTCCCTCTGTCTCTCTCTTTTGCCCCCGTCTCTCTAAATCTTCCCTCCAACTCAACATAATAAACAGTTTCAGTGTTTTGTTTTCCTCTGGAAGGCCTTTGTGTCTCTTGGGGATTTATCATCTGCCTACAGTATTTTAGGGGTCTTAATCTCCTACCATTTGATTACTACCAGCTAATTAAACAGAGGGGATGCCAAGCAGGTGACAGAGGGATGGAACAGTGAGGTGGCATCAGTCCCTGCCTGGGAGCCAGGGTTTCTTTCTAGTCCTTCTCTGCTCTGTTTGCCACAGTCTGCACAAATAGTCCAAGTAAGCACTATTTGCATATTATACTGTAAGTGTACTCATATGACTTTTAGTTTGTACAGTAAAGTGTATCTTCAGATTTGTCTCCTGAGCTAAGTTGTTTTTCTTTTTGGTTAAATAGACCTAGTTTTTACTTTTTTTCGCCCCCGCTACTGTACTACTGGAGGCCAGCGAGAAGGAGGGGTGCTGGGCTACAAGGCTCTGCGGCTGGGAATAAGGAACTGCTGACATCAGCATCCAAAAGCCATATTAGTGAGAAGGAAAGGAGTGCGGTGAAAAAAAAATTGCTTATAGATTTATTTCTGTAAAAACTGAAATTGGCTGCAATCTTTTTTCCTTGTTTTCTCCTTCACAAAGTTCAATGTCCCTTATGAATTTTTAGCAGCAGGTGCAGCAAATCTTAACCTGTGTCATTTGGTGTCATTTGGCGTGACACCTTGCCACCCACGAGGTTGCTTAAACGAAATGGTGGCACACAGATATGAAGGAGACAATGATAAATGTCACAGATGACAATGAGTTTGTCACAACCGAGAGATGCCCTTTTCCCCAGTCCCTCAGCAGAGATGCTCTCTTCACAGGTCTCAATCCCTTGTCAAGTGGTTGAACCTGCACATCCATATGCATGCTGCTACACATGAAACAGCATGCATCTGCGTGTCGTGCTCCGCGGCTGCCCTGGTAGACAGGCAGACAGGATGTCCTTAGCCCCAAGGCCAGTGAGACAACACAGGATCTGCTGACCGGGAGAAAGGGGCCACTGAGATCCTCAGGGCAGACTGAAGCACTGCTGTGACTGTGGATGAACTACTATATCTAGTTGATAAAGTGGACTCTGTCAGCATTCAAACTGACCTCTTTTGGAAATTCACTAATTTGCTCTCCTATGAAAATGTACATTCATTGAAGGGATTGTGTTAGTTTTAAAGGTGAGCATGCTGAAAGGCCTCTTACATGTATTGCCTAATTATAATGTATTTCTTTAGAAGGCAGAGAGTGTATTGTTATGCTTTAATTATAGTTAATCAAACAGATAATTCATAACCATTGAGGAGATACTAAACTGTTCATGCTTGATGAAGTATTTATCGGGGTTAATTGTAAGCAAGAAGCATTGCAATGAAGCAACACCAAATCTTTTTTTTTTCTTTCATTTTTCATTAGGACTTCATGTTTAATTTTTGTCCCTACTTCCCAATCATGTTGCTTTTGATTCCATATCAAATGTATGCCTACTACTATACCACTATTTTGCTGCTGTTTAATCAAATCCAGAATCATATGTTACAGCTTGGACTGGTATCCATTAACCATGGGAGAAAATGGGGAACCTTTTTCATAGGTACTATCTTGAAAAGGTTGATGTATTGACTAATGGTGTAATCTTTTTCATATTCTCAAGTTATACATTATTTTTAAATTATGTTTCTCCATAGCTCTTTAATGCTGCACTTCAGTGATAATAAAACCCAGTATCTCAAATATGAAGTGCCACCAGCAACACTTAATTAATATTAATTGCTTTGAAACAAGCCAGACTGCAGAATCACCTCGTTTTTCTAAACGATTCTTCCCTCAACAATATTGCATACAACCATTTTTTCCCCTGTCTTTCCTGGCGTGATGAAATGCGCTTTTCGTTGCTATCTATTCCTTATCCACTCTGTTCCGCCACACACTCTTCTCTCCGGCTGAGGAAAAGCTTTCGGAGGCTGCCAGAGCAGACCTGTCATCTGCTGGCAGTCTATTTGCTGTTGTTGGTGGTGGATGAGTAATGGCAGCACCACTGTCCTTATCACCAGTCCACACACCTGCACTCCTCCCTGCGCCACACACTTAATTGCCCCCCGCACACACCCACCCCTACTTCAGGCCTTGATATCTGCTTATGCTCCACATTCCTGGATAGAGGCCTTATGTCCATTAGTGCCATGGCTGCATGGGATTTATAGCTTTGCTGTGGCCAGAAAGCTAGGAATCAACATTTCAGGGTTGGTGGGGCAAGGAGCGCTGTTGTCTTGGTAAAATGATGAGGATGGTCTTGTTTTTTAAGCATGGGAAGGGGGCAGTGTTATCCTCCTTTGTACTGGATGTGCTGAAGAAAAGGAATGGTGACATTTGCCTATGATTTTCAGGACTGACAGATCCCCAGTGCTCAGGGTCAAAGCTGGCATACCTCTGAGGAACACAATGAGTCGGGGAAAGCAAAAAACAAAAAACAGAAGGGACGGAGGAGCATTGCAGTGATGTCCACACGGAGCCAGACAGACAGTCCCAGAGTGAGAGTCATAATGAGGTGGATGTAAACAGAACAACGGGCCCGCATGCATGTGCTGTAAACATGCACAAGGGGTTGCGGTGGTCTCTCGGCTCATCTGATGCATACCTTTTCCTTTGCCCACATGAATACATTCTTTATAAATGCACACAGCCAAGCAGATAGACAGGCTAGACAGGCAAGCACATTTAAATAATTTAAACTTTATGGACAACAGTATAAAGACACGATACCTGTTAGCTGCTTCAGTACATTTTTCCACCTTTTTTTAGCAAGCCTAACCAAACATGTTTAATGGATCAGGTATACAAAACTGAGTCCATTTCTGAACCTTGCAGCATTATGCTAAGTTTAAACACAGTTATGTTGTTTTTGTGGAAAATATTGTGAATGAGTGGAGTATGAAGTGACCCCTTGTCTCCCATTTGAAATGAATGACTACCATTTTGTCTCTTGTTGTGAATGCCAGGTCAGAAGATGGTTTGATGGTCAGAAGCTGAATTTGATCCCTACTTGCAACTGATATTTATGCTATTCTGAAAATGTATTTACTAATCATACATAAATGTACCTTGGATTCAAGTGCTACAAACTGATAATTAATTGTACATCCAGCAATGGAATGGAGTCATTTACATGGTAACACCACAGATATTGTATGTTTTTATGTGGGATGCGTAAGACCAACAATCAGAAACTGCATGCAGGCTTCTCTCCATCCAAGTCAATGTTGGCTTGGGTTGTTGAAAGGTAATTTGAGAACCATTTGAAGTCCTGTAGTTGTAGATTCCTCAGCTCCACTTCTCCTTTGACAGGCCTGTAATAGCCTTGTCTCTCAGTCACCAGGAGACCAATAGACTTGGCCCAGTCCATCCTCAAGACCTCTCAGGAGACCATGACGGTACCATAAGACATTGTGTCTATGTGTATTATCAGTCTTTTCAATAATGGAAAACTAGGACGGGGTTATTGGCGTGAATGAGCATTTGTCTTTTCTGAGAGATGCACTTGAATGCATTTATTCAACTTCAAATTGTCTTCCCTCGTGCCCTAAATATCACAGTTGGGAGAAATAAATATTAGTGTGCTCTCTTAGACCTTTTCTTTTTGTGTGCCAGCTAAGGCTTTTTACACAAAGGAGGAGAAAAACCTTAGATATGCAAACCACTCCTATGTATGAGATTGACTGCAGACACTTTGTTCAAGCGAGCTACCGTCTCAAATAGAAATAGCGGCTGCAGCTCTGGCCTATAAAAAGCAGCAGCAACAGCTCTAGTATCTGTTTAATAGTATCCATCCTCCTCTGGGCGAATGCCCCAGAGAGAACCACCATTAGGGCTCCAGCTGGAGACAGTAGCAACCACAGTTACACTCTTGCCCTGCCACCAGCCTCCCAGGTCAGGAGGGTGCTAAGAGGCTCCTATTGGCAACCAACACTTCCCCAGTGATAAATATCCAGGAGCTCACTGGATGACACCAAATTTTTCATCATTAATCCGAGCCATTATGAGGCTGTTTCCCCGGCATTGATCCCCAGTCCGGTCCAGCTGACGCAGCTCCTCCAGGGTGGATGCGGGGGGGTCACTGGGGGAACTGGGACATAGCCAGGCTACCCAGTCAAGTGCAGAGTGGGAAAACTAGGGTAAGCACAGATGTGAAGTGTTGCTTATGCATTCTAGTCACTCTGTACTGTATGTTTAAACATAGATATGAAACATACAACTGAACACAGCCATACATACACACACAAATATAAACACAAGATGCTGTGCTGGAAGAAACCAGATTCTGAGAGGAAACAGATGTCCAGGTGTTTGTTGATAGTAAAACCTTAATTATATTCATGTGGGCTGCAGAGAGCGAGTTGCCTTCCGTTATATTTCATATACCAATGCACATACTGTACATACACACACCAATGAGCCCAGGGGGGTAGGTGCACAGCTATTGTCTTAATTTCATTCCCCACTTTTCCTCGATTTGCTCTCCTTTACCTCTCTCCTGGCTGGCCCAATTGAGATTGGCCTGCTGTTGTGCACACCCAGTATTCCAGAAAATGAGACGAACAGAATGCATTATATCCCACTGGGGAGAGACGTAGAGCAGGGAGATTTACCTTCTTTTTACAAATGATATCAAATCAGGGAAAGGAAAGTCTGTCAGCTGTGAAATTACTGATCATCCGGGTCTTTCTTGTTTCTGCTCACTGAGAGAGAGCCACAGAGACTGTTAGAGAGGAGCAGTAGAGGAGGAAAGGATGAGAAGGTATTTGGCTCAGCATGTGTTCCCTGTCTCCCATCTTCCTCTTCCCTGTCATCAATTGTTGAGGACAATCTTGCCAGGGCTGATTGTGTGTTCACTTCCTTTGATGAAGGCAGGCAGGGAGATTGTCACAGGGACACATGGAGGCAGTGAACTTTACCTCCAGGCTGACAGTGAGAACTGCTGATGGTCACTCCACTTTAAATGCCTCTCTTTCCTTTTGTTGCTGAGATGATGGTTTTATGATAACTAAAATCAATGCTGTTTACCAATTGCCACCTTTATCTGCTACCTTTCACCCTTATTATAAAAATGCAGAAATGAAGATCTTATGGTTGGCGGTTTAATAGAGCTGTGTCACGTGTAACCATATCATCCATATAGCTCTCTCTCAGACCAGTCCTCATTGGTGTTGTGACAGCCAGCTCGGTCAGAGCGGTGTGGTGGTGGCTGAGTTGCATCTAAAGGGGAGGGGGGTCAGATGGACGAGGTAATTACCCGGATCAGTGAGCATGAAGGTGGGGCCATGGACCGCTGTCATCACAGGGCTAACAGCTGGAGGCTAAAGCCCCTTCAACAGCTGGGTGATTACACACACACAAACACACACACACAGGTACACACACAAACACATGCGCACAGTCCACGAGAATTATCCTCACCTGTACTGAAAAGAGACAAGTGGCCAGTGCTGTGATAATCAATGGCACAGCCAACAACTACTTTATTCTTTCTTTACAGTGCTGTGCACTCCATGAACAAAACAATGAACATAAGAGATCCTCTCTTTCTCATACTGTTCATACATTTATTAAGATTGTATGAGAATATGACCTCCTCTCGTCTTCCTGTGTGTTTTTGAGCTGTTGACATCCCTGTCTCGCTCCTTTATCCTCCCACATGAGGAGAATAGAGACATTAATGGAATCGGCAGTCCTACTGTGTGAGTTATTACTCTGCTCTTCCCCTAATGGAGAAAAATTTAATTATCAGCTAATTTGCTGTGTTGTCTCTGGTGACATGAAGTTCCCCATAGTGTCGACTCCCATTAAATGCTCTGCTTTGACTCCTTTATTCAGACACAGGGAGTAAAGAACCCAGGTAGGCACAATGAAATTTTGAGCATGCTCGCCTTTTGTAGCACATATTGCACATAATACGCCATATGTTGCTATGTTAGCAGTTTTAGTGGAAGAAACAGCTTTTGCTATTGCAAAGTTCTGCATCCCGCTTTCTGATGCCAGTCTCAACTTCAGATCTATTTAGAGGCAACATGAAATTTTATGACAGAAGAGATTTCTCTGTGTTTACACAGTGAGATTTGTTATTTTCTTGTCATGGTAAATTGGTCTGACTTTATGATTGCAAAGACAACATAAAATAGCAATACTATTAAACTTGTGAAATAGATAATTCAGTCTCCCCTCAAAACTATACACAGTGGACCTCTTTTTTAAGACAAGGGACCTGCATTAAAGCTTCATGTAGTCTATCTTATTGTCATCCACTAAGTGT
Source organism: Thunnus maccoyii (assembly GCF_910596095.1). Classification (NCBI taxonomy): domain Eukaryota; kingdom Metazoa; phylum Chordata; class Actinopteri; order Scombriformes; family Scombridae; genus Thunnus; species Thunnus maccoyii. The sequence continues at coordinate 24,927,523 of NC_056538.1, read as the reverse complement.
GTACCATAGTGTTCCTCATTTATCTGTCTGTCTCTGCTTGTAACCACTGGGTATAATAATAGTCAGCAGTGGAGCCGTCTTCCTTCTACATATAATGTGGATGTCGTCCAGTGGGACCATTAAAACAATGTGTTATGATTGGGCGTCTTGAACAGTGAAAGGGATTGATTTCCATTTACCCCCCATTAAATCCTCAGACATCTGGCATGCCTTTTTCAGCACGCTACCAACTCCTCCTTTTTGTTTTCTGTTGAAATATTCAGGAGTACCTTTTGCTTCTGTGCTCTTACTACCTCTCAGTCAAAATACACTCAGCCTAATTTATTTATTTATTTAATTTTAGGATGTGTGTGTGTACACTATGCACTCTTTGTGCATACTTCTTTGACAGCTGAATTGAAATTAACTAATATTATGTGATGTGATGCCGAGATTGTTTTACCCCTCAGTGTGTAAGTGTGGTTTCACGTACCTGCATGCATGTGGAGTCTGAGACTGTCTCTGTGAGTCAATTTGCAAGTGGTTGTGCGTGTGAGAGTGCAAATACTATAGTGAGGCTCTGCAGATGCTGATGTTGTGTTGTTGTATGTTAGACCTGCAGGCCAAGCGTAAAGACAGGGGGGGGCACATGAAAAATAGATGATAATCATCCCGCCACAGTGCACACAAAAGCCTAATTGGAGAGAGGACCCCCTCTATATTTGTGTACAGAGAGGCACAGACTGAAGTGGCATAACCAGTTCATTAGGCCTTTGTTTTATCTTTATCCTCAGATACTTGGCTTGGCTTTTGTTTTGCCACAGAGCCAAAATACTACTCTGCATGCAACACAATAGTTTGCCTTTGAAACAGCAGATTTATTTATTTAGGGTCATATGTTTTTGTGTGGTATTTTTAATTGCGCAATTTAACAGGCATTATTTATGTTTTTGGCTTTCTCCTCATCAGTTTTCACTTTACTTTTACCAATAAATCTAATTTTCCAAATCATTTTACTAAGAATTATGCTCCACTTTCACCATCTTCAATCTGAATAGTCTAGTGGCTGTTATTTAATTTGGCCTGGGGCTCTGTCAAAAGGGGTGTAAATATGTGGGTCAGGAGTGAGAAGTGTTTGGCCACCCCTGTCTCTGTTCTCTCAGCCATTAGAACAAACACCACACAGCTGCTTATCCATGCATACCTCGTCTGCAACACAATATCTTATCAGCAGAGAATCCACACTGGCCAAATCAATTAGAGCATGTGAATATCTATGGATCTTCAGTGTGAAAGCATCAACATCCCCCCAGCTCCTCCTGAGAACAGCCAAATTAATAACTCTAAGTGGATAATGCCCTTGCTCCTATCAACATCAAAATTGAATTCTTGCAAACAGCTGAAATATAGCCAGGGCGTTTGGCACTGTGGTAGTCAGCACTACAGGCTTTTGCTTTGATAGCTGGGTATCCTAGGGTCTTGCTCTGCACATTGAAATTCAAAATGCAAATTCTTAACAGTATCTAATTGGCAGGGGGTGTTTAATAAAAAAGTGTTCCTGGAGCCATTTCTTTCCAGACACACTGTGTTCAGCATTGATTCTCCACTGAGTGGCTCTGTTGAACAAAGAGACGATGAGGAGGGATCTACAATATGGATAAAGAGCAGAAACGGGTCAAACAGAAGTCAGGTCCACTGGCTAGCTGTGAAACTGGGGACTTTCAGGGAGGGAAGGGCAACCAGCAGTGCTTATGAAATAAGTGGAAAGGACAGAATAAGTGCTTTTACATAATACATAGTAACATGAGAGCCAGCAGAGCCCTCCTCCCCTTCTTTGAATGCCTACTGACTGTTGAGATCTCATTGCGATCACTCGTTTGTGCTGTTTTAACCGCTGTGGGTCATCTTTAGTGCCAGGAGCACCACAACACACTCATTCAGAGTGTCCTTGTGTTGGCACCACTTAGGCTGTTCCCATTCACATAAGCTGTGAGGGCATGGTTGGGAAGGATGCATTTGAATAGTCAGTAAGATAAAGCCTTTTTCCTCAGTGTCGTAGAGTATTTGAAACAGCAGTACATCAACATAGACTCCTTCAGTTGTTTGTCCCTGGAGTTTGTTAAAGTTAATCTGGCTTTGATTAGCTCTTTTAATAAGATAAAGTGTCTGCTCTCTGGAGTGTTTTTTTTTCTCCTCCCAGGGAACAGGCTTCTATGTGTTTTCCATGTTTTGTTGTACTTTCCAAGGACTTTATGTCATGTTTTACACAATATCACAAATTCAACTCAAAAATGACCCTGATTCACACACAACATCTTCCTTATCATGTTCGGTCTGTTTTGTTCAATGAAGTTTTGCTCATTTCAAGGTCATCATGGACATCCTGATTACTTTTTCCACCTCCTATTTATTTTTTTCTGTGCCATCCTCCTGTCTTTATCCGTCTTGATGTCCCCGTTGTCCTTCTTCATTCGCTTCATCATTTCACTCTTCTCTATTATGAGTGGCTAGTCAGTCTAAGTAGTTCTTGTCTTTGTGCGGCTCCAGTACGTCATCCACAATGACCCTTGAAACTGCCAAGAAAAAACAGATAAAATGTTTTTTCAACTCTTCCAAGCTGCAACATGGACGGGGAGGGCACTTTCAATGTCAAAAGAGAAGCGGTGGCAAATAACTGAAGTGGCAAATAAGCTGCCACCGAAAATTAAGACACACAGCCAGCTGAACCAGAATACAGTTTTTTTTATTTTATTTAATTGTAAATGGAAATAAAATAATTGTTTTGTCATTTGAAACCATATATTTTTAACTGTTAACATTTGTGTATTCTGGTATCACACCATTTCACCTGCAAATAATCAGGTTAGCTGTACTGATCTTCTTGGTGACAAATTCAGCAGTGTTTTTAGGTGGTCAATGAGCCGGATGAAGGGTTAAGAAAGCTGCTGTCTATCGGCTCCTTTGTCCTCCACACAGAGAAATGGTACATGGAGGTATTGGGGTCCGCCATGATCTGATAGAAAGAGAGATGGGGTCAGGTAATCCACTGGCCTGCCTGCAAACACTTTCTCATTCTAGACTGCCTTTCAATAAATAAGAAATGTTGTCTCCCTCACCAATATAATATTAACCTGATCCCCCCCATAGAGAGTACGGGGGTTACCTCCTGGGTAAGGGGGGTAGAAAGGCCTCCAGGCCACACTGCTAATGGATACACACATACACAGTGTTTGAGGATTAGACGAAAGCCCATCTACAGGGAATATACCCCAGCAGAGCAAAGGGGGGTTGTGGAGAGTGAAGGCATCTCATTTCAACATCAAGTTAACACTACATCTTTACCTAGTGGTCCTAGAGTTCACAGTTCATAATACAAACACTGGTATTATGTATATAGGAATAAAAATTGCGGCGTTTTTCAGTGAAAAGAAAGAATGGGGCTGATTAAAATGACATGTCTGTGCTGAATCATATGGACATATAGAGGCGGAGAGAGCTGACACTGAACTGTGGAATAAGCCGGAGTGGAGGGATGTTGCAGCTCTCTGTAGCACTAGCTTCATGCTGTGTTAGCTTTGAATCCCACTCACTTTTTTCTCATCCTAAATTCACTTTTCTCTGGGAGACAATCTATTGGTCACAGTCTGAGAGTAAAGCAGCCAATCTCAGGACATTGGGGATGAGCTCATCCCAGACAGGTACTACCGGGCACAGTCTCATTCAAAGTCAATGCCAAATACCAACACTCCCATACAGCTGATTCAAATCATTTTGAGGATTATACAAGATAGAATATTATGCTGGAGACACAAAGAAAAATTGCTAATGGTGGCTTTAGAATGGCCTCATTCTGGAAATGAGAATGAGGGTGAGAGAATATTTCAAGTCTTTATCTTGTGCTTTCATTAATGCAAGTTTAATGGAAAGGATGCTGAGAGTGGAATGTTAATTATCGGCGTTCATTTTTCACTCAGCAGAAAGCCGAGGATGGTTCCACCGAAACAAAGATGATTTAGACTTGTTGTTCTGATAACCTGTACTTGTTTGCAGACGGGGCCAATCCGCCTTCTTGCATGTTAATGTTAGTTACAATTGGCTGCTTATAAGAATCCACATAAATATACATCAGACTCTTATTTTTCGAGCTAAAAACACTTATAGAAAGCTCTTTATGTTAGTATTCAATCAATAGTCACATGGGATATTGATCGTGAGCAAATAGAGTATAAAATCTTAACCTTGTATCTCTTATTTATATCTCATATATGGGAAAATCGTCTGAAAGGTTGAGTTTGGCCTGTAGAGGAATGCAGATGCAGTGGTGAATGCAGAGTGGATGCACCATTGTTCACTGTGTGGAACTCGTCTATAATTTACAGGGTCTCCACCCCTCTCCGTCACTAATGGATGGGGGTGTCTGCTCAGAGACTGAGGGGGCCGTTGAGATAGGCTGGAGGATTGCCTCTTGAAGACCCCCCCCCCCCCACACACACACACACACACCACCACAGCAGATAAAGAAAGCCCACTTCAATTTGGTGCACGTCTAGTCCATGCAACGGGTTACCAAAGATACCAAGACAAATCTTGAATACAGCATTAAGGTTTTGAGGTGGGACGTATCTCGTGAGGGTAGATATTTGAGAGGGGTGATGGAGGTATGAAGTAGGGGGTGTACAATGTGGAGTGTACACAGATCATTACCATCTCCTATAGCTCCAGGGCTCGTCATGCTGAAGGCAGGCAGATTGAAAGGGCTAATGGGAGCCAGGGTGATGCTGTGTGTAGTAATTTAGCGCAGGAGGCGTGGTGGTTGAGAGAAAGGCAGGGGGGAGAAGGAGCCCTTAATCCTCACCATAAAAAAAGATATATCATTTCACCTTAGTGTGGGGGAGCACCTTCGATACATTTAGGACAGGTGCTCAGCCGAGAGAATGATGGAGGTCACCTCGGCCCTAGGCTATATTGAAATGACTGTATGAAAGCTGCCTATCCCGCTCTGTGTAGTGTCAGCTCAGAAGAGAACAGCCTTTGTTGTTGGCCTGTTCAGGGCCTTGACACCAGATGTGAGTGTCAGCCACAGGATGAAGAACAGCTGTTGTGGGGTTGGAATGGTATGGCCTGGGTAAAAATACTCTGCATGTTTGCCTGTGAAGTTCAGTGGCCATGGTGATGGCATGTCGTGGTTCTACAGGCTAGGCTAGTTGGGCTGGGCTGTGCCAGACTAGAATATGGGCTGGGCTAGATTTGTCAAGGATATAGAGGACTAATATGAAGAATAGTCACTCAGGAACGAACAGCAAACAAGACCATCAAACGCTTAAATGATACAATACACTTCACTTTTCCTTTTATTATTCATTTATTTGCTCTGCTCTTAGGTGGACAACCCCACTCTCCACTTACATTTACAGAGAGATGGAGACATTTCTTTCCTGCTGGCTGAGGAAGGATCAAGGAACAGGGGTTCCATCCAGCTAGCTTTAGGCAGAGCTGTGTGATGAGAGCCTGATGAAATCATTGTTTGAATGGTGAAGGACACAGAGGAAGCTGTCTGAAACAGTTAGAATCAATTTAATTTGAGCTTTGGGATCAAAGGCAGGCCTCTGGGCTGCTCAGTATTTTTAGTGCCGCCTTTAAAGCCATCAGTCATTTTCAATCCTGATTAACTTATGGAAATCACAAGCTATTTTTGAGGTGTTAATTCTCATTAGGTTACTGATGGATAGACGATGACTGATGCATAAGCACAGTGATGTTGACTGAAATTCGATCCTTCATCAATTGTTTTATATACAGTATTTGCTGCATTTTTTACATTCAGTAAGGCTGCACAACTAGGTAACCTGAACATACTTTAGAGCGATGTGATTTTATATATGGTTTATGTCTGGTTAAGATGCTGGCATTGCATTGTGAAAAGGGCTTCACAAAAGTGGCTACACTCAGTGACTCATAAGATATCCAGTGGCACACTTGCTCATACATAACACTCTTTAAAAGCTTTCCTATTTTATACAGCTATTGTATGTAGTGTTTTTAAAAGGTCAGATGTTGTGTCTAACCTATTAAGAGGTTGCCTGAGGACACAGCACTCTAGCTGAGGACTGACTACACAACAGTAGACAAAGCCACTGATATAATCTATTTCTCCTTTGAGAAGACCAGAGGTGTTATAGAATGTGTACATGAACCCGCGAGACATAGAAGTGTATTAGTATTTATAAAAGCAAAAGAGTGCACACACTCCACTGCACCGGGATTAGCTTGTGTGGCCTGGTGGGCAACCTGCTGTTTTCTGCATCATTTCCAACCCGGGTGTTTTCAGAGGAAGATTAGGACAAGGCCAGATTGTTGAGTAATTGGAGGAGAGAGGCCACAGCTCCCTATGATCCCATCACACTCTTCACACCTCACTGGCATTCCCCCGAGACCAGTGTCATACAGATAAGAGTGAGAGCAATATGTGTGCATGTATGTGAGTGTGTGTATTTGCATGAGTCTCTGCATTTATATATGTGTTTTTGTTGCAAGTGTGATGGAAAAAGAAGTGGATGGGATGCAGATAAAGGTGGATGAGAGACAGGCACAATATGTAGAGGATATGTAGGTTTTCATTGTTGCCATATAGTGTTTTAATTTTTCTTTTTTTTTTTATAAGAAGAGCAAACCACTGATTCTTTCTCTCACTCTGTTTGCGATGTTGGTGTGCGTGAATGGAAGCTGTCTAGTCTTAGTGCTGGAAGTCTGTTGACCTGTGCGCCTGTCCTGGGGTTCACGCCTGGATATGCAATCTTTCCTCAGCTAGCTCCCATTGGCTTTTTTTTCTTTCCCCCTTTTGATCTCAGACGGATAAATTCTGCATGGCTGCCTCTCCGTCAGAGGAAAACCCAGTGGTAGGTTAGGCAAGGTCGTGTGGAGAGAGAGAGGGGGATAGGGACACAGAGAGAGCAAGAGACAAGGGTAGAGACAGAGATAGGCAGTCATGCAGCAAAGAAAGAAAAAGAATCACAGAAAGTTTCACCTGTCATTTTAACAAATTGCATCAACTCTATGCACTGGTTTCATCACACATCAAGCTGTTGACATCATGCTGGCATGTTTGGCCCATTCTGTTGTTCAAAACCAAACAGAGTAAACCCCTTTTAACCAATACATTATCCTCTGTATACCACTGTTAGCAAACACACACATTTAAAAAAAAAAAGAAAAAAAAGATTTAATGTTAAGACTTTCTGTACAAACAGTGAACAAGCTTAAATTGCCTGTTAAGACAAGTAGATCACAGAGATTAGCAGGGATAATACTAACAGGCCAAGACAATATGCACCCTGATACCATCTTCTTCAGCTTCCTTATCTGGACTTTTCCCTGCCTCACCTGCCAGCCCACATTGCCTGTCCTTGTGTATATTTGCTTAGTGGTTAAAAAGACACTGAGGCCACCTGTCATGTTATCATCCAGCAGGGCTCTTTATTTATTTACCCGTCTATCCTTTCTGATTCTGATCATGTCTTCCCTCTGTCCCTGACTCGGTTTCCTTTGAAATAGGTCATTTTATAGATGGGGAAAGGTCATTCCCACTGCCTCCCTAGTGCACTGTCTCCCTCTTTCTCTCCATTGATTATCCCATCCACAGACTATCTATCTATCTATCTATCTATCTATCTATCTATCTATCTATCTATCTATATATATATCTATCTATATATATATCTATCTATCTATGTGTGTATGTGTGTATGTATGTGTGTAGCTATTTATCTAGCTAGGTATCTATCTCGTACTAAAATGAGTGGTTGGAGTTGGTGATGGAGGGAAATATTATTATATTATAATATTATATTAATATGCAGATAATACCGTTAGTGGTGTGCAGTAGCCCTGGTGGTGAATGAGTGGCTGTCAGGGTCCTGTGCTCTGACAGGCCTGTTGACAGACTCCGTCCACACGTGTATGTATTTGTGTGTGTGTGTGTGTGTGTGTACTTTGGATGAGTGAGGGGGCAACTTTGTCACTCTCTCAGCACCTGGCCTTATAGATTGGACACATGGCCACAAGCCTGCAATTAGCAGCGTACAGACACACAAAAGTACTTTCATACCCTGTGAGCGCACACACATGCCTGCATCGTTGCAGGCATGTGTGTGCGTGTAAACAGACATAGAGTATATACACTGTAAGTTAAAGCTCAGATGACAATGTTTCCCTTTCTAACAAGTCTATATTTTATGTTGGTCAACCAGACAATCTTAAAGATTGGTGAACTCTTATTAAATCTCAGCAGTCTGTCCCTTTGTGGGTTTGTTTCCCTTTGAAGATTTTCTTATTTTGTTTTTGCTTTCCTCTGGAGTTCTTTGTGGTAACAAGTGTTCAAGTCAAGTGCTGAAGAAGTGTGAGGAAAACAGATGCAGACACAGATGCCCTTTTTGTCTGCTGTTTACAATAGTGGTCTTTCTGCACAGCTACAGGCACACAGGAAGACACAGAAGGTGTGAGGTTGGAGGTTTGAACCAACCACCACCAGTTCCACCTTCCCCCCCTCAAGTCCTCCTCCATCCTGACTGACATCCCTCTGTGGGCCTGTACCCCCAGCAGCGATGGTCAATAAATCCCTGCCTGATCCAGCACTTCAAAAACAACCAGCCCCAGTCCCTGCTCAAGCCAACAGCATCATGAATAACAATTAACACCCTCCAAAAACAGCAGTAACCTCCGATAACTCCAGTCTATCTGGCTTCTGGGATGCATTTGCATTAATGATTTCTTTGCCCTCCTCATTCTCTTCCTCGGTCTCTATCGCTTTGTCCCTCTGCTCCTCTCTGTGTATATCTTTCTCTCACATGCACTCTCTATTTTTGCAAATTTACTGAGTGTCCTGAGTGTAAATGCATATCTCACATTACAGCTTTACATAGATGGTTGTAATTTAGCTTCAAAATGTGTTAGAAGATGTTTTTTTCCCTCCTCATCATTTTGTGAGAGGAAAGTCCAGCAATATGTGATATTTAGGATTTCGTGTGCATCCAGTCTGTTGCATTGCACTCCAAGGAGTATATACAGCGGTTAAGAAACAGCATGCATTTTAGAGTGAACATAAAATGCTTACTCACACACTCTTCTTCATATTTATGAACCCTTTTACTCTGCCTAATGTTTCCCTCTTGTCTCTTCTCTCTCCTTCCTGCCACTCCTGCCTGGTGATGCTGTCCTTTCCCCAATCTCAACATTCAGGTGAGTCATGTTTTAGTCCTTTTCACTCATTCCATCTTTATTTTAGAAGAAAAAGCTATCAGAAATGATGTCTAAAGACTGCCCCTCATACTGTTTGTCAATGACACCGCTGAGTAAGCTTTGCTTTCGTCTTTGCTCATTGTAACTGATACTAACCAGGTGTAAATGGAGTTCCTCAGTTTTCAATTCACTTGAATTATAACACACACACTACCCCACCCCAACCTCAACACACACACACACAAACACACACACTTACAGGTTTACTTAAGTCACGTTTGGGGTATTTACATAGACTTACATTCATTTCCTGGAAACTTATCCTAACCCTAACCATAACCACTAATTGCCTTCATGGCTTTTGTCCTCAATTGCACAAGCTGTCCCCAATCAACTGGTGTGTGTCCCTGAAAGTGACTAGTCATACCCACACACACTCACACCCACACACACACACACACACACACAAAGACACATAAACACATACAGTATGTGAACATGCAGACATGCACACCTCAGTCACACCTACACCCATAACTGCTTTCTGAATAAGCTGATGGGTACTAGAATTGTCCCAAGGGATGTAGCTGAAATAACTGTGATATTCCTTTGAAGGCCCCTTTAGAGTGCAAAGTAATGAACACTGGGAGCCTGTATTTCGTGCTGTGAAATTGTCATGTAGCGAAATGAACAAGATAGGATTTAGACAAGCTTTTTTGGCTCAACAACCCCATTCACTTTTCTTGTATTACCAACTTTGCACATCTACCTCTGGTAGCTGTTCTCTCCTCCTCTATTTCTTCTTCCTCTATCTCTTCTCCTGCCCGTAGCATCCCATTTCTCCTCCCTGTCCTTGTTTCCATATTTTCCCCTCATACACCTCCCTTGCTCCCTCTCTCTCGTCTCCTCCTCCCCTCAAATCCTTGTCTCCATATGCTGTGTCTGGGCTCGTTTACATGGCTGGAGGAAAGGAAAGGAGAGGAGAGGGCTAGTCTGAATTATACATGCAGCAGCAGTAGTGCACCAATCCAGTCGGGACCAACCAGATGCTTGCCCTCCAGATTCACTGCTTTTGTCTCGGTTGCTTCTCTTTACATGCACTCGTTGTATCTGTGTCTTTTCTATTGTCTGTGTGTGTGTTTGTATGTGTGGCCCTATTTAATAGTTTTAGAATCACAGGGTCATAGGTCACAATATCTATAGTAAATGGACTTTTGTTTTCATTTAACGCAACAGCACTGCAGAGGACCACAGTTTAGCTTGCATATAATTGTATTTCCTGTCATAATACTCCCCTCACTCGTGTTTATCATATGCATGAATCCAACCTTTTTTTCTGGGTCCTGGGGTAAGTGGCTCCTATTTCTCAGGTGAATATGAACACCCCCCATCAGAAGTGTGTGTCTGCAGCATATGATTGTACGTGTGTGTGTACCTGTATGTGTGACAGGGAGATTTACATGCTCTAATGATGAGGGATCAGGGTGAGGACAGGGCCTGTCAGCACCCCTAATGAGAGAGGGCCTGTAGCCCGGGGCCAGGGTAAAGAATTGGAAGGGAATATGGGTGGGGGCTGGGGGTCACACCGAGCAGGGGCGGGGGGGACCAAGGTGACAGAGGCTGGCATCTGTCTTCGGTGTCACTGTCACCGCTCTCGTAGCTAATTCACAGCAGCCATCCTGAATTCCTCTGTACAGAAATGATGTGGATACAAAAAAGAGGTATTTCTACTCTGTTGAAGATTAGCACTGATTAGGGCTGTGTTACACACTTGCAAGGACTGAAGCCTTTTCACTCGGGCGCACAATGTCTCCCCACTGTCTCAGCTCTGCTAAATTATGCTGCTTATTGATTCTGAATTCAGCTGTTACAACCCCATGCTGGATAACTTGGTTCGGATTGAAAAAATATAAATGAATAAAATTTAAGCATCTGGAGTGACTTCAAATGTTTTTTCATTTATTGGCACTTGTCAGTAGTCGTTTATTGATTTCAAACAGATGCAGACAATCAACAGTTTTGTGTGAAGGCATTTTTTGAATGTTTGCTCCGAACAAGGCAGGATCCCAGGGATTAGTTGAGTCTTATACTAAGCCTCTAAAGATGCCCTGTAGACCTGAGTAGTTTCTCTACTCTCGCCTCTACCTGAGGGACTTTCTTCTCAGCTCGGCATCAGTGTGAGGTGCTGGTGTAACATCACACCTATTCCTCTACCTCGGGCACTAAAGCCAAATTCGTTCAAACCAGAAACAGCAAGTCTGACCTCCCCACTGGGTCCTATGCACCAGATGGACTCTGATGGACTCAACTACTCACATATACACTTAACTTGCGTACAACATAAAGAGATTTGAATCTGATTATTTCTGCATTTTTGTTACTTTTTAGTTTGTTATCAGGGTAAAACACTGCGTGGACATAAAAATCTCACTTAAACGTTAATGATACAGTTGACAATATGTAGTGCATTAAGGCAGGCCATTGACTTGACCTCTGACATCAGGAACATCCTCAGGGCATGCCCTGGCTGTTGGGAGATCTCCCATGATACACTGAGGCCACTCTTTGTCCACACATGTTGCAGTATGGCTTTGCTGAAAGCCATTGATAATTCAGCTAATGAGTGTGAGGGGATGACCAGGATTAACCCTCTTTAGCATCCCACTGTCTATCTGTCTGTCTGGCTCTGCCTCACTGAGCCCCTGCAAAAAGACAATCAATAAGCCAGATATGTCACACAGAGCTACTGATTTGTTCCACCACAAGAGGCACTTTGTGCAAAAGAAAGAATGTGTTTTGTGAGCAAAATATAACAGATATTAGTCCATTGCAGATATTTGTCCTACAGTATGCTGTGTAGCAGCCTGTGTGGTGGTACCAAAGAAAAAAAAAAGGATAGGCATTAGAGAGCCTTTTGCACAAAGCAGCCAAGTGTTGCCACATGCAGCAGGCAGGGCCCTGTTCAGGGATGTGTTCTGGGCCTGGCTTCACCACATCAGTAAAGGAGGCCTCATCCAGCAGCCTTGCCTCCTAGCTCCTCTCCACCTCCTAACCCAGAGACTGAACCCAGGCCCTGCCTCCACTGCTCTAATTATAACGGGAGCTCCACAATCTGTAATTTATAAGTCTAAAACACTGTAATTAACTACAGCTTTTATAGGGAGTCATAAATAATGCCAGGCCCTTTTTATAAAGCTAACTTCCCTGCTCTGCTCTCTCCTAGCCTGTTCCGAGTTTGTTTCAGGGGAGACCTGGGATTATTAACACGGGGAGACCCGGGATTATTATTCAAGCCACCCACCTCATCCAACCCCATAATACCCCACTCATGAAGATAACCTCAAAGACTTTTTGAGTTTTTCTGACTGGAATGGGGGATTTTGTGGGGTTACCCAACAACATTTCATCAGAGCATCTTGTCAAGTCCTGCCCGTTTTGGGATGTTTGACACGGGGGTGGGGGGGTTGAAGGACGTTGGCTTATATGCCTTTGGTGTTCCTGGAAATATTTCAAGTGTGGTAAGGAATCCCTCTGTATGATCCTGATATACTTGTCCTTAAAACAGTGATGTAATTAATGACTCTAACAGAGCAAGACAGACAACCACAGAAGGCCAGGAAAATGTTACCATATGGCTGAAGTAAAGACAGATTTCTCTATAATGCCCTGAGAAAAGTATAGGACACAGTGACACACACACAGTTTTCAGGTTAACAGGCTATATTTTAGGTTGCTGCAGTATAGTCTGGTCTCTGTGTAGTTAAAGAAAATCCCCCACTGTCTCTCTTCGCCTTTTTATAGACCTTTTATTCATGCAGTAGCAGGTTTTTCCAAGGTAGTTGAGATAGTCAGATATGCAAGGGAGATGATAGTGCATATGGATGATGGTTCCTGCTGTAATCAGCTGCATTGTCTGACGGCTGTTTTCCTCCCTGCCTGTTTGGGTGGCTGGTGATTTATGTGGTGGTCTTTACATTTGGTCCTTTGGGAGTGACAGCCTACGAACAGGCTGGAACAGCCAGACTCAGCATTCTTCTCCTGTCACAACCAGCCTTCCAACTTGTTCCTCAGACAACACAAAACACCCGTAGAAAGGAAAATGACCCCCTCCCTCCAAAAAAAAAAAAAAAAAAAGAATCTCTGTTTTGTATTAGAAGAGGTTAACAAAAGTGAGATACATAGTGAGACACAAAACAACAGCAAACAAAACGGAATGTAACAAAGCCCAAGGCTGAGGAGAGACAGAGAGGTGAAGTATGGGATAAAGAATAGGCCACCCTGGGCACAAGGAAAGCTCTCAGCACCCACTCCCCAGGACTCAACAGACAATAGTCCATCTGCTGGAGACACACAGGCGCTTTCAGTCTGCAGAAAAGCCCCCTAGTTTGGATTCAGCCTCCCAGTATCTTTCTTTCTCTTCCCTTTCGACCACCCAGACACTGCCGCCGCCCCATCTCCCCGCTCTCGCACATCACACATATGCAGGAGATGATTATAGTCCTCCCTGTCTTACGGCCCTGCCTCCAGTTTTTTTAGTATCCACTAGAGACAGATCCTACTGATAGTTCAAGGCAGACAGAGGCTCTGTTCTATTGCTGCTTAAACCCTTCTCTTTAGCAGACTATTCAGCTTGGAATCAATTAATCTAAAGCCTGCCTGGAAAAAACCTGCAGGAGGGATTTTAGTTTCAGCCAGCATTTGGGTTTTTTCCAAGAAAAATGCGCATCTGAGAATTCAGTTTTAGGTGTTATGAAGAGCTAAATAGAATACTGATCCATTTCACAGTCTGTCTCAAGAGATAAAAAGAAACCCTAAAAAAAGATTTTTTTTTTTCTTTATTTTTGAAGATGCATATAATGAATGTGCACACATATGTCTGGCTGCTTAGTGGTCTGTGTTTCTGCTTGTTTGTTTGTGCCTTTGTGTGAGCAGTGCTGTGGCTGGGACTGAGTGCAGTCCTCGGTGGAGCAGTTGGGCCTCCTGAGATGTGGCTCTGGGGTTTCCTGTTCTCCCTTGCTATGCCATGGTCTTTAATGACAATATGGTGGCCCAGGCAGTGGCAGCCCCTCTGAGAGAGAGAGAGGAGGAGGAGGTGGGGTAGAGGAGGGGCTGATTAGTGAAGAAGCCAAAGATGTTTACTAGGCTTTGCCACTCGCTGTTTTAACCCCTATCTAGTGTTCCATAGAGATTAGGCTTTCATTTTGACTCCGCCAGAGTCTATACAGCTTAGCTTAGCTTAGCTTTCATCACCTACACTGATTCCTGATCTTTGGTAAAAAAAAAAAAAAAAACAACAACAACAAATGTGACTTTACTGTTTGACTTTTGTTGAAATTATAAAATTGACAAGTATGTTCAATCTAATATTTGCAGCCAGAAGCAAAGTGATCTTTCCAAATTGACAGTGGTCAAAGGGTAACCAGTGCTTCTAACCTTATTTGTGTTCTTTTACCATCCGCCAGGCTCCTAAGGAATCCTGGGATGTTCTGGCCTGGATTCCAAATGTTTTTACTTGGTTTACGAAATGAGTTTTAGTCTTAATATGGTTGGCAGCTTGCCATTGGTCCCGCACTGATTCTGTTGAGGATAACTAAAGTAATTGCGTGTGTGTGTGTGTGTGTGTTCTTGTGGATGTTACAACCAGAAAAGCTCTTGACATGAAGTAGATGTTAATCCTCCCTCTAACTAAGCTGCCAGCTCTTGGGTATAATTTGAAACCATCCAATCTAAATCTCAGCGTGCCTCTTCACTAAGTGGTAGGTTGCGGACTGCAGTTTCCGTCTGTGCGTGGCAGCTTTTCTCTGATGACATAATGTGTTGACCCTCCTCCTTGTGTTCCATGCATTGGGCTGTTGGTTGTACAGTCGTGTAATCCGGAAATGGGTAAGTGGCAGGGAGTGGGGATGTTCTCTTTTAAGCTTAGATATCTGCCTAGCAGTGATGAGAGGGTTCAGTGTAGGGATGAGAGGAGCTCAGCACATCCCTGTGGTCCTACTCATGCCACTGCCACTTTTCAGGGACAGACCGAATGGATTCTGGCAGATGAGGACAAGCCTCCTCCTGTCCCTGCTTCACACTGGTTCACCACAAATGACTCTCTATGGCAACACACACACACCTGTGGGAGTAATAGCAGCTGCCTGTGTGACTACTGTTATTGTGTTTACCAGAAAGCAAGACAAGCTACTTATCTCTATACAGTATATTTTATATCTCAGATATAAATGCAAATATATTCTTTATAGAGCCTAATTTATTCTCTGCTGCTTTCATTATTAAACACAAACCAAACCACATAGTGCTCCGAATGCAGTAACATCTACCTTGGGAGATTTGTGTATCATGTGGGGGTGATGCTGTAGAGTGGTTCCATCTATAATAACCATAATCAAATCAATGCCAGTAAATATGTCTCTTGAGCTGAGCAGGCTTGGCGTTAATGACAGAAGTGTTGAGATGTAGCAGTATGCTGAAGAACAGGACTAGATGATTTATTTGCTGAGGAAATCGCTGTCACAGCAACCCCACTCTCAGCCCTTTCCCTGGTGCCCAGTGGGCCAATTAGACCAGTCTCTAATCCAAGGTACAACACCTAACTATGCCACCAGAGAGTAGAAGCATACGCAACACACTGCTGTCATACACATTTCAGTCACAAAAACTCACCTGCTTTTCTGTTTTGCATTCTATATCAACCTCCCCTCCATCTCGGTTTCTCTCCCCTTCTTCTTCTCCCCCGTGGTACCTGCTGCACTGTGGGCCAGTCAGGCAGTATGGCTGCATGGCCATTGCCGTATGGTCGCTGCCATGCTCATGTGATTAGGCCTCATTATGAAGACATTTGTGCTACACTAATTAACGAGCCTGTTGTGTTGCCTCTCAACCTCTTCTCTCCTTCCCTCTCATGTCCCTGCTTAAGTTCAGGCTGTGGTCTCTCACCTGTTCCACAGCCTGACGTTTGCCCTTGCACTGTAGCAGCTACCAGATTGTAGACTTCACACTGTGGCTACACTCCTCCAACCAAGTGTTGACAGTTAATTTGATTTCACCTTCATCAATAGCAACAATAAATCAGAAAGGCTGTGACACTCAAATCAGTGCAGACTGGCAGTGTGTCAGACACGGCTTCATGGCTGTCTGACACTGTTTTGATCAGATATTCATCTTTATGCTTACATCCCACGCTTTAACTGATATAGTTCTGTGACCAATCCGTGTACAGGCACGTTATGTTTCTACCGAGACACTCAGAACAGACAGTCAGTCACACCGGCAGTCATGTCTAGCAGCTGTTAAAAAGCGACATCTCTCTAATCTCTGCACTGTTACTTATACAGAAAAAGAGGCCTCATCTTGTCCATTCAGGCCATGAAGCATGTGCACATCCAAAAGAAGCTCAACAGAAGGGTCTCAGCTTTCTGTTGTTGCCACTGGCCTTCCCTTGACAGCAGCACCATTAGCAACCGGTGTCAGGGCAAGGGCAAATCTGGGCGGGAATGGATGGTCTCCAGGGGGAAAACGGGAGGCTATATGGTGGCTGAGGATGAGGGGGATGGGTGTCATATTGCAAATCATCAAACAAAGCAATGAGATTACCGCCAGTGACCAGTTTTAATATCGGAGCTTGGATATTGCCAGAATCTCCACTGTGCCAACTTAAAAATGTCAAACATGATTTAAAAGGTTATTACACTGCCTAGTGGGGAAGAGGAGACATTCTCTCCTTCTCCTCTTTTTCTGTTTTCTTTTCAGTTGTTTGATTTTTATAATAAATCTCTCTATATTCTCTTCCCTTCAGCCGTCCTGTCTATATTCTCATGAGTGGACAGACAGTATAGTTTCTGAGAGGAATGATCTTTGAGCAAAAAACTAACCAAAAATCAAAACACATTACACTCATTTTATAGAAATCAATCTGTCAGCTGCCGCGCTCCAGAACAAGTCTTTCAATCGGAAGTCTCTGAAAAACTACAACATCCTGCATTGATCTCTATGTGGGGTCTGTGTAGTCTTATTTTGGCTCTTGTCATGATAGGAGCCTATTGTGTTCCCTGTGTGATTGTGCTATGATCTAAACACACAGGGAGCCCCCAATCCTGTTGTCTCCGCATGTTGTAGCCAGGGGGGCCCCTGTTGGAACAGGCCTTTCCAGGGGCAGGCCTTTGATACTCACAGGAACCATTAGATGTCTTGTTCAAGCACATTAGTTCCAGTGTTGACTAGGGAGGACTCAGGAGGACTGGGGTGGCCTGTACCTTGATGTTAGTCTCAGGAAAATCCTAGTTAGGCTGGATAGCAAGACAGGCTCGCAAGGCCTAGGCTGGAGTCAAAAAGGCTACAATTTGCCAATATTCCAATCCTTCATATCCACCACTTGCTGTCCCACTTAAGCATTATTTTTTCCTCAAGACTTAGCTTGCTGTATAAGTTAACTCTCAGTTGCATGCATTTGCAATGATTTCTGAATTCCCATACACCTGCACTCCCTTCCCTGCTGCTTCCACATATCTAGGCCCCTCAGGCAAAGAGCAGAACTGATATTCTTGCCACCCCACTCCATCCTCGCCCTCCCACCCATCACTACCACCTGCCAGTCAGTCTCCTGCTCCTCACTCATTTTACTCCTGCTGGAATGTCAGCATGATATGATGCATTTGACAAAAGACAAAGAAATAAAGGAAAATAGATGCATGATAATCCAACCTAGAGAACTGTGATGATTTATGCATTAGATATTACATTTGCAGTTAATCATCTTCATCTCCTCCTTTCTGTGATACGGCAGTATGATTACCTGAACCACTAAATAATCTCTCCTTTTGAACACCTGCATTCAGCAATGATTGTGTCCTGGCACCTGTGTCACTAGTGCGATGAAATCTTTGTCTCAGGATTGAATTAACCTAATCTTCTTCATGGAGAATTACATAGTATATAGAAGATTTGGACCCCTGGAGACAAGGAAGTATGTGTCTATGGCCTTCAGACTGCCAGCCCAAATTTGCTTTTTGGCCTATCCAGATTGTATCCAGATTGATTTTAGAAAGTCTGGACAGCAAAAAAATACATGAAATGCGATTTTTGTAAATCAGATCCAAGCCACATTTGGAGGTGGTTTGAAATGCGATTCCAATCATATTTCTACCGATGCGTCTCAGTCTGGACACTCTGGGCGCTCAAATTGGATTTCAAAGTGTCTTTTGGGTCACTTGCAATGTGACACACAACAACGACATCAAATCCAGAGTGATGGAAGTGCATACAGAATATTATATTTTTCCCCACTTGCATTCTGCGAAGACCTGCCCCTACTCTGCCTCTGATTGGCTCTGACCCTGATATTTTTACCCTAAAAATCTCATGCCTCATGCCTAAACCTAACCAACCTAACCAACAAAGGCAACAAGTACTAGCCAGTCAGAGGCAGAGTAGGGCGGGTCTTCTCAGAATACAGGTGGGGAAAAAAATAAGGTGAGCAGAATCCATGTTGCTACTAGCAGAGCGGTATGGAGGACAACACAGACGCTGGGCAGACACTGAAATAAATTGTCTGCTTTCACTTTGGGGGGAGGCTTCTGTACGTTCTGTACAGACAAAGGCTGGAATTTCTTTAGCTTCCATGTTGGAAAGCTGTGTCATCAGTGTATGTAGCCACTGATGCCTATGTTGTTACTACAGCAACCAATGCAGATAGGTTGGTGATGTCTGGACAGACAAATCTGATCTGATCACTTTCAAATAACAGTGCGGACAGTCTGTGTTAAAAATCTGATTTGAGAAACAAATCTGATTTGCCTGTAGTCTGAACAAAGCCTATGAGTTGAGCCAGCGGGCTGTGCACTGCACGTTCTGCTCTTTTTGTCTCTCATCAGCAGGTTTGTGGCGTGGCATGTTGAAGTGGTGCATGCTCATTTACAAATTTGTTTGCTTCATAAATCATTGCCTTTCTCCGTGGTAGATGGAGAGGGGAAACTGGCAGGCAGTGAAAAAGTGCTCTTTAAGCACCCCCAGCTGCTCAGCTGTCCTACACTTGGGATCCTCCTTATACACAAGTGAAGAATAAGGCAGTACAAATTGAACCAATCCATCAAATAGGGTACTATTTGTTTAACCTTCCACTGTCAGATATTTAATGACTCTGTTATTACATGTAGAGAAATGCCACATATTCTGTTCTGACTACTTAAATACTTATAGATATGAATACAGGAATAGGAAGATGCATGTTGTGTATATGCACAGACTGAGTGACTAATGGAGTGCCATTTGTTTTGGGAGGCATGTTACAGTGAATAGAGGAGTTCTGGAGAGAACACAGTTCTGCAAAGATGGTTAGAGAAGAACCAAAGAGTATGCGAAGAGTATGCAGGAATAATAAAACAGTCTCTCTGGCAAGCAGCCAGGCAGAGTGTGAGGGCAGGGTTCAGATAAAAAGAAGAATAGGAGACTTGGAAGTCAGCCAGTCAAATTTCACAGTTTTTTTCCTACCCATTCTCCTCCCCCCGTTTATTGTCAGTGCCAAGATCTTTTGCCAGAAAGTAATGGAAACTCCCTTGTAGCTAGCGTTCCAATAGTGTAGTAGAAGAGCGGGTCTGTTGAAAGGCCACTTATGATTGCTGTTGTCTTATATGTACAGTACATATGGTTTTCTACGATAGAGTCAATAAAATTCTCCTTTTTATCTGACACCCTTTAATGTTTAATGTATCAGCTGCACTTAAGCTGTCCACTGTACTCCCCACCAACTCCCTTGTAATCCCCAACATCACTACTTGAATCACCCCAGCAGAATTCCAGATAGGGTTGCTATGTTTTTCTACAAATGTAGTCATTAAAAATCTCTGACGAAAACCAGTAAGAGTACCCTAGGGACAGCAGCTTGGGACTGGAAGGTCCCCAATTTGACTCTCAAGTGTTTCTGGAAATATGGGTGGAGACAGTAAATGACCAATGCTCAGCAACCAACACTGAGGTGGAGTTTCTTGGTGGCAAACAGTCGTAGACTGGACAGCTTCCATGTGT
The DNA here is from genome assembly GCF_910596095.1 of Thunnus maccoyii. Taxonomy (NCBI): domain Eukaryota; kingdom Metazoa; phylum Chordata; class Actinopteri; order Scombriformes; family Scombridae; genus Thunnus; species Thunnus maccoyii. Next base: position 24,907,288 of record NC_056538.1, on the reverse strand, counting down.
GAATGTTACTGTGTGAATTCCAAGCAGAGAGGTGCTGAAAAAACAATATTCTCAGTTAACCCTGCATAAATAAAGGATGAAAAAAAGAACCCTTAACACCCTAAACCCTACCCCCACCCTAAACATTCACCATTAAAGGACAGAAGATGCGTAGCATTGCAGCCTGCTTGTGCAGTTGACATAATGTCCCACAATGACACTTATTAAATCGAAACTAGCTTGCCCTTGGCACCCCATCTTTGCTCCCGCCTCCTTCCAGAGCCCAGAGGTTTGTCAGAGCACCGAGAGGAAAATGCTGACATTGTGGGCTGCTGCTGTTCCTCGTTATTGCAGCCCACATCTCAGAGCTGTCAGGAGCTAGCTGGTGGTGACGTGGGGAAATTGGACTGACTGCTTTCTGGAGGGCATTCCCCCCTGCTGTGCCCTGACCTGAAATATGAGAGAAAGGCCACTAGTCACTAGACCATCACCTGCTGTAGTTCTTGGAGAAACAATGGCAATTGTACCTTAACTAGAGGCAGCAGTAGCCAGTGTTTGTATTTCAAAGTTTGTTTAAGAAAGGAAGCACGCGCCTAAGCTTTTTTCCTCCGCCTTCTCTCTTTCAATTGAGAGAGAGAGAGGGAGAGGGATCTTGAGCAGGACTCACCAGTGGAAAGAATTTATCAGCGATTAGTAGAAGATTGGATAAACTAATCCTTGGGAGCTACTTCAAGGCTTCTCAGTCCCTTCTCTTGGGGGACAGAGGCCTGCATGTGTCATGCTAATATCCACATTCACACACACACAAACACATGCTCACAAACACAAAGTAGTATAAACAGAAATAGAAAATACAAAGGTTCAGTTATTAGAAAAGGCTGCGCAATAATGCAAATGTATTCAGATAAACTCAAGTTCACACATGCACACATAGAAACGCGCAAACTGATGCACTACCCACAAAATCCCTTCTCCACCACCTGCTAACCCACATCCATAATGTTTTCCTCTCCCCTGCAGCTCATCAGGGATTAGGGAAATTGCCTGGAATGAAAGAAATATGTTCTTTGATGGCCCCTTTTTGTGCATATGGTGGCACAAGACACAGCTGGAGGTTCTTTTTGGAGCCAAGGGAAAGGGTTCCGCTGTGGAAAAGCCAAACACAGTGAAGAACGGGGCTTTGTGTCTTGTTTTCTCACAGTTTCAAGAGGGATATTTTTAGGTTGTGCTCTTTGCAGCACTTATTTCTATTCAGTTTATCCACTATTTATATTGTGTAGACTTCAGTGGCAATGTTATGGATTAGACATCAGCTATCTGCTGGTGAAGTTTACCATTTACAGCTTCATTTTCTTTCAGCAGATGTTAAGTGAATTGGGACATCCTGTAACCACAGTTTTGCCCTCCTCTAATCTAATTGGCTCTCCAGCCTGCAGAACTGCTGGAACATTTTGCTGCGGTGTTACATGATGCCGGTTTAGTTTCACAAAGTGCACATGGCTTGTCCCTCAATTGCACCACATGCAGGCAGCACAGCTCATACTGCATGGCTAACTGGATGCCAGCAGCCTGATGGTGAGGGTAGAGGTAATGACCCCCTGTGCATGCGTGGGTGGGGCTGACAGGGCAGACAAGCAGGTAGTGGTCTATAATTGTGGCTACATGTTGAGGGTTTCAATCGGTCCATCTCTACTTGATGGTCTGCGAAAGCCATACATCCTGTTGGGGGCATGGGGGGCATCGGGGGGTTGGGAAGGTAATTGAAGGGTTTTAGCGAAGACTACCATTGTACCACAACATGTTCAGGTTTATCACCACATGAACACAATACACGAGGAGATCTTTTTGGGATGGAGTGCTAGGAACTTCTTAGTAACCAAATATCTCACTGTCTCATAGGCAGGAGGATAATTATACAAGATCCTTTTCCTACATTGCCAGTGTAGTGTCAAGTCAGCAGTAATTCATGTTATATTTCCTCTATTGCCAGTTAAACTACATACAGTTAGACAGTAAAAGATGTGAAAGTGATAAGATGTAATCAATTTAATTGCTAAGGAGAGATGTATGCAGCTATGGGTCATTTTAATGCCCCCACTCTTCATTTGGCTACCTCTGCACCAGTCAATGGCAGTCTCAGCATACATTGATCTATTAACAATGTGTACATATTGACTTGCTGTGCGGTAATGTATATTCCTGCAATTATTGGGGGGCCTACTCTCATCCTTATGCATTTCCTCACCTATGACCTTTACACAGCCGCAGGCATTTAGGCTGTGTTATTATGATAAATACATTCTGCTATTGTAAGAAGAGATGGAGGCGGGTATGTGGGGCATGACAGGTTTTAGACCATCATGCAATCTACCAAAAACAGATTTATTAACTAAAACATTCATTTGTGGGTACAGATTGGTAATAAGTGTTCTCAAATGATTACCTTTGATATCTGCTTGGCTCTATTAATAGGCACTGCTCAGGAAATATAGTTTCTGCTTTTTTGCCTTTATTAGCAATCCAAGGTTATTTTCGTATACTAAGCTGTTCTCGTTTGCTCTGTCTGCCTCTCTCTCTCTCTCTCTCTGTCTTTCACTTAAGGATAAACATCCCATTTTGTGTGTCTTTCTGTGGGCTCCACTTGGATGTTGGCTTTGTTTTAACCACAGCAGAGAAGCTTTGATCATTTAGAGATGGACAATGCTTATTTTAGGACATGTATTTCAGGTTTGTGCTAATGATCAGCGCATAAGCAGATGTGCTCAGCAGACCTTATATATACAGTTTTAAGAGGGCAGAGAGAGCAGGAAGAATCATACAGAGTACATGTGTATGTATACATTTGTGTGCTTGTTGGGCTGTTTCTTAATTTGTGAAAATTATACTGTTAGTTTGGAGTACAATGTGGCCTAGTCTCCACAATCCCAGTGCAAAGGAAATTGGAGAGAATGTCGCTCCACCCCGCAGTGGGGCCGTTTTGTTGCCCCAGTGAAATGAAGGGTGGAAAGGAGGGAAGCAAGGCTGTATTTGAAATGGACTCCCAGCCTGGGACCCAGGGCTTGGTCCAAGAACCACAACCAGACCAGAGTTACTCCTCTGTGGTCACCCCAGCCTTGTAGCGTCCTGGCACAGGCCAGTGGCACAAAAATAACAGCAAAGAAAAGGGAAGTCATTATGGGGCTGGAGTAGTGCTCACATTTAATTATTGTGATGGGGTCCAAAATAAACATGCGCACCACAGTTCGTTGGTTTATGAGAAAAGGAGAAAAATGATCATGATTTGAAAATAAATGCAATTGTAAAAAGTGGCAACTTATTTCCTTTTCCTTTTGAAGAAAAAATTCTAATTTTGCACTAATTCTGCTTTTTCAGCCAAGATAGTTAGAATTAGGACCCTAACATACTTTATATGGTGTTGGAGTGTTGAATTCAGAGAAGAAAACTGTTGTATAGATCTATTTAAGTTCTTTACTGAAATGGATTTCCGATGACTTAAATGAAGACATGTATGTGCAGGTTGGCATAGTAATGTACACTTGTGCAGTAGCACATAATTTTACCTCTTAACATTCTGGACTTCAATCAGAAAATTGTGACAGACAGACACACACATACACACACAGGTGCACATAGCACATCAGTAACAGAGACTCTAAATCTGCAGCTTCCCCTACTGTGCTAATGGAGGGCTCATATCTTCTTAGTCCCACAGGAAAGTTGTGCTGTATATCTTCCCATTGTGAGGCTAATCTCTAGTTTATGGGCTGGAGAATATCTCTTTCCAACCACAACAACTACCCCTTAAAAACTCTCCCACAAACCACATAGGGTCATATCTCAAGCAATTAACTGAGCTCAGCCCAACACATAAGCTGCCTGCTCCCAGGCGTTCAGAGGCAGAGACAGCACTTGCATGGGGTCCTGGGATGGTGACGGCCCTGGGGGCTATTGGAATTGATTGGATATCCTTACTTAGGAATGACCGAGCTTCTCTAAGCGCTTAGCATGCTGACCTAAGAAAGATGAGGCCAGTGTCCTCTTGGCAATTTCCACACAAATCCACTTCTCTGCAGCACTCGACTTCAGTCTGCAGTTTCTATTCACTTCAGTTCTCTCTGCTTCATGAGAGAGGAGATGCATGAAATGAGATTGGGGTGGTGCCTCTGTCTCTTCTTCTTTCTTAGCCCACTTTCTGTTGAAGAGCAGCATAATGCCCACCCTAGAGTCATGGCATCAGGGCTGTAGTGTGAAGGTAAATAGCTGTGGAGAGTAATGAACTAGATGAATAATAAATGTGAGACTGTGCCAGGTGGTGCCAGGGTCCTGGGGCGGGCGGGAACAGTAGGGTGTATGAGGCCCCTCTCTGCCCTGGGGTCAGAGTCCACACAGTTGGATGGGTGCCAGGCAGCCAGATCACAACAGATCAACAACAGAAGCGTCCTGATGTTCCTCTGATCTGGTCAGATTAGACCTTCGTGGGTGTGCCTGTGTTTTCTGCTCAAGGGAGAAGAGAATGGGTGATGTGGAGTATAGTGAAGGGAGCTCTTAACCAACTAGCTGATGTGACTTGCATTTATTTGACCCTGATGAAAATCTTGAACTGAAATTATACATCTACCAATCTCAATGGTCTTATCTATTTTTCTCCTGTGAGGATTTTTTCCTTGTAAAGGGTATAAATTTACTGTAATATTACTTTTGGTTTGTACTTTTTAGTAACCCTGACACTTTTACCCTGCCACAATTGAAGTCTCCTGATGTGCAGTAAATTGTGAATTATGAGAAAATCTGGAGATATCAGAATCAGTCAAAGCCAATATGGACACATGCTGTTATTTCAAATCACATTTTGTTACATTCTGTGTCAAATAAAGGTGACCATATGCAGGCCCCCAGCAGACTACATTAGTGTGCAGTTTAATGTTAAAGCTATCTGTTCTTGACACAGCCCAGTGAGTTGGCAAGAATAATTGAATGCCTGTCCTTGCATTCAGGTCTTCTGACATGGAGAGCTGCTTCTGATTGTGTTCTCACCATTTTACAGGAACAGCTTTTATGTAGCAATCAGTGTTAGTTAATGGATCACAATTTCAATTTGAAGGGGCAGAATAAGGTATAATAGGTTATCATTGCTTCAGTTGCTGCAGTTACGCCTCAGGGATGCAGGTGTAATGCTCTCACTTTAGAAATATCTCTTCATTGATCGTCTCATTTTTGCATTGAAAAAGTTGAAAAAGTCTCTCTTGCCCTTTCCTTCTGCCTCCACTTTGGTATTTCCATTGTGAGTTGAACGTCCCTCCCAAAAAGAGATAAAATCCTGTCTTAAATGTGGATGATTATGTGGTAAAGAATCCATGTGTTGATCCTTGAGTCAGTGGAAAATGACAGAAATATCTAGGCATTTTGCTCTAAGCAGGTGTCTGTCACCAAATTTTACGCACATTACCAACACCCAGCCTGGCCAAAGCTAACACACAATTGCAAGCATCATCTGGGTGCATTATTCATGTGAAAATTCCTGCTGTCTGTAGGTATTGAGTAAAATGTAATTGCCACAAATATATGCTGCAAGTGTGGAAGATGCCTTTGACAGCCATAAAATGTGAAATAAATATCCATTTTCTGGTAGGCCATATGCACTATACACAGATTATTATTGTGCTTAGTAAGAATCACACAGCTAGACTATCACACCACAGACACACAACACCTTTCAGCCCCACATCCCCTTATAAACCCCCATCGCCTTTAGCCTGCAAGTGGATGTCAGTTCACGGGAATTTAAATTGTTTTTCTTGGCCTCATACAATGGAATGATAATGGATAATGGTGATCCGCCAGGCATAAAGTGGGAAAAGAGAAAGAAAATGGTCAAGGTTGAGAGAGTAAATTTCCTGGGGTCAGAGGTCCAAGGATTAGCAGATGTCAGAAGGAAAGCTGGGAGGATGGGTGATGCACGGGTGGAGGGGGGAAGAGGTAGAGGGCATGTAGAAGTGGGGTAGGGAATTTGATAGTGGTCTCAGACTAGGTTCTAACAGTAACCCCAGGTCACTGTAGTTTCGCTTAGACCTACATGAAATGCAAGGTTTACATCTCTTTCTTTCTTTCTGAAGATTGTAGTTTTTTTTCCTGTTTACCTCACACTAATTGCTTGTTTTCTTTTATTTCCATGCTCCTGACACTCCTTTTGTCTTCTGCTGTGTCCTTCTCAACATCGGCCTTGCCTTCCATAGGTAAGTGAAAATATGTGATATATGATAGATATAGTTATTTACAGTATTTAACTTGTGTTGTTATTGTGCTCATTAAACAACATAGACAGAATCTAAACTAAAACATATACAGTATACTTGTTGATAGAGATACAGAGATTATGCCAGTTGGTGAAAGTCTAAGAAGAGCAATCATTAGGTTTAGAAGTAATGCCTTCAACAGGATTTTCAACATATATCATGCTCCCCAAATTACATACTTAAACAAGGATCCTACCCAATCCTCCTAGGCTGAGTAGTTAATATTTGTTCGGAGGACCCGTCTGTGTGTGTTTAAGCCCAGCTGGGATCCTGGTGAGTGCAGAGGGAGTGAGAGCGGGATGCTGAAGAGAAAATAAAATCTAGAAAATCAGCTTAATTGGCTTAAATTAAAACAGCACAGGAGAAATTGGAGCGGATGTGGAGTGACGTTATCTGGAACGGTGCACTTGTACAAATATATGTATGTGTGTGTGTGTGTGTGTGTGTGTGTGTGGGAGGGCAACACAGCAAGTTGCTAGTGTTGCTTTGGTTCCTTCCTCCGGGTTGCTTGGCACCAGATGGGCTCCTTGAGTGAGGAGCAGCTGAGGAGTTTGATGAGCTCCTTTGCATAGAAGTGAAAGAGGCCCCACCGTCTGTAACTCCATCAGGGGGATCGAGGTATACAGGTCTTGGGAGAGCTGTAAAACTTTAATCTACAGTTGTCCTCCCTCCCTCCACAGCTGGTTCAGCCCATATCCATGGTTCCAAAGAGGCCAAGGGCAGGGTCACCAACCTCTCTATAGCCATAAAACACACATAGAGGAAGTTCCTTCACTCCATTTGCTGGTCTGCCAATATTCTTGTGTTTCTTATTCTGTTTAGATGATTTACCCTCTCCACATATCATTGTCATTATCTTTGTTTGGCTTTCTTCCATCAACATGTCACATACAGTATGATTCCACTCCCAATTTTTGGAGGGAGGCAAATAAAGGTCTCTGTCTGGTCCACATGTTGAGTATCACACTTCCCTCTCCCTCTGTGTCTTCATCTCTTACCAGCAAACAACATTCCTTGTAGCTTGGCGTTATCTCCCCAGGGTCACTGTCAGGGAGAAAGGGAGGTGATCCAGACAAACTCCATCTTGTTGGACCACTGTCAGATAGCAGCTAGTGAGGGCCTCCTTTGTTTTCCGATGATGCTCTGTATCACAGAGGGAGAGAAACACAGAGCAGACAGAGCCTCAGACAAAAAAAGGATAACACCAAGTATAGTGTAGTGTTGTATGGTGCATACAGTGCCAGTTAAAAGTTTGGACACACTTTTTCATTCAAGGGAATTGGAAGGTGTGTCCAAACTTTTGACTGGTACTGTGTCTCAGTGAACTGTTGTTTCATGTGTATCACTATGTTTATAGTAAAAAAACTTCAACTTCAACCAGGAAGGTTGTCAATAGGCAGCAGTGAAGCATATGGGAAGCGTCTCAATCCAGCACAGATCGTATGCTGGTAAATTACTGATAAGAAGGCAACAGCATGATGGAGTCAGGAAACATTTCTTCTTTTCAAAGGTTCAAGTTCAAACCGCAGTTAAAGGCATGTTCCAACCCAGCTGAGGTGTATTTGAATAAGACATTGAATCATTGTCGGTTTCAAGAACACTGGTTGGCCCTAAACATTGACCTCACAGTGGAAATCATGCAAAAATATAATAACACACCAGGATAGAATGGAAAAAAAAACAATAAAAAATACAAGTACTAGAAATGTGTTTGTCTGCAGCCGTGCACAAAAGGGGCTTTATGTAGTACGGCCTATTTTATGCTTCTCCAGAGGCACTTGATGATATAACCAGAAATATTGAGATAAAGACAGAGGAAATGACCATCCATAAACATGGCGTGTTTCATCTACTCTGTTGTGATTATTGGAGAGGACAGAGGAGGTTGTCTGGAGAACATCTTTAATAGCCATCTCCCCTCTTTTTGTGTGACTTTCTGGACAAGCTGACACCCTGTATTTCAGTGACGCTCTCCAAGTCTGCCAGCAGAAATTCTTCCAGACTGAATCCCTGAGAGATTAAATTCTTCTCTTTATGTGTGTTGCTGCGAATGAGTGTTTTTGGGAAACATTGTAGCGTTGTATCATTTTGCATGTGTTTTGCATGTGAAATTAGGATAGATTCTTGGCCAGAGACTATCACTGCATTTGAATCAATCAATATGGATTTTATGAGGTGCTAAAAAAAGGAGGACAATACTGAAATGTATCAGTCCTAGGCTTTGGCTTTATGGTTATTTGTTTAGAAACCTTGGAGAATCTGGAGTCTTGCCACACTTAAGCTGACTAAACCCACAGCTACAGTGTGAAATCACCGTCTAAATAGCTTTTTGTACAGCAGGTTTCGCCTGGTAGACATGTTCCCTCATTACTTAAATTACACTGCAGGTATTCTAATTGGAAAATTGTTACTGACTTGATTTGCATGTTTGTGATACAGTACATTAAGAGCTGAAGTAAAGGTAATGAGTGTTCCTTCAACCAGTTGCAAATTTTCTATTAAAACGAGTTCCAGTTAAGAGCTTTGGAAAAACAATCAGCACTGTATTGTCCAGGTCTGCACTGAATATATATATATATATTGACAAACCAATATATTGTAGCAATCTAACCTTAATGTGCATGTGTGCTGTCAATTTATCAATATTCATACATGCAAGATACGTACATATTATTGAGGGTGGATATGGAAAGAAACACATATCTCCTGCAGAGGAAGAACCCATCATCACTGGGCATCACTGAATGCCTCAACTTAATGTACATGCTATGTCTAATGGTTCTTTGCATTAACAGTAATGCAAACAAACATGTGTACAGTTGAGCTGCCTTCTGTTATCACTACTGCAAAAGTAACAATATTAATTACAAATCCCTTACTGTATGACATGATGTTTATGTAGCACACTAGAAGGTAAAAGAGAGTATCAGGCTGTGCAGTGGCCTCCTCATCCTCTTCGTCATTGCTTCTCCCTTCACTTCCCCTTAATGCTTGAAATGTTTCCTTGTCAGATGGCAGCTCAGCCATATACAATACTTGTTTTGTCATCACTGCCAATCCATGCGAGCTTTTACTGTTGAAATAAAACCTGAAAACTTTCCAAAAGTAGTTTTGAATTCCCAGGCTGACATTGCCTGTGTTTCCTCAAGCTTTGAATCCTCCTTCCTTTCTGACTCGATGGATGGAGAGGGCAGAAGAGGGTTTAAGATTTAGACAGGTTTTATCTCCCTAGCCAAGCTGCAGTGAAACTCTGAACTGCCTGCTTGCTAACCCTGTCAGGACCAGACAGAGGACTCTGGTGGAATGAGACCTTAGGATGACATTTGTGTCACTCTTGGATCCTCTCCCTTCACTGCTTAAAATCCACAGGCTTAGTGAGGAGGCAAGCTGAAACACACAATGTGGGCAGTAACATTCCTGACATTGTTGCCTGAGCCAGTCATAGGTAATTGTTTATTTGAATATTCCTGTGCAAGACAGACTCTCCATGTCAGTTACTCAGAAAAATTACGATGAGCAATGCTGTTGAGGGAAATTTGGTGATGAGTGTAGCTGAAAGTCCCTGTGTGCAGAACATGTCAGAAAGTGCTGCAGTTGACAGAGCACACTTGTTCACAAACACACAATATTTTCTAACCAGTAGGGAAACACAATCATGCCGTCACCCCAGGATTTAACCTTAACCTCTGTTACTGACTTTATACAGTTCCATGTTTTTTCTACAAAGTTTAACCTGCGGGGTAAGGAGACTACACAAAGTTGAATCATCAAAGTGGTCCAAATAAACAAAGCGGACCTTGAATTGCCACATTTCTGTAATATTTAACCAGTTTACCAAAGTTTCTTCATGGTCTTTTCTTTGCCCTGATGGTCATGTCCACATAGAATGTCAGCGTCTAGCAGCGATCACATCAAAGACTGTTTACCCATCAAACAGTCTATGCGGAGTGGGAGATGTTTATTTGGCCCTGGGCTCTCATTCAGCTAATAGGCAGGGCTTCACTCTTGATGAATTATCAAAAAGAAAGTGCCACATTTTTCCTCTGATGGCACTTTTAGAGTGTTATTGCTTTTTTATTGCTTTCCTCCCTTAATGAGTGGAAGGGAGCCCAATTACCAGCAGAGGCCATCAGGTTTCATCTCCGTAACACATTTCAACCAGTGAGTATTATCATTGTTTATTAGGTTAGGGCCAGAATCTGCGTAGCTAATGAGAAAGCTCAGCAGCCAAGAACCCTCATGTACCAACAAGACTACCATTCAATTAATTATAACATATTGCCTAATAATGCCTCAAGAATGAAGGGCAATCATCAATTCTTATTTTCTTTTTTTGTTCTTCCTTTAAAGAAACATCACAGTGAGCTGCGTTGTGGGGAGTGTTTGTTTTAACAGCGACTCTCAGAAGGAGTTGAGTTCAGTAGAGGACGGTTGAAAGAGAGCTCTTTGTGTTTGTTGGCAATAAGAGGAGATTGGGACTGGAGGAGGCCTGCCAACACTGCTGTTTAAGTACACACAGCGTTATTGGGTTACTCCAGTGGGGGTGGGAGTAGACTTGGTGGGCCCGGATTAGCGTGGGAGCAGAAAGCGGCCAGCTGGGTGTTTCTGGTGGCATAGGATGGGGCTAGGCATGCGTTTATGTCTGTGCCCAAGAGGGAAACATGGAAGAAGAGAGAATGAAAGAGAAATAGTGAGCATGCACAGCCTCTGTAACAGCCACTGCTTAGCCATTTTCTCCGCCACATTTACTCCTTCTCCTAAAGGGGCCATTTCTAGTTTACAGTGTGTGGCATAAACAGGGAACTACTTCCCTTGATGTGAGAGGGCTTCAGGTGAAAAACAGAGGCTATCACCTCAATCTCTATCCCCAGTGACTCACCTCATCTTCCAGTCTACCAGTCCTGAGCTTGCCAAGGTCTAATTAGCTCTTCGACACAGAACGCAGCCAGAGTAATTGCACTAAGTGTGGAAACTCAGCCTGTAGCAACCTGGCTTGTGTACACACAATGCTGCTCAAATAACGTGGTGCTGTGGCAGGCGGCCACCACAATCTTCTCTCCTTTATTTATTCACTTACTCATCCATTGAGTCACTTAGCCTTGCTTGCCATCCTCGCTCTGACGCTTAATCAGATTTACCACGCAGTTTGGACTGTTTCAGTCTTTATTTTGTACTCTGTGGCTTTACCGCTTTTTTTATTTGGAACTGTTCATTTGTGGCTTCCTTTTTTCGCTTCTTCCATGAGGTTTTTAGTAGTTTTAGTAGTTTAGGACTTATAAATGTACTTATCTGTGTACAACTACATTAAAGTGTGTTATAAACTATTTATTAAATGTTTATATAGTGCTTATATATACTAAATGGGAGGTTAAAGTTTTACTGTTTTTTCCTTTTTTTCCTCTGAGTGATTTTCTGAGGATAGTGGTATAATCTGGGTCATAAATTCAGTCATTTTTTATCCTTAGATGCATGAGGAATCTTTCTCTGCTAATTGCTAAATTCTGTTTTGGAACAACCAAAGGTTGACTCAATGAACATTGACCCTGAGGGCTGGGAGCAACTGTAATCTTGTTTCTGACTGGCACACATTCACACATATATAGCTGAAGATATTTATACAACTATGTCAATTTTATCACTTTATGGAATAAGAATGAGGGGAACTACAGTGTACTTAGGGAATTATATTTTGGCTTTGAACGTTTTATAGCTTCAGGGTCATGGCACTTGCTTACAAAATAACATGCTACAAATCCTACACACTTAACACAGAAAATGTATTTTGAGTTTTTGTGTTGCAAATACAGAAAAAACCACACAGGCACTGATACATGTACAAACACACGGAGAATGAAACAACAAAACAAGGGAGTAAAAGTATTTGCTGAAATAAATGGAGAGACTATTCACTCCCCTTGAGACAGCAGTATTTAGTAATGTCACCTGGGGCAAGCCGGGAGGGGGTCAGGAGTGAGGGGTGTGAAAATGGACCCATTTAACCTTCATCATCCTTCATCCTGATGGCTGGTTTAAGGGAGTAAAGGGGAAAAAAGAAAGCTGGATTGGAGAGGAGGACAGTTGGAGCATGGGGGGGGGACTCAGACCAGGCTTCCCGCTATGATGGATAGAGGATGTTTAAAGAGAAAAGAGCAGTTGATGCTAGTGTAGCTTCAGAGGGAATAAAAGAAGGAAGACTGAATGAAATGATTCATCACTAGGGAAAAGGTATTAGTTTGATTGAAGGACCAGTAAAGAGAGTAAAAAAGGAGGGGGGCGGGGGGGACAGAGGGAGTGACATAATCTCAAAGGTGTAAAGGTGAAGATTTGGTAAAAGAGGGAATTAATGCCGGCTGGCAGATGGAGAGTATTCCAGGGAATGTTAAATAATCATGCTGAGTCTAAAGAGAATGGGGAGAAATGGGTTTTGTTTTGTCTTATCCTGTGCCTTCAAAGTGCCATTTTTTCCCTGCTGTCTGTCTAGAGGTGGGTCGTGGCTCGTGGGTGTTAGGGGGATTATGAGTTTTGCCAGGCAGACCAGGGTTAAGATGAATGGTTGTCCTTTTGAATCCAAGATGGTCATTATCATTCCCACATGGTGCCGACAGATAAAGCCCCCAGAGCCTTTTTGATTCACATGGTTTTGTTGTCCGTCTCATTTCTCTTTTGTTTCTTAGTTTTCCCAGTAAATGCGATACTACTTTACACCTCCTCCTGTAGCAGTTTGAGGCCTGTCATAGCCCTGTTTGTTACTTTTGCAAACATCATTTTAAGACGCATTCAGTTACAATAGAAAGATATGAAACAATAGCAGTTTCTATACCAAATTACTGCATTGAAATAAATCTGGGTGAAAAATGATTTTGAAATGATTAATTAATTAGTAGAGTACAGAATTAATCAACTGTAATTTTGACAATGATTCATTGTTTAATATAGAGGCACTTTATCAAACAGTTATCAAATAAAACACTTTTGAGAGTTATAAAAGCTAACATTTTGTCATTTCAGATTAATAAAATTATTACTGTATTTAACTGCTGTTTAGACTAAGCAAGCACTTCCCACACATTCAATTAGCTAAAGTAATTTATGATATTTGACAATATTTGGGGGATTTTATAAAGTATGATGACTAAATATCAATAAATTAAAAAATAAATGAAATAACTGTCAGTTGTGGGCCTCTTCTTGCAGTGGCTTTCTAAAAAGCAGTTATTTTCAGAAAGAAAAGTATTCATGGGCTTTGTCATGTGTTGCTTACTAGGTTTTCTTGATTCATTGACATAGACAGTCCTTGGCCAACCATTATTTTTATCTATAGTGAGACACAACAATAAATCTGTTTCCATCTGTTGCCTTGGTAGCAAATAACAGGGTTTAAAACCATTTCTCACATGGATTCCCTTAATGGCTATCTCTGTCTCATTCTTCTCCAATCAGAGGCCAGTGCGATTAGCCATGTCAGTCATTGGTGAAAGTCCCTCATACACAGTGGTGCTGCAGTTTTGTGTCTGAATAGACTGGGGAGGAAGCTCTCCAGTGGCAGCCTGGACACTAGAGCCATTCATATTCACATCTGCTTTTGTAGTGTCACTTCAATATTGTAGTATGGGGAAACATGTTGACATTCCTCTCCACAGGATTATTGTCAGTCTTTGTGCTGTCCATTAAGGCCGAACTGCACTTTATTCTCAGCAACAAATAATACACCCAGGCTCACTACATGATTCTCTTGGATGGAAATGGGCTTAAACTGACAAGGAGATGAAATGTCAGACAGTGTGGCCAGTTCACGGGCAAATGTGTCTAGTTTAGACCATTTCTGTTCAGCCTTGTCTTGATGGCTGTATGTACTGAATGTGTGTATATGTTTATTCATGCATGTGGATGCATGTGTTTGTTCATGTAGACAAGAATGAAGCACAAAGTCCACTCTGTAATGCATTTTACTTGTGCTTTTTGCCCCTACCTTATCCTGCTCCTTCTGCCGCCCATGTTTACTCAGCAGTGGACACAGGTCTGGGCTAAGAGCATCTGGGGTGCTATGATTAAGTATTAATTCAGGCGTGTGATCGATTGCCCTCCAGCTGCTGCAAAATAACTGAGCACAGAGGGCAATGTTCAAACCCGGATTAGTGTTCAACAAGAGATCTTTTTTTCTGTTTCACTCTGGGCGCAATGTACAATATTCACCGCTGAACTGACCAGACCAACCACAGGCAAACAAAGAATTGTCCTTTCTTGTATCATCATCACTTTGTTCTCTTTGCTTTTTCCTCTCCAAACACAAACCTCAAACAGTTGTCAGAAGTGTTATAGGCATTTAGTTCCACTCAATTCTTCAACAAAGTGGCGTTGTGATGTGTAATTTTGATCGAAGGATGAGAGAAGCAAACAGGCTATGTCTGAAAGATGCATCCCTATCCCCTCAACTCTCCCCCTGCAGATCACTTGACCTCTGACCCCTGCTCAGGATAGATTGACACTCCTGCCACTCAGTCAGTGCAGAGGCTGCCTTACCCCACCTCTAACCCTGCAGGTCACCAATTAGGCTGAATGTCCGTCATCCAACCAACCACCCCAAACCCCCCTTTTCCTGTAGATGATACCCCGCCACAGGGAGGCCATATTGGTCCTGTCCATTTGTCTTCATCAGGGCCTATCAGAGTGGAGATCTCCCTACCCCCAGAGGGGCCCCCCATCCCTGGTCATGTCTCACTTACTGCTTCTAACTTTCCCTGAGAGGTCCATGCATATTCTCATCAACCTTTACCTTGAGAAGCACCTGATGGCAGGTAGAATGGCAACCTATTACAGTGAAGCAGTTTTGTTTTCAGCATGATAATGAAGAGTGGGAATGGGGTGTGAGCAGAGGAGGGGGCACTGGATAACAGTGGCTTCAGAGGGGCCATGGTGCAGTGGAGCGTACAGTAGGGCTTTGCAGGCGAGTATATTTCCCTGGAATTGGAGAGTGTGAAACAAGACTGAATTGGCAGGCAGAGGCCAGTTAATGGGCCTGTCAACACAGCCAACCTTGCTTTGAGTTTACTGTTTTAGTATCATTTTCTGTGTGCTATAGTGTGTGTTTCGGGCCATGTGTTCATACACGTGTGTGCATACGTGTGCGTGAGGGCCTGCTCCCTCATCACTCAAGTTGAATGGACATCCGCCAGCAGTGAAATTAGACTGTCTCTCCCTCAGTGGTGGACTGTCACTACTGAGATGGAAGGAGGGTGAGCGGTCTGGTCCCAAGGCACTTATGGTGGAGGCCCATTTTGAAGCATTTAATGTTTGACACACACTGACACATTGTCAAAAGCACAATGACCTACAAACAGCCAAACTCTCCATCAAAAAGGTATAGCAAAGACACAGCATATGGCCACAAATTCAAAGTCATACATCTATTAAATCAGGCAAGCAGTGGCTCTCTACTTCATCTAAATGCCTCTATTTGGCACCAGCTCAGAAACTAGCTGCTCGAATTCCAGTAAGCCAATCCATTTGATTACCTGACACAGTGCGAACGATACCTTTTGCTACTCAGATACAGTGATTTTTGGAGTGAGGTTTTAGTCAGGAGCAGACTCCATCCACTTCTGATGGACTGCACATTATGTAAGCAAACAAATACCCAAAATGCAATCCCCTGATTTTGGTTTTGCAATGATCTTAGAGTTTTGGATAAACATCTGTATCTTCCAGTAAGACTGTACATTGCTGCATCCTTATGTTTCAGAGATATGATTAAGAGGGTAATGCATGCATGTGCATGTGTTGACACATGAATTTCAAGGATAATCTCGAGACCGCCCTCTTTCTTCACAAGCTCGTGATTATAAGGTTTGGTAATTACTGTAGAGATAATCTTCATACTTTACTGTTTCTCTCGCTCTGTTGGCATTCCCCGTCACTCTTTATGATCTTGACATAAAACATACCGTACATCTCACTTTTTTTTTAACTCCTTTTCCTTTTTTTAAACCCTCATGCTAAACATTAATTTTTGTAAGCATTCTTTCTTTTTTTAGCCATTCATTTCAGCGCACAGAGAAGCAGACATGGGGCTTAGAGATAGCTACAGACATACAGCATGTTGTGACTTTATAGTGATATTGCTCATGCACTCCCTGAAGCATCTCTTTGTCTGACGGCTAAGTGGAGTGAGGTTACAGTCTCTTATTTTATCAGGCTTTTACCACTCCTCCGCTTCCCCCTCGCTCCCATTACAGGTCATCCTGCGGCATCTCCTGCCGCTGCGCTTAAATGTTTAAAAGCCTTTTCCCCTTCAGCTTTACTGTTTGTTTACCTATTTATTATTTTACCATGTCTCTCATTTATATGGTCTGTTATAATATTACTCTATCTCTCCTTTTTCTTTTATATCATGCTTGCTTGTTTTTATTTTGTTTTGTTTTTTACTGTGTTTGTGTGCTCTGACGAGAATAAGTGCCTAGCCAGGTGCTTGGCCTGGCATTTGTACGAGTCTACCATTGATCCTAACGCTTACACCATCCCAAATATGTCCACTGAGAACTGGAGGAAGCCACCTTTCTTTATACACTATATCCTTTGCTCTCCCTTAATTTATGCAGTTATTTTACTCCTCAGGTCCCATTCTCTGTCTACCCTCTGATCCTCTTGTTTAAGGTCTGCTTGTCCTTGCAGATTTAGCCACTTTAATTTGTGGTTGCCCATAAATGCTGTGTTGATTCACAGCTGGTAATTTAACGTGTGGCCACGAGGGGAGTGGACAGACCCTGGTTCCTGCTCATTAATAGTAGGGCTGCGACAGAGAGAGAGTGGAAAGTCCTCCAGGCTCCATTGATTCACTGTCTCCATGCTGCATACTGATGCAAACAGCCCTTCCTAATGCCCTAGTTCAACAACCTTAGTGGGCAGAGGGAGAGAGAGGGAGAGCAACAAAAAATGTCTTGGCCTGACACAGATTACTGTCTCTACTGTATATCCCTGCTGCTTCCCAATCCAGTTAAACCACCGTTCTCCAGAGGGCTGACTATACTATGCAAGTCCATGTTTTAGATCCATGTTTTCACCAGCTGTCAGTGAGTCTTAGTCATCTCAGAGTAATGTGTTTAGACAGAAGGCTTGAGAACAAAGAGATGTGTATAGCAGGTGTCTCTACCATGCAGTATTTAACTCCTCCGGTTTGTACGATGTTGATGGTACATGTGTAGGGTGAGTCCTGATGAAGACTAATGGCTCATTAGCTTCCACTAAATCACTGTTGATGTTCAGTGAAAACAATCATGACCCGTGTGGCCCTTCCCGACACCCAGGGGCTCAGTCAGCTGAACCCTAAGGGGTTAAAGGTCAGGTAAAACAGTTAACAGAGCAAGAGACACACCTGACCTGACCCCACTATGACCTGAAAGGCAAAGATTGAATAGAAAAGGGATAGAATAGAAATAGATAGAATGGCGGCTAATCTGTCACTTTAGACCTCCCATTTTGGCACAGCTCACACAGATAGAAGGTCATGAACATGGGAAGAGACTATAGTGAATCACTGTTGTGAATAGCATGAAAGAGAAATAGAGGTGCAGTGTGTGTTGTGACAGAGATAGAGAGCGAGACAAAGACTGACATCTCACAGTCCTCCAAGGGTTTGTGAAGCACTGTCTGCAACAGTTACTGTGTACATACTTGCGCAAGTCCCTGATTTTGTTTTTGCAACTTTTAGAGTTCCAGATAAACATCTGTGTCTACTTACTTAGAATGTAGTCATACATCCACAGCAAAGTGAGTGTTGGTTTGCCTTTTTAAGGCCTCTTTTTAAAAGCAGAAATATTTTGACCAGTAAGCACAACAGAGATACTTCAACAGATTAAATGAGGCTGTGAAACATGTGCATATGTTTGTTTTTGAGTCCCCTTTCTTCTCTAACAAAGAGCCCGGAGCTGCCAGCCTTGTTGCACCCCTGTGCTCCAGTATGGTGGCTGTCTGGTTGGCCTGTGTGTCAGGGCTGCTGAGGCCCTGTCTCCTCTCCAGGGAGTCTCCTTCCACTCGTTCACTTCATCCCCCTGCTGTTGCTGCCCTGTGGGACACTGAGGCACGCAGAGCCCAGATTGAGCCACTCTTGCTTGGCCCTGCTCCATTCCTCCAACGATGCTAATTACATCTCAAATGGTAATAGATGAGGCCTCGTTAGCATCTCTCACTCCCTTGAAAGATTCACAAACATACATCAGAGGGGCCACTGATCGGTCTGAGCTCCCTCCTTCAAAGGCCGGACTTCACAGGGAACTTGGGGCCCGATTCGCTAATTACTCCTGCGGTTCCACATTGCTGCCCTGTACACTGCCTGCAAAGAGCAGACAGCTTTTCTCGCATCACCAGTGCTACTCTCAGACAGGCCTACTCTCAAACCCAGGCCAAACTACACAGGCGTGTTAAATCTATAATTCAGTGATTAAATTAGCTGTGTGTCCATTTTTGTTGCTAATGTGATGACACTGCAGAAATCAGTCCCCTCATAGTCACTGACAGTTTCAACCTCAATTTTGGAAAACCTTTCATGTTAAAAAGAAGAGACAAAGAAATATGATGTCATTGTAGTTCTTGGGGGAAAATGCTGACGTTTCAACATTAAATGTGTCATTAGTGCTTCCCCTAACAAAATTAGGCTAATTAAGGCTAGAGTTCGTTATTAAGTTATCTTACCAGAAAGCATGTCATTTTCTGCACTCAGTATTAGAAATGTAATTCTTTCTGCAGAGATCCACTTAATGGGATGAAAATAGATCTAAAATTCCGGCTGTGTTCACTCAAGGGTTTCATCACTTTCTCTAATTTGGGCTGGAATATGTGAATGCGTGTGTGTCTATGCGTATATAACATAGATGTGCTCATTTTAAGTTTTTCTTCTGTTTTCTAGAAGAGATATTGTTTTGTTTTATTTGATTCTATTTTTTGTTTGTGAATTTTCACCCTTACCTGTTGAAAACTGCTGGTCCAAATGATGCATCACCATGAAGAGAAGCTGCTCCTCATACTTAAGCCCATGGGAATATGACATATTGACTGGTATATACCTCTATCAGGATCTTTATTGGTTCAGAACTGTGGCTGGGCTCTCTTCATTGTTTAAGTGATTTAATTCCACAGAATCCCATTAGATTTCATTATCATTTGTGTTTTATTCGCTGGCTGTTGTGAAGGAGATGGAGTCAACAAGAAGATTAGACGCTGCTCTAATTGTGGTGTGGTTTACAGTGGGCCTGTTTGCCTGCATCGATCCACTGCGAGAAATAATAATAAAATGGAAGTAAAGCGATGCAGGGAAGGAAGAGGCGGCAAGCGAGCAGGGCCTCGTTACTGAAGGAATGATGTATTGATCGTGTCTGACAGGGTGCTGTGGACCGATCAATCCTGATGGGCAAGAGGAGCCTGTTAGGAGATTCTCCTGGGTCGGAAGGGTCACCCAGACAACAGGCAATGGGAGAGAAATTAACTCATCAAGGAAAAGGGGTAGATGGAAAGATGGATGGATGCATGAATAAGAAATCAAGAAAAAAGGATTTTTGGATCATATGCAAAACTATGTAGCGAGATATCATATGGTAAGTAAGTTGTTGGAGAATAAACGGTCAAGCTAATCAGAGGAGTGTGTGGACATTTTTCTCCATACTTCTTATGTACATGGACCAGCATTTTCTGAAATTTCCATATGCCAGGGGAGTACCTTCCTGTTTTTCCGCTCCATTTTAAGGGCGAGGGAGACAAAGGGAGATGGAAAGAGGAATGCTTTCCTACAAAATGAATGAAAGTCAACTACTCAACAGTAAAGAAAAAAACAGTGTAGCTGAACAAGTGAATAGTTTTAGATAATGAGGGAAAAATAAAGCAGAACAGAGAAAAAAAAAAAGGTGTAATGATGGTAGATAGAGTATCATCTGTCTCAGCTGTCCAGCATCTGCAGGATGCTTTCCTTCTTTCCCCTTGAGTACACTATGCCTGGCCTTGGCCCGAGCTAATTGATAGCCTGTACGTTAATTCAAGTCAGACATGAGTGGCTGCTATTAATGAAGGTGGAATTTGCTGGCCTGACAGTGAAGTGAGGGCTCACGGGAGAGTGATCTACAGCTTGAGGCACAGTCTAGAGGCAGATTCTGGAGTGGTGTAGAGTAGAGCAGCCATTACATTTCAAGAAGGCATTCACTGTGAACTCAGAATGAATCCATTTTCACAGTAAAATTACCTCTATAAATTGGTCTAGGGCCCATTCTCGGCATGTAGAAATGCAAGCAAAGTTTTCCTACTCAATTGCTTGGACAAAACTTACAGAGGGTAATGATGAAGTGAGCAGGAGGGGTCACTCTACAGCGGCAAACCTAAGATTGGGTTTGTTTGTGCTTCATCCCGTCAGATCGATGAGTCCGTCCGCACAGGCAGTCCATTTGCATTTAGCCCACATAATTGCTGGCATTAATAGCACACACATTTACAAAGTATTGTCAGCCATGAAGTGATTATGGTAATCAGCAGATGAATTTGAAAAGGCAATTTTAAACTGCTATTTTTTTTTTCTCAAATGAGTTGATCGACTTCAATCATCTGAGTGCTCTAGGGAAGAGTGGCCATGAATTATCTGTGTTAATGACAGGTTTTTAGCTGGGCAGGGGTGTTTGCACTATGATGTGACAAAGCAGATGCACATGCGTTATTTGTTTCTGGGTGTTTGTCAGTAGCACAACGCTGCAGGGTCATGTTGTTGTAAAACACGCAACAATTATTACCTTGCTAGATCCGACTCCCGTGGAGAGTGCTAAGTACAGGTTGTCACCATGGCATGGTGAGGTCAGGGGTCCCTTTCCCCAGCAGAGTGCTCACATGTCACCTTTCTGCTATTCAAACAGAGGCTCTTTGCCCCATCTCCTCTTATCTCCCCCCTTCTTTTCCCCTCCCATTTCTCCACCTCTCCCCTCTTGCCCTCATATTTAATTCAGGAGCAGTCTGGGGAGCAGGGACTCTGTGTGTGGGTGACTTCTTCAAGGCTGGACTGAAGCAGGGAATGACCATTTTGGCCCCCTTCTTATTACCTATAATAACAATGGTTCTCCCATTGACCAAACTGTCTTCAGTGGTTCATTAATGTAAGACACATCAGAGAAGTAATAGACATTTTAAAGTATCTTTTATTTTTTCTGAGTGCATCCGGGAGAGGGGCGGGGTTGCAGAGGTCCGTGCTGAAATGGACGTAGAAGAAGCAGTCATGCATGAGTGCAGCTCCTAGCTCTACATTTAAAGACCTCTTCTGGAGGAGGAGGACACTTTCTTGTGGCTTGTTATGCTTCCCCCACATTCAGACATGCTGTATGAAAATACAGCCCTCCATCCCTCCTATCATGGATTCAGTTATTCAGTTATTCATGACTTGAGGCTGAATAATGAAAGATAGTGAAAAAACTTCACTCTGTTTCTCTCTCCGTCTCTATCTTTCTGTCTCTTGACTAGATTGCTTCTTAGTTTTGACTCCTATTAAGCGGGGGCATCTCCCGCATCAGTGAAGTCAATAATATTGGAAGAAAAGTCACTAAAATGACATTTGATATTCAATAATGCTAATGCTAATTGAAAATGATTAGCTGATCTATAGTAATCAAATTGTCTAAATTCAGTGTCACACAGGCACACAAATACACACCCACATATAAGAGACACATGTACACAACCTGCATCTCCACAGAGTGAAGAATTCCATACGTTTTTACACTATTTTCCAGCCATACAGTATGTTTGGCAAGAGCCTCAGCATCTTGACAGTGATCTGTGCCATCAAAGAGCCCAGAGTGATGCGGCACATGAATACAAAAGTAGCTCTTTTGACGGTTGTGGTGGAGCAGAGGCTTGCACAGCACGGCGTCTGCTATTGCCACCACTCTGTTCTGCTCTTTTATGTGGTTGTGGGAGATGGAGGTGTTTGAAGGCAAGGATAAGGCTAGCGTTGTGACGCTGTCAGCCACCGCTTCATTCTTCAGCTACAGTCATTTGAAGGCAAGAAATCCAGCTCTGAGATGTGCTGAGCACAAACAGGCAACAGCCATAATCTTTGTTTAATTGCATGTGATGCAGAGGGAGATGCTTTTCTTGCATCACCTGAGATCTAACTGCATGATAATGTGTATTGAAAGATACACACACACAACATGTGATTCTTGTTTTGAAGTGGGGTCAGTGATTATTAGGGAAGGCTTTGTTCTGTTTTTAATGTATAGTGGTAGGAATTAGCCTTTACTAAAACAAACACACAGTGATTTTACTCTCATTTATCTTGATGGATGAGTATATGAGACAGATATGGGGAACACATTAACCCAGAATACGTGATCACAGTAATTATATTCCTTAAATCTCCATACTTATCTGCCTGGCTATGTGTGTCCAGCAGGGGGTGTACTACTAGACAGGCAAACACATTCTTCTGCAAGCTGTTATCTGTATGTGTGGCTCTAACTGAGAGAACTGATAAAACCACACACACTAATTGGGTTTTACAGCAACCACAGTCTCACAATGCTCTATCATTACCCAGGGGACATTACGTCTGGTTGTTTCTGTGTTCAGACATACGGGGGGTTTACAGAGTGTGTATGTGTGTGCGAGTTACTGTTTGTATGTGTGTGCCGGTATCATAGATATGTGTATCAACCACCCCTGCTGATCTGAGAGTGCAGTGCCCATGTGCAATCAGGGATTCCAGCAGAGGCAAGAAAAACAGCTCAAGTGGTGTCTGCAGTCACACTAAATGTCCACACCAACTACAGAAGTCCCTCCTAATGGCTCCCCAACGTCCTGCTTTCTGGGTTCAGACATGATGATTTCAAATGTCATTGTATCACAGTGACCTTTCAAGGACCTGGAATTAATCAAAGAAAAAAAATGTGCCTTCTATCTTAAATGGCAAGAATAGTCACCTTTGATCCAAGCATTAGATGGAATTTTCTCTAGAATTGCACTGATTTTAGGACGTTTCAAGGTCTGCGTTTACTGTAAAAGGTTTGTATCATGAAATTAGTGGCATTTATATCCTTTTTTTGTTACTCTTGGAGGTAGAAGTCATCTTCTTGTTCCATATAAATAATATGTATTTTAAGATACACGAAATTAGATATTTTGGTAACATCTTTTTTCATATGTCTGTAATTTCCTGATAGTTTCCTTGAAAGAGCTAAGTAATGCGGTAGTAATTATTAAAGGGAAAACAGGAAGTAAATATTAATTCATTATTGCTTTATTACTTAAACTTTAATGTTCATATTTGTTGTATTTGTTGTATTGTGTGCTTGCCTGTCAACAAATTGCACATTTTTTAATGTTCAGCTGGCATGTGCACTAACTACAGGACACCATATCCTAACAATCAATTTACCAGCATTAACTCATTTATAGATACCCAATGATCTGTTTATGCTTAAATCTTGTCCGCATTGAAAGCATTATAGAGTAACAAAGCCTTGTTGCCTATTATCAGCCTGTGTGCACTTTACCCACAATGTGCAGCACAGTTGAGACACACAAGATGATTTTATCTTCTCCCTCTTACTAGACAAATGCACAAAGCTTCAGTATCAAACACTCATGAGCATCATTCACAGCAGCCATGTGGCAGACCACAGCCACTCCACCCCCTTCCTGGCTTCTATCTTAAGCAGTTCTGGCTCAGTAGCTCTAGCTCGCTGAATTATTAGCTAATTGCCAGGTGAAATCGGTATTGATTGGGAGTTGCACAGCAGCAAGAGGTAGTATATAGCTGGTCACAAATTCTCTTACTGGGTGATATGAAAGCTGGGAACTGTAAAGATAAAGGACACTGCGTGGGTGGAAGTGGAAAAGCTTGCTCACACACATATACAGCTCACACACAAACGCACATACAGGGTCTTTTCACTGTTGTGTCTTTGCTGCAGAATCTGTGCCCTGGAGAGCTGTGGGATCGCTGTGCTGTACTGCTGTTGAGCCACTGTCTTGTCCTTGCTATGTAGGTCATCGGTGCCCTCCAACAATATCTTATCCGATCTGCAGTGCAGTCAATACTGTTGACAGAACTCCGAATAGCTTCAGATTAGAAGTTGCCTCATTAACTTTGTTCCTTTGCCTAAATGATTAAGCTCACAGAGAAGAAACAACCCCGAGCCTACAGAGATGTATTGGACAAGTTTGTAGTATAAAAGAGTACTGTTAAATCTGCCTTTCTGATGTGGTGCCTGAGAAAATTTAAGGGGGGTCAGATAAACCATGGGGACCATGACTTTTTCAAAAAAGGGGGAGGGCTGAGGGGCAAAACAGGAATGGTTTAGACACAGTGCTCTGCACTGATCCTGAGCATGGCAGCCAGTGGTGTGTTTCAGATTGTTTTCCATTTGCATGATAATATGAGCATGGATTGACTCACACACAGACTCACACACACATGCGCACACACACACACACACACCAGGGTTATTACATACAGATTGTTCAGCAGGCCAGATTACCTGACTGAGTATCCTGGGTTTTACTCCATGTCCCGAAATGAATGAAATTCCCCCCATTAGCACGCAGGTTACATAAGCCTGGTGTAAAGGTATATCCAGCTGCACTGAGGCAGTAAGCTGATTACAGATGGAACTAACACAATTACTCCTCTGTAATGCAATTAACACGAATTGGATTGTGAAATAAGCAACCAGACTGTCATGCGGATTCTCTCAAGATGTAGAGCTCCTCCACAGAATGACGTCAGAGATGCGATAGCTTCAATAAATCATTTAACTGCTCCGCCAAGCTAGTTACAGCAAAGCATATCAACACACCCTGATGTCTTTTGCATCACATGTTAATGCATAAACATATGAATCAGTTATATAGTAAATTTTCTATCTGTACGTGTGTGTATGGTGTCTTGCAGGTCTTTTTATCTGATCAATATAATGGAGTGTATATGAGCGTTATCTCCCTCCTGCTATTCCAGTGCAGTATAGAGTGATCAGTTTGCTATTAGTGCTGTTGGTGCGTTGCTCTGCCGTGTGGTGGGCAACTGTTTTCCATATAAACTGACAGACTCTGCAGCACAGACACTTGAAATTGTAATTTGTGTGTATATGAGTGTGTGGTACTTAGGTGGGCCTAATGTAGCAGTGATTTGCTGAGCAGGCAGCAGCACCGCTACAATTTATTCCAAGTATTTAGATGTTATGTGCAGCATTCAATCACGCTTCAGCAGACACACATAAAGTATATGGCACATCTTCAGCATGATAGTGGTGCCGGTTGTACAGAGGGGAATTTTCAGATGCACATTCTGACTAAATGGTGAATTGCTTCTTCCTCCTCAATCATAAACAGCAAACACACATGCATGCTGGGACATGGAGATGAAGGAAGTCCCTATCCATGGCTGAGGCTGTTGTAAAGGTCATCTCCATATCCAGTTTAATTTTTGCTCTTCCTCAAGGGTTAAGATCTATAAAGTGATCAATAAATCTCTTTAAATGTCTCTGCATCCAGGCTGCATGTGATTTAACACCCCGCCTCTTCTGCTACCTGCTTTCTGTTAGCCACACTGGCAGAGCTCGCACTGACAGACCTCAGGTTTCCTCTGCTCACAAATCTAACTTTATCACTCCCTTGCCCAAGCCACCCACCTAGAAAGTGGCCAGACCTCTACATTTGATGGATATCAGAACTGGTTCAAAGTCCGCAATAAGGTTCTAATCCAGAGCCACCGGACGATTCCTGGTATGGAAAATGTGTCACCTGTGATCTACAGTGGGGAACAAAGTGTCCTTAGGTGTGGGATTCTTCCTTTCAGGCAGTATTGATTGAAGGAAAGATGATCTGAGGAGGCCATTAGGAGGATTGAGGAGGGGGGGAATAGGCAAGGAGGGACTGTGATGAACACCTCCCTCATCATTATGCCGTGTACAGCACTGCCTACAGCATCAGCCTCACATGCAGATTCAGACACACACTCACACACACACACATACACACACACACAGCAGCCGGACAGTAAAGTAGGATTAGTTCAGAATTCACAGCAGCAGTGTGTGAGTGTGATCAGTCTGCTGCTGTGTTTGTTTAGATTCTTGTTTGTGCCCATTTGCTGCCGCCATGTTGTTGGGCTGGCTCTGCATCTGCACCAGTACGCACATGACTGCACACCACTGATGGGTGGGGCTCTGTCACAATGAGCACAAGGACACACAGTAATGGTATACACACACAAACACACGGCATTTTTATGATCAGTATCTTCTCGGTCCAGGCATATAGATTGGTGTCTAGGGAGGGATGCTGAGTACAGTAAACTGGGCTATCTACAGCTGTTGTGAACACCTCCTTCCCTCCTCCTGCTTGTCCTGAGGAAGACACTCGCACTTGGGGGCTCATCAGACCAAGCTAGATAAAAGCTGCTCAACTCCAGCCGAGAGCTTAATTAAAACGGGGCTACCATTGCAGAGTGACACCTTTTACAAGCTCCTAACGGCTCTCTGCTCGCCGTTACTGCCAATCCAATTATAGACCAAAACAATAAAATAGACACGTAAGGAGCTGCAGCAAATAGGCTGGCATAAAAAAAAAAAAGAGGGGGAAGCTATTAAAGATTATATGAAGATTTGCACAGTGGACGACAGAGCTGTAGGCTGCAGGGGTTTCATTTTCACCAGAGATGCCC
Organism: Thunnus maccoyii; assembly: GCF_910596095.1. Classification (NCBI taxonomy): domain Eukaryota; kingdom Metazoa; phylum Chordata; class Actinopteri; order Scombriformes; family Scombridae; genus Thunnus; species Thunnus maccoyii. The sequence goes on along the minus strand of NC_056538.1, from coordinate 24,880,336 downwards.
GTGTAAGTATGCCACACCGGATAAGCGACTTCTTTTTTGTGTGTATGTGTGTGTGTGTGTGTGTTTGTGCAGTCTCCGAGGGAATGCAGCCGTGTTCTCTCAGCCTGGACTCAGTACAGCAGCATCCTGGGGATTATCTTTCCCTGTGGAAGGTCACTACCTCAATGTCATTAGGCCAGAGCTCACACAAATATGCTGAAGCCACACACACACACACATACACACACACACAAACAGACTTATATTGAGATCCAGCAAATGTCTGTCCTAGTGGCTTCTAACAGCATTCCTCTTTTCAATGACATTAGTCCTCTGGTTCGACAGTGTGCCGCAGCTGGACTTGTGACATCTGTTACACTAAGCTACATGAGAAAACTCCGTGGGGGGTTATACATATTAACTATAACACCACAGGTGAGAGGGAGAGATGGTGAAGATGAGAAATAATGAGATATGAAAACATTGAGATGGCGTAGAAAGAGAACATGATGGCAGATGAATGATGAAAAATAAGTATTCTGCTCTGTATGTAAAGAATATTAAGTCATGAAAGGAAAGTCAAGCTGATATGTCTTTCATTTTCCATTCTTAGACCTGTGGATTCCCCTAGACATTATAAATATGAGGTCTAGAGCTGTATTTGAGTCCAGTTGTTTGGTAACTCATAACCAGAAAACCAGAGTTAATGAGAGACCCGTTCTTTTAGCTCACTTCTAATGTTTTAACCAGTGTTGATTCAAAGTGACGTGTCTCCCCAGACTAGGGAGGCCCAAAGACAACGAGAGTTAAATTTACATTCTGGGCAAAAAGGGAACAGGGCTAACCATGGCCAAATTGTTTTACAGAACATTATTCTTGTAAGAATCAACACATTGAGTTACTGCAAGATGTAAGGGGAGTAGATTTTCCAGCTGTTAAAGGGAGTTAGCTTTCAGTATTTCTAAATGTTTCAAAGTACAGCATGCCACTCAGCTCTCAACACGCTTACTTACTGTAGCCACTCTCTTGTCTAAGACTATTTCACTCCTTATTATACAACTTGAGCAGCTTCACTGTTATGTTATCCGAGGCATGTTAAGATTGCTCAGATGCAATAGGAGACTTTTTTTTTTTTTTGAGAGAGAGAGAGAGAGAGAGAAGACATTAACAGGAGACATTTGCCTGTCTGCCGGAGTGCACTACTTCGTCTCCTCTTCTTCTCACTTAACTTCGTCTCCGCTCTTCCTTTACCCAGTGCAGGAAGCAGACCCACCTGCTCCATCATAATGCCTCACTACCTCTGTCTGTGCTGTCTCTGTGCTGGAATTGGCAGGAAATCAATCCCGCTCTCATCTACACTCCCCCCCCTCCCCTTCTTCTCCTTCCTTCATGTCTTACTCCCCCTTCCGGCTGTAAAGTGTCCATTCTGGACTGAGCACAAACATCAGCACAACATCATGCCTTATCAGAGCAGGCACAAAGACCCATGGGCACATTGTTCATCAGTATCAGCCAGCTCCAGTTTCGGTGCACTGCCTGCATCTGCCAAGCCCCCCAAAACACATTCATGACCATAAACAAGATGAGAACGAAAACTGGAATGGCCACCAAAATTATTTTAGGGCAAAATGCATCTTTAATTGTAGCGCCTGTTAATTACAGAGTGCTATGAGAATGGAGAAGATAGAAAGAAGGATACAGCACATCATTATTTATTATGCAAATGTATTCCATTTTAGACACAATTAAGTGATTAGAAAGCTGTCGCTCTCTGCTCTCTTTCTTCTCCTTGTCCTTACTTGTCTTTTTCTTTGCTTTTCAGCATATTACTGTAATGAAGCCATTACTTCTTCAAGTGAATTTTAATGAGTTTTTAACTAACATTTTAATGAGCTATACATTACCATAAAGCATGGATTAGGCTAAATTGAATTGTGTGTGTGTGTGTCCGTATGTGTGTGTTGGTATTGTTAAGGGCTGTAAAGGAAAGGGGTTCATTAAGAGTTAATTATATTGTTTCTCAGGTGCAGCACCACACATTTTTCCTGGATCGGCCAACAGAATTGCCCACTGTGGTCCTACTGTCATTACTGTGCTGCCCAGGGGCTTGTTAGGCCAAATTAGGGGCGCTGTTTGAAAAATGAGCTTTGAACACAGCTGCTGTTTAAATAAGGATGTTTGTTTAGGCTTGTTGAATCAGAGGTAGAAGCACAGTATGAGGTATGAGTTTGATGGAATGTACTCCATTCATTTACAGTCAGCCCCATCTATTCAACACCTTTGTACTCTTCACCACCTCTTCAGTTTGACCTTGATCAGGCATCCTCTCGTCATCCCCCTGTTGTGTTATGTCTTGCCTCTTTTTTCCTCTGTATTTTCACCAGAGCAAACATGCCTCTCATGTCTCTTTTATTCCCTCCAAGGCTCTATTAAAGATGCACATTTCATATGATATCACCGCCTGTGATTTCCCTCTACTATGGTATCACTGCCGGCCATATGATTCTCTTTACCTTGACTCTTTTCCATATTTCCTGCATCTTATCTCTGAAAGTGACAGTGTTATTTACAATCCCTTAGCTCAGGATTTGCAGATAGGGAGAATGGTGGTGGAGATCATATCAGGATCGGCCATGGTCTACGGAGAATGATCGGGTGTGCATGTATACGGCTTCATCTGCAGAACCTCATCTGCAGTCAGTGCAGAGAGAGCACTGACAAGCGGCTGAAAATGAGTGGAGGGGGCAAGATGCAACGCATGGGACAACGCTGTGGGATTGGAAAAAAAATTGATGAACTGAGAAGATGGAAGAAAAAGAAAGACAGAGAATGACCCCTGACGGTGGTAGGAGAGAATAAGACAGACAGAGAGAGATGGTGATGAGTTGTGCTAATGATGAGAGTCTCTACTCAGTTCTCAAAGGAGGTACAGCCTTGGGCACCGCCAGACGGCCATATTTTTGCAGCTGTTTCTCTGGTCTGACCTGCAACCCCTCAGTGGAGGAATATAGGGGGATATGTGCGAACCTGCTGCTTGCCTGCCTGCTGAGGGGGTAATTTCTGCATCTGGATGGGGGCCAAAGGTCAGCTCTGGCCAGTGGGAGGGCAAATGAGCAAGAGAAAAAGCCTGCATCCAGACAAATGGTGCACATCTCCTTTCACTATGTAGTATTATATAGTGTGGCATTATTGTTCTCCAGCCTTCAGCGTCAACAGTCATACAAAACATCAATGACAGCACATACAGAGGGTTCGGTATGTTTGTCAAGTGACATATATATTGTCTTTTTTCTCTAAGGGTGGAATTGAAAATGGCGGTATTGTAATAGAACTCTGCCGGATGAAGCGCAAAAAGCACTCAAACGAAATGATATTATAGCTTGGAGCTACCTCTCTACAGCTCTCCTAGTTTGTGTGTGTGTGTGCATGGTTTATTTTCTAATCAAGAGTGTGGGTAGAAGGTGGTGGGCCTGGGTGTTGGGGTATGGCCCCTGGCTTCTAGCTGTTGTAATCTTTCTCTGTGTTTCTTAGCCTCTGACCCAGGAGAATATCCATGAAAGTATGGAGGGTCTTTTTCTGCAGTAAATAGGGAGGGAAAAGTAATAACAACCACACAAACATACACAAACATTCACATTTACAGTATTACAGAAAAGATACCAAGCCCTGCAGCTCTTAAGAATTCTTCACAGTTTGCCAGGTTTGTGTGTAGGTTTTTGTGTGTGTGGTGAATGTCTATCAAAGTGATGTGAATGACAAAACTGAGGGGGGAAAAAAAGGTTTTAGACATCAGTCTGTGGTGTTGTGGCAGTGAGCGCAACCTTTGTGAACCAATGCTAGGTACGCTCCTGTAGGTGAATGTGTTTGTCAGCACTTATCTCAGTATGCAGGCTGGACGCTTCAGTCAAGGCTCCCCACTAATCTTACCGACAAGCAGTGTCACCCTCCAGTGAGTAATATCTTGGGTGGGAGAAGAGGGCACACTGTACAAAATATCTCTCCTCATCCTGTCCTTGCCCTGCCACCTCTGTGCTATGATGCTGGGTGTTTGTGCTGTCATGTATCTTGCGTCAGGCTGATTTTTTTTGTGTGTGTGTGTGTTGAGTCTATCTTTGATAAGAACACATACACAGGTAGACCTCTCTAATGGTTGCAGGCCTCCCCTGCCCCAATGTAGGACAATCTGGTTTACAAAGTAACTGCGTGGGTGTCTCGTTTGTGTTTTTATTTTGGCAAAGACCTCCACTCTCAACCCTTTGGCTGTTTCACAGTGCAACTTGCAACCTGACTCCCTCCCCTTTAAGTTTTAGGTGTTGATACAGTGCCAAGTAAAAGAGCCACAAAATTTGCCATGCTTTACCCCCTGCCTGATGCTCCTTCATTCAAATCACCCCACTCCTGATATTTGAGAAATAAATAAATAAATAAAAATACGAGAGGCAAAGGAAGATTAATATTTTTTCAGATATGGGCTCTTTTTAGCCTGCAGCCGGATTGACAGATGTAGCACTTGCCAACAGAGGGGTGTAAATGTAAAAATATATAAATATTAATAAGCAAGACGGCAGAGTTTGGGGCCTGCTGGAACTCCATGGGAGGTAAGATGTTTTCAGTGGAAGAGGAGCTGAGTGTTTCAGGGGGATAGAAATGCAATTACCTTATGTCTGTCAGATGATTCGGGCCTGAATGCCTATAGGGCCTCAGAGTTGAAGGCAGAGTTCAGTTTTAGACAGTGAGTACACACACCCAGTTAATGATATATGCATATCAGATGCACCACATACAGATTAACATAGAAAACAGTCATTTTATGACTCTAATACAAAGGTTTCACTGCCCTGTGATCCCTGACAAACCTTAGTTCTGCCCATTGAGGTGCCTGCAGCTATGAGAGAGACACAAGTTCATACAGTAATAAAGCAAGGCAAACATTGCGGTGAGGTGATGAATATTTGAGTTGTGTGTGTACTTAAACCGTAGGAGGTTGACCTTGATGACCATGGTCTTGTAGTTAGCATTAGATAGCGTGTTTAAGTGTATTTGGATTGGCCCTTTTTAAATGTATCTGTTCAGAGTGTTTTCTTGGTATTAGCGAGCCCTGCACCAACACACAGGGCATAATCCCCTCACCAGTGGTTTTGTCTGTTTGTTTGCTTGTAGCTGTTTGTAACCCTGTGTTTATCCTGTCCTCAACAAGTGTCTGTATGTTGTTTTTATTTGGAATGTGTTTTATTCAATGATTTTTTGTATTCTCTGCAGTATGTGGTTACTTTTTTGTATTTATTTTGATTGCAGGGTATGGATGCATTTGCTGTGATGTACTGTGCAGTATTAGATTAGATTAGACAGCGTGGCACAAGCACCGTAATGATGCACCTAACGTGTTTCTTTTGTCACTGTTCTGTTTCAAAGGAAATTGATTCTGACAAAATCCCATGGGTGCTATCAGCAATGAATGGAAAGGAGCAATTAAATCCAACGCAATCTTGAAAACAACAGGCTGTGTATGGTCCAAACCAGGCTATGATTTTAAACAGCAGGACTTCTGTTTGTAATGCAAATATAGATAGCCCGGTGGTGGTGGCTGTTATGCCCACCCTGACCAGGGGGTCCACCACTCTGGAGCTGGCTAATTACCTTAGCTCTTTAGATTAGAGGGCAGCCCCGCATGAGAGAATAAAAACCTCTACCTCTACCTTTTCTGTATTTTCTGCTATTACCCCTGTGTAAAGGTTTCATTTGAATTCATGTCACACAGAAGTCCCACTCTGTACCCGTGTGCATCCCCAGGATAATTGGGTTGAAAGCTTCCTCTCTTCCTCCGCCCTGCTTCCCCTTGGTCTAAATAAATAAATAAGAAGACAATGGCTGCGCGGCTTTTGGTAGAGAGGGTAAGAAGAGCGAATGAAGAGATGAGAGAAGCCTGGAGCGCGGGGACCAGTGATCCTCTCGTATAATCCTGGCCCTCCCTGCCATTGTACCCTGTGCCACGTGAAATTTACATAAGGACCTGTGGTGCTGCCCTTAATTTAGCCCTCCTCGAGCATCTTCAAACATCCTCCAACAAGCTTAGTCCTTTTATCCATCAGAGGAATCATGTGTCCCTCACTGCAGCATGGATGGACACACTAAAGCTGAAATTCCTAGAGTGCTATTCCACGGATTAAATTCATTGTAGATCAAATGGAGAAATATCTGTTTGAGTTCACACAACAGGAGAGAGCCAGAGTGACCCCTAGTTTGTACCTTTGAACCTTTTTTGACTATTAGGTATTTTTATATTCACAGATTGGTATGGAAGCTGTATGCTGGATATTGAATATCACTCTCTAAATACACAGTTGATTGAGTGTTTAATTTCCTACAGTTAGTTTACTACATTTGTGTGCGTATGCGCTTTCACATTTGCATTTGTGTGCTTGTGTGCGTCTGTGTGTGACGGCAGTTCTCCTTGTTTTATAATGAAGTGGTGTTGTGTGTTTCACTGAACACTTTGCAGGGTGAGAGGCTATCTGTGTGATGAAAGGCCTACCTGAGGGTGATTAGATACAAGGCCACAGTTGTTCGTCAGACCACCCACTGTTTTTTTTGAGTGTTAGTACGTATCTATGTGGGTTTATATGTGTGTATGTGAATATACCAGAAAAGCGAAGCAGTGTTGCACCCCTGTGAGCTCTCACATGTGAATGACACCAAGCTTCAGGGCATTCTGTCTCTGTTTGTTCTTCTACCTCCACAGGGACCTCCATTACCTCCAATTAGCTTTCACTTGTGCTCGCCTAGTCAGATGAAGCCGCACATCCCATTTAAATAGCCGACCGCTTTTTAAATCGACAGATGCTGCATATACTCACGCTGTGTTGTACACATAACTTAATACATTAGAAGAAATGTTATAATGGTGATTTAAATATTCAAGAATTCATGAGCGGTATGCTGCTAAGTTATGTGAAATGAGCACTTGCTGAACCTTTCCTTCTTTTCTCCCTCAGTGCTGCGAGATGACTTCAGACAAAACCCTACAGACGTCGTGGTGGCAGCAGGAGAGCCAGCAATCCTTGAGTGTGTTCCTCCCAGAGGCCATCCTGAACCCACCATCTACTGGAAGAAAGACAAAGTGCGAATTGAGGACAAAGATGACAGGATCACTGTGAGTGCTATTACCGTCTGTTTTAATAAGTGGACTGATTAGGCACTGTGACAGTTTATTGTCAGCTTTATTTTTAGTGTCTAGGCAAATAGGAAAAATGCTTTTGCACACCACAACAGTGGTGGGCTGCAATCCCCAGCGGTGTTGCTTCTGGGATGGGTCAATTAGAAAAGGGAAGAAAGTTGGGAGAGGGGAAAAAAAGAGGCAGAAAGTATTATTTGCGTAATGTATAATGTGTTTTTTTTTCCTGACTTAGATTCGAGGAGGGAAGCTAATGATCTCCAACACAAGAAAGAGTGATGCTGGCATGTACATCTGTGTGGGTACCAACATGGTTGGAGAAAGGGACAGCGAGACAGCACAAGTCACTGTGTTTGGTAAGCTTTTTCTGTTTTTCCTCAGTGATGTAGCAGGGGGGCCCCATTACTGTATATTGTCAGTTAGTATAAAATTCTCAATATGGGAAATGTCTCAAATGTACGTTCAGCTCAAACATGGTCATACTTATGAGGAAAGTGCTTTCTTAGTTGAATTTAAATTCCTGGTGATCATGGTTTTTGGTGCAGTCTGCCTACTAAACTACTCACAGTCTAAAGCACATTTACTGGGCAACACATTTGATACTTAGTCATTAAACTGTCATGTTACAGAGTCAGGATAAAATATAATGAATAGGTTAGCTGTATAAACCTCAGTTTCTATATTTCCAAAGCGAACAAGGAACCAGTAATAAGTTTAGTCATTGCCTTAGTGCCATTACTGTATATCTTCAACCATATAATAATCATAGAGGAGATCACAGATGATCATAGAGTGCTAATGAACAGAAAAGAGAATGACAGGGATGAAAATGATGAGTAAATAGAGGTAGTCATTCTATAACAAGAGGCCATTTAGTGGAATAAGTACCTGTACTGTACATTCATGCACTGACATAAACTCTGAATTAATTATAGTATGAAGTCATTCATTTCTATCCTCTGTGCCCAACCCGCAGAGCGACCAACCTTCCTCCGGAGGCCGATCAACCAGGTGGTCCTGGAAGAGGAGACGGTGGAGTTTCGCTGCCAGGTACAAGGAGATCCCCAACCCAATGTACGCTGGAGGAAAGATGATGTCGATGTTCCTCGTGGAAGGTATGCACATCTATAAAATTATTCTGAGTGAAGAAAAATTCCTCCTTAAGGTGATAAAGCGATGGCTCACAGGAGCAGGAACATTTCACCCTACCTCTGTGTTAAGGACATGAGCAACCGGTTTTTAGAGTGTGTGCCTCAGTACATACTACTATATGTGTGTAGTACTGATGTGACAGGCTGCACTTAATGCAAAGGAGCACTGGAGGCATTGATGTCAATCTGAGTGACTGTTTCAAACTAATGATAACTCACACTGCCAGCTCCCACCTGGCCCTGCTGCCAGGGGGCATTAAATAGCCCTATTAGGCTGTACACAATACACATTACACATTCTGGATGAAGTGACTCCACCCCTGGGTGCCCCAGAAGACAGTTCCCACAGCCATAACAGGGGATGACAGTGTCTAACGTCAAGAAAGGGGTCTGCATGAAGACAAACAGATATTGAGCTAAACAATTAAAATTGAGTGACAAGGTAAGTGTGCAGGGAGGCTTAAAGGGGGACATTTAGAAGAGCAGAAAATTCTGTCATGTTGCAGGGCAGACAGGTAGAGACAGAGAAGGATAGAATGACAGCAGATACGAGGAGACAGAATATAGCAGCTGACGTGACCCTCAAGTGTCTGTGTACAGGTGCAGCTGCTCAGGTGAAACCTTGGCACAGACACCTCAGAAACCTGGAAGATAATCACTCTCTCCCATATACATTTAACCCCATTCAGTCTGTATACCCTCACTGACATGTCACATGTGTTCACTCACACTGGAACAAACAGAGGCTGATGTAAGAAAAAGCAATAAAAGCCTGTAATTTACCAAGGCATACTAGCGCCATTGCCAGCTATAGTCTGTTTGACTTCCTGTAAAAAGCGACTGATGATATAGTGATACTGTTCTTGTTTGGTCCTGCATGTCGGCCTGTTCTTCACCATGAGTCACTGGACTAGCAGTCAACGGCAGTGTCGTTGTCAGGAGTGGACTTCAAAGAGACTAGCGTTCTGTCCCCAGCCAGCAGGCCAGTCACACATTGCTTGGATCACCTCATAAAACATACACTCAGTGGACCTGACATCTCTCAAGGCTAGCTGCAGAGCTGAGCGTGGGCGGGTTGTTTGTGTCTGATAAGGATTTGGTTCACTGGGCAGTGGGACATAAGCACCGTGCCAAAGCAAACACATAAAAGTGTTTCACTCATGTCTTTGATAGAGAGTTGGCTCCGGAAATGAGTTCATTTTGTACACTAATTAACAGATTTATAACGGAGTAGGATGAGTGTCATGTGCCTGCGTCCTCTTTAACTGTATCATCCCTTTGAAGTTTGGCCTTACTTGGTTGTGGAATAGAGAACTGAATACATGAAAAAAAATACTTCTGAATTAATAAAAGATAAATATCGCAGTTTTTCTAATTACAATGTGCAAGCTTTTGTTTTCCTCACTATATTTAATTTTCCAATTTTTTCTTTGAAGCAGAAAGCAAGCAGGAACACTGCGATATTCTAATTCTGACATTTCCTGCTGCTTTTGTTGCATGCCAAAAAGAAGACTCTTTATATTGTTAAATGATGATCTGTTCCTGTTTTCTCTACTGCTTATCCTCGCTTAATAAACATCAAACAGAGTTTTTCTCTGAATGACAGAGGAATTGTTTAAAATTCCTTATAAGAACAGTTTCCAGTTTGATAACTGACAAGTGCTCTGAAGAAGAAGAAGAATTTAAAACAGTACTTTAGCACAGCCATTGTGTTGTGACACTGTGGGCTGTATTAGTAGTGGTCTTCACCACAGGAATGAAAGACTGCTAAAGATCAAGCACTTCTATATGCAGCGGGGAGGGGTCTTTGCTTTTTATCTGAAAAGGTTAGACTCTCCTTATTATTATGATAAGCCGTAGAAAGAGAGACTTAGTGAGACCACTCCTTCTTTACCATCAAAATGTTTCAACTTGTCTTTATTGGTGCCTTTACACGCGTTGTGCATGCTTGTGTCTCTCTGTGGGTGTTTGTGCGTGTGTAACTTTTATACTGGGAAGAAGGGAAATGGAGCCTCAGCTGAGTAAACAGGTCTTTAATATGCTCAGTGGCTCCAGCAGCCTCCCAGGCAAACACACGCACACTGGCACATAGACATAAAGCACGCCAGGATGGCACTGGCTTCAGTCTCTGTGGGATAGAGCCGCAGATAGAAACAGCAGAAGAATGGTTTCAATTAAACAATGGTGCTGCTCTTTTACCTCAATGTAGGTGGTTTACTGTGTTTGTATAAAGCAAAATTTAGAAAGTAAAATCACCAAACAGTCTTATCTACGCCAGGACACTTGGTATGATTCAATAAAATAGGCCAGTCCCATATTTCTTTCAGTATACGTTATAATTAGAACTCCCTGGAGATTTCCCTGTGAAACCATTAAAATTACAGTTTGGCACATGTCAGAGTAAATATCTATAAATGGTAAATTAAAATGTCAAGTAACAACAGATGCATTATTACTGCTGGTGTATTAATTATAAATGGGAATTATGATGTTTAGGTGAAAATATTTAGGTTAAGTTATTTTATATGACCTGCTTAAAGCACTGTGGCATTCATATTTCTTTTTGCATGTTATGGTGCACAGCCCTATTAAAGACTTAGTACTTAACCTTAAATCCTATTTGTAGTACACACTTGTAGCTATCTTCGCACGAATTTTAAATTTACATAAGCCCTGTTCAGACAGGATTAATATTCCAGGGGGAGGGGAAGGGGGCAAATAAAATATTTGACTCAGTAACAAAGCCCATCCTTCGGACCACATTTCACACAATGTTAAAACTTTGGTTCTTAAATAGAGAAAGATCTCAAATTCTCAAATAAGTTCAAATTATTAGTGCTTTTTTTTAATATTGTTTAATAAAATAATTATTAAACGGTTCTCTCTGAATTCTTATTATACCTTTACAGTAAGAAAGGGACTGGAGTATGTGAGGTGATGATAGTGTTAAATACATGTGGTACACTACACATACAATTAGTTATAGGATGGCAGACTACCCAAGACAGAATAATTACCTGTAGCTGAAATTAGATCAGCCCATTTAACTGTAAGAGCTTGCGGGTTCTTACTCTTGTAATGGCTTTTCTTTTCTATGTCCTCCATTTTCACAAAGAACTCAGAAGTATGCACTGAGCTAATGAAACTCTAAAACACAAGGTGTCTCTCAGGACGGGACCTAAATTACAAGAGAACCAATAACTGTGCCGAAAAACAGTAGGTAATTGGGGCTTTAATTATAACTGGGGTAGTAGGAGAAATATCAGGCATATGCACTCTAGGCAATATTTAAATCACTGACCAGCACCTGTAATATTAAAATCACCAAAACTTCCCCAGAGAAAGAAATCCGGTCATATTGGGGCTCATTCTTTTTTACCAATATAAATAAGATTAGATTCAGATGGTAGAGTATAGTGCCTTCCCAGGAGAAAATCTTTGGCATGTGACTTCAAACAGCTGGATTGGATCATGTCTGCCAAAATACTGTGAGAACATATACATATGCACAATATACATTTAGCATCCACATCCTTTAACTCAGTTATCCAACTTTATTCAGGTTATAATTAATTATAAAAATGCTATTTACAAACCAATTTGTAAGAATGTCTGTGTTTGGATGAATATCAGTATCAGAGTAATATCTCTGTCAAGCATCTCTGCAGAATATTGGAGAAGGAACACAATAGCTGCTCCCAAATCAGAGAGCCGGGAGAGGAGTACTAGAGAGTTTTATGTCTCCAAATGGAGGGGATTCTGCTGTAGTATATGAATCTCAGTGAAAAGACTTGGGCAGTGTGAGTTATCTCCCACTGCCTACCAGCTCTGTGTGTGGCCTACGTCTTTTCCTCCTTTGGTTTCCCTCTCCCTCCTCATTTGCTCTGGACCTTCGTGCCCTCTCCTGTGCCTTATCAGAGCCCCTTTGGTCTTGCAGTCCATCTGTATTCAGACCCCCTGTCCCCGTTGACCTCTACCGCACAGCCCCCTGCAACATTCAGCAGAAAAGCTTTTCTTTCTGGCTCAATCCCCTCGCGGTGTTTGTGTGGTGTGTGTGTGTGCGTGTGTGTGTGTGTATGATAGAGGTGTGTGGGTCATTCTATTTGAGAGAGCTGTTAAAGCTAGTGTGACAGGAGCGCCTGTGTTATGCTGACCGTCCAGTTTCAGTGATTTCTCACCTCCGCAACTCAGCAGAATGAAAAGACGGCAGGCTATGGTTCCTGTCTCCATTACTTCCCTTGATATATACAGTAAGTGGATACATCTGGTATTTATGAGTGTGCATGTGTAAGTGGGTTGGTGAGTGAGATGGCAGTGGGATGAAATGGAGTATATTTTAATCTTTAAGGGTTACTGACACTGATTGTGTCAACAACAAAGTCAGCATAATAAAATACTATATTTTAAACAATATAGGAAATATGATTTTGGATTAATTAGGAAGCTGGCAATTAATTATTCATTACACATCAAAGCTTTACTGTCACAGAATGGAAAGACACTCCTATGCCTGCTTCACTGAGTAATGAAAGCACAATTGAATATCTCAGCAAGAATGTGTGCATCTTTTGTTCTTTACACACACTCACAGAGAGAGAAAGAAAGAATAACACTGGCTTTGCTGTGTCTTTTTTCCTTACTCTATCTGCAACATTTTCCAGTGCAGCCATGGCGTCTGCTCCACAAACCACTTCGACTAAGTAAAGACTGCACCAGACTGCATCTCCAAAGAACGCCACCATTGCAGTGCCACTCTGGCCCTGATTAGAAGTAGCTCTTTCAAAGGCAATTTTAGGATCAAACCCCCTGCACAAACCCCCCTGCCTAACCATAGGCATTGAGATCCTGCCAAACTGATCTTTGATTAATGCGGGATAACGTGATGAATGTCAGGCGAACTGTTGGGAATGTTCTGACTCTGCTAAGGAATGAGAGGCGCCAAACGGACATGGAGCTCTGGCTAAGGGTCTTACAGAAAGAAGATGAGAAGCGATAGCGGATAATTGACTCCCTCTCATGGGTGACAGGGCCTGGACAGGTAGGACTCCAGCTTCTTTGATCAGGATGAGGTAAAGTAGCAGTCAGATGGTGTGAAACTGGATCCGACTGTCAGAATGAAATGGAGCAGAGAGGGGACTTTGTGTCAGAGCGGTCAGGCCAGAGAGCAGGCTGGAATTAGTCCTCTACTGTATCTTGAGTCTGACTCTTTTGCTCGGAATTGGCACACAACCCTTCTACCAACTGTCGGTCCCGTTCACATGTACACACAGAGGAGAGGCAGATAAGATCCTCTCAGGTTGAGTCATTTTGTGGAGAACTGTATACATGCACATTCAGTCGTCCACACAAGAGAGATAAGATTCTCTTAATGTGAGTGAATTGGCACAAATCTGAAGGTGGAACACGGGTGAGTGTGTTCCTGACAGACAGTTTAAAGGCAAATCCTCTACGATGATCTAGAGGATTTTTTTTTTTTTTTTTTTAGATGTAATTCCTTTAAAGTGTGTCCAATAAAGTTTTCATCTCTGCACAGCCTTCTCCGTGCAACAAACACATCAGGTTGACAACCCAGAAAAATGCTGCTTTGTCTTGGCATTTGCTTACATTCCCATCACTCCTCATCTCCCTGCAGAGTGAATGACTCTGCACATGTGTGGATATGTGTTGGATGATTGTATACTTTGTTCTCTGTGTGAGCGTGTGTGTACAGTGTACTTCTTTTGGAGGGGGGGGGTTGAAAGGAAGGGAGAGTCCAGCAGGGTGAACTTGGCTCTCCCATCCTCTTCACAGCCCTTCTACATGTGCAATTACATTCCTCTCCTAATAGAGAACAGAGCTCTACCCCAATCCAGTTTCAATAAAGAGCTACTGTTTCCTTGCTGTGTGTACTTGTATGTGTGTGTGGCCACAACTACCTCTTATCCCTGAGCATTTCCACTCATCTTGTCATCTAGGCTGATTCCATATAGGAAGTTGATTACAGATTGATTGGGCTCATGTTTCCCTCTAATAAGTCCTGGACCAGCCTGAGGTTCTGTTTTGAGATATTGATGGAGACGGGACCAAGAACAATAAGCATGTTGTCCCGTATGTGCATATGTGGGTTCTCCACACTACAAGGGCCCGGTCATGCAGATGTCAGGCTGTGGGAACCTGTATGTGCAGTTGAACAGTTTGGCTTTCTATGAGTGATGACAATATGTGATGACAATATTTGTATCCCTGATGCCTGAACTTAACATAAATGTGATTATTATCTAGTTATCACTTCAGCTACTAACTTTTAGGTATGTTTGCTGATAGCTAGCTTTGGCACCTAGCTGGTTAATAATATCTAGATTTGTTCTACGTCCTTGGAGGAAATTTTAACCCAATAGCTCTGTAACCTCATACTCCAGCATCTGTTTTAGCTGTGCTAGTGTCATGGCTCTATGGATGGCAATGTCACTCTGTTGGTCGTTCAGTCAGTCTAACACTTTGGTCCAAATGGAAATATCTCTACAACTATTTGTTGGATTGCCATGCAAATTGTTAGAGAACATTAATGATGCCCAAAGAATGAATTCTATTGACTTTTTGATTAATTTAGCACCATCATCAGGTCAAAAATTTCAATTTGTCCAATACTTTATGACTAAATATTTGCAAAACTAATAAGCCTCACAGAGCTGCTAGCATGGCTGTAGGCATGTTTTTACAATATTTTAATGAAAAGCTTGCTAAAGATCATCTATGTGCTGCTTTTGTATCTCATTAAAAACATGACTTTTGACTCATGAGACTGGAAGGAAAATAACACTGGATTGCATGCATATTTTTTACCTCTACAACTAGATTGGAGCTTGAATAAGCCAAAACATGTTGCAAAAATAGGGTTTTAGCAATCAATGTCTTAAGTGAAACATTGGCTTCCCTCTTTGTTGACACAGAGTTGGTTAGGGTAGGTTGAGAATACTGGGAACAAAGCCCTGACTGACTAACTAAGCCCTGACTTGTCCCTGTCACTCTTATCTTTATCTCCATCTCCTCTTATAAGTCAGAAGTTCATTTTATGCTACCCATCCTAACTGGATGGCAGGTTGTTGGATGATGTTCTTTCTGTTAGCTTGTTTGTTTCTCATCTGACAGCGGGCTTGTTCCATAAGGTGCTGTCTCATTCTCGTGGATGCCACTCACTCGGTTTCAACAATAAATGCTTTCTTCATGTCCCCCACCATTACCTGAACTGTACATCCCCTCTCTCTAGAACAAAGCATTCAGTCATGACTCAGTCAAATAATCATTATGGCTCCTTAAGTACCTGTGTGGAAAGGTGGAACTGGCAGTCAGAGTTGAGGAATGTGCTTCAATAAAGCTGCCTTTGAATGCTTGCTCAGGAAATGTCATAACAGCAGGCGAAAAAAATAAGACATGGATAGACAGGACAGATTAGTTTTCCAGCTGCCAGTGGCAAGCAGTCATCGGTACCTGATGGTGGAGTAGGGGTCTTTCCCATTCCGAGATAAATTGACCATAGCATACTGTTACCTTAAAGTCACTTAGAAAGTATTGCTATAAACCATATTTTGTTGTTATATCTAATTGTCCGATGAATTATCCACGGTAAACAGTTAACCTTTTTGTGTTATTGAGAACTGAAGAGAACAAAACCAAAAATGAATATAATAGCTTACTCCTCTGTGCCATAGACCTCTATTGTCATCCAAAACCTATTAAAAACACATAAAAGAGTCATACTGTTGCACTGGGTGGCAGATTTCTTCATTACAGTGAACACAGCAAGCAAAGTTTATTCAGAAACAACTCTGTGACTGCACTTTTGATCTCTGAAGAGTTAGCTCTTTGTTGGGAAGACGTCGCCGTGCACAGTTCTTTTATGTATTTTTAATAGTTGTTAGATGGCAAGTTCGGAGTTTTATGGCACAGAGGTATAAGCTACAATAAAAAAAGATAAAACAATGTCAGGCCTTCTTTTAAGCCTTTATGTGCGTCTGAATTTTTTTACTTTAGGGACTCCAAGTGGTTGCATAAAAAGGGCGCAGTGGCAGACCGCAATGCATAAATTGAAAGGCTGAAAGCAATACATCGACTTCAGTGAATTTCACCTGGATTTTCACATTTCTCTACAAACTAGTCATTTCAAATATTTGATTATCATATACAAGTTATGTATACACAGTGGTTTTTAAAGGGGCAAACATGGAATCAAGCTCTAATAGAGTTGTTCTCTATCTGTTCATCTCAACTCTGTTCTCAGTGTTTGTGAGTGACAGACTGTGGACAGCAGACGGTTGTCAGGCTGACAGACCTCCATCACATAGCCCCACCACCCCCACCACTACAGTGCATGCTACTCATGCACTGCCAGGACAGAAACCCCTCTAAATTACAGACTGGAATAACAAACCAGACCAGCATCATGCTCATCAACTGTCATAACTGTCATAATTCATACAGGTCTAGGCACACATATGAACATTTGCAAACACATAAACACAAACTCTTGATTACTGCAGAGGATCTGGAAGTAGAGACTACTTGCTACTTGCTTTAGCATAGTTGCTATGTGGATTCAGTTAGTTAAAATCCCTCACAATAACTTGTTCCATGTTGAAGCATTGCACCTGTACGTTCATACACTAGAACAGGTGTTCTAACGCACACACACACACACTTAGCTCTGGATGTGGTTAAAAACACAGATAAACATTTAATGAGCATTGAACAACTTTCGAGGGTTCCAACTGAAGGCGCACCTCTCTGTGTACTGTGTGTCATTGTTGAATAATTGATCCTCCTCCTTGCAATCTCCATTTGTCAGAAAGAACAGTACGGTGTATCTCTCCAAGAGAAAATACACTTCATGGCTACTGCTAGACAGCTCAACAGGCATGGGTGAAATACTGAAGCATTTGTAACTTGTCACAGGGTTTTATCTGAATTTATAGTATTTGTATTTAATGCTGAACAGGCAACTTGAATTTCATGATGTTATATCTTTGCCGACAGGTATGAGATCAAGTATGACAAGGACGACTACGTGCTGAGAGTGAAGAAGGCTTCCATTAACGACGAGGGCACGTTCACCTGTGTGGCAGAAAACCGTGTGGGCAAGCTGGAGGCCTCTGCCACTCTCACAGTCAGAGGTACAAAACACCTTTGTTCTTTTCTTTTTTCACATTAGTTAGCACATAAGAACACATAGAGAAGGCATGGACCACTGAGGCCACATATGAGGTTTAGATTGGCAGTGTACTCCACAGGGTCCCTTTTACACAAATGGAAATCCAGAATGCTGACTCCCACAGCCAAGAGAGATGTAGACAGTCCATGAATCTGTTTACTATTATTTACATTTCCAAGTGCAGCGTCGACACACTCTGCCACCCTCCCCCCGTCGCGGTGGTCTGCTAGCCATGCTACCCTCCATGCTGTAACCGCCCAGTCAGCAAAGCCATTTCACAGATTACTGGTGCACACCGCCAGTCCCACACCTGGGGTTTGCAAGGTTAATAAAAACATTCTAACCATAATTCTCCCTATTTTCACCACTCTTCTTCCCATTAAACCCAAGTGTTTAAGGTCTCTGTGGAGCCCTTTAAAGTGACGCAGGGGGCCAGCACGAGGTAAAACAAGGTCTTTTTGGAAGCAGGGTTTGTGAGAGTAGCATCTTAGTGTTTTACTTGATGTTGAAGACACATACAGTAACACAGAGGAGACACTGGAGAACCACTACCTGAACCATCTCTTCTGCATAGAGTGTGGGGTTTCAGAAGATGCACTCTCTGGATGTAACACATGTACTGCCTTTACTTAGTCTTTGAAATCTTTTTTTGCTCTCTCTCTTCCTCTTGCTCTCCTTTTTCTGCTCTATCCATCAGCACCAGTGACAAACACACCTTCTCCATGCTATTACAAACATACACCACCTGTAGAATTGTCGATTTCATTAATGCAGACAGAGGAGGTCCAGTGGTCTATTTGTCCCTGAAGAGCAGAGATGGCTGCCTCCACAGAAATTTGAATGCAATTGAAGACTTTTGGCCACCAGGGGGCGCTCATACCAGACTTCCTTTATCAGGGGTCTCAGAATCAGAGACATTGATTTCATCAATAAAACTGTCCAGTGGACAAAAGCTATTGAATCTTCTCTGTCATGCTTACCCTGTGCCAGAAATGTGTTGGCCCCAACACAACATGCCATTCATTCTGACTTTTATTTCTTTTTTTGTCTTATTTTATTGTGTTTGTTCTGTTCCCCCTCTGTTGTTTTATATGTTTGTGTGTCTGTGTCTTAATTTGTTTCTTTTGTGTATCCACTCCTCCATTGTTGTGTCTCCAGATCGCAATGTCGGTAAGTACCATCCTTCTGATTTGATTCCATCCTGCATGCCCCCTCCATACACCCTACTGCATCTGACTGCTTGACAATCAGTTACCATTGCTTTAACATTACTGTATTTGACTAACACAAGTGTTACATCACATTGTGTACCCTCAGAATTATTCTTTACAAACAGTTGTGTATTCTTGTCACAGTTCTACCTGGATTACTAACATAAGAAAACACTAATGGCCTATTACACCAGGTCTGCCTGTTGATTGAATATGATGCATACCCAGTCTGATAAATCTAGCCAGCTGCACTTACTTTGTTTGCAGCAACTTGCAGAACTCAAAGACAAAGCTTCAAGGGAACATTTTAATTTCATATGGCTTCTACATTTGCTGAGTATCCATATTTCTTCTGAATTTAATCAATTAAATACTTAGAACGTATTTCAAATGTACAGTATGTCAACAAACTACATCATTATTCATGTGAAAGTAATCAATCTGTAAATTTAACAGTGTAAACAAGAGCCACAAAATATACCAAATAGTTGTCTTTGCCAATAACTGTCAGTTGATGGAACTGGTAGTTTTCGACATATGCTACAGCTCAGATTTATCATGTATAGTTGCTCAAAGTTTCCATCACCAGTCAAACTGAAGGCTTTTTAGACTCTAGACCCTGGCAGTCTGATAGTCTCAGACATTGTCATCTCATATGGTCCCGGACGTGTTTAACTTGCAAGTCTCGAGGCCATCTGTGGATTTTTGGAACACAAAGCTGAGATCTGTTTGTTTTGGACATGCTTCTTTCCTTCTGAGCCCCAACATGGAACTGGGAATCTCTTTTTATTTCCCTGCAGATTGTGAAAAGGTCAAGGCAGAACCAAAATTGATACACTTAAGATGTTAAATTGTTTCTGGGAGTGAGTGAAAAAGGGCATCTGAAGAGAAAGGTCTATTTTTTGAGGGCAGAAACAGGAGGAATGCAGGAACAAGAAACATGCGGTAGGACAAAGAAGGGAGAGGAACAGAATGGCAGAAGTGTGTGTCAAGACAGACTTGACTGGCAGAAAAACCCAGACACTGTCTCAGTGGCAGGACTTTGGTTGCCAAAACAGCAGTGGCTGCTCTACGATTGTTAAACTGTCAGCATCCAAGAAGGTGGAGGAAATTACACATTCGCTCTGCCTGTGGGAAGAGACAGTAATTGCCGTCAACTTCTGAATAAAATATGATTGAACGTGGGATTTAAAAGAAATGCTTCTGAGTTTGTGTGCCTGGGTGTACTGAATGGATGTCAGTCTCTCTGTCCATTTGTTATTTTCGCCCTGACTGCTGTTTTATGCTGAGCCCTCTCCAAACCAGTGACCCTCTCTAAACCTGTGACTTGTCATGAATTAAATATGGGTGCCTGACCATGTGTTTCCTTGGGAGGGGACAGGAAGGAGCCTCTCACATGTCACTAAGGGTCTCTGAATCAAAACAGTATAAGTTATCCCTGAGCCATGCTGTGTAAGTTTTTGATCTATGCTTCTCTGTGGGCCTCCCTGTCCTTTTTATGTCCACTCCCCTTGCATTTCCCTTAAATATTTTATTCATTATCAAATGTAATTTAAAAGATAAAAAGTGAGATGGAAAGTAGTACTGCAGGTATAGAATAAGCCCAATATTTAACTCAGGCCACCAGGAAAAGCTAAGCAAACAGAAACTACAGTTTTGGTTTTGTTAAAGAGTGGGGTTATCTTGCAGAGCAATCATATTACAGTCAACTCATAGATATTACAGCTGATGTTTTGACCTTTCTACAGTGGGTTAAACAGCAAAACACAATAGAGGACTTCTTTACTGTTACCAAAAGCCACCACTAATGCCAAGTTGTTGGTTACAGCAACAGTGATTCACAAATAGATTTCTTAATTTCATTAAAGTCTGGTTAAATCTAGCTGAACAACACTTAATCTTTTGACATCCAGCTGCAAACAATCATCCATATAAGAAAAAAAACAATTGTAATTCTCAAAAACATTCACATAACTTAATTCTGTTTGACAGTACTTGCTATGATAAATACAGAGATGAGTTAGGTAAACTCTTGACTATCAATAAAACTGAGTTTATATACCACAAGAGCCTCTGAGAAAGCCAAAGAAGAAAACATTGATGAAGAGAGTGTGAGAATGGACAAGGCCGGCAGTGCAGTGATAAGGACCAGTCTGTAAGGTGTTAAACCGTATTTTTGGTTAGTGGTTAATAATACAGTGTGTGGGATGCAACAGAGCAGAGGAAGAGAAGGGAGGGAACTGAGTCCTTGCCAGAGCATGATTTAGGAGCTCTGTATCAGGCCCGGCATTTTGAGAGCCACAAGATATCCGAGCTGCAGAAGGCCAAACGGGAAGGCTGTAAATCTGTAGCCATCTGTACCATTCCCAACTGTGTGTATCTTTGACAAATACACACCCCCCAAAAAGGGATTACATGTAGAAACCAGCCAAATGGGAAGAGTTTGGCCTTACTGGAACCAGCTGGCTTGTCGGTGAAAGGACTTACAAAGAAATCAAAAGAAACAGAAAGGGGGCAAAATGTTGCATTGCAACAATTAATTTTTTTGTTATAGAATTTTACAGCATTCTATATAAATGTCTGCGGTTTGCATTTTGTTTGTTTAAAGAAATGATTTTTACCACTCATTGTCTGCTCCTATTTGAGGTTACGGCTAGGACTCTGCAGTTTGCTGACATTGATTATCTTTGCAGGAGCCATTTTCCTCCTGTGAGGGAAGCAATGTCCAATCTTGGCAAACATGGCACTTGTCAACTCGGGACCAAGACACCAGTGACAGTCATAGAATAAACAAGGAGAGGTCATGTAGTATATCTCCTCAAGTCAAAGTTCAGACATTTGCAGAGATCAGGTTTCGCAGCTGAGATAATTGTGCTGATGTTCTACAGATACACTTACGATTAGCTTATGGTAACTGTGATTGCAGGTTACTGGTAGTTCATAAAGATAAAATATGAATGGTGGTAAGTTCTTCTTTGCTGTTGTGCTTGATGCTATGTCATCTATATGAAAGACACTATAGTCTTTTATTTATTTGGGATGAAAAAGGAAAATTTTAAATTGATTTGCCAAATAACAACACCTCTGTTGGTGTTAAGTAATAGAGCTCACTGTGGGAAAGGAAACACTCTGTATTCGATTATTATCCCAGCTATGCACCCTGATTCATCAGCCTCTGCTTGTTACTTTTCCTGTGAAAAATCATCATGAATGGTGCTTGAACAAGTAGAAACATTTGGTGTGAAGAAAATGTGGTGTGAAATCATGCCTCCCTAACCTGCTCTCAGAGAATGGTCAGAAAGTGAGGAGAGGCGATACAGCACACCAAAAGAACTTGTATCTCATCTCTAAACCTCTCTCTCTTTGTTATTGAACTGCATCTGTCAAGTCGTCAGTCAGAAATGTCTCTCGGCTGCGGATGTGTGACAACTGGTCTAGCTTCTGATGGAGCCGTGAATATTTACTGAGAAAGCTTCACACTAGGATCTCAAAGTTTGATAGCCTTTCAAGCCTCTTCTGTCTTTCATAGAGAGGTGTTAGCTTGAAGCGTGATAAACACAGAAATAGCCTATCTCTATTCTCCCCTTTTATACAACTTTGATCAGAAGTACTGTGCCCCAAAGATCTGAACTTTTATATGAGATTCATTCTGATACAGACTAAATCTTACATATGGAAAGTCAGACATGTTTAACCCTGTATGTCTTTACCTGTTCATAATCTTGGATGTTTCCAGGGCATGGGTGTGCCTATGTGTTGTCTCAGATCTAAATGCCATTGTGACCAAGGCGCTTCCCTGTGTGAATGCCGATGTGACTGTCATTCATTCAGCTCCAGCCTCACCTGGATGAATGGCCAACCTGGTTACCATGGCAATGATAGTCATGATAGTCATTGGTGTTAAGAGCCATTAGAGAGAGAAAGACAGATATTATGCTGCATGGAAGCTCTGTACGGCACTCTCATTTTAATTTGATCATGTAGTATATTGCTTGTTTTTGCTTGAAATCCCCAAGCCCTGATAATCTCCAGCCCTGATGTTTGGCCTCACTATGTTCCACTTGTCTACTAACACTGCTGTTTTTACCCTTTGACTCCAGCTGCCCCCCAGTTTGTCATCCGTCCAAGGGACCAAATTGTGGCTCAAGGCCGCACTGCCACTTTCCCATGTGAAACCAAAGGAAACCCTCAGCCTGCTGTCTTCTGGCAGAAAGAGGGAAGTCAGGTAAGAGTGGAAAATATTACACAACCCCATGGATAGAAAACAGTTTTATCTTTCTTTTTATCACTTATTTTGCATTATTCACATGTTAAAATACAGTAGGCAGCTTTATTGTACGTCTAGTCTTATCAACACTCAGCACTTTGTTTGGACTCCCTTGGCTGTATGGAGAATCACTGAGTACTCATGATTCTCTTGCCCTGCGCACACACACACACACACACGCACACGCACACGTACAGTACTTGAAACTACACTATCTGTCATCAGTATCTTTACTACAGACCCCACAGATACACCTTTGTTCTCAGGAGCTGCCAAACGACAGTGTGCCTGGCAAAGTGCTAATCGGTTTCCCATGACCCTGCACTGATAAGAACGATCCTATCCCTCACTCAAGTAGATAACCCATTCAAATACCTGGGTGTCCTCACAACGCTCAACAACAGTGCCAATTAGGAGCCTGTTGGGGCTTGTAGATGAGCCAGAGATATGATTCAGCTCTGGCTAAGGTTCAAAACACACACGCACACACACACACACACACACACACACACACACACAGCCTGCAGGGCAACAATTACAGCATAGTTCTCTTAAAAGAGTGAACAGAAGTGAGATACATGCTTACATGTTCACACAAACACTCACCCAGTTTACCTCTTACCAGTGTGTGACCTACAGCGTATGACTCAGTATTACTGTATAATGTTGTGAGCTTGCTCAGATAGAGAAGATTTATATCCGGCGTGTGTCTCACATTGTCATTAAAGATGAGGCTTTGGAAACAAATGCTCTACAAACATCTTTGTACAAGTGGTTGCATGTCCTTGCCTTCTCGGCACTCAGTTCTGTCCTCGTGTGTATTGATGGTTTTTCGACCTCACCTACATTGACTTATAAAGGGTATGAAGGTATTTGTTGGGAGAAAAAATTAAAGCTAATCAAGTGCGGTAATTAAATGACAGAAAGGCCTTTTTTTCTCACACTTGAGGATAATGGAGTGGACATCTCTCATGTGTGGGAGATGTGTAGAGCCTAATTTGAAAAAACAACATAATTTGTTGCATTTAAGTGATTAGGTGTAATTAAATCCAGCTAATGTATTTGCTGGTTACCTTTGGGGACCATATGAGAAAAAAGGGAATACAAAAAAAGAAAGAGCTGAGCTGTGTATTTACTCTGACATGCACTGGATTGATAATATCCTAAAGATAATTTGTATTATATTCAGTATAAGCTCCATTTGTATGGGGTGGTCCCCGGGGGGTAAAAAAAGCAGACCAAAACCACTGTGGAATTGAAGCAGAGAGGAAAGTAGTCATGAAGCCAACAAGAGCAAAAGTAGCCTTCCTAACCCAGTGGAGCCTCTGGCTTGGCCCAAGAATAAGTATGAAACCAAATCATCAAACTGTATACATGCTGTGCAGTTGGTTAACCAAGTGATAGATGAAATTGTTCATACTGTAGTTGTAATTGTGTGACCTGTGTGTATTTGTGTGTGTTTGTGTGCAGTATATACGTACGTTTGTGTTTAGTGGTGGACTGTTTGTGAGTGTTTTGTAATACTTCCAGGTTGTACTGGCTCCATGTTCTCACTAATTGGCTGTTTGTTCCCTTTCCTGCAGAATTTGCTGTTTCCCAACCAACCCCAGCAGCCCAACAGTCGCTTCTCAGTGTCGCCCAGCGGAGACCTCACCATCTCATCTGTGCAGCGGGCAGATGCTGGTTACTATATCTGCCAGGCCCTGACCGTTGCAGGCAGTATTCTCGCCAAGGCTCAACTGGAGGTCACAGATGGTGAGGGAAAACTGGCGCGTAACTTCTTCCATGCCAGCACACTACAGCACACACTTTAGCACCACTGCAAATGTAGTGAAACTGGTGCATATGTGCATATAAACACAGATGTATACTCAATATGTTTTAATCATGTTTGATCAACCCCCTACATGCGCTTGATTTTAGTTTGTCATGGTTAACTGGAACATCTTTCCTGTCTTGTTGAGTTTATTGTGGAATTTGGCCTTTTGAACTTTTGAAAGTATAAATACACAGGCACAAACAAAATGTTTTTATTCCATGTGCAGGAATAAATCCAGCTTTGGTTTGAGAAATGCCAGCATGTGCATAGAACACCTTCAGTCACTGTGTTTTTCTAGTACCCTCTTTGTTTCAGACACAATTTAATTAAAATGTTCTGCTTTTTCATTTGGAAAGGAAATAAAGCATTGCCCTTGAGTTCCTTCAAGTTTAATGATCAGCATTTGGGTGAGTGGGTGAGGTGCAAGTATGTTTGTGAGGGAGGTAGCAAGAGAAGGAGACAGGGAGAAAGAACGGATGGGGGGCGGAGGGGCATGATTGAGTGAGTGAGTGACAATGGTTCTGTGGAATGAATTATGTGGTCCTGCGAGGTGTGGGAGCATCTAATCTGCTCAGCAGTTGTGATGGCAAGATAGACGGCCGTCCATATGTCTGCTAAAGTACCTGCTAGCAGAAAGATTAAAAGCATCACAGGAACACTTTTTCAGCATTTTGTTTGAAACAGGAATGGTTCCATTACACATACAACTTGGTATGTCCTTCAGTTGATTGGAATAACTTCACATTTTATACCCAAATACATTGGCAGTTAAGCCTTTTTTTGGTTCTCATAAGTATTTACTGTATGTTTTCCAATTCGGATATGACAATTTTGTTTCTGCTGGAATGTGTTAGATGAGGCATGTGAGCAAGACGAGTGTGAGGCAGGTCTAAAAGAAAGGGAGGGAGAGGAGGAAAGAGTACAGGAGGGCCAGGGTGAGGTCATGGCCACACCTGCTGCAGTCTTCTTGTGATTTACTGCACCAAGCGCCGACAACAGTCTGTGGAGTTCAAGGAGATCTGTAATGAGAAATTCCTGATCCAGAAACCCAAGGCCTCAGTCGAGCCTCGCCTCCTCCCTCCGTCACTCCTACATGCCATCAACACATACATCAGACTCATCAAGCCCCTAGACCAAGCAATGCCTTCTGCTTGCGTACTTGCTTCTGTCAAAACTAGTCAAAGCTTACTGTCTTCTGTTAAAAAGGAACAAAACAAAAATGGATGCACATCATAATGCAGGGTATTTAGTTGTGAACAAAAGGCTTTATCCTAGATTGTAATGGCAGTGTAAATCTTGACGTGAAAGCTAAGGCAGACAGAGAACTTCCTTGTGTACTTTTATGAGATAAGATAAACTACAGCACAGTGAGCCCTTGGCTAGAAGTGGATGCTTTGAATCCACTCTTGGCTTAGTTTATGATTTACATCATTACTTGGTGATTCATATGATCACATTCTCCCTAAAATAAACAATCCAGTGGACTAAAATAATAAGTGCAATAATAGTGAACTATTATCATTGCAATTGATGTACTACATTTGGCTTGTGTTAGATAATATAGAGAGGTTACTGCACAGTTTTTCTCTGTCTCTCTCAGGGGACCCAAAGCCAAGGGTGACCATAATGCAGCAAACGCATATTACTTGGAATCGCTTCTTTTTGTCAGATGTAGCTGCTACAGAGAAAAGGGGTGGAAACGAGGGTGTGATAATGTGTTGAAAGGTTACTGAGGTAGACTTGGTAATTAGCCCCTGCAGGTCTGACATCATTAATCCATACCTTCTAATTAATGTGGGTTCTGTGATGCCAGGGGGACTCCACATTATTCAACTCTAAATATATAAACTGCCTGTGTGGTAGAGTGCTAACTCTCTCTGAGATCACCTCTGACATACCCACTATTTCATAGAAGGAACCCACTGGCTTTTTTGGCACGTTATAAAAATGAATTTTCTCATGTAAATTGAATTCATCATTGCTTTAGTATTAATCTAAAGTGAAACTTGACTAATATGTAAAATGGTTGTTTTCGCTGAGTATTTTCTGTTAAGAGTTTGATTCTTCACTCTTAGCCTCATGTGTATCATGAGGTGGTCTCAGTGTCAACATTTTGTATTTGAAATTTACCTTTCATTGTGCCCCTCACTGCACATAATGAAGTATTTATCTGAACCACACTGAGTCAAAAGGCAAGAGCCTCCTGCCAAACTGTACCACAGAGTCTCGAGTAGTGTATAAAAATAAGGCTACCCAGGCAATAACTGGAAACTGCTTAGCATCCCTCTGCCACATCAATGAAACTAGAAAACACTACTCAGCTGTTTTTACCCTGCTTCCTGGAAATACAGGATATAGTCATTGTTCTGTGGTGCAATTACAAGACCTACAGAGAAAATAGGTTATTTTATGATATATGCCCACATCCACCACCAGCGTATTTTATGATCAGTGCTGTCATAGTCAGACGCCTTATGTGTACATCTTCATCCATCTAAAATTCAAACTGTTGTTGAATGTATCTTGTAAATAATAATATGTCCATAATGTATTTGTATTGCAGTGCTCACAGACAGACCACCACCCATCATTCGCCAAGGCCCGTCCAACCAGACATTAGGGGTGGACAGTGTGGCGTTGTTGAAGTGCCAAGCATCAGGAGACCCTATCCCCTCCATCAGCTGGCTGAAGGATGGGATTAGTCTGCTGGGAAAGGATCCTCGCATGTCCCTGCAGGAGCTGGGCAGCCTCCAGATCAAAAACATCAAGGTACAGGATCTCACTTGTATAATGTTAAGACCCATCAATCATTTGTGCTATGTTTTATTCTTTGCTTCATGTCTTTGTCACCAGTCTATTTCCTTGTCACTTAATTTAAGACGTGTTTACAGTTATGTACATTTGTATTCTTGCAATACAGCACGATATACGCTTTTGTAGAATTCAGTAGGACATGGCTCAAGTGTAACTTTGATGTGCAAGAGGAACCATAATGCCTTAAAGAGATGAATAGGCAGCATTGATTTTTTTTTTTTTTTTAATTGTTTGATAGTATTACTTAGTGGCATGGCAACTCCAACACAGCTCAGCTGTGCAGGGTTGGAGGGACTCCAGCTGTAGGATAGAAACATGTATGCACTTAAGATATATACACACACGTGTACACACATACACATTTTGAGTAGATTAAATTTAAAAGGCTCACATCTTCCTTTCCCCACTCTGAGGCCTCAGTGGAATATCTATTACGCTTGACAAAGCTGCCGACCACTGACATGTTATTTAATAAATGGAAGGAAGGCAGAGGGACAAAAACCAACAAAAAACAAAGTTCCTAAGAGGGATAGAGAGACAAGCCAGCTGTCATCGGTCCAGGGGGTTCCAGCAGCCCACCCTAAATTAATTAGCCTGGCTTTGTTGTGGTCGGCAGGACAGTGGGGAAATAAGGAGGGGGAGTGGAAAAGTGATGGAAGGGTGGTGAGTAGAAAATGGAATTCATTAGGAAATTAGCGTCAGCACTTTGAGGCACTCACAAATGACATACAATTTGGCCAGCACAAGGCTAGCTCGTGAAGTCGCCCCATCTCTTTTCAGTATTTCAGTGATAGGAAGATCACATGTATTCTGTCTTTGCTACTGCTCTCAGGATGTGTGAAATCACACAAAGTATAATTAGTGGAGTCATTGCGCTCTGAGTGTTGATGCTTTTAGTGTGTGTTTGTTTGCATTCATATATGCATGTGTCTCCTACTGCGCTCCAGCTTTCAGACTCTGGGATCTACACATGTGTGGCTACCAGCTCTAGTGGTGAAACATCATGGAGTGCTTTCTTGGAAGTCAAAGGTACAGCATGGCATAATGATTCCATGTATTTTATGTACTTTTTTTTTTCAACTTGTTGGTTCCACTTTGTTAGAGTAAATTACTTTTTTCTGTCTCATTCGATTATTTCAGAAGCCGGGGGTGTGATGGTCATGAAGAACCATGATGAGAATGAACTTCCAGGCCCACCATCTAAGCCTCAGGTCACTGATGTCACTAAAAACAGTGTGTCTTTGTCCTGGCAGCCCGGGATGGTTGGAGCATCACCTGTCTCCTCATTTGTCATTGAAGCATTCAGGTTTGTTTTACCAGTAACATCAAACTCTCGTAGGTTAGTTAGTAGCCTTGCTATTCTATGGATCACAAGTACAAACATATTTTATTTCACATTGAAAATAATGTGAAATAACCCTCTTCTCTTCCATTACAGTCAGTCTGTGAGCAACAGCTGGCAAACAGTAGCAGATCATGTGAAAACCACCCAGTTTACTGTCAAAGGTCTCCGTCCCAACACCATCTACCTGTTCATGGTGCGAGCAGTCAACAGCCAGGGCCTGAGTGATCCAAGTCCCATGTCTGACCCTGTCAGAACACAAGGTACCTTTAAATAACATTAATATGAAAGGAATGTTCATGGTAGTAGTAGTGTCTATTGAGAACATATGTAATGTCTGTGTAGATTCTTAGTCATCCAAGTCATGGTTATCCAAGGAGGGTTGAATCGAAGGCAACTGAGGGCGACAAACCTTCCTTGGATAACATGTGTATAATAATTTCCAAACCTGTCATAATCACTGCCACTATTGGAATGCAGTTCTCTTTTTTTAGCTGAGTATAATTTCTGATGCGCCTTATAGGTTAAGGTTACTGTACTCCCCCTCAAAGTGTGATACTTATCATCCCCTCTTGGCAATCCACAGTGAATAGCCATACTGAAATACTGCAGAACTTTCCAGAGGTCAAATTCTCCATCTCAGCCCAGCTCATTAAGGCTGCACTTAAGCAATTATGTAAAATAAGCATGTCTACTTTTGGAAGGCCTAACTCAGTTAGTGCTATCCCTGCTATGTTAATGATCATAACAGGAAAAAATGACTCCCTCCAAACCCAAAGAAAATTTGATTATGGCACTGGACAGACCACAGTCTCCAGATTACATTGATATGATAGGTTCCCAGCAAAAAAAAAAAACAAAACATCACATTTTGGCCAAGCACTGTCAAATGCAAGCCGAGAGTGTGTTCTTCATAAAAAGTATAGTTTACATTGCAGCAATTTAAATTGCAGCATATCTCTCTCATGCTGAAGTGAAGGTCTTGAGATGATATATAGACATGTTTATTGACAATAGCATGAATTGATGACGAATTGATTTTCCACTTCTTTTTAACTGTGTTTGGTCTGTCGTGCCCTATTAGTGTGGCCTGTGATTCATGACTCTGTTGGGTTGTCTGAATAAAGCTTTTTTGAAATATAATTTCTTCCTGCAAGCTTTTTGCTTTCATTCAGTAAATAACTCAAAATGTGGGTTGTTTCAACCACACTCAGTATCTCATACACTGTTTTTTATTGCTTGTAACTTGAAACACATGCATGTGCAAAATGGGAAATGGGAAATGAGCTGGAAAATAGTGTCATAGTGTCCATTCATCTTCCATCCAATATGTCTGGGGGTCGTGCATTCAGAGTTCATTCGTTGATGTGGTTGTTCAGTCAGGCCCCAGTAAGTGCAGACAAGTCACACATCTGAAGAACTTTGCCAGCCCAAGTCTCCTTTCTTTTCTCCAAACCAGACCACTGCCTTAACACAAAATGGAATGAGGTCATTTTAATGCAGATGAAGTTGCTCCTTTTCAAATGAAGTAGTGATCACCAAGTGTATGCCTCTTTGTTGAATCCTCTTGGTCTATTCAGCCCGTCTTTTACCATTCCACTTATGATGGTGATAACAAGACTTATTATAAGAAACTGAGTAAACTCTGTGAAAACCAAGTAGAAGAGAGTCTTTAGCCATCTCTCTGAAACACACACACATTTGTTGTCTGTCTTTCTCATTGTTCTTTCTCTCTCTTGTAGACATAAGTCCTCCAGCTCAGGGTGTTGACCACAGGCACGTACAGAAGGAGCTTGGTGAGGTTATAGTTCGGTTGCACAACCCAGTTGTCCTGAGTCCCACAACCATCCAGGTCACATGGACAGTAAGTGCAGCATGTTATTTTGCGTGTATATGCAACTATATTTAACTACCACTACACTTTCAGCAAGTACATCATTTTTATTTGTTAGCCTAGAGACCTTTTACTTGAAGAACAAAGATATATTTTAGATCTGTTGGTTTGTATGTGGTTTTCTTATCTCTCTGCAATCACTTAAATATTTGATTTTGCAAAATTGAGTCATAAAGTCAAGCTAGTTGATATTAACAGAAGATCTCTCTTTGAAAGCAAAAAGCTGGTCCTCGAGGCTACCATTTGTTTTATGTTTGGGAATTTTAGTCAGGTTGTTCCATAAGACTGCAGCTTTGAAATATTGTAATTGCTGACTTGAAAGTAACTGAACATCAAATAGCTGGAAAATGGTTTCTTTTAACTACAGTGAACATCAAAAGAGATGTCAGAGACATCTGGTTGTTCATCAATCTTCCATATGTCTTCAGCTGCTTCCCTCTTAAAACAAAGACATTGCACAGATAAAATTAGATTGAAATTAATGTTTGTGGTTAAACGCTGTTTTCCTACTTCCATGAGATGATGCATTAATCTTATTTTACACCATACATTCAAACAAACTCACCTGCTCTTCCACCATACATACACGCATATTGTGGAATCAGCACAAAATCAGACAGTTTTATTAAAAACAGCTACAGCACTGACTAAAATGTTTTTTTATTTACTTGCATGGTAATGATGACAAAAGGGCTCTGTATATTCTTCAAAGCTCAGGTCTTTATACAGTATATGTGCTGGTTGATTTTGACTGTGGTGCTATAAATCACTCTGGTGCAGGTATTTACACTTTATACCTATCATATAGTGACATGGGGTGCCTGTTTCCATTTTCAAATGAACCACATTAGCAGTTTTCCTGGTGACATGTTTATTGACCCCTGTAATAAGTCTCACCTCAAGACTTGGTGGCTAATTTAATGCTAAAGCATTGCTTTATGATTGCAATGGGCAATCAACACAAAACATGGCTACCTAATCAATCAGAGCCCTTTCAGTAAACAGAGAGGCCACTCTCAGAGAGCTTTTATATTCCCAAATCATTCCATTAATAAAAGTCACATACCAAACAGGGAATCCATTTTGCTGATTTACTCAGGCTACAGTGGCGAAAAACAGCTGCTTAATATCCCACTTGGAAGGCCCACTCACTTCTTCTACTGTTAACAAGCCATTACAGTGAGTTATGCGCCTGCTCCTCCTCTGCATAAATTCAGCTTTTTCTGCCCAGCTTAATAGGCCCAAGTTTTAAGGGAGGGGTCTTTTGTGGGTTGCAAGGGGCTATCACACTTAAGTCTCTTCATCTTTTCTATGGGACAGATCTCTTGTTATCACCTCTGCTGTGTATTCTCCCGATGTCCCTAGGGTGTCTATGATTGTTGCTGCATGACATTCTCTTACTCACAACCCATCATACATGTGGTAGGACCTGCACTCCAGTGTCACTAATTAGTATTTATTTATAGAGACATGCATATGTCCTTTAAGGTGGCATTACCAAAAAGTCTTTTTAATGGATGAGGGAACACTTTGGGCTGGGAGCTGGGTGTGTGAGGTAATGTCAGGGCGTTAATTGAGATAAGTGTGTCATAGCTGGTGATAAAAGGCCCATTCAATGAGCCTCTAAACTGTCATGAATGCAATCTCGTGAGGAAAAACTACATTGCAGAAAAACATCCTTCCTTTTATATTATGTAGTGGCTGGCCCAAGATAGCATCTACCATTCTCCACCCTGTACTGCTCCTTTTGTACTGAAATACAACAGTAATCTTGTCTTTGTTCATTATCTCAGGTGGATCGTCAGTCCCAGTTCATCCAGGGTTACAGAGTTCTGTACAGGCAGACTTCAGGACTGCCCTCCCCAGGACACTGGCAGACCCAGGATGTCAAGGTCCCTTCTGAGCGCAGCATCATCCTCGCCGCACTCAAGAAGGGCATTGTGTATGAGATCAAGGTCCGGCCTTACTTCAATGAGTTTCAAGGCATGGACAGTGAATCCAGGACAGCACGGACTACTGAGGAAGGTATGAAGCAGAAAAACTTTCAGAGTATATATAGATTATGTCAGGAGCAATACAACATAGTGAATCAAACACAAATGTGGGATGACGGATGACACATGACCCCGCAGGCTGCTTTCATGTTGGTTTTTGTCATAATTTCACAGGCACCACTACCCCTCCCTTTGATACTGAGAACTGAGGGAATATGTGTGAATGTTTGTGTACATGCATGCAAGTTTGTGCCTGTCTGTCTGACCTTCCTGCTGTGCTTTTTTTGTTTATGATTGGTGGTGTTAGTGCCAGCCATCTTCTAATCCATCACCCAGCAGCCACAGGCCTGAGCTGTGATTGGACACAGCACACACTTCCTCCCGCGAAGAGGATCTGTCGCCCAAAGCTTGATTCATACAGGCTCTGACAAGGCCACAGAGCAGTGTGGCACAATATTGTACACATGACACACACACAGGTCTGTGTTTGGATGAATTTACTCTTTTAACCCATGCCCAAACAGAAATGCATCCAACAGCACCGCTACAGCCTTTTGTCAACCTTCAAGTCTAATAACAATAATTAAATTATGATGTGATCTGAAGTAAACACACCCAGTACATGGCCACAGCAGCACAAAGGGACAAATACAGACTCTTTATACTGAAGACAAAGCCCATCTTGCCGCAACATATTCAGGCATGCATGTATAGGAGACAGTTCACATCCTGTCGGGGTGACAGGCCCATTTATTTTCCCTTTCTCAGAGGGACCATATCTCCTGTGGGCAGCCAGTGTACGCACTGCTGTAGTGGAACTGCCATCACATTACAGCTGTCCCAAACACACACTCTTACACAAACACACACATATAATAAACACATACATGCCGGCACACCTCCTCTCCCTAAGGCCTCTAGAACCTGCATGTCCTAGCTATTACCAATACTGATAATGGTCCCTGCTTCTGCCCTATCTGCATCCCAGTCCCTCAGAGAGCTTGACCACTTTCTATTTCTGTCACAACCCCGCTGCTGTGCCTGGTCATAGCTGATACACCGTCAAACACACGGCTCGAGGCTCCTCAGAGACCCTGGGACTACTGAGCAGGGCAGCTAGATGGATAGAGAAGTCTAGTTCAGAGAGTGATTAAAACTTAGGTTGTCCATTAGCTAACACAATTAGAGAATCCCCAGAGCAGGTCCAGATGGATGCAGGGTTACAGTATGCTCAGCGCTCCAATTCTGTGTCCATCTTTGTAGTCTCCCTCCGCCTTTTTCACACATTCTCTCACTCTCCATCTGGACAGGGATTCAAGTCATGGCTGATAAATGAATTATGGTTGCCACCTGATTCCTACTGAATGTAAGATGTCACCATGGAGGCCCATTTTTTTATGCAAAATAGTGCATATTTAGGTAAATCAGTAACATTTACATAGATGATGATTTGCAGTGGTCTAACTTTCATTCATGTGGATGGGGGTGGAGAACAAGGCCTTCCCAGTGCTTTTCTTTAGCTATTGGCTTTTTTGCATGGGTATGAAATGTTTGTATTTCTTCATTATCCAGCATAGCACTGCGCAGACGTGAGAGACAGGAGGTCACATTCCTGCCTGCCATACATCACTCCACTAATGGCTCTATTAGCACAGCCTCTGAGGCCTCTAATGAAAAATGTGTATTGTTTAGCACAAATATGCATGATAATAAGCTGCTAAATCATTCATAACATTAACTTTGAACGACATTGTCTCTGATGGCTGCTACCCACCAATCCAGCACTTTGTCACCTGGATGTAATGCAGCATTGGAAAGCCCTGAGCATGATGGTTGATCAGATGCTCCCTTGGTAGATTGTTTCTAATCTGGCCAAGGTGTTGGGTTCATCATTGGGCCCATTCATCTTCTATCATGCCAGGTCCTTCTGGCTCTCTGGGGGCCAGTGTGACCAATCGTGCTGAGGGATGAGCACAGATTTACAGGGTGACACGTGCCATTTTGGATGGAGGCGAGGTGAGGGAGAGGCAGCTCAGGAGTAATTGACCTGTCAGTATTCTGCTGTGGTGCTGCTCCCCTGCCAGCCACTGCGGAAATGAGAAAACATTATTTTTAAAACGTTATTTCCAGTTGGGCCAACTGTTATTTATTTTTCCTGTGTTACCCCTTGTGGGGTCAGAAGATTGTTGCCATCAGAATAACAACAGAGTGAGGTTTATGAAAGCTTGGACTTGTCTTGTTTCTATCCACTCTCTGTCTGCCTGTGGACAGAGCCGATTCATTTAGATGTGCCTCGCTCTGAAGCCTCGCTCTGATCCTTACCTACTGGCTTTAGTTTCATCTGGCTGATCGATGGAATCAGTCAATATGTTTACTGAGACCTTGTTTCCTTCCCCTAAAATGTATTTTTTTCATATTTCCTCCACGTCTGCGCTTCATCCTATAAGCTTGTTGACCCACATGCCACCCTGGCTCGGTCAATGCCGGAGTCTTAGCTTGACTGAGAGCACTTTCCTGACTGTGCCAGGTCGTCATTCCACAAATCAATACCAGTATTCTTTCTGCAAATCCACCAAGCTGGAGCAGAGAATGAGATATTAAATCATAGTGAAATGTTAAAGATAGGCTGTAGCCATGTCAGACCTGCCCTGGTCTTCATGTAAATCCCCTTCTAATGAGACATCTTGACAGCCTTCAGCCACCTGCCATCCCTGAAGAATAACATTCCTTGGAAAAGTGTGTGTGTGTGGATGTCTGTTCATGGCTATGTGTACTTGTGTGTACATATTAATGAGCTCCTCTACAAACACATTCAGATACACAGTGTCCCAGTATTCTTGTTACTAAGAATTAGGTACTTTCCTCCTTTGTTTGATCCTCAGGATAGTGTATTTGATTGTTGACCTCTTTATTTTCTGCCTCCTCTTTCAGCCCCCAGTGCCCCTCCTCAGCAGGTAACAGTCCTGACTGTGGGAAACCAGAACAGCACTTCCATTAGCATCTCCTGGGACCCCCCTCCACCAGATCACCAGAACGGCATCATCCAAGAGTACAAGGTTGGTTACTGCGAGTCAGCATGGACTCTTATTTAACTCATTCAGATTCACAATGAATCAACTGCCTCTTTCTTTTTCCTCCTCTCTGCTTTAGATCTGGTGTCTAGGGAATGAGACACGTTTCCATGTAAATAAGACAGTGGATGCAGCCATACGCTCAGTGGTGGTGGGTGGGCTGCAGGTGGGAGTGGTGTACCGGGTGGAAGTGGCTGCCAGCACTAGCGCAGGCGTCGGAGTCAAGAGTGAACCCCAGTCTATTATCATTGGTAAGATTTTTAGCATCCAGCAGAAGTATATGTCAGTGAATGAATCATTTCAGCAAAAGAGCAAATCATGTGGATATTTTCTTTAAATACTAGGAATTGCCAAATGTATAATATTGTTGAAATACTACCATTTTTATATGTGGCCTGACCACCGATGATTTATGTGGGGCTGAGGCAGATTGTGCCTGATTTGACCCATAACTGATGGCTTGGCCTGTAGCATGTTCTTATTTCCCCAGTGTCACTCACATAATCCATCTCTGAGAGCAGAGCTTCAAGCTTGCAGTTATAATACGTTGTGGGTTTGCTTGTCTGTGGATGTACGAATGGGTGTGTCTATCTAGTTAAACAGTATGTGTGTGTAATATAAAGATGAAGAACATTTGTGACACTTTGATCATATGTGCATTTTTATCTTTATGAGTAAATGTATTTGTACCTATCAATGTGTGGGAACATTTGTTTTTTTGCTCTGAGTCTTTCATGCTCTTAGAAATAGTGTCAAGCAGACTAGTTGGGGTGAGCTGTGATAGAAGATCAATACAGACCAGGATCCTCTCCTTTCATTTCACATAGTGTGTTTTACCAGCAATGGAGTGAATTAAGGGCTGAGCTAAGCAAACAACCTGCTCACCTGGGGGTTTGTTATAAGCTTTTAGGCTTTGTCTTTTTCAGTCTGCACATTATATTTCACTGCACATCCTTCAGATCTATGACCTGCTCCCTTGATCAATATCTCAGTCGAAATTCATCAGACTGAGTTTCTTTGAGCCTAATCTAGCCCTAACCCTATCTTGATGTATATATAGGTGTTATTTCATCAGAATGGAAAAGTGGAACATGTTTAAGCCTCAACTTCATGTCTCAACTTTCACCTGTTGCCTGTTTGTCCCTGTGCCCCCAGGTAAGGAATTTCGGGACGTGATTATACATGGAAACCGGAACAACAGCATCACAGAACAGATCACTGATGTGGTGAAACAGCCTGCTTTTATTGCTGGTATCGGAGGCGCCTGTTGGGTCATTCTTATGGGCTTCAGCATCTGGCTCTACTGGAGGAGAAAGAAGAGAAAGGGTCTGAGCAACTACGCAGGTTAGACTGATCATAGCCCCATAGTCACCTATGCAAATTACCACTGACATTCTGTTCTTAGTGTCAAAGTAAACAACGGAAAATTCCTTAACTACGCAACAAAGCAAGAATAACTTAACACTACATTATCATCATTCAGTCTTAATCAGTATAGTTTTGATGAAACATTGCGTAAGCTGCTAACCATGAGCTTGAGACGGCTATGGTGTTAAAGCTCAACAGGGAGACAGATGTCAGTGTGAATCATTTCCAGAGGGCTACAGTTTTTTTGACAAATCCACCCACGGTGTTGGTTAATAGCCCAGGGTGGTCGAGCTGAGTGGGCAGACTGGACTCTCTGTTGGTCACTGAAGCTGGAGTTCGTCCAGCTCTCTTCCCACACACTGACCCTGACATCTTACTGAGTGACCCCTTGTCAATACTAGCAACCACCAAGTCCATATGCACTGCCAAGGGTACGAGATTTAATTAGAAAGCAGAAAATGGTAATGAACTGACACATTAGCGTCGCAGTCAGTGAAACATGATATTCTAGTATTAGTTCTTGCCTTAAACAAGCAGGCATTCTCAAATACTTACTTATTTAAGCATTTAAAAAAAAATTTTAGAAAGCCAAAAAAGAAGATGTACCATAGCAGCTACTGTAAGCTGGTGTGGTTCATTTGCTCTTCATTTCTGTTTGTTACATTTATGTGTTTGTGTGTTTTCTTTGGTTTGTGCCACCGTCTCTACACCTCTGTGGCCTCTGAGCTGGCTGCTTTCCTGGCTGTCGCTCTGCACACTGGGCGACGATGTGGTCTTATATTCTCTGACCCTCAGCACCTCTTACCTTAACCCTGTCTCCAGTGTGCAGATACCCCTAAAGCACCGCTTATCTCTGCAGGCTTTTAACACACAACTTCTCTGTCTTCTTGTTTTGCAGTTCAGTCCTTCACCTTCACCCCTGCAGGTACTGTTCATTTGTCCTGTCTCCTCACCCCATCCCACGGCAGATTCATCTCCTGCCCGCTTATAGTATATATGCTTGGATTGTCAGACTGATGGCCATGGCTAATGCAAATCTAAACCTTACACCGATGACAGCAATTTAAGCCCCCAGAGCAGCAAATTTACAAGTCGAAGAAATCTAAATTTGCTATTGGCTATGACCAGGGCCCTGCAAACTTGAACCCTTCTTTCTGCCCAATCTACAGCCTTATTTACATATTTTGTTGTATTTGTATGTATGTGTGTCGTGGCTACCTGTTTTTGAATGAAGTTTCATCATGTTTTGTGTATTTTTCTTTGTGGCAGTCTTGTCTTTGGTGCAGGGTAAGACTGTCCGTTTTCCTTTTCCTCCAATGATCTCATTCCTCTTTGTTTTCTTTCCAAGATTGAAATAGTGTTGTAACTTACATATCTGTTCTCCATAGGTGTCCATTAGGTAACTGGATGGTGTATTTGATTTTTCCCTCTTCCTTCTGTTTTTTTTTTTTTTAATTTATTTGTGAAAACATCCCTCGCTACTACAACTATATTATATTTACAAATTTACAATTTGTTTGCTTATTTGCAAACTAGAGTGGCACCAACACTAAATCATTCATCTATCTTTGTCTGTGGATGGAGTGGGCTGAGAGAAGAATCACCTGTCTCAGACATGAAGTAGTAGGGACTTTTTTCTGTATAGCATACATGTAACTAATAACTGTGGTACCTTGAGTCAGGGCAGCATAGTGACCTCGCCTCTGCTTCTTAGATTTATTGACAACTTTAACTCATAACATTTTCGGTAAAGTACACATGTAGCTATGTGGTCCCTGCGGAGCCTTCCTCCAAAAAGCCATGTTACTCTAGCCTTTCCACAGCAGCTGTGATAACAAATTATGGAAGACATGAATATGTTAGTGAAACTTGTCTGGTTTAAAATTGGAAGCACATCTCAGAGAAGCCAGAGATGAGTCAGGTTATTTCACTAAAAGAGTTTGAGTGGCAAGCACAAAACAAGGTCAAACATAGAAGAGATTATATAGTTAGAGTGAGGTGATATTTAGAACATGTGCCAGAGTGTGGCTGAAGAGTCTTACAGTGCTGCTCTTCTCTGTATTGACAATTAGTTGATGTATCGAGAGTGTCCTGTCTCTGCCTCCTAAAGCTGCCAGTACAGGAGAGGTAAATCACCACACTGTTGAGGCGCACGGCCAGCAGGGAGGAGATTTGATGGAATTTTTATACGCTGATTATGTCCTCCCCCCTTTAATGCTTATTAAAGGGGATTAATCTGTATTCATATTGGAGAAAGTGCTTATCTGGAAGACTGAGGCAAGAAACACAGCTATGCCGCCATGTCACTCTGGCTAACATAAAAGTATTCCACAGCAGCCCAGAAATGTGCCTGAGCACAGATAGGGACTTCAGAGGCCTTCCCCCTGCACAGCCTCCCCTCGCCTCCGCCTCCTTCTCCTGTCAGTCCTCTCTCAAACGGCAGAGAATTCTCTAATGGAAGTTTGTTGGTAGTGGAACAAAGAGAAACGGCTTTAGCTATGACTGAATAAAGGATGGCAAGTCTGTCTGGGGCTGTCAAAGCTATATTTCATTCAGACAGACCTGCAATGTTGGTTTTATTTGGGTAAAACTATTGTTAGCAATAAGCATTTTAATCCTGCTTGCTGGTATTCAGTCGCTTTAACCTTAATGCAGTAAACAAACTATCAACTGTTCTGACATGCATGCTAAACACATTTTTAATTGTATTTCTCTTGTTTAAAATCCTAAAATTCTGATTATAACAGAGAAAATTGGATTGAGCGAGCTTAGGTAATGTTGACGATGCATTAAAATGTCTTTTCAGCAGCCTCTGTAATCTACTGTGGGAGTTTCCTCTCCCTGTCATCTGTGTTACTACGTCACCCATAGAAAAGCCCCCTCTCTTGCCCATGCCTGGGCTTGTTGTGGAATCAACCTGAATGAAACAGAAAAGAGTGGAGGAATGTTCAGCCTCCTTGTCTCTTTAATCTCCATCTGTGGAACAAATGAGCCAAATTACTAACAGCTCTCCTTCTCTCCTGAGTAAACCAGCTCTCTTTTTTCCCTCCTCGCCCCCTCCCACCCACCCCCCCCTCATCGGCATGAGGTGATTTCCAAAACTCTTGCTGGTTTTCTGTGTTTCCTGTCATCCATTGAAGTTCTTAAATGCTTAGAACTCTTGATGCTGCTTTGTCATCATGGTCGTTGAACAAAGATGAAAAGGGATCCTTCCCAGCCGTCTCTCACTTTGAGCCATGGAGTTTTACTAGCCGCTGACAAAGAGCGGCCCTTGTTATCTATAGATCACTGTAATGGAACAGGCCACATGCATGGCTTCTGGGGAGCCCTGCTAGCTGAGGGATCAGTAACTCAGCCTCAACGCTTGTAGATAGAAAACTCAACGTGATTAATGAGGCCTCTGCCTTTTCTAATCATTTTTTGGCTGAGATTTAATCACAAATCTGATAATAACTCAGCAGCAAAATAAGAAAGATGAAATGAGTTTTCCTTCTCATCAGGCATCTTGTCCTTGAGGAACACATGACATCTCCACTTATGCAAAGCAAAGCAATATGAAATCCTCATCATTGCACTTTTTTTTATTTTCATGAAAGGCTTTGGACACAGAGTGACATCTGCATCCCTTAGTGAATCTATTAACTGTCTTACTGTGTAAGAGAAAGTGATTAGTGGAAAACATAGTTGTAGAAACACAAGGGCAAATCTGGACAATGCTGGAAATACAATGCATCTTATCTGAATTATGGAAATAAATCTTGTTTTTTTTTTTGTTGGTTTGTTTGTTTTGCTTCATATTTTAGCCTACTAGAAAAACTTAATGTCTGGCTTTGTCTTTTTCCTCTTTCTTACTTTTCTGACTTTAGTGACATTCCAGAGAGTTGATGGTGGTCTGATGAGCAATGGAAGGTGAGTGTCCCACCAGAAACATTTCTATTTCTATTTCTATTTCTATTCACAACACCAAACTTACTATCAGTATAACATAAATAAATATATAAAAGTATCATCCCATCATCATTACTGTATTTATTACTCTCTTCCCTAAGCTATATGTATCCTAACACAACATTTCCCCAACATGCATGAGGTCTACAGCTCTACAGCTAGCTGCTTTTGATTCTAACACTGATAAATGACTGATAGATTGATAGATAACCAATACCTGTTTGTGTGCCTTTCATGCAAACCCGCGTGCAAATATACATTTCTACCACATCTCCGTTCATGCATCGATAGATGAACTCATAAATCTCCTCAACAGAATTAACAGAAACAATTTAAGCAGAGAGTGCTTTTATTTTGTCATTTATCTTCTGCTGCTGGCTACAGGCAACCCAGAAGCCCTCTGGAGTGATAAATTTGCCTGTCACCTTGCGTGGGCGGCTGGGATCTGAGCACATGTAATAATGTAAAAATAATTACCCAGGGGAGAGGTGTGTGGAGGTACCCCGCTTGCACCCCCATACAGCCTGCTCCATTTCAGCATGTGTTAGTGAAAGAGAGAAGGGCTACGGAGAATAGGGCACATCTCAATGACACCAGTTACTGAGCCTTTGTGGGTATTCAAGAGACTCCCTTGAGAATCCCAGGCCTCTGTCTATCTACTGCTTATCACACCTGACTAGGTAAAGGCTCCAGATCTCAAACACTCAGCGAGAGATTGTCAACTAAATCTGACCCTGTGTGTCTCTGGGCTTTTGGGAATGTATGTGTTCTGCAGTCTGCTTGCAGCACTTTTATATTTATGTTCTTTCAATTTTTTTTTTTTCTTACTGTGTGCGTATGACTGGATGCCACAATGGACAATTTTGCCTATATTGTTCTGTGAGCTGCCAGCAGGCTCTCAATGAATTAGCCACGCTACTTGCCATGCCTTTTCTCATCTACTTTCTGCTGTAGTGTTTTTCCTTCAATTTTCCACATAAGTGGTTCTGATTTTCACTCCAGCGAATGGGATTTGAAATGTCTGTATTTGTGGTGCTCTGTATTTGTCATATCTTTAGTCAGTAGCAGCGACTGCCACAATTTTCACGACACTGGAATAGGATGCAGTCTGGAGCTCTTATTCTAACATGAGCCTCTGATCCGTTAGTCACTCTAGTGCCATCAAATCCCAGATGTTGCAACTTCCCCATCTGCCCTGAGAGTGAAAATGTGTAGCAGAGTATCAGAGGAAAATGTGTTCATTTGTTACATGAGCTGTTTATTGCATTAATTAGACAATAGCAAATGAAGCCACGTCTGTTTCCAGTTTCTCATTGGCTCCTGCCAAATTGCCTTGACTGAACAATTACACTTAATCGATCACAAAATAAATGATTCATGGAAGATGAATAGGCTGCAGATTGGTAGACCTGGACGATTTGACTTTGGCTGCTCAATTGAAATTGATAAAAGCCGATAAGGGCTCATTCCTTATCCCCCTGCCAATAGGGAGATGGTAATTAGGAGGTAGTAATAACTTCCTATCTCGGCACTGATCAATATTTTAGCAAAGCAGATTTACTCCTATAGGCAGGGAGAATGGGCTGAGCAATGCAGTGAACAGGTTTCTTCAAGGCTGTTGCTATGGAAATTCCTTTACATCCCAGGATCTGAATGCTAAATGACAGCATGTTCCTTGAGAGTTAATCTAGAAAGTAATCTGTGTTTCCTATTGCTCTAAGTGTTAGCTAATGTCTAGACTTTTAATCCAAGTTCCATTCACTAGTCTGCAGGACCATAAACACCTGATTTATGAAGTTGCTTTGGAATTAATATCTCTCACTTGGCTTATTTATGGGGAGCTCAGTGTCAGGCATCTTAGGCAGCATTTATGGTTTCCTACCTATCACAAGTAACTGAAATGTCTAACAGGATGAGGAAACGGTCCAAATCAAAATTTATCTGCCAAGGCTGCCATCCATCCAAAGTTAGGTGTCAACTTTTCATTAGACGTATGACCCGGTGTCCACCCCCCACCCACTCCCCATTATCCCACCATCTCACACATACACACACAATCACACACACACACACACACACACACACACACACACACATATATATATATATATATATATATATATATATATATATAGCAAATACCCCAGTATAAATCAGTCTTATTCTAATTATCCAGGAATACTGCTGTGTGATAAATACAAGGACGATGCAGCCATTTCAACTGTCAGCTCCTTGTCTTTCAAATGGTCTTTCTCTAGTGGGCTGGGGGAGGACTCTCTGGAGCAGACGGGACAAGTGAGACTTAGTAATGAGACAAAGGCACAGTCTTTTACTTTAGACAGTGTATAGTTATGTTGCAGTCTTGCTGGACGTAACAAAAGAGAACAATATCCTCTTCTTTTTCAGCTGCTTGGAAATTTAAGTCTGACAGATGCTAAGCGCACAAGAGTCAGGCAGGA
Organism: Thunnus maccoyii; assembly: GCF_910596095.1. Taxonomy (NCBI): domain Eukaryota; kingdom Metazoa; phylum Chordata; class Actinopteri; order Scombriformes; family Scombridae; genus Thunnus; species Thunnus maccoyii. The sequence continues at coordinate 24,836,664 of NC_056538.1, read as the reverse complement.
GAGATAAAAAAAAAAAGAGGACGTGGCGGTGTACAGGGGGAAAATAAAAGAAAATAGGGTTAGGGAAAGATGGTATGGCGAGAGAGAATGATGGCAGTGGGGGACATGGCAGCCAGAAACAGAAGTAGAAGGACGGGAAGAGATGTATTACCCTATAAAAGTGCATGTGTCTGATGCACAGCCATCAATTTGAATGACTTGTCTCCCCTGAGGGCCTGTTTTGGCATTCAGGAACCACAGCGAGGGCTCTTAGCTTGCCAGGGCTGCAGTTCATTTGGCCTCCCTCCTCTGTGGAACAGCTCTTCTCATTAGAACCTGTGGCTGAGGGAGAGACTGACTGCAGCACGCCCATTACCTGCCCCTGTCCTCAGGGCTTGACTCTCTCCTAGTCCCTCAGAGCCATCACATCTCCCCATTGGAGCTGAGACAAAAAGCCCCATCAAGCAGCCAGGCTGCTAACTACTGTGCTCCACAGCTTCTCGGAGCACACATGTGTATCTGTAGTTGGCTACATACAGCACTGCCGGGACTGACAGCGGGGTGTGCTGTGTTTCTGAGAAGGCAATGCCATCCACTTCTTCACATGTGGTACTTGTCTGACCAATGCAGGGTGTGATTTCTTAGGGAAAAATGAGTAAAAGAGACCCTGTGGAAGAAACTTTTTTGTTTTTTTGTCTGCACAAGGTGTATTTTTTTGTATCCTCCCTCTACTTCAATCAGTGAATTGGTAATTACACATTCTTAACTTTTTGTTTGCATTAATTCAAATCAATTTCCATTGCAAGTCATTAGAAACAAATGGAGTGTGATGTATCAATGAACTGACACATAAACAAAGGCATTTAACTCAATTTCTCATTCTCATTTAACTCCATCTGTGTTGCCCATGGTAACGAGCCTCAGACGTGATTGTACAGTAAAGTGGCCCTAATGGCCTCCCAGCAGTCACCCATGAGAGGTTAAAGTCTTAATGACTGTTTTTTATGGTTCTCACCCCCTGAGGAGGGACACAACACCTGTTAAATGGAGCTGCCCTCTCCCATATGCAGGCATCCCACAAGTGGGCCGGGGCATCATGGTGGGGGCTAGGGTGGAGGTTTGACGTCTCATCAAATAAGATTTAGAATGTCTGGACATCACCATAAGGGGTTGATGGGAAAACACAGCAGAATGTGCAAGATATTAATGAATAGGGAAACATATACATGTGGGTGTCAGCGTGCACTGTTGCACATGTGTGCAGAGAGCAAATGCATGCATTAGTGTCTCCACAGTGTGCTTTTGCATTAATAACTCAGAGTATGTGACAAAGACACAGCAGGAGAAACAGAGAGATAAAGGGCTGCTGTGTTTGCCTGAAGGAATTCCAACTTTGTGGGAGAAGAAATTTATCCGTATAGTATTTCCTTCTATCTCAAAAGTGTCTCATTAGCTTCAGAGGCTTATTGGAAGCTTATCTCACACAACACACATTGGTTTGCACACACTAATGTTTAAACATATGTTTAATTGTATGTCTTTACTTTGTCTTGCTGCTGATTGCTGTCATGTTTCTTATTCATTATTTCTCAATTCAGTAATGTGATGCAGAATTAAGCTATACATAAATAATTCTGGGGCATTAAAAAAAAACAAACTCAGTTATTAATCACCTCAGGTATTAGTTACAGCCTATGTTTAATCTGGTGTTCCATCCTTTATGTCCTCCCAGCCGGCCAGGACTACTGAATGCTAGTGACCCAGGCTACCCCTGGTTAGCGGACTCCTGGCCAGCGACCAGCCTGCCTGTCAACAGCAGTTCAGGGGGACCCAACGACCTGAGTAACTTTGGCCGAGGAGGTAAGTGAAGGTCTGCCCTGGTGGTCTCCTGGGAGAAACATACCATAAAAGATGAAAGATGATGGCCTGCCTTGCTTTCTGTTCTACCGAAGCTCTTGTTGTTCATCATGTACATATACTGTATGTCTGCAAGACATATACATATATGCATATTGCATGTGTGTATGGATGTATGTTTATATATCACATCAGAGGCATCCACTGTCAGCTGAGTAATTGCAAATAGTCCAGCCTGGTGTCATAGCCCATACCTCAGAGCAAGAGAATGCGAGAGAAGAGACGGGCAGAGGAGGCAGAGGAGCAGGGGGTGGATGGGTGTTTGAAAGGATGGTCTTGAGCAGCCAGTCGTGAAGGACAGGCGCAGCTTGACTGGCGCAGATGCGGACACTTCCGCCATGGCTCTACATCATCTCCCCTTCACTGGGCATGCAAACCATGCACTACGGAGAGAATCTGCTTGCTCTTTTCCTACCTCTTTCTCTCTGTCTTTCCCTCTGTCATCACACACATGCAGAACAGCAGCATTATCCCTCATGTATATGAACAGAGAAGGGAGGGGAGTGAGATATATGCAGAGGGGGAACGGGGCACCTCGGCTGGGAGGCTGGGGCTTTGAATGCATGAATAACTGAGATGATATTTTTCAGTGAGATGAATCTGTTAAGTGCTGTTTCTTAAAAATTGAGATGATCTGAAAGCATCAAGCCCCAGACTGTAATTCCATAACAATCCAGGACCATGTGCGCTTAAATCCCAGGTCACTTAAAACCTGGCATACAGTTGGATAGTCTTTTTCTCTTATTGTCTTTCCTCCTAGCAGCTTTTATTTTTAAAAAATCCTGGGTTTTAGGTGATGTCCAGATTTCTTCAAGAGGACAGCTTCATTTCTATAAATCATCTCCCTACCCTTTTCCAGATCTCCCCAGTGGGCAAGGGGATAAGACAGGCACCATGCTCTCTGATGGAGCCATCTACAGCAGCATCGATTTCACCACCAAAGCCAATTATAACAGCCCAGGCCAAACATCCCAGGCCACTCCTTATGCCACCACCCAGATTCTTCACTCCAGCAGCATCCATGAGCTGGCTGTGGACCTACCCGAGGCCCAGTGGAAGGCCTCACTCCAGGCCAAGCAGGAGATGGCTAACTTGGGCTACTCCCTGCCTGACAAGAACTCCTGCAACAACAGTAAGTTACGCTGAGAAATTGAGTGTGTAAATAGTGATTTGTGGGGATATTGTTGCCCTGATCTGTGTGAGGTTCAGCAAGTGTTTTTTTTATGTATGTATGATAAGCGTCAGCTAGAGCCATTATTCTCATCCTGTTCCATAAAAACTGAGTGAACCCGGATCACAAGCCAAAAGTTCACAGTTGTAACAAGGCCGCCAGTTTAAACTCACTTTTCCACCTAAAATCTCTAAAGTCTTTCTAACCCCACTGTGGTTGGAGAGAGGTTTTCTTAAAAGGAGCTATTTTCCTCCAGCAGACATCATCTTGGTTACACTCCAAGGTTGAATAAACATCTCATGAAGGAGTAGTGAAGTTAAGTCATCCATCCATTTTCTTGCCCAGTTTTCATGATGGTACCACTCCTCCTTCAGTTACAGAGTAATCGCCAATCCATTTTAGCTTGGCTAATATTTAAGAAAATAATCCAAATTAATTACCATGGATTTGATGCTGGATTTTTTAAAGCCGGATGGAGTTTCATATTTAAAGGTGCAATCAGTATTCCTCGGCTTTATTCTAATACATATTTATGATCTCATTTTCCAACAGTCTAAAACATATTAATTATAGTTTTTACATAGCCCTCCTAATGCAATAAATCTTTAAAAACTACTTTTCTAATTCTCCCTGGCGTTATTTTAAGAAGTATGATCACATATGATTAAGTATGATTATATCTCTCTGAATGGGGACAAATATTAAATTAAAATCCCCCACTATGGACTCATTTATCTCATTTTATGAATTGAAAAGAGCTTGATGGAGGACTATTGCAATATTTTTTGAACCAACAACAACAAATCTATTGTCTGTTGCATACAAATCAGAAAGTGAATGACAGGTTGAAAACGTGCTGTTTGTTTAATGTATGGATCCTGAATATGTCCTGCTTGCTTGATGCTCTAATTGCATGTTTGCATGTGCTTGTGCTAACTGCCAAACACCTGATGCCACTGTGATTTTTGCCCTCTAACCCCCACTGTAGCCCTCCTTTTCATTCCTGACTACCGATTGGCCGAAGGATTGTCTAATAGAATACCACACAACCAATCACAAGATTTCAGCACCACCAGCTCTCACAACAGCTCAGAGCGAAGCGGCAGTCTCTCAGGTTGGTTTATGCAGCAGAGAATTTCATGAAACAGATTGGGACACCCTCTGGGGCTCTGCCGCTTGACTTTATGATGGACTGATTTCTTAATTGCTTTATTGATCTGTTATTTGCATGTACAAACCTGACATCTCAATAAAAAATATTTTTTTATTAACATAGTCCCTCTCCCTCACCAGAGATGCTTTGCTCACTCAGCTCCCACTGCTTACAGTTCATTACATGTGAATGCTTTATAGCATGGGTGTAGATTTGAATATGGATGGTAGGGACATGGCCCTACCAATATCAAGGTGTTGATGGATTACCTATATTTTTACCGATCTCAAACAATCTTTAACTCCATATAATGTTAACACTAAGATCTCTGTAGAGTTGCCAGGGTTGTTTGTTTTCTGAAAAAAGTGCATCATAATGATAAAGAATGAAAGAGCAGGATATGGGGGGTACTTGATCTGATGATCTGGCAACCCTGAACACATTTTTGACTGGCAGCAGTCCAGCAGCAGCAGCACTACTGGAGTCAGTGAGGTGAAGAATCTGAAGCAGTTAGTATTTATTGTTTAAACGTTCCAAATGTCACAGAATTGAAAACGACTTCACCGGATAAAACTAACATCATTTGATATTATATTTAATTTTAGCCATTAGGTGTTAGCTTATTTGTGATTGTTCCTCAGACATGCTGTTTAATTAAACAACTTTATTACTGTTGGTGAAAATTTCTCCCAAAAGCAAATTAAGACATCTGGTCCTTTTTAAAGAAGAACCAAAGTGTCAGTAACAATTTAGCTTAGGTAATAAGAATGTTCTGTAATCAATTAGTGGGAGAAATACTTACTATTTAATGCCAACTCTCCCCTTTTCCATGAGTGGAAACATGGCAAGAGCAAAGATATTATTGCATATGTGTCATTAAGACATGAACATTATTTAGAGTTTATATTTAGAACAGAATTTATATTTATCAGAGAAAAAAAATCATGATCCTAGTCCAGTTTCAGGCAGCAAATGCATATTCAGTAACGTAAACATTTTGCAGTCAGGCTCTTTATGTGTGTATGTGTGTGCACACGTGTCTATGAAAGAGAAAAGAGCAGTGTTGGGTAACGTTACTTTTAAAAGTAACTTGTTACATTACAACATTACTGCCATTAAAAAGTAACTTGTTATGTTACAGTGCTACCTACTGGGAAAAGTAACTCAGACTACTTTTGCATTACCAAAAATGAAAACCCCTTTACAATTCCTTGCATAATAATGCAAATACTTCCATGATGTAAAGGCTGTCCTCTCTACCATCTTGCTAGCTGAGCTACACACACTCACTGACCATAGACTTTAAAAAAAAAAAAAAATGGACGTAGTCACCATGATGTCACCCATTGGTTTGTGGACTGCTGTTTTGAACATGGTTTTGAAGTCTCAAGTTTGGCGATGACTGTCATCTCTGATTTTTGAAGCCAGAAGTAGCCATATTTGGACGAGATGATCTGACCTAGTGCTGGCTGCTAGCTTGGTTAGCACAGTGCATATGAAAATGCTAATTTTTGGTAGCAAAAATCAGGCTTAAAACCATTATAACAAAATGTACATACCGGGAAAACTGAACAGCTGACTCCTTAGAGAGTCTTTTAGGACAACCAAACGCTGAACGTGACTTTTTTAGGCGACCAAAATGTTGCAATTAATTTTCATGTAATAGTGGCAGCTACGCATCTACTCTGTGAGAGTCCAGTAGAGGGCTCTGCCAGTGCTCATAGAACTAGGGTTACAATATAGTAACCTTCGTACCTTCACTCCAGTATGGCTGCAAGAGGGCACTGCAGTGTTGCAGTTTTATTGCTATCAATATAATCACACTGTTTCTCGTGAGATCAATTCTGCTTGAGTTCCTGAAACAGCGAACCTCCAGCCTTTTACAATATTTTAACAGTAATGGGCTTCTTTTTTTTTTTTTTTTAATTAAATGAGCTGCTGTATGTAGCTATGTTGTGATATAGGATAAGAGTCAACAGATTATTGGAGCATAAAGAAACAGGACAGTTAAATCAGAGAGACAGAATAATGCTATGATCTCCTGACAGACTATGGTTGCAAGTGCTAATGCTGGGTTTCTGCCATCACTGCCGGTCCTTGTAAAGGCTTTGTCTCTCACTATGTGAGTGAGCAGACGGGAATAGGGGCAGAGGGAGTCTTTCAGACAGAGTGGACTATACACACACACACACACACACACACACACACCATTAGAGATGCTTGGCTGGGTAAAGTGGCAAAAATACCTCCCTTTTTCCCTCTTCCCCTAATGGTGGGCGACTACACTAAAACCCATGTTCAGAGAATTACAATGTCATTTATAGGACACCAAGGCAGCCCTCTGCCTGCCTCCCCTCCACTCTCCTCTTTTATCTAGTTACAAGCCACTGCCTTAACTGGTCTCTAATTCAATGCTCTGGCACACAGTGGGCTGGAGAGAAGGATGTGAAGTGACCATGCCTTACAGGCAGATTCTTTCCATAGACTCGCAGGTTAATGTCAGCTCTGACTTGGCTTTACACGTACTATATTATGATTTCATGAGACGAAGAGAAACAACATAACAAAAAATATATGTTTTAACTTAGAAGTTAATGTATAGTGTGTCAGAGAATATGCTTTTAATGAAAACTTAAAAATCTGAGGAAATACTGTACGTTTATTTGCTTTCTTGCAGTGTTAGATGAGAAGATCAGTACCACTCACACATCTGTTCATTCAATATGAAGTTACAGCCAGCAGCTGGTTAGCTAAGCTTAGCATAAACACTAGAAGAAGAGCTTTGCCTGGTGCTCTTCAAAGGTTAAAAAAATGATCACCTACTAGCACATAAATCTCTATAAAACATTTTTTGTAGTGTATTCCAAAAATTTAAAAAATGTCCTTTAAAGCACTATAAGTTAAGTCAACGGAGATGATATAAAGGCTTACAGCATGTGGAGACCAATAAATGACAATTGATGTACAATATTTAGAAGAAAAAAAATGTTTAAAGAATTTAGCTCGATCAACTTTCTACCTACCCTTACATAGTAATCTATAATTAAATATATGATCAGAAGAATGGATCGTGGATAATGTAGGCTAGAACAGGCAAATAGGATTGCACCTTTTAATGGGAAAAAATGTATGTTTGAAGAAGACTGAAAATAAAGAATTAAAGATGCCATAAAAGTGAATTGATTAACACAAGATGTGTTTATTCATTCGACTCACTGCTATATTGACAAGTGATATAAAATGTATATATATATAATAATTTTCAGACTATATACAGTATGTCTTCTGTACAACATGTGCTGTACAGTATAGTGCAGCTTACAACAGTGATGGAAATTTGAATCAGCACAAGCGAAGCTTTGATTCAGACTTCAACCAAAGTAAACTCAGCATTTGAAGGGGGGAAAAGTTGAAGTTACAGTGCCTTGCTCTCCCTCTGAGGAGATGGAAGGAATAATGAATGTCAGGTCTGAAGGAGGAGAGCAGGATGAAAAGGAACAGAAATAGAGCAGCTTTCATGGCAGCATGGATCTCCACTGGGGACATGAAGCTGCTCATTAAAACCTTTCTTAGTATAGGAGAGTAGAGGAAGCTGGTGTTTTTTGTGTTTTCTGTAGCAGTTTGAGACCCTGAAGATTCTCCGCTCCCCTCCACTCACACTCAGGCAAAAAGTCTGTGAAGCTACAAGGTCCATGATTGTGTGAAGTCCATGGTTGTGTGTGACTGGTTGTACTCCTGCACTCTCCCTATATGTTGCATCTCACCTCATTATGTAACATGTTTTTTTTTTTTTAATAAGCCACAAAAATTATGATACATGTGATACATGTCTTTCAGTTATTTTGATGCCCTTTTTGAAAAGAATTCTCCCACTCATAAGTTATATCTGGCTGCATAGTCCTCCTAGAGTCTCTGCTCTGTGGCTTTTCTCTCAGCACTGACGCACCCAATGAAAACAAAGCAAGCTCAAGGCTATGCAGCCCTACAGTTATATGCTGGGAGCGCCCAAACCTTGGGTATAAATACCCAATGCTGAATCTATATTTAGTATGAGTTCCCCTTTGAAGAGAGGCCCTGTTTTGTCAGAGGAGATGGGTTCGCTGTGTAATTCATGTATAGCTCCTAGCCACAGCCTTTCTCTCTGTATTTTTCATATTTGGGGTGAGCTGTTGTAATTCCAGTGCCAGACCATCCGTCCCTAGAAGAGGCTCATTTACAATATTGATGGCTGGTCTTGTGTGGAGGGACTAAGGATGATTGAACAATCACGTCAGCTCACCATTTATTGGTAAAAGTCAAGCGTCGCCCAGAGGTACGATTAGGAAACCCAATTACTTTCAGACTATACTTGCACTGTGGTGCCGCCTGCCTTGGGCTTACAGTTGTTTCTTTTATTACTTCCATTCTTTATTAATCTTATGCTGACACCCCTTCTATCTCCTCATGCCTGATATTTCCTCCCCTGCCCCTACAGTCTTACCATGCTCATCTTTGAACTGCTATTGTTTTCCTTGCTGTTAAAAAACTGTTTCTTAATAGTAATATGTAGTAGTCAAGTAACAATAGTAACAACAGAATGTTTCTGGACTTCACACACATCGTACAGCATTTATGATGTGTCTGCCATCTGGCTTCTGTGATAATTCATAGAAATTTGTCATTGCTTCTGTAAGTTTCTTTTGATGACAGTGATCTACGTTTTACTGTGCCAGTTTATTAGATTACATTAGACTGCATGATGTTACATAGCACAAGATGTAATATTGGCAATTTTTTCATGGTACTAGGGAAAGTGATTACAGGCTTTTGGCAGCAGAGACTAACCAATAGATGACAGATACAAATGTGTTCAACAGAATTTCCCAAATATGGCTTTCCATAGTCTGTGTGGCTTGTGATGTCAGCTTGAGGTATTTTCTGGATTGAGATGTAAGGTGTTGACTGCTATGGAGGCTCTTCAGCCTGCCACAAGCGGATCAAACATGCAAATACTGTATGTCTCCTGTCTTTCCTTCCATTAGCACAAAGTAAGAAGCATGGGAAGAAAGTCATATGAATGTGCACCGTGTTATTAACTTGATAGATTTTGTGAGGCGATATGGGATGAGAGATGGGATAAACCAAAAAATGTGTGTGTACATTTTCAATTGTGTATGCAGCAAGTTTACTGTGTGAAATGTCAAAGAAGAGATTGTGAACTGAATCTATGTACCTCAGTCTTAGCATGGTGTAGCAATGTTTTCATTGCTGTCAGAAATGCGGAGACATTTTTTTACGTCGTCATTATGTATGCTTGTTCAGTCTTGAATGCTACCTGTATTGATAGAGGTAAAACATGTTTGTCCCTGAGTTGTGTTGCAGCGTGTATATGTACAAGAAAAATATTGCATGCAGATGTTTTGGTCAAACTTGTAACGTGTCTAAACTTTCAAGCTTTATGAATCTTGTCTTGTGCATCATAATATAATACCATAAAGCTGTAGTACAGTGTATACTATTTTTTTGGTTGCTGGCTCTTACTCTTTGAATACATCAGGGTTACATATTCTACTCATTGGGGTACACAGGACAAAAGTACCTGTGGTCTGTTTTAATGTAGGGGCTGTATTGTCACTGATTGTATTGTAAGAAAATGTGTATACTGCACATACCTCAACTTAAAAACAGATTTGGGCTTGAAGTCAAACGTGTTTTAAACAGAAAAAAATCGTCTCTTCCACAGTGACCAAATCATATAAAACCCGGTATTGACCTGGCTGGCAGATTTATAAAGATGGATGGGACAGAGGAGAATCTGGTATTGGAGGGATATGAGTGGAAATGGATGGGGTTAGCGGCTCTCTGGTGTAATAAAAGAAATGAAAGTAGTAATAGACTCTCAGTGAATTCCATTAGGGACACACTGACACTACACAAGCCATTCATTATGATGATGCTGTGAAGTAAGATATTTCATTGTGGAACCCAAAGCCTGGTGTGAAAGGGGACAGTGAGGGATGGGTGGAGTACAAAGGTCTGCCTTGGCCTCGTTTACTGCCATTCTCTCCTGTTTCTATGGAGATTTGAGGCTTTTCAGCCAATCAATCAATGGAAGCATGCTTTTCATCCGGCAACCTTGAATCTTGTGTTTGAAATTGTGTATGATTTTCCAAGGGTATGTTGAAATTGAGTCCAAATGGATCTGAAATCTAAGTAGCGTGTTTGGAATAAACTGAGTTTCTTTAGAATACACATTTGTTACAAAAGCAGCTACTGTCATTTGCAGTGCTATCGATCTCGTGTATCAGTTTTTAATTGATTTTCTTTCACAAATAAATTTTCAGTGAGTGTGTCTCCTAAATACATCCCCTCCATTTGTAGGTGGAAAAGGAGGAAAGAAGAAGAAGACCAAGGCAGGCTCCAAGCCCACTAAAGCCAATGGGTCCAACTGGGCCAATGTTCCCCTGCCCCCTCCCCCAGTTCACCCTCTCCCTGGCACAGAGATGGACCATTATCCCAATGAGCACCATGAAGGAGGAGGGTATGTCTACTAACTTTCCCGTACAGAGTTAGTCATCTAATGTTAAGTGCACCTGAGCTTGCTTATTGCTATTATTGTGAGTGTCACTTCTTCTAGCCACCGCAGGAGTAGAAAATCTAGCTGCTCGCTTGCTGGAAAGAACAAGACAGCGCTTGCCAACATGAGCAATACCACACATTGCTGTGTATAATAACTGGGTTCAGCTCTGTTTTCTCTGCAGCTAATTACTGTACCACTGTACATCTGCAGAAAAGTGAAGGATCAATGTGTGTATAGTCTCCACAGGCAGTCCGATACACACACACATACTCACTTACACAGGCGCTCGTACAAAAACTCATACACAGATGGCTGCAGATCAAACTATCTGCTGATCCTGTCTTCAATCTATGGGATGACTCCATGACTGGAAAATAATTGAAAAAAAAAACATTGTTCAAGCAGTCTCCTGCTGCTACTAGCACAGATGGTTTCAGATTAATCTATTTGCTGAATTCCAGAGTGGAAAAAAATCATAATTGCATTGTTTCATAAAGAGAAAGGAAAGAGAGAGACAGGCAGAGTGGGGGATTTATACCAACATAGTGTTATCCACCCACTGAGACGGAAGTAAATGTAAAATTCTGTCTGAGTTCTTATTGATGTTTGATGCAATACCAATCACTTCTTAGGTTTACCTCTAATTACATGACTTTTTCAAATCAGTTGACACTTTTTAAAACATTTAATTTACAGTGTAAATCCAGCTGAAGCCCAGACAACACTCTGCTTTAGGTACAAAGTAACAGAGACTTATTTAAGTGATTGTGTGTGTGTCCCTCTTTGGTCCAGTAGGTACTAAGTCATCTTACTCCCTTTTCCAATCTGGGAGAGTCATCTGCTTTAATAGGCTATCTGGCAAATGAAGAGTCCTGTGCACTGTAAATCTGAGGCTGCTCTTAATGGCAGCAGATTAAAACAGTTATGTCCTACGGAGTGTGCACTGACAAATTTCTTTAATGAACATTTTCTTTATGGCTAGTATTATTTCAGCATGTATAAGCACAGCTATGAGGAAGTGAAGCCTGACTGCCGCTGTAATTCTACTTAGAGACTGTCATATAACAAATTCTTACAAAAGTTGGACAAGGTCACAAAGCTCTGTGTTCGTGTATAGGAATTCTTGTTAAAATACCCTCTTCTCCAGCATTCAACATATTAGATATTTAGGAGATTAACACTCACTTTCTTCTGTTTCTATCCATTGGTATTTTAACAATCAAATTGTCTTCTCTCAATACTCATAGCTATTAAGTTGGAGAGCTGTATTTAATATTGTAAGACTAAAACAACGCCACACATACACTTTGAGAACATTTGTGAAGTAAAAAACTTTTCTTACGTCAGGTATGAGAGTGATGGCTGGGGCCCACCCATGCCTGTGCAGACCTATCTTCACCAGGGCATGGAGGATGAGCTGGAGGAGGAGGAAGAGAGAGTTCCCACCCCGCCCATCCGGGGGGTTGCCTCTTCCCCAGCCGCCGTTTCCTTTGGACAGCAGTCCACAGCCACCCTTACCCCTTCTCCTCGGGATGAGATGCAACCCATGCTCCAGGCCCATTTGGATGAGCTGACTAGAGCATACCAACTGGACATGGCAAAACAGACATGGTAACCCTTTTAAAATTTAATTTTAAAGATTTAAATATTATCCTTTTTATCCGTAGTCTTTAAATGTGGAAGTTGAAAGACACAATTACGCTACCAAATTAAAATTTGTCTTTTTATAATTAGTAATGAATGTTTCATTTGCATATTCATTTATATTCATAGTATCTATCTATCTCTCTATGTCTCTAAGTCTCTATGTCGCTATCTATCTATCTATCTATCCATCTATCTATCTCACTGTACATTCTGTCCCTATTTATTGCTGCCAGGATTTATTTTGGTCCTGCAGTATTCTTCATGTCAACTGTTTGTGCAGTGGAGATAAACCCATTAATCATTTCATTTTAATGGGTCCGTGCTACCACTTAGGTGACTACTGTATTTTGCTCACTCTAAGAGACACAGTTTTTTACCCATGGTTGTTTACTCCCCCTGCACCCATACGGCACATTCCATTGTTGTTGTGCTCATGCAAGTCAGATGAAGGCCATGCTTCATTCTGTCAGCAACGCAGAGAGAATGAGAAACTGGCATTCATTCATAATAGTGAATTGGGGGTGGGGGGTGGGGGGGGCGACAGGGAAGCCTTGTCAGGAAGGAGATGTCATGTTACCCAGTAATGACTATGTTGGTTAGAGAGCATTTCTGACAACACCAGAGGGCCAGTAATTACAACCAATTCCCACTGCAAACCGCGTCAAAGACATTGCACTCCTCAAACAAATGTGGCTGTCAGCAGAGCGAGCTGCCAGTGAGGTGACAGCCATGTGTCGACAGGCCTAGAGAGCATGCCTTTGTACCATCTCAGCAGCAATTAGCGGGTCATTGTGTTAGCATGCAAGCAGCAACGTAGAATTAGTGGAATTGTCCAAATGTATTCAGTGCTTCACATATTGAAGAGGTCTCAAAAATTAGCTCTACACTCCCACATTACATCCTTCTTTTTCTTTGCCATCCTGTAGAGCAGAAACTATTGAATATTTTCTTTACCGCGTGTATTAATCACCCCTCCACATTCCTTGATGTATATTGTATGTGCATACAGAGTAAAGTAATATGCTGTCTTACTCTCTTGCCAGGCACATGCAGGGAGGCTCTCTTCCTCCCCAGGCTCCGGCTCCTCCAGTGGGCTACGTGTCGAGCACAATGGTTTCTGACCTGGAGACTGACCTGCCTGATGAGGATGAGGAGGAGGAGGACGAGGAGGAGGATGAAGGCTATGGAGCCAGACATCCCCGTGGTATTGAGCACACACCAGGGTCTAGCATGGACAACCTGGACAGCTCTTTAACAGGTAAGGTAGCTGTAATCTGAGATGGTGCTACATGATGTGCATATTAGTGAACTGTATTGCAGTTTATTTTAATTAACATTTTATGAGGTTATTAATTTATATTTTCCAAAAGTAGAACTAAAACCAGCCCCATATTTTTGATCAATAATATAATTGTAAAATAAAATATTAAGGCTGTTTTTACACGATACATTTTTAAGATTTTTTTGACACTTCTCAATCAGGGTTCAACTATTTTTGTTTAAATATTAATGACTATGCTCTAATCACCGTGAATACATAAAACTGATTCAAGTCCCATTGTTGTTTCATCCTGTTTTACACTAAATTGATTGTTGTTCATGACATGCTCTTCATGAGTCTGCTATGTGTTAATTTTTAGATTAACATGCTTACTGAGTGTCCCTCAATCAAGTTTTTTAAGCACTTCTGGCAGACTCTGGAGAATTATAATTATCATTTCCAAAAAAGAGATAAGAAAGCCCATGAATTTTAAACAGGATAGTGAGAGGGAAATTAAGAAGAGGGAGAGGCAAGGAAAGCAGAGGAGAGTGACTGTGATTTAACTCGCACACGGCACCGGAGCCAGCGCCACCCATATCTTCCCGAGGAGATTTGAAATAAATTTCACGTGCGGCATATTCCATTCCAGACGAGAGGCACCATTTCCATTTTTACAACTCACTGAAAACTTTTACAGCCGTCTGTCAGGGGGACATATGAAGGGCATGACATGGCAGCGGCGGAGCTGGGTTCTGGACTGCTGCTCTCATACTGACCAGGCTGCCCAGGCTACAATATCACTATGTAAACTAGAGGGTAAAACTGGGGCAATATTAATGAAAAATGTGTGACTTTTGGCTTCTATGTACTATAGGGACAGGTTGTGATACAAAATACTTGCGTGGTGTAACACTGTGACATTGCGCATACATCTCAGGTCTCCAAATACTCAGTGAATACTAAAAAAATGCAATGCATATCATGAAATTTATGGGTGGAAAGGAATAGGGGCTGAGCAAAAAATATACTGTATCTGAAGGCAGAAGAGCTGAGCCAGAATAAGAGGGTTGACAGCACTGTTTGTTGGTCTAGCCTGTCAGTTGCAGCCCTAAAGAGTAGTTTTCCATTGGATGATGGAACAGTGGTTTTGGTTGTGCTGACACATGCTACTGCTGATGTATTTAGAGGAATATAAAGCAGCAACTGGGCTCTAATCTACTGCATCTCTCCTCCACTGTATTACTCTGAAGACAGCACTATTTCTTCTTATCTCTCTGCAAGTCTACCTCGCACTCCATCGTTTGACAGCACAGACACGGTCCCAGCTCCAGGGTTAGTGGGAGGAAGAGAGGGAGGATAGGGGAAATCGCTGAGATTTATTGTGGCCACCATTTTGAGGCTATACAATAAAGGGGGGTAGGAGTGTGATTCCTGTTGAGCCTCACTTGATAGATTTGTCATTGCTTTAATAATATGGAAATAGGTCTGTTTTCATAATGTTACACCAAAGGCCAGTAAATCAAACTTTTCCAATGATGCCCAAGAAAAAAAGCCAGTCTTCTCCTCAGGGGCCATTTTTCACCAGCAGATTGTCTGCACAGATTTTTTCGATGCATTCTTCTATGCTCTGAGATGATACACCACATTGTTTAGCAGATAAATGGAAATCCTGGTGTTGCTGTGGATATTGCAGAGCCATGTCTTGCTTGAGCCAGAGAGATGGAGTGAACACATAGGTATTACCTGGCTTTGCGTGTAGAGTGGGCGGTATAGGTCATGTAAAGCTGAGGTGTGGTAACAGTAAGGCTGTTACGCCTACAATGAGCTGAAAGCTGGGCTGTTCTGGGCGATTACTCTCCCATAAAGCCTTGCCAGGTTTGTGAGGAGCAGGGTCACGTCTCCTGACGACAGGTAGAGACGCCTGCTCGTCAGGGGGAATGATTTTCCCGCTTAACGACATGCAGATTAGGGTTTCCGTCAGTATAAATCAGTTTTAGTGGCAGGAAGGACCTGGGCTGGGTTTTACTGCCCCCCAACCATCTCCTGTTTACTGGCCTTGCTCTAACAGTGCGTGCGGTATGGGAGATGTCAGCCGGTGGTTTTTAGAGTACATGGCTTGGCCCATTGCTTCGGTTCAAGACATGATAAAATGACACACGCAAAGTGCAAACCTCAGTCTGGAGCTGCAGAAAAAAATACCACATTTCAAGAGCAAAAAGAAAACTAGATTGAATTTTTATCAAATTATGTTACAGTGATCACAGTTTGATTGGACTGCTATTTCTGAGAATAGAAGTGCTCCAGAGGTTCAGCAGTAGAAAGTGGCAGTTAGTGCAACTGAAAAGTCATTCTGTGATGTGATTTGCTGAGGCAGTGTTCCTTTGCTGAGCCGGAGGAGTTGGAGGCTTCGGTGCTTGGCTGGCACTGCCTATACTTCATTATCTGCTCTATTCTTTGTGAGAGGATAGGACCCAGTGGAATTGCTGTCTTTCTTTCTTAGAGAAAAACTCTTAGAAAAGAATTTCAAAGAAAATAGCTAGGCAAGATGGAGAGGCTCGAAGTAGTTACTGCCTTGGATTTCAGTTAACGCTGTAAAAATGGGTTGTGTAAGGGGGTTCTCTACCTTATGCAAGCTTATATTTTATAGAAGTTTCCATTAATCCGAATCTGAATTTTACTGCAGTAGAAGTGAAAATCTGTTGCAACTTTAGGTGTTGAAGGTGCAATTCCCTGATGTCACATCCAGTGACTAAGTAACCACCTCTTTGAGACATGAAGATGAAGAGACTCACAGATGGGGAAGTTGGAAAACTCTTTGAGAGGGATTTCCCAGTGTATCTGGCGAAATAAATCACAATCATATTACGTTTTTGCGTATTTTAAATGTGTCATATTATATTGCAGAGAGAGGTACCATCTGAGAGAGCAAACTCTATTACTGTGGTGGATACATGTGTGAGTTGAGTTCATTTGAATCTCAATCTCTCTGCCATCCTGTTCTGGCCAGGATTGTATCATCTTTTGTATTATACTGACCTTTTAATAAATCTTGCTGCTAACTTTTTGTCCCCATCGCTCCCTCTACAAACTTTACCCTTGCACTTCGCTAGTTCTCTGTTAAGCCAGTCTGTTTAATCACATCACTCTTGTGTATTGTATGACGGAGAGATAGATTGTGTAAGCAGAGCACTTGGGTTAGTGCCACTTAAGCAAAGTCTGCCAAACCAGTCCCACAGAAAGCTGTCACATTAACCGACTGTTCTCTATGTTCTTGCTTGCCAAAGTGGCATATTTTTATTGGCAGACTGAAACTTTTATATTTAAAGTGCTGGTTGAATGTGAAAAAAAGTCTAAACATGAAGAAATACTTACAGTAGCACAGATACATAAGCCAAAAGTAAAAAAAAAAATCTATCAATATATACACATCTCCCTTATGCGAGCCCTTTCAATCCTGTTTGTAGCATGTTGAGTTGGGTATTGATTTAACCCTCCGTCTTTTAATCATCTTTAAAATAACATATATGTGTGGGGTAAAATACAGTGATTTTGTATTCAAGTTGTATTTTTTCTTACAATTATAGCTCCTTTTAGACAGTGGTGGCTGTGCATTTTTAAACAGGAATAATAATAAAAAAAAACTGTGTGCATACCACCAGGTGTTTGATTCAATACACTGTTTTGTGAGGTGCTTCATCTACGTCACCTGAGGCAGTACTGTAGCGAACTCTGCTCTGCACAGGTGCGCTCATTGTTCTTTATCAAAAGAAGAGCAAAATCAGTTAATGCCGGTCCTGCTGTTACTCTGTGTACATTCTTGTGTGTTTGTGTGCACCTCTCTGTGTGTGTATGCAATATATGTATGGCATGTCTTTGTAATAGATGAGTGAGGGCAGGCCAGAACAGAATGACTATACAAAAGCACTCACCTGCAAGAACAGAAATGTCCTGCAGCAAATACAAAATCATTTAAGTGTAGGATGGTAATATTACCTCTTTTTTTATAAGATTACTCAATACATGTAGTGTGACAGAGCAGATGTTCAGTATGGCAGATCATATCCATAAAGGTTATGGCCACTGAGCTGAAAAGTATGAACATGATGTGGTTGAATATCAGTGTTTTGAGGTAATGGAAATAATTAGAAAATATATCATCCACTCTTACAGTGTAACACACTCATACACACATTTGCTGAAACCTGTGGTGTTCCATAGGGTCCATGGTGAATGGGTGGGGCTCAGCCTCGGAGGATGAGCGTAATTTCTCCAGCCATAGGTCCAGTTTGGGCAGTTCATCAGATGGCTCCATCTTTACCCACTGCAGCTTTGCCCAGGCCCTGGTGGCCGCTGCAGACAAGGCAGGCTACCGCCTGGAGGGCACTAGCCTCAGCAAAAGAGGTTGGTGTGTGGAGACTAGCTACCCACTGCTGGTCTGGAACTTCCACCAATGGCAGATGATTTATTCCTTTCTGCTCTGATTGTTCCTCCTGTCATCCATTGGCTCGTGTTTTCCTCCATGATGCTGGCTTGTGATTTCCTCTCTGCTGCTTTAGGATGATATGCCCAGGTTGTGCATGGCACCTGTTGTATATGGCTGGGTATCTTTGTTGTCTTTAACTTTAAATCAGCTCCTCTGTAACTCACCTGGCTTTGCACTCCTGCTTTCTTGAGTTGAAGGTAATAATAACTGGGTGATATGTCATACTTGCAACCTTTTACAGGCTTCACCGGAAAGCTCTCTCTTTTCTAATGATAACTTTTTTAATAGGTTTTTGGATCATGATTGATAACCTCTACCTTTTCTTGGTGACGGCCTCAGCTTCACTGTCTTGGTGTAGAGTCCTTAATATCTTTATTAACCAGCTGGCCTGTGTGCCTGTTTCCCTCCTGCAGGTAAAGGCTTGTCCCACAGGCCCCGGCCCAGCAGTCCATTCTCAACAGATGGCAGCACAGTCGGCACACACAGCTTGGGCCACCAGAGGGCCACCAGGCCCACACGCAAACCCCGCAGCCAGGGCACAGCACCCCACCGGAGAGAAGCTGGTGCAGACGGTGAGGATGTGACTGAAAACACATTTCAAACAGTTTATGTAGAAATTAACATCTGTTGTTATATAAACAAGAAAGAGCTATATATAATATAATATAATATAATATAATATAATATAATTGGATGGAAATGTTTCTTGACATGATTAGACTCTTAACACTACATTTTATAAGAAATTTGTGAATTCAGTAGATTTATTCTGTGGGTTTCTCTTTTGCACAGACCTACCTCCTCCCCCTGAGCCTCCTCCCTGTCAGGGGCAGGGCCGTATCCAAGGGGCCCGCAGTATAAGCAGCGTGGTACCCCCAACAGAGAGGAAGGCTTCATCTCTGGAGCGCCCGTCTATGTCAGGACCTCTGTCTGGGCAGGACGACATGAAGAGCTCCACTGACAGACAGACACGCACTTCGCTGGAACATCATCGCCAGGCTCAAGAAAGGCTAGGCTCCATGGACCGAGCTGATGATGGGCGCAGGGGGCACAAATCTGGTACAGTTGAAAGTCTAAACTTTATAGTAATGGCAGGGATGACGTGTAGAGAGAGAACTTGGTAGTGGGGCAATAAAATAAAAAAAATGGAGGGTGGCACCAGAGAAAAGGCCATGTTGTTAACTAAACCTGACTATCCGACATCTCAACAGATGCTTTTTCTGGGTTGTGCACTCCAGGCTTTACACCTACCCAAGATGTATTTATTTCTAAAGATGAAAGGCTTCTAAAATAATGTAAATACACACAAGTTATGCACTGCTTCCCAACCGACAAAATCCATAAAATAATTTTGCTCACTCACCACTATGCATTACAAGGACAATACAATATCCTAGTGTCACAATCTTAACAATACTGATATTAAAGTGAAAGTGGAGATTTGACTACAGATATTACAATAAATATTTTAATTGAATTGAATTCAATTAACAAGAAAACAACAAGGGCAAAGGAGAGTTTTTTCTGCTGCCATGGCTTGACAGTGGAGAGAATTTTATCTAAGTTCTTGTGTTGAAGTTAGCTTTCATGCTGCGTTGAGACTGGGCTCCCATGAACAGATTGGACTGTCTGCCACTTTCTCTGGTTTCCAGAATGCCCCCCTCAGCCTCCCCAATGCCCCTGTAACTGTTGCCAACGTTGGCCTGCTCCACTCCAAGTTAGGCAGGAGGCCCCTGAAATGCGCTCTAATCGCTTCGGCTCTCTTTTCTCACACAAACAGCAGCCACTCTATACCCCATCTGTGTGTGTGCCTGTGTTCATGTGTGTGTATGTTTGTGACCATTAGAGATATCCATGCTGTGCGCCCTGCCCTCTTTGTGCCAGGACTTTCTCAGACAGGCAATCTGAGACACCGAGAGACTGTGAGACAAAGACAGGTGCCGCAATCAGCATCTTTACAAAAAACCTCATAGGTGAATTCCCATATGTGTCAGAGTGCTGACTGATTCACAGTAGAATCCACTGAGGTCGAGGCAGGCTCTATTACAGTCATTAGCGGAGCAGTGGGGAGCAGTTTGATGAGATTTCACGCAACGACAGAGACTGCTGAGGGTCGATGTTATGCTGCCCTGCAGCAGGGGGTGCCACAGCAGCCAGTGGTCCCTCTGTTATTGTATTTGCCCCTCATAAGGCTGGTAGATGCAAGGCCATGTGTGAGGCTGAGAATCCTCTCTGTGGCACGCCCTGGCATTGCCTGTTGGCACTGCCACTCTGCAGATGTCAGGAAGAGGGGGGGTTTGAAAAGTGCTCTTTGTCTCTATGCATCAGATGTTAGATGTGTTCCACCGCAACAATAAAAGTCACGTGTTGTTACCACTTCCCAAAGTTAAAGTATGCCTTTGGATCCCTCTGTGTTTGTTTTTCAGAGGAGGGATGCCTGCCATACAGTAAACCATCCTTCCCCTCACCCGGTGGCCACAGTTCCTCCGGGACAGCCTCCTCCAAGGGCTCGACAGGGCCACGCAAGACCGAAGGTCCAAGACAGCCACAGCAGTGGACCGCCATAGAGCACGCTGATTTCCTGGGGACCAATGGACAAGGACAGTACTCGGGAGAGTTATGTACGTAAAATTGTATCATTATTGCCTGTGTTGGACAGCAAAGAAAGTATAGTGACATCAGTGACATATTTTGTCAGTTGTAGTCCCGCTAATCTATCCAAACCATAAGTGAATAGGAAATATTTATGTTATTATTTTCAAAAATTTGTATTGAATTTTCAAAATATAAATCAGTTACTTGCCACATATATCAACATCAACACCGGCCTACATCTGTCCCATGCATAAACACATAATATCAGAGGGAAAAAAACAGAAACTATACATTGTATAATTGTAAACATTTATGTAATATTCTTGTAAAACTTTCTGGTTGAGCCAAGAGAAGTATGCTTTAGCTGCTTGAGTCTGAGGTGTGCCATTGCATCCAGCCAGCGTTTATGATGGTGGTACAGTCTTTTTCCATTTGAGGAAAATCAGTTGTCAACCAAGCACTGTAGATAAAGTTACAACTACAGCTCCAGGACCACCTTTAATATGACAATTAAGGAGTTAGGATCAATAATTGTGCCACATACATATTAAAGGGTATCAGAATTGATAATGCACCTTTTTGCAGTGTGTCAAGCATTCTGAAATGGTAGCTCTCATGTTTATTGTCTCAAGGTTATGTTATACTGTCGTACAGCGAAGTGAACAACAATATAATAGTCTGTCTTCTTTGCCTCTCGTGTGAAAATGTTCCACTGCCGGTTCCCGACAGGTGTGGATAAGTTAACAAAAGCGAGCTATAAGATTTGGCCTTCAACTTTTACTTCTCGGTAGACAGAGGCAAAGAGGAAAAACCCCTAAGGAAGAAAGATAGATAAGGCTATGAATGAATAGAAGGAACATTGTGCATTGATCAAAAGACACCTGTTAGGGTGACGAATATGGGATGATATGTGACGAACACCTGCATGTACAAATACAGTTATTGAAATTTTTATAGTATATCTTCAGTATAGCAAACTGGGAGATCCACATTTGCAAACGTGAACTCTGGTTATTGCAATAAAGCTCTGGAAGGCAACTTGCTTTCTGTGAATTCATCTAAATTTCCACGACAAATTCCTCTATCTAACTTGGGTTTTTTTTTAAGGGGGGTGGTAAACAAAACCTGTAGGTATAAATATTTAATTAATTCCATTTTTTACAGAGCTATTTCCTGACATCCCTCATATTTTTCTTTTCATTTCCCACAGAGTAATCTGCCTGGGATGTGAACTGGAGAAAACCCGGCCTGTCCTCGAAAGAGTGACGCCCTCCTATTTGGGGCAATGAACTTTGTCCTTACCTGTGTGTTCTCAGAGGGAAGGAGTGCAGCAGAGGGCACTACAGAGAAAAGCTGTGTCACAGAACTGTAAATGTGATGTATAGACACAGACATACTGTACATCTCACTATGTTTTCGTCCTCAAGAAAATATTTTCCACCTCCTACCTTACTGTAACTTTCTTTTTGTTAGAAAAAGGCAAGTAAAAAAAAAAGAAAACATCTATATGAGAACACATTTTCTGGTAACTGCCCTTGGGGAAAAGGGAATTTTGTTTCCTGTAAATATATTCTTTAACTTGTTGTTGCATTGCTATGCAAGCCTGATTCAGTTTGAGCTTTTTATTTCCATATACAGGAACAGTTGGTTTTATCTGGTTATTTGTATTATATGTGAATTGAGTGGCTGTTGTGCCATAAAATAATTGTTTTATAATCCATTGTTTGTTAATAGTTACCATTAATTATTATCATTATTATTATTAATTATTGTTTTTGCACTGCAATTTTTGGTGATAAGCACAAAAACATAGCTCCTGCTGACATGAAGAACCGGAAGAATATGTGAAGAGGAGTTTCTGTACTGTAAAGTAAAGAGAAGAAAATTATATACTAATGTACAGAGAGATATTAAAGAGTAAGGCTTTGCTCGCAGACAGCAACAAATAAGGCACCCGTTTCCATAGTTGAGACTAATTGGGTGGCAGACACAAGGTTCCTGAGGGTCTGAAGGGCAAATATGATGCTGGAAGAATTGTACACAGAGGATACTGTATTACTTTAGGTTACTGAGTTGATTATTTAATTCCTAATTAACTGTCCTGAAACAATAGTTTGATATCAGAAACAATTAGTTCTGGGCAACTCCAGGCACTTTCTCTGAAACAGTGAGTGAGGGAGTGTATGTTTTTATTTTTATACAAGGGTCTCTAAGCATTTCAAGTTTATTTTGTTTTTATGATTTACTGCCTAAATAATTTTACTACACTGAGTTTACGCTCCTCGTTTCCGCATAACAGCACACTAACCATAAAACGGTCACAAGGGAGGAGGAGTCCGTGATATCTGTCCACATGCTGTAGTTTAAGTCATAGCACTTAAGGAGGTAGATTTATGATTCTTTTTAGCCTTAATAGGGAAGCAGACATCACAAACAAGAGTACTGATTCTGTCTAGCAGTAATGATACTCCCAAAGCTACCAAAAATATTAGTGGAGCAACATAATTTGTTTACAACTTCTGTGTTTTATTTTATGTCTTTTTTTTTCCATCCATTTTTGATATTGTTTTCTTTTTAGAGCACTTATCTGTTTTAATGTTTGTTATATTATCTATGGTACAGTATCATCCGAGAAAACAACACAGTGACCCGAAATGCAGATGTTGCTCTAAAGGTCGGTGCCTCAGTTACCAGTACACTATGATCAGCACAGTCTTGTGTCAATAACTTTCGGATTTGAAAAGAAACGGTGTGTGTGTACGATTTGCGATGTAGCTTTGAGTTTGATCCCAAACAGTCAAGTGATAAACGGAGAAAAGCCTTGTATATTAACTAGCAGGTTCCAATGCCTCCATGTCTATAGCCACAGTGTGGAGCAGAACACTTTCTACCTGCCTGACCGCCACAACACACACACACACACACACACACTTATCATCTGCCACTTTGACTTCTCAGCCTCTGATTCTCAATTTTTGTCTTTTCAGACAATGTTTTATTGGTTGTCCTTTTTTAAATGAAAAAGCTTGTTTCTTTGTATGCCTTTTATGGACTCCAAAACGCTGCTTACAACAATGTTTTCAATATTAATGTTCAGGATTTTTGTGGTTCAATGACTGTTTGTTTTGTCTTTTTTTGTACTGCTAATGTTGATAAAAAGGGGGGGTGGAAACTAAAGGCCGTCAGATGCTGTTGTACTGTTGTCGTCATGCCATCGTCATTTTATATCATCCACCCAGTGGCCAGTGTTCTGGAAATGAGGTGCAAAGAGTATCTCAGGTTATTTTACATTCTGGTGGTGTTTATGTATGTGTATATATGTGTATATATCCATACGCATCTCCACTTGATTATGCCATTCCATTTTCATTGACAAAGATATCCCTCTCATGTCCGATTCTGTCGTCCCCTCTTTTCTTTTCTGCTGTGGATTTTGATTCCGAGTATAATGTGCTGGTTCATCCACCTTAAGACAAGATGTCAGTAAAAGAACATACCAAATTAAGATTGATATTTCTAATGTCTAATGCGTTTTAGTGTCTCTTTAATACTCATTGTTTTCTTTTAAATCACAGTGTCGTTTTGTATTTATTAAAATGATAATAAAAGTATATTGTGAAATATGCATAAAGATTCGTGGAATATAAAATGTGTTTTTTGTTCCTTGTAAAGTTTGCTGTCAGAGCCGAGCAGCGAGGCCATAAAGAGACAATACTGTAGGCACACTGTGCTCATAGCACGGTGAACGCCGGGTCAGTAGTCGTCTGAATCACTCTACGTCCTGCATGTTCACCGCACTGCTCCTCTCATGTCAAAACTAAAGAAACATAAAACCTTTTTGAACACAAGGAGCAAAAATGCTCACAGTATGCTCGTCAAGACAATAGAGAAAACGTCTTTTTGGAAGGATGAAAGTACTTTGGCTTTCTCTCTCTTTTGATCATTTTCTCAATATTGTTGGTTCTTTGTAGCCTATCTATGTGTTGCCTTTTTGCTATAAAAGAGGATTAAAAATGACAAAAAGAGAAAGTTGTTGGGTGAAATCTTTCTGTACAGTACGGGGTGAAATGACACCCTGATCCAATGCCATTTCTACAGTACAGTACATTCTGCTTTATTTTTTCTTTTTCTGTAAAACCACCTTCTGTATTCACTTGCATGTCCTTGTCCAAAAAGAGAGTGGATCAAGAAAATAAACTTTTACAGTCTCATTCCCATGTCCTGTAAAATAAATCCATGTTCTTTTATTTCCTTGTACCTGGATCAATATCAAATAAAATATTTTTGAAAAATGAAAATGCCTTAGATTTTTTGTGTTTGATTAAAAAAAAGAGAAAAAGACAGCAGCGCAGGGAATTGATGGTTCGAAATTGGGTGGAAAAAAGGAAATAATGCAGGAAAATACATCGTATGTCATTGTATTTCTGTAAGCTGCTGTTTCTCAGCTTTTATAGGTCACTTCTTTATACTACAGCCACAACAGCATGAAAAATGGCAAATTTTGCCTGTTTCTCCAAAACATGCCCCTTCTGATATCTTAATAGTGCTTGACTCAGCAACAACATGTGTGTAGTTATCTTGTGCTGTGTGTCTGGTGTGTGTACATGGGCACCGAAGTTGTGTAGCCTACTTACTGTGTCTGTTTGTGAAAGAGCTCCTGACTCAGCTGTGCTTTTTATGTCAAACCAATCCCTACCTTGATCCTTCTAGAGGACCAGCTTCAAACACAAATCCAAATCTCCTAAATCACTGAGACAGGCAGCTTGCTTTCAAGCTCTCTTACACGGAACTCACAGTAACATAACTTGTGAAAGAAATGGTGCAAAACATTTATTAAAAAAAAAAAAAAAAAAAACTAGGAAGAGCTTATTCATGAGCATTATGTGCAAATATAAATGAGCAAGAAAAACCTTGTTCTCTATCGCACCATCTCTCAATCAGACATATTCCACCTGGAACCTTTTTTTCCATATTCTATTTGTATAGACTGACCCCACGGGAGCAGCTGACATATATACACACACACATCACCTGTAATAACTGCAAATTTGCCATACTTGGCTATATAATGACCATACATGTGGGCTGCTATGAGTCCTTGATTTCCAAGCAAGCAGGAAAATGTGTGTGCAGTTGCTTTAGTATTGGCGTATCTATTGAGTGGCATAGTGTTAGAGTTGACATCAGCATTTTCCACTTAAGTTAGAATAAGATCACTGTCTCTCATGTTGGGCGAGTGGAAGCTGCCTCATTCTGTGGTTTGTAGCGTGGTTAGCATGGAGTTAGTTGGTGGTTTTGCTCTCCTGCACAGCCACCGAAATCCTCCAGTTTCTACAGGACGAGCTGAAGACGTCACATTGAGGGGCATCCTAAACGTAGACTGTACGGGGGGAACAGCAGGGCGTGGCTGTGACCTCTCTGTTTCTTACAGGTGCCTTTAGGACTACTACTTACTTCATAAGACTAGTCAAGGTTGAATCAAGTGATGCGAATTCTGCAGGATGAGCCATTTGAGCCCCTTGAAATGTTTAAGCTGACACCACTGTCTCACAAGGTTGTGCCAAAAGAGAGGGAGATCTACTATACCAACCATAGACCGTATGATATCAACTCAATGCATGAAGAATACTGCCACTTCCTGTCAGGTGATGAAGGCCAGTTCAGCGGGTAGTCTGCATTCTACATGGGGGCCCTCTTGTTACAGATCTGTGCAGCAGCATCTTGGTTCTATGAACAGATGTTTGGTGGAATACAGCATGACACTTTTTGACCTAAAGCAAGGTCACTTACGCTTGTGTCTTGTGATCATTTGCTCCATCACGCATTCTCTTAACTGAACCCGGCGAATGACAAATTCATGCATGAATTGTTCTGTTGCGATCTCTGGTGGACTCAAGGGTTTAGTTTTGTTCAACTTTGCCCGTTTGCAAAGAAATCATTATTCTAGTGATGTGCCATTACCTTGTTTTGCACAATAATACACAACCGAACTAGTGCAGCATCTCTCAAACACTGTTTACAGGTTATGATCCCTCTGCTCAAAATGCACATTCAAGTTGTGACTTAAATTTATTTTTGTGGCTGAGTGCAAGACAGTTTCATTACATAGACAGAACAGAAAGCTACAATATGTGACACCTTTACCACTAGGGTCAGAGCACCCAGGTGCAGACTTTATAAATAGGCAAGGTAGACATCTGCAGGGTAGACTTCTGTGGCACATAACTGCAATAATCACCCATAAAATATAAAAATGCCCTGATTTTATTGCTGTCAATATGTCAGTGTGCCCCAGCCCTCCCCACACCAGATTAGTGGACTATTCCCCAATCTGCTGCGACTCATATGCACCTGGACCAATTAATCCGCATTTTTGTCATTTGAAAATAATATCCCAAAGAAAAAACATAAATTACCCTGTAATGATAGTGTTTCTAAATGAAAAAAAGGTAAAGTGAAGACTTCGGGTGAAAGTGATGGGAAAATGAAGAGTTCCACATCATTCCCCGCAGCACAGCTGTCGTGGATTATTTTGCCCAGAGACATGAGATGAGAGAACACCTGGTTTTAGGTAAGACAGCTCACTCTTTACAGCATGTTTGTATGTGGCTGGTTTAATGAGAAGAGCAACAGTGTCTCAGTGCTCTGCTGGTAAATGTAGATGTTTGTCAGGCTGTTTACAGTTTTGCTACACGGTGACAGCTCCCAAACCTGGTTTGACAGAGGTGTCATGTTAATTTACGAAAGTTATAGCTTCTACAGATTTGATGTGCTATTGATGTGTGATGATTCTGATCCATAATTTGACTTATTTAACTGTATATTCAGTTCTAATAGGTGAAACTTTGCCTTGATATATTGCAGGTATCTGATATTATGTGATTTTTCTCCACCAGACATCTGCTGTGTGACTAGTGGATGACATATTTCCTTGGCAAAGTGTAAGAATTTCATACTAATACTGAGGATGAGGCTCTGTGTTCTGAATCTGTGCTGTCTGTTAGTGATCTGGGACGCTGTATAGTGATGAGGATATTTCTCATTATTTGCAAGAACTTAATAGCATAGATCAGGTTAGTGCCGTGCTACTAGCTGCCATTTCTCACTGGAATTCTGTCATGAAGAACTGTGTGTCAGCATGTAGCTTTTCATAAAAACATTTTTGAAAAAAAAAGATTGTATAGTTTTGTCCATGCTGAAAATGACCCACATGTAATAGGGACAGTTATGTCTAAATATGGCTCTGTGAGTGAAGAGTAGGTTTCTTCAGCACTCATTTTGCTGTGTGATAATACTATCTATATGTCTTATGGAAATTCTTTGTCGCATTTTTAATTTCTTACTGATTTTGTAAGAATGGTCATTTCTTAATGTCTAGATTTGTGCTTTGAACACTGACAAATAACATGATTTTGTCCAGTCCAGTGAAACTTAATGTGTGATTTATTACATTAGTGTCAGTATCAATCAAGATTTCAAAGGTTACCTGTCCATTTTACATCTATTAAACAAGAAATTCTGTTAGCATTAAGGAATTATGACACATATAAAGCAGACCAATTACACACAGACAACAATTACTCATTTTACTTATTACTTATCTCATAATCATTCTCTCTCTTCAGCTGTGCCAAGTGGATGACATGTTCATGCAGAAAACACCCAAACAATTTCTCCCCAACACTCCTGTTATTTTTGACCCAAGGTTGGCATATTTGAGTTTATTTAGATGACACTGAAGCCAGTAGATTTTATTAACATATTTGTTTGTTTGTTTGTTTATCTATCAGAGCATTGAACTGGTGGTACACAAGCACACAGCTTTTACTTACTGTGTTTTACTCACGTGTGTCTGAATTTTAAAATAGCTTCCTCCTCATCTGTGGAAACCGACTTATTTACACTTGTTTACTTTAGCGTCAAATCTAATTTTAGTGGGATTTATTTATTTTGGATGCAAGGTTGCGCTGCTTAGAGTGATGATCTTTCTATACCTTCCTTCGCACTGCTGTCACAGTGATACTTTCCCTGTCTGAAGTGTTTGTCATGCCCATGTGCACATGTTAAAGCCTTGTTAGAAACCAGTATAAAGTAAACACTTGGCCATTAAATCTGCTGTTAATAATGTTTCTCTTAATTCCTTCATGCAATTAAGAGAGGTTTTTTTTAAAAATATGGCATTTAGGAAACCACATTACTGTAAAATAGGAAGAGACTGCAGAGGTAGAATCTTTTTTTTAGGAGTTGTAAAGCCATTAATGTGTAAAATAACCTCACACGGAGCCAAAGAATAATGTTGTGTGCATAACTCATTCTCATGATATTTCTTTGGAATGGTTGGGAGATTTTTGCATTCATATTTATGGCAAAGGTTCAACAATCTATCGTGACCCTTTAAACAAACCCATCAGTGCAGACTAGGCAGGAACTGCTCCCATTTCACACCTCTTCCTCTGCCTGTGCCTGGGGGGCAGGACAAGTAATGACTGCACCGCTCCTTGCTAACAAAGCAACTTTCCCCCTCCACTCCCATCTTTTATTTCCAACTGTTTACCAGTGTGCACTCTTCCACCTCTTTGTCATTTCTCACCTCCACCGGAGTGTGCAGCGAATGTGCAGTTTGCAGTGATGTACCTGTGTCTCTGCATACTCCCAGAAGCCTGTGCTTTCATACGGATGTGTAATTGTTGCATCAGATGTTGGTGGAGATGGTCTGTGGAGAGAGCAAAAACTGGTTAGCCAGGCAGAAGCAAATCAGCTTTGCTCAGCAAATGCATACTGCAGTAAGATACAAGTTATCAGTGTAAGAGAGTGTGTGAGTGTGCATGTGTGAGTGCTTTGATGTCTGTACCAATGTGTTTGCGCTGGGAGAAGGGAGCTGCTGAGTATGTGCTTGCATATATCTGTGTGTGTGTGGATGCGTTGATGAAAGGAAGCATCTAGTGCTCGTGCTGCAGGATTTTTTTTCCTCCCCTTTGTCTGTGGACTGGTGACAATGAGCGGAGGTGAGAGGGCAGCAGTACCAATGCAACACCATTCATCACACATGTCAAACAGCTAGACCAGCTGCTAGGGACAAGCGGCAAAAATTAGCATTTCATCCCTCTCCCTCCCTCTCTCTCTCTCTCTCCCTCTCTCTCTCTGTCTGGCTCAGCCTTTATCTCTCTATATATCTCTGTCATAGCTCCACATTTGATAAATGACTCCGGAAGCCAAATAATTTTCCACCTGTTTGGATGAAAGCATGGTGTTATTGACCAACACTTTCCATTAATTAAGCTTTGTGTCATAAGACAGACTAGCCCAGCTCATTGAATGCAGTTCACTTTAATAAGCCTACTGTCTCCATACTGCTGAGTCTGGGAGGATCAATGGACTTTAATGGCAGAGAGTTGGAATGATAGTGATCATGTTAATGTTGAGAATTTGCCAGGGCAAGGTGGATAATCTCTGTCTTTATGAGGGCTGCAACTGACAATTATGCTCATTGTGCATTAATCTGATGAGTATTTTCACGGTTATTTGGTTAATCCTTTAGTTTAGTCAGGAGGATATAGTGAAAAATGTCCATTCTCATTTCCCAGAGCCCAATATGCTTTTTATTTGTCCAACCAACAGTCCAAAACCTTAAAATACATGACAGTGAATCTAGAAAAGCAGCAAATCCTTTCATTGGAGAAGCTGGAACAGGCGAATGTTCAACATTTCTACTTGAAAAATTACTAAAATGACTCACTGATTATCAATCATTACCATCAATTTCCTGCTGATTAACAAATCAACAAATTCTTTCAGCTCTGATTATTTAAAAGAAATTAGGTATCTGACTTTACTTGATCTCAATACATTAACCTCTCATCATTTAACATGGCATATATCAAAAGTAAGTAATGAAGCAGAGTGCTAGGAACAACTTATGTTTCAACAACCAACAAGAAAAACAGATTGTTGTGCAACGACAGAGTACAAAACATTAGCACACGCAAGAATATTGCGGAAATCTTAATATTTATATCTCACTCTGCAAATCTGAAGATGCATCATACAAAACATATGAAATGTTTCCATCATATCACTGTTGTTTAATATCAGCTTGCGACTGATGTTCCTATTCCTTGATGCAGTTTGTCTTTGTTTCACACAGTATGTGTGTTATTGTGATCTAGCAATCAAATCATTTTGAACCTGCAGTTCAGACACAGACGATTTGGCCACTTCAGAGCTCTGTTAGTTGTCTTATGTTGTTTTTAGAAATTGCATAACAGAGTGCTGATTAACAGACCTCTTTTGTAGTTGACAAGTGCTGCTAATTGGCAGTTAACCTAATGGGACCTTTTGTGGGAGTGTTTGTGATTAATTTTTATAAGTTTTGTAAATTATTAAAGTTCAAGTCATTTTCCATGAGATGTTAACATTATTCTGCCTGTCATAGATAGACAGATCGATGGACTCTATTGTTTTTATGTGATGGTGACCCTGAGGTTGTCTCTATACAACTCCTCTAGCTTCTCTATTTTTCATCCCACTCTCTTCTCTTCACATTCACCAACATCCTTGCCTGCCTACACTTTCCTTTCTCTCCACTTATCTGCTCTCCTTGAGATCTGCGGTTCGGTTAGGTGTGGAGTAGGAGGGGGCGTTGCATTTCACCTTGCAGTCTTTTCAAAAGGGACTATTCACACGCACTGAGAGCAGGGATGCTCATGAAAGCAGAAAGACTTTATTCAGGAGAAAAGAAAACTCTGTTGGCAGAAATAAACAGTAATTGATTGTCATATATTGTAATGAAATCCAGGGAAGGTAAAAGCTGCATGATTTTACTTTGCTGACTTGAAAAGCATGTGTGAATATGTGTATGCTTGTTAGCACCGCACACATTGCCACTCATGTTTGAATTTAAGTACGCTTGTCATATGCTGACAGGGTGTACCAGTGTTTCTGGGTACAGAGCTTTAGGTGCAAGGCATCCTGTTCCTGTGGGCTTTTAACATGCCATTGGCTGCTTGTGGGATGGCTTGATGAACAATCTCTTAATCAAAGCTTAATTGTTTAGCATGATCCTGAGTGACCTGCTTAATGGAACCCCCCCTTGATTAATGATGTGTGTTAACGAACACAGTGGGAGACACCCCAAAACCTTGTCTGACTCTGGTTAATTAAAGACTGGGTCCGACAGTATTTGCGACTGGATTCTGCCATAGAAAGCAATGAGGCAAATGTAAAAACAGAAATCCAGTCAGTAACGAATGTTTGTCTTGTAGCTGTAAGACAAAACTCTAGTCAAACAAGGTTTTGTAGCATATTATGTTATCTTCATTCTGACTGCTGCAGAGGTTTTTGTATGTAAGTCACCAGAAACAAGAGATCATATCTGTCCTGTAGTGTATATCCAGAAGAATCAAAGTGAACATAAAAAGATGAATTCAGGAATGTTTTCTCTGAATATAAGCCCAAAAGACACGTGTTCCTCTGTGTGTCCTTCAAATCTTGTCCACGAAAAAGAAGCATTTCTGATCCCACACTCTGCCTTCTGCTTGAAAACTGCACCAAAGAAAAAGAAACAGCTTTGCCAAGGCCAGCTTTTGTCTCTGCTTGTATGAAGTAGGAAATATGCAAAACCATTCCTTACTGTCATTCACATACACACACACACTCACACACACACACACATACATACACACACACATACACGTGGATGAAGCACAAGACTGAGAAATATTTTTTTTATTAACCTAACTATGGAAGCTTGCTTATGTTTTTTCACACAGTGGCATTTCAACACGTGTGATCAGCAGAGCTTTGCAGATAGAAGTCTCTGCCAAGGACTTGCGCTGAAAATCTGCCCTCCTCTTTGAATGTTACAAGGCTGTGTCTGTTTTCAATGGCGCTGCCGAATAATACGCTCATTTATTTATACAATAAACTTCAGAATAATAAACGGACTTAATCCAATCAGAGCCGGAGTGTGCTGCACACGCATACAGAGCCCAACACAATGTTAGATGTGACAGGACTAATTCACTGAATGCTTTTTGTACTGTAACATTTTATGTCCTGCAGCAAAAACAGAGCACATTGGTGAAGAAAAAAACGTTGGTCTTCTCTTGCTGATAAAGGTTTCTCTTCTTCTTCACCTGCTGCTGCTGCATGTTCCTTTGTGGTGATGTGTCCACTGCTGGTTTCCAAGCATGAATGTCACCACTCTCTGAGGCATAATCAGTTAATCACCCCCAGACGAGCAAGGTCACTGTAGACACATGCTGCCCCACCACTTATCTTTTGCAGCTCAGGCCACACAGGAAAATAGAGAGGGGTTTGAAATGGAAAGGAGGTGGAGGAAAGGATAATGCAGGAGATTAGGTTAAAGTGATATTTCATATTATCCTGCATCTATAATCTGTTGTGGAGTAATTATTCAAAAAGGGTTGTATCAGAGATATTATATTGGATGCAAATTTGATCACAGTTTCACCTGTTTTGACTGTCGTGACTTTGCAGGTTTTTGGTGCTTTCGACAAAACTCGTAATGTCACCTGCTCACCGCTACCTTCTCAAAATTCCTCCTTTTCTCCTCCTTTTTCCACTCATTACTTTGGTCATGGACAATAGCAGATGGTGCAGCTGCCAGTTTAATTGTCTTTATTAGTGAGGCATCTGCTTTCTGCTTTTTTAATCCAGAACACTGTGGCATCATCCAGGCGGTTGAAGCCGTGTTTGTGAAATTGCAAAATAAACACGGACAAATAAAAAGACTGTTTCTTGATCAGACTGTAGTAATGCCGCCCCTGTATCTCTCAGCAAATTATAGGAAGAGTATATAACCTCTCAGCTCACACCTCGGCTCGTGTTGCGCCAATAAAAAACATAACTAAAATAATATTAAACATTATTTTGTGACTATGTTTTCATCTTGCCATCTGCCTCGCATGTGTTGCTCATACCCGGAAGTCTGTAAATGAGAGAAAAAGAATCCCTATGGCTGTGTTCAGTTATTTTCTTTAGCTGGTGAGATGTGTTGTACCGAGCTGAGGGTAAGGGAGAAGACGGCATAGGCTCTGACAATCCTTTCTGCCTTGGATCTGCAACAACAAAGCAGCTGAGGGAAAATGTCATCCGCGCATCATCCCTGACGGCCCGGCATGAATGAATAATTACTCTACTTTGACTCAGGTCAGGAAAAAGAAGGTAAAGAAACCTCTAACCCTCTTACCTTGAAACCCTTTCAGATGGGAAACCCTGCATCATGACATGTGATAAGACGCTGACACTGAGGGGGCTGTGACATGCCGAGATCCTTCAGAAATAAAAAGATTTTTCTTGTGGCAAAACGCTCAGGGAAATGAAATGATTCACCCCAGCAGCTCAGTACGTGCTCTTCCTCAAAAAGATGAGACATGGGGTTCAACATCGGAGGATTGGTTGGCTGTGTTGAGCTAACTGCAGTCATGTCAGGAAGGAAGCAACGCTTTAGAAATGCATCATTGTCACCATTATGCTTAATAATTTGAATGACATCTCAGTGCATGACTCAAAGGCACTTGTATGGGGGTTGGCGGGGTTATTAGAAATGACTCCCCCAATGATGCGTGTCACTGAAGCAGCAAATTAACATGAGGAGATGGAGGCATGTTAAAAGCGGCAGAGAAAGGGAGGGAAGAGCTGAGATGGAGGGAAGAGGGAGAGGTGTGAGGGGGAACAGGGAGAGATGCGGAGAAAGATGTTGCTATTTCCACCCTCTTTGTTAGCTGAGATGCTCTGGTTGTGGTGTTCCAGCTCCTGCTCTGTTAAAGCTTTTTTTTTTTTTTTTTTTTTGAACACCAGGTGCTCCTATTGTGATAAATGATTCTCAACTGTGCCGAACAATGGCGGAGGCACCCAGACATATCCCTCATCAAAAAGTTCCACAGCTCCTCTTCCACAAACTACACAATAAGCACACTGGATCTGGATTGTGCCGGCGGTTGTTTGTCTTGCCACCGCACAAGACTGAAGGCTATTTTTGCTTCCTGTTTACCGTGTTACTCTTATGGGAGCTGACAGTCCCCTGGAAGATACTACTGGAGAATTTCTCTGCCTGTTGACTGGCCAGTTTCTTGTCCATCGCCCCTCTATATCTAAATATCCTGCTCCTCCTCTTGCTCTCTACCACTCATTTTACATCATGTTCCCTCCTTTCTACTCTTTGTTTTCCTGTCTCCCGTCTCTGACAGTAGACAAGTCTTGATACATGTACAGTGCCTTCACCTTTTTCCGCCCAGTAATTTATGCTGTCAGGGGTTTTCCTCTGTTTGGATGGCCAGGCTTTCATGTGTGTGCAGAGCAGTATCTTGGGGTGTTGACACGTTCCTCTGTGTTCAGCATGAAACAGACTGTAGCAGGTAATTGATGGGGGTTTACTGCCACAGGCACGCAGCACAAAGTGGGAGGAAGCCCACCAGTTTTTAACCCCACCAATTAGATTAGCAAAAGGCTGGAAACAGAGAGGTGAGATCAGCAAAGTGTTGCCACTATGAGCTCATAATTATTTAGACTAGTGTGCAACTGAAACATCAGCATGGCCCACACAGGCTTATTACAGAATGTCTGCACTCAGTTCACCTGACTAAAACACATGCAGTCTAATACAACAGCCCTGCAGTAAATCCTGCTGTTATAATACTCAGGTTTTGTCATCCACATCATTTATATCAATGAGTAGACTGGATATTAAAAACAAATTTTAGTATCACACCTGTGTATGCATATTAACTGGATATGTTGTGCACTGTAAATTCTCATAACTGTCATGACTTACATATATTAGTTAACTTTACTTGGTTATCAACAATATGCACATCTTACTGGTTTCTATGAAATTACAGTTAATTGCAGGGTGGAAAAAAAACAATTTACTTATTGTTTTGAGTGACGATAACTTTATCATCACTCAAAACAATAAGTAGCAACAAAGGCTGAGGTGTGAGCTTGCGCAGAAGCCAAAATTCAGTCTCCTGCTCAGGACAGGGTGGATTGGTGTGGACTCAGTGTAGAAGCTGAAGAAAGAAAGAAAGCGAGATGGCTTGGATTTTGAACTTTTCGTGAAGTCTCATTTTGTCTTTTGAAGAATAATAAGGTAAGTTATAAGGCAAGCAATAATTGTGTGTGAATTTGTGTTTCTGACTGCTGCTATAGAGCTAACGCTAGCTGACTTAGCTAACAGGCACTGCACAATATTCAACTGGTTGAACTTATTCAGGCATGTTTTGGCGGTTTCTCACCACCGTCCTTGGATCGCCTGACAACCTATTTTAATTGTTCCGAAATTAAAGTTAAAAGTCCAAAATTTGAAATGGTACAGCTGGTTTTCTGTTTTTCTCGCGTTGACATAGTAAATGCATTTTGGTGGCAGGTTGGAAATTTATAACATGGAAATTCCGAGTTAGAAGTAAATGCAGCGGGTTTGCTGCAGAGGCAACATTAAAGGAGGCCTGTTGTAATGTACGGTTTGCAGCCACGTTGGTCGGATAATTAAGTGACATATTTGACTGTACTGCCTGTTTTCCGTTTTCAAACATTGTTTGTAAAGCCAAAAACTGTTGTCCCTGGAGAACTGTGTTGAAAGTTGGCAAGAGGCTGCAGCAACAGTAAGTTAACTTTAGTGTTTCCCATTAATTAACGTTACGTTGCCCAGACTGTTTGTCTCGCCTCATTTTCATAATGAACCGAAAATATTTTTACACTTCTCATAATGACATAAAGAGGTGACTGCAGACCAGGACACGCAACCGGTAAGTTAGCTTCTGCCGAGGAGGCTATGCTAGTGCTAACATTAGCATTATCAGGCGTGTTGTCTGGCCTGTGGCTACGGCTACGTGGAGTGCCCGACACGTCTAACGTAGTCTTCGCAGAAAAAGCGGCTCTTCTCTGACACATCTTTCTAGTAGAGACATCCTTGCTATGGCTTGCCACAACAGCAGGCTATAGAAGAGGAGAGAGCGTAAACAGCGGTTATTGATCTCACGGAAGTAGGGAGCAGTGTCCAGTGGTGAGGTACTTTTCAGATTAACATTTGACATAAATTAAGATGAGCATGTAAATCACGCTGCATTATATTAAACCAGTGTTTAACGTTAG
The DNA here is from genome assembly GCF_910596095.1 of Thunnus maccoyii. NCBI lineage: Eukaryota > Metazoa > Chordata > Actinopteri > Scombriformes > Scombridae > Thunnus > Thunnus maccoyii. Next base: position 24,799,786 of record NC_056538.1, on the reverse strand, counting down.
TTGTCTCTTTATCATGTTTCAGATCTCTGTGATTCTCTCGCTTCTCTAAACTTTGTTTCAAATACATAAAACCCAAAAGAGGCAAAACTCCAATATTTCACAAAAACGCAAAGATAACAGAATTGTTATGGAAAATGAATCCAAGTGTATGTATCAGAATTTAGTTTTTTCTTCTTTCCTCCACAAATTATGATCTCACAGTCACTCAGATTTATCTTGCGACTCTTATGAAGTCCTGAAGATCAAATAATGAAAATAAAATGCTGCTTATGCACTGATTCATCAGTATGAATAATGTACTTTATTAAACATAATTAATATAGTTACAAACTGTACAAGTACTTTTCATTCTTTATGTATTTAGCTGTTAAAACTTAAATAGGATTTATTATATCTAAATTTTGCTCTCAAAGTGCACAAGCTCGATGCATTTAAGTTTAAAATGTACAAAATTTTCTTCCAGGAGAACATGACCCCAGGCCTCTCAAGGGGGTTTGAGGTCAACCCACCACACTCTCATAAAATTCTGTGGGAAACAGTGTTAGGTTTACTTACACCAAATTAAAATGTTAAATTTCACATTTTGTCTTGTAGTAATTGTTCTTTGCTGTGTTGGCACACTACTGCTAAATTAATACAAAGGAAATGCTGCTTTTGAATTGTTTTTATGACTGAGGCCTCAAATATATATTTATATAAATGCATTTACATTTATATCAAAAACAAGTATTTTCCTGTAATGCCTGTAAAGCTTGCACACATAAATGAATGTGTCTCTAATATACAAACCACAACACTAAGTGGAACCTACTTTTAACTAAAAAATTCTTTATCCTTTTCAGAAGAAGTGCTTGCGGCAACTGCCTGAGGACTCTTCACCGAACAGCTGCTTTATCAACGTGGGACTCAGTACACTGGAGGTGAGAAGCCAGTAGCCTATATACCTCATTTGTGTGTGGTAATTGTAATGTTGGGTTGGCAACTTGAAGAAGTATTTCAGTTGTGGACATTGTGGTAACTCTCGTGAAACCTTGTTGAGTTCTGGCACTTGCTCCAGCCAGATGCAGGCCTTTGATCACAACTGGCTGGTATTGTTAATAGTGTACATTATGAACCTTTGTGCGTCCTGCCAACATCCAAGCATCCTCTGGTCACGATCACAGTGTTGTTGGTAGAACTGTGCTCAGTAGTGTGTGTTTAGTTTGAGCCAAAGTGGCTACACTGAGGCCTGGCTAGGGACATGGCTAGCCTGATTCCAGAGACCAGTTGGATCATCTCCTCACCTGTCACTAGTGTCTGACCTCAGCTTGGTTTGTCTTTAGTTTATGCAGTGCTGTCGTTTTCACTTGGCATTTTAGATTCATGGTGTGTTCACATTCTGTATCTTTATACAACGGCTTATTCACTGTACTATTGGTCATAGCCAGCACCTCCCTAAACTTCTTTGAGCTGAAAATGTCTTTTGGTTTCACTTTAAACATGCTTTTTGAGCCCCCAAGCAAATCAGTGTTTTTTGCCTTAGCACTGTTACTGTACAGAGCAGTGTCTGGTCCCATATTCAACCTACAGGATGACACGCTGGCAGTGCTATGACAAAAAATAGTTCTGCTCATGTGAGCTAGGCTAGTAGCATCACACATACGATGAAGCAGCCATACAGCTAACTCTGTGTCACTGGGTTGCACTGCGGAGCTTAACAGTGTGCCCGATTGCCATACTGCAGTTGTGTATTTGCACAAAATTAAATGTGAGGAAGATGTCAATACTTCATTTCTTTCATGTGCTTTACTGGACTGTTGTAGACAATTGATCATTCCTATCAACATTTCCCTGTTGTAATGTTTTTGTTTGGTTTATACAGGATTCTGATAGTGATGAGGCCTGGGCACAATTATCTGTTGGGGTGCTGACTGTCATCAGTGAAGGTGTGCCTCTCTCTCCAAATCATCTCCACCTTGATCCAGTGTCTACTGCCGTCATTGATGAGGGAGGTATTGTAATGGACGATCTCCAGAACCTATCTCAAGCACTTTTCCCCTTGTTTGGGCTGTCATATGCTTTACACTTGAACTACCCTAAAGCCATGAAAAACACCTTCAGCTTCATTCAAAGAGTGATGCTTGTTATTTTTTAGTTCTACCTGTTGGTATGGGCTTTGGCTTATGGTGTACAGAAGCCAGTATTTGCCATGACAGTAGCTGCACACAGTCTCTAAAAATTGTTTTAAACCAGCACTATGCGATTTTAAATTGGCAGAATGTGTTAATAGACCTGAAAACTAAAGTGTGCTTTGTGACCTTTTGAGATAAACCTTTTGAGTAATGAGATAAACCAATTCAAAATTGTGCAGACCAACCCTGTTTTCAGCCCTTTGTGCCTCTTCTACAAAGTTTCCATTTTTTTCTGTTCTGAAATGGTTCTCATAAAGGATGTTCAGTAAATAAAACTGTATTGTTGGTGTGAATCACAAATTCAAAGTAGCAACAATCAGTTGCAAAAAAAATCATAATTGAACTTTGAACTGTCATTACCTTGATTCATTATGTGTAACTGTAAATGAGACTGTTTGAGAAGAATGGAACCTGTTTTTCATTAATGTATAAAGGATGTTTTAAGTTACACAAGTTACAGTTAGTCTGTCTTTTTAAGGCAATCAGTTTGCATGCTTTTTATGTAAGGTTAACTAATAAGAATTTACAGTGATATACTCCATTTGTAGTGTGAAACAGTTGTCTTAGTCTGTTTATTAGCGCTGCATCGATTCATTGATTAGTCGATCGACAAAAAATGAATCGGCAACTATTTTGATTATTGGATAATTGTTTTAGTAATTTCTTAAAGCAAAAATGCCAAATATTTGCTGGTTACAGCTTCCCAAATGTGATGAATTGAAACTTTTATGTGTTTATACATGATAATAAACTGAATAACTTCGATTTTGGACTGTGGATCAGACAAACTGATATTTGAAGACGTCACGTTGGGCTCTAAGACATTATGACAGGAATTTTCACAATTTTCTGGCATTTTACAGAAAAAATGGTTGATTGATTTATCAAGAAAATGATTGGCACATTAATCTATAATGAAAATAATTGTTAGTTGTAGCCCTACTGTTTATGTTGTTTGTATTATTGTCTGAGCCCTTCAGGGACCTCTCATTTATGTCGGCCTTGAATAAGTTGAAAAATGAACCTTCCAGCAAAAGATGTCATCTTATACAGTGGGGAAATGTGACGGGCATTTTACTAACGCTGTAGCAATTAGTCAATTAATCAGTTGACAGAAAATGAATCTACTATTTTGATAATCAATTAATCAATTTCAGTCTTTTTGAGAAAAAAACACTATTATTCTCTGGTTCCAGCTTCTTAAATGTGAATATTTTCTGGTTTTAGTCTTCTATGTCTATATCTTTAGGTTGTTGACTGTTGATGGGACAAAACAAAACATTTTAGGTTGCATCTTGGGCTTTGGGAAACTGATCAACATTTTTCACCATTTTATGACATTGTAAGGACCAAATGATTAATCGATTAATCAAAACAATAATCAGTCAGCAGCACCACATTTTTTCAACATTTTCTGGAATTTTATAGACTAACTTGTTAAGCAAATAAATGGTAACTGACAGATACTGAAAATAATTTGAGTATAATATGAATAATCATTTAGCTGCAGCTAATTTCAAGCACCATGTTACCTGAAACTTGTTTACCTTGAACCTGCTGTCAGTGTGTGAAAGAGCTTGTGTGTTAGCAAAACACCCATATGTTTCTAAAGACATCAGTTCCCCTACACCTACTTGTCCTCAGAGTAAAACCTCTTCCCATCCGTCCTCACTACCCAGCCACACAAGGGTCCTGTTCAGTATTCAGCCAGGCATACTGGCCCGGATTCTGCCGAAATGATAAAACCCCATTTATCAGCTAGAAGCATCCGCAGACTGCAGATATAACCAGTCTCTACGCTTTCGATGCCAGGGTCACACCAGTGTGATTCTGGCTGGCTTACTGAACCCCCAGTGGTTACCCGCTCAAGCTCAAGATTTCATTACCAAGTGGTGTTACTTGCTAATGAATTTGTCTCTAATCATGTTATTTGTAAGTGTCTCACACAACTTTGGGTAAAACATGCTACAGTTCTCCCAACAGAAACAGAAATAAAATGTCTCTCTGTGGGATTATATTTTTGCAGAAAACAAGTCTGCAATCCATATTTTTTGTGGTTGATTTGGCAGTTTATTTCAGAGGCATCTAATAGGAATCCTAATTGGAACAGTTTTGAAACAGTTGAGTGATGAAAACCATTTGGATTTTATTTTCATTATTTATTCATTCCCATTTAAAGCAGCCAAAGCCACGGTTGTAAACTTAAGGTTTCCCCCCTCCTCCCAGTTGATGGTAGGCTTCATGTACTAGCTCCCATCTCGGAGTTGATTACTGGTCCTGTTAACATTCGATCATAAACGTTACACGTATGTAATAAAGCTTTTTGAAAATGTGCAGCAGCAGCATTGTTCTAATCGCTTTGCAAATATTGCCTCAGAGGAATAAAAATCGCATCATGCTTAGATCCAATTTGTGCTACACTCACCAATTACTTTCACGGTCCACTTCCCGTCTAATACAGAAAGGCCAGATTATCCGCTGGATGTCTGGGTGCTGCACACCCTAATTACACACACAAATTGGAAAAACACAACTTGTGACAAAAAATGTAGCATGTGATTTGTCCTCTTTCCAAGAAAAATATTTGCACTAATTTACTTCGACTGCCCTCAAGGAGATAACTGGCCTCTGAGAAACGGAAGGCCTACTTATGTAAAATGTGAAGAGTTTTTGATCTTTGTATTGGCCTTGTAATCAGATAAAGCAGTAGCATGGATGTACTGTGTCTAATTGGGTTGATGTATAATTAATCTAAACAGTAGTACTAGCGTAGTTCATTACATGACTGATTAAGAGGATATACAGAGGAAAAGACAGAACATTAGGTTATCAAATATAGTGTAGTGCTTTGAAGCGCTGTGTAAATCTACAAAGACTGAAAGCTTGAGCAGACTTTTAAAAAGGCACCATAACCCAGTGTAAACTAACCACTGCACTTCGCTTATAGCTTGTTTTACTCTTTATTGCTGCCACACAAACTCACTGCAGTTTCGCTCTTTCTGCTTGCTGCACAAATCTCATGCCTGGACAAACAGAGGACAGTCAGGAAGTCAGGGCCAATTGTGGTGTAACTGAGGAGAGAACCAGTAGCGTTGAGTACAACATTAATGCATGTGAACTTGAGAGTCACATCCAATGGGTGCTTTGCTCTTAACGCTGAGTCTTGCTGAGGGACAAGTCCAACCTACAGTACAGTAGCTGAAATTGACACTGGGGATTTGCTGAGAGGTTTGGAGGTCTTCCATTTTAAGTATTATGATGAGCACATTAAAAGTTTTCAAATGGGTATTGCTTGTCTTTTCTATTCATATCCCACTAAAGCAACTTTGGGCTCCTGTCAATGATTGTTTTCAGTATCCATGAATCAGTTTTTCTTTTTCAATTAATCAGTTAATCATTTAGTCAAACTCTGAGATGATGGTGAAAATAGCCATCATGATTTCCACAGCCAAGATGATGTCTTTGGTCCTCAGTCGCTTGTTTTGACCAACATTCCTAAACTCAATTTGCAATGATATAAAAGAAAGGAAATTATCACATTTAAAGAGTTGAAACCATAAAATGCATGATGCTTTTGCTTGGTAAATGAGTTATACAATTATTAAAACTGCTTCAGATTAATTTTGGAGTAGATGGACTAATAATACATAATTTTAGCACTAAAAACATATATATCCCTTTTTTAAAATAATACCGCAGATGATCAAGGGAGAGTCAATAATCCTAGATGAAGCTTGTCAAAGTAATTTCTCAAGACTTTATGACAAGCTTTCTATTTTAAGCAGTTGAGTTCACATCTGCAAACTCAAAGCAAACTCATGACGCTGTGATGTAGTCACAAAGAGCTCGAGGCTGCAGGTACGACTGAGCAAGTCAGTGAGCTAGTAGAGAGAGAGAGAGAGAGCAGCACTCCTCAGCCATCCAGGAGATAGATGCGTCCTGCCACTGTATAAATTGGCTGTCGGAAACATTGTGCGAGGAAAAGTGGCAATTGGTGGGAATTTAAAGGCAGAGTGACAATGATAGAGAGATGAAAAAAGGGAGAAGATAGGGCGAGGGTCAAAAGGGAAGAGGGAGTGAGGGTGAAGGCCAAGGTCAGTGTTAAATGTCTCATAAAGGGCTGGAGATTGGGAGATGACTGTTTCAGAAGAAAAGACCCGTAGAGACAGGACAACAAATGAAGATAAAGATGGGTTACTTTCAATTATGGACAGAGAACACCACACATAGCATGGTTATCTTGTTTCTATTAGAGAATAACTCTACAGTACGGTGAACTTCAGACAGTTATTATTGCAACAACCGAGATCGTTATCGTTTTCATTATTACTACATTATTGTTTTAAGTGCCTGTATGCTTCAGTTGTACAGCATATCTCCAGTGAACTACAACGCACTACATTACAGCCACCTAGGAGCTGAACAGTGACTGGCTTGAATTCAGAACAATACAGGAAAGGGCCATGCTGTAGAATAGCAATTATTCAAAGGATCTGGCAGCTCTGATAAAATGAATGGAACCTTATGACTTGGCAAACTAGCTTCATGGTTAATGCAGGACTTCCTGGATGGAGCTGGAAGTTATTGGAGGTCTGGTCCCCCTGCGGGATAGTAAAGTGATTTGGCCATACTCTGCAGATGTCTGCCATATAGAGGAAGAGATAGTGGCTGTCTGCTGGAGGATGGATGAGATGAGGAAATGAGAGAGGCATAGACCAGGGATCGGCCCATGACTAGGATGCCAATGATGTTATCAAAGGAGCAGTGCCAAGAAAAGTGAGTAGAAGAAAGACGCAATGGTTGCATCCCCGTTTCTGCAAGATCTTAACTCGACCGTTTCAGAGGATCACCTACTATAGACAGAAGATAAATCAGCATCCCTATAATTGCCTGAACCTTTAACCTGGAGGCAGGAAGTGATCACATGACCCCGGGAGGTCTAATGTTTGGCCTCTATCATAGAACAGCATCAACTATTGACACACTGCAGTAATGGCCTACCTTAGGGCTGGTAGCTTCACGCAGAGTAATGATGACCCATGCTCGCCTGCAAGCCACTGCTTTTCTTCTCATCGATGCAATTACTGCACTGAGGCATGGCTGGCTGAAAGCCCCCATAGCAAGGAAGAAGATCACAATTCCCTGCTGTTCATCTTACCACAAGTAAAGAAGAAAATACCTCCAAGATCTACAGTGACTCTGTGCAAAGTGTGACGCTAATGGGTTAATCTGTATCAGTATAATATTGAAATGGATATAGGGAATGCTCTGTGCACAGGTTGTCGCGATGCATTAATTATTGTTGACGCTCATACGCATGTTTAGCCCGCACCAGTGAAAAATGAGATGACAAAAGAGGTAATTTCCTCTTTCTCTCAAGATGGTGTGTAATTGTGTGAGCTACAGTGAGGGGGGAAACTGGCAGGGGAGGGTCTGTCTGAGGCTTCTCCCTCCCCATTCCTTCTGACAAAGACTTTAATTCACTGTAATTATACAGATGGATTGAAATATACAGCAAGACAGGGAATCACTCCAATTATGCAGAGTTGATTAAAACTTGGACCCCATGCCAGGGTGCTGCAGGAGCATGGGAGGAGTCAAGATGTGCACCATAGAAACACGAAACACATAAGACCCGTTAACATCTGCACCACGAGGACCAAAACGCATAAGAGGATTTCTGTGTCTCTAAGCTGTGAAGTAACAATGTACAGTTTGATGGTCTACTGCAAAAGGAAGGGTTTCTGTTCTTGACAGACGGCAAACTCCTCGAGTTGAAATCTCATCGCCTCCTAATGAAGATGGATCAATGCTATTCATTTACTGACAACCACACACAGTGTACAGCGCAGCCCATCTCCTGTGTTGTCACTGCATATAGCTACAGCATTTACGCACAGTGGTGGGGATAAGTCCTTGGCATCTGGAGACCATGGTCAGTGGAGGAGAACGAGGAAGAGACAAAGGGAGGGAAAGGAAAAAAAACGAGAGATGGAGAATAAAAGAGAAACGGACACAGAGACAAAGAGAATGAGAGGTAGAGAGAAAAAGATGGCAAATAGGGAGGAACGGAGTGAAAAGGGCAAGACATTTGTCACCCTCTCCTACAGGACCTTAGGAAGAAAGAACAATATCATTAATCTCCTGACATTTCAATATTGTATTAACCTTTCTAGTGGAATTCTCTGGGCTCATTAGTCTTTTTTGAGGGGGAGAAAAATAATAATCGATAGAACAAGCTCTGAACACGATCTAGAAATATACTGCAGTCAAATAACATACAACCTCAAGCCAGTCATATGATGTCCTGTCTTTAGACATCACTCCCTTTATCTACTTTAAATGAATCTTAAAATACAAACATTTCAAATAAGAAGATAAATGGAGGTGAAAGGGTATAGCTGCTGCTTTCAAGTAGGTCACTGTCATAAAAGAGAAAAATGTCTGCGCTGTACAACAACAGCTTAAGATGGCAACACAAGCACATCAGCCATCTTATGTGAAGAGAAAAAAGCCCCAAGGCCACACAAAGCGTGATGAACCCATGTCTCATCTTCCCCACTTAGTCAGTCAGCAGCCTGTCAGCAACAGAAATATAGAGAGAGAAAGAGAGGAGAGAGTAAAATGGAGGCAGAACCCAAAGGTGCCCACACCCTTTAAACTCCACCGCCTCCCTGCAACACCTCCACGGTCCGCTCACCCATAGCATCACCTTCCATCTATCAATGCCTGAGGAACACCCGCCATTCAAATCACCACCACTCCCCAGGTCATTTGACTAAGAAAACACCCTAATTTATCCCCATTATGTACCCTCGCGGAACATTAAAGCGCCATGTGGACCTTTGTCTGTCGTCATTTACATTTAGCCTCCATGATTGGTTTTGTCAGTGTTTTTGCCCGACGTGTTCGGCAAAGCTGTTATGAAAACATGCCGCTTTTGAATTGTGTGATTGTATGTTTGCATTGGGCATTCCTAACCTTGGGGGGGAGGAGTCACACGGGTTCAAGGGTTATTTCAATACTGTCATTATGGGTATACCTAACACCTTGACTGAGGCAAGAGCAGTCTAATGGATTTCTTTGAATTCTCGTAGGAAAATGAGTGGATGGCAGATTCACACACCAACACTCTGTTTCTCTGTGTATTAGGGGGGCTTTTAAATAGTGTTATTTTTCTAATTTAGCAGAAATCAATCATATTTGTAATAGAAGCAATGGTGTACTGGTCAGTAGTCTGATTAAAAATGGTGTAGATAAAATAACAAACACTTGAAAACGGACTCTGAAGTAGGTTTGGGCGATATGACGATTGCCAGTATACTGTGAAATAATAGGCATTTGTCAACCGATAGAGACATTGCTATAATATCTCTGAAGCCATTGCAGATAATATAGCAACTCAATCAGCAGGACTTCTTAATGGCAGTATTATATTTAGAGGGTTTTTGCATCAATGGGATGAAACACCTTGTTATTCAGTTTACTGCTTTAGCCAAAAATGGACCAGCTGTTTTTTTTGTTTCTCCATGGTTTCTTAATTACATTTTCAGAACGGTCATAATATTATTGCTGACATGATTAGTCAATTAATTTAATTAGTTTACTGAAAGACAATTTATCACCAACAGTTTTGATAACATGGAGTCATTCATTAAGCAGAAATGCTAAATATTTACTCACTGTTTGGTTTCAGTTTCTCAAATTTGAGGATTTGCTGCATTTCTCCGCTCAGTTTCATCGTTAACTGAACACTGCTACTTTTGGACTGAGAAGATTACACCTTGGGCTGGGAAATTAGAATGAACAGTTTCCATAAATTGTGTATATACACTATATACATTTCATAGATTATTAATCAATTATTCATTATTTGAAGAAAATTAAGAAATTATAGAACACTAGATTGTTGCAGCCCTACACAATATGTCGCAATTTGAAATCACATTACCTTAAAGCAGATTGTATACATGTTGCCCACCCCCACTAAGGTAACCAAAGCAAACACATCCATGACAGTGGGTCATATATATTGGATGGTGGCATGCCAATTAACAGTACTTGTCCACCTGCTACAGAATAAACTGTTCAATATGTGTGTATGCTTATTAGTTTCGGTTCAATGCACTGTGACTATGTTATATATGTTAAACATGTTAAATTTGCATCATTTTTTGACTGATTTTCACCATTTTGGCCACAGATGATCTGGCGTCTTTGGATTTCGTTTACATGTCTCACGAGTGCTGATTACCAAACATGTTGGATAGCTGACAATTACCATCAGTTCGCATTTGATTTAATGTAACCCATCTTTGTGGTGGTGTTTGTTGTTTTGATTAGTTACTTTAGAGTTCAGAGTTCTTTTCCATGAAGTGTTTACATGATTTCTCTACCCTGTGTACATAATTAGTGCAGCAAATCTGCATTTATCCTACTAATCAAAGGGCTTATAACAGTATTAACGTTTATTATAAGCCCTTATAAATACCATGACTCATAGGTGATGCTAAACATAAGACGGTGAGATCAGCTTACAGATGTAAAGTGGACAGCAGAGGAAAAAGCTGAGGAGGGAAGATTCGTGAGGACGGCACATGGAGGCTATATTCCTCTGGGTTAATTGTGCGGACCCCATCGGCACTAAATAAGGATGGTTAGAATGACTGGCTAAGTGACTAATGGATGTACAAATCACCCAGATTACTTCCCAGTTATTAAAAAAACTTGAATTTGGCTCGCTTCCACACTTCCTCTCTCATTACGTCTGGCAGTCTCGTCACTGACGGCTATCTTTTACAATAACTCAACTCAATTTTCACAAGTTGAAACAAGCTTAAGTGTTTAACATTGATTAAAGACAACTTTTTGTAATGATGTGAAATTGGGATGAGTTGGTTGGGCAAGATCATTAAATCTAAATGAGTTTTGATTGATTGCCTGAAGAGGTGGCGTTTGACCTGCAGCTGTAGTGTAAATGGCTGTGGAGAGGTGCTGGTAAACTGTCTAAACACTGTGCACCTGTGATGAAGGGTGCCTCACTGGTGTTCTCGCAGAGGGTAGCGATAGTAAGATGAGTTGTCAGACAGTGCACAGCTGTTCACTTAATTACCTCCTAGTTTGGGAAGGAGGTTAATGAAGCAGTTTGGCGATCAGAAATGAGAGACAGCCTGAATGTGCACAAAAGAAATTAGTTTCTGGCTGCTGGGACTGGTTGAAAGCAACAGCAGTTTAAATTATTGATTGCAAAAATTGAAATACTGAAGGCATAAAGAAAGAGGAAGCTGATAGAGGAAGAGAGGTTACTAAGCTTTACAGATTTGTACATATTTAGCATATTCCTATACTGAGTAATTAGACCTCATTCTGAATCTTTTGTCTTTAAATAAACTTCCATCTGAGAAATTAGAATCAGAATTATTGCCAAATAAGTTTGCACATACCAGGAATCTGCCTTGGTTTTACGGTGCATAAAAGTAAAAAATATACACAAAATTAAGTAATCATGAATAATATAAAAAAGAAAGAAATTTACAATAAAAAGAAGTAAAATATATTCTAAGTGGGAAGAGCTACTACTGAAGAGAATGAGATGAAGTGTACAAAATAGACCAGGAATATGCAAATGTTCATAGTGTTAACATCATTTTAATAATTTTCAAAATTAGATGCACTGATTCACTTGAAACTTGTATTCCTTTATTTGAAAGATGAAAAGACTGAACCTGATTCGTGCAGGTGTTTTTCTTTCAGAACTCAGAATCAGTTATTTAAAAAAAAATCACTTTCAGCCTTGACAAAGCACTCAATGATTCAAGGGGATTTTTTTTTTCTATTTAAGTTTATGAATATCGTTTGACAAATTTTACCTTCCACATTCTCTGCTTATGCTAATTTTTTGGCTTATCCTATATAGTCTACAGCAGTGGCTCCCAACACTCATGATGTGTCCTGTAATGTAAATTGTCTGGTCTCTTTATATTATTTCAGTGGTCTGTCAATTTTGGATTTGTACTTGTACATTTCAACCTTTAGCTTTTTGCCAACTAGTTTTTAGGCACTCCTTAGCAATCCTTGGTGTAAAGGTAGATGAAAAAATGAAGCATGTTTTGTCAAGACTTAGAGTCTTGAGTATCATGGTTGGCAGGTTATTGTAACAGAATATATTGAAGATCTGCAGCAGACCTAATTTTTAAAACTAAACAATGTTCTTGCAGCTAAAGTTACAGTATATGGCAAAGGCTGTAACTAATGATTGTTGATTATTATGATCAGATGTCTTCAAATTACTTGTTTTATCTGACCAGTGGTCTACAGCTGTTAACAGTCAATTGATTCATTAGTCAACTGGCAGAAAATTAATTGGCAACTATTTTGATGGTTGAATAATTGTTTTAGTCAGTTTTGAGCTTGTTTTAGCTTATCAGATGTCATGATTTAATGCTTTTCTTTGTCATATAAGATAGTAAACTTGAATATCTTTGGTTTTGGACTGTTCTGACAAAACAAGACATTTGAAGACGTCACCTTTTACTCTGGGAAATTATAACAGGCATTTTTCACAATATTCTGACATTTTATATACAAAATGATTAATTCAGAAAATAATCATCAAATTAACCGATGATGAAAGTAATTGTTAGTTGCAGCCCTGTAATAGTCCAAAACCCAAATATATTCACACCAGACAAAAAAAGCACCAAATCCTCACAATGAAGAGGCTGGAAATGGGGAGTGTTTGGCATTTTTCCTTGAAAAACGACTAAAACAATTAATTATTAAAATAGTTGGAATTATTTTTTCTTTGAATTGACTAATCAACTAATTGCTTAAGCTCTACAACTAATAATTTGCTCAGCATGATAGTTGGTATATATTAGGGTTGGAACTAATGATTATTTTCATTATTGATTAATTTGTCCATTATTTTCTCCATAAATCACCATTTGTCCATAAAATGTCAGAAAATTGTGAGAAAAATGTCGATCACTGTTTCCCAGAACCCAATGTCACATCTTCAAATGTCTTGTTTTGTCCACAACCCAAAGATATTCAGGTTATTGTCATAGAAGACTAAAGAAACTAGAAAATATTCACATTTGAGAAGCCAGAATCAGAGAATTCTGACTTTTTTTCTTCCAAAATGACTTGTTGATTAACAAAATAGTTGGCAACTAATCGATTAATCAACTAATCGTTACAGGTCTAGTGTATACTGTATTGTAGGTCTATATACTGGTCGAGTATTGCAGGTATTTTTCACACATTACATGAGCTATCCTTCGATGTGAGTGAGGCAAAATAAAACATAGTAAATGCACACACACACACACCCACACACCCACCCACTCCTTTTCATTACCCTTCCCCCAGTTTTAATGTCGTAGACATGCCACTACACCTTGGAGCCTTCCCCCGAGCACACAGGTAGAGTAACTGTAAGGACCAGACCAAAGTACATCCTGCATATTCATGCCATTATGGGGTGAATAACCCTGGCAGACAGTGTATCCGCTTAATATCCTTAATCACCTGCATCTCATTGTGAGGCTTGGACACACCTCCACTCATTAAAATGATGGATGGAGGCATAAGGGGATGCTCTCCCCTGTTCCAAATTTGTTCTTGTTGAGAAAGGTGCTTATTAGAGAACACCTGGGGGAATGAAGGGGGGGAAGGGAGCTCCAAACACGCAGACTGAGAGAGAGCTGAGGAAGAGGGGGGAAGGTTGGAGTAGGAATTCAGAGACCACAGCTAGCATACCTAAAACAATTACTGAATTATACTAATATATTTCTATTTTTTTTATTTGTCTTCATAAATATAAAACGTCAGCACAAATTAGGTTCTTTTGATTCCAAAGATAACAAGTATGCATATTTAATGAAAAAATGCTGTTAACCAAGGTTTTTTAGCTTTTGATTAGATTACTTTTGTACATTCATGTATTTTCCACTTAAAATTGTTACCAAAACACAAAATAATACCTGTAAATGACCAAAGAACCCACCAACTGTTGCAATAAATGTGTCCATTGGACAAAGAGTCTCTCATCGCTCTGGTGGTTTTGAGCAGAGGACTCAGAGCAGTCGGTCTCTTGAGGCTCCAGCATGTTGAGGTGGGCAGCACTAGTCATTAGCTTGTAAAAACAGGACTTCCATTCCAGTTCTTTGAGGCCCAGGAGGGAGTATAAAGGGGAGGAACCATCTCTCTTTCTTCATCACTGATGTTTGAATAAGCCAGACAGACAGCAATTGACATTAAAGACTCCCATAGGCCAGGTTATTGCCTCTGTGAGAACAAGCAGTAGGCAGGTTAGATGTAATAAACTGGAACAAATGTATTTCGGTCTCCAATTAGGATAAGTTGCTGTCTAGAGTCGCTCTGTGGCGACAATGTCATCTTCTGATTTTATGGATATTTTGTTTTGCCGCGTCAGCAGCTTTCTCACCAGCTAGTGAGTGATGAGAAATAAGATGAGTACTGTATTCGGTCTCTTATGTAACCTCATTGAAGCCTCCTTACGCCTAATTGGCAGCAATCTAGGCCTGTCAAATTGAATATAATCCCTTCACCGTTGATTTTAGCCTCCCTCTATGGCTTTGAATGTCTTCACTGAATGACATGGGATGCTGATATTGTGAGTAATGGAGAACACTAATGGAATTGGCATTAGGTAATACATTTGAATAGCTACTGTACAGAGCAGAAAAAGCTGTTCAGCCTCTGAGCCAAGGATATTGATAGTTCCCTCCTTGACAGTGTTGTTGAAGTACATTTTGTCCTTCTGGGTGAGGCCAGCTCACATTAAAATGCAATAGATGCGATGACATTGAGCTTTATTATGATGCATTTCAATTATAGCTATAATAAATGTGTCAATTAATTTTTTTATGAATATTTTTTCATGTCTCCACAAATGTTAGTGCTGTGTACTTTGCACACATGCTCGATAACCTGTAAGCTGTATTATTAGAAAATGAAGTTGTTTTCATGTTTATGATTTTAAAAAAGCAGTATGTTTTGGGTTTTTTTTTTTTAGGATAAGGATAAGTCTGCTACATTATTCATATTGTCAAAAAATCCCATGCAAAGACCAAACCCACAGTGAATTGATCCTAGTATTGCCTTTATATCCAAAGCCAGATTTAGTCATAGTCCTCCGTTGCTGAGCCACACAGTTACACTGGGTGACATGTTCCTTTAATTACTTTGTGCACTGTAGTTTATTTTGAGTCAGTCCCCCACATAAATATATTGTTTGTTATTGTGTTTCAATATGAGTAACATAAACTACACCATTGATTACTTTAAAAATGATCAATGATGTTGATTAAGATATATATGATTATTGATATGGACGCCATAATTAGCCACATCTGTGTGTGACGGTTGCACAAGATGACAGTTGTTCTAACATTGTTGTAGAACCTTGTAGATGCGACATAATTGGTATAATTGGATTACTTCTTTGTCACTCATTGACAAGTCTAAAACCTGGCAGAGCAGGCAGAGGTATCGATATGCAAACAGGTGATTAAGTCTACATCCATTTATGTCTAATTGTGGGAGTAGAAATCAGGCTTGTGCATGCGTGCCCAGTTTTCCAATGTAATTTTAAGATTTATATAGGAAAACTGTGGAAAAAATGTGTACACATATGAGAAACCTTAAGACTTTTATGCATCTGGCCTTCTCTGCAGTAAATACCTGTCATCACGAGTGCATATTGATCCACAGCTGAAAATAGTCCCCAACAAATGCTCTGTTTACTCCTGTGTGAGTAATGTTTGCTAAAACCGACAGCGCCCAGCTGTATTACAGAATTACTTTCTTAAAAACCAAACTATATATTTGAGGCCCGCTTTTAAGTATTTATGTCTTCAGTAGGAATGAGTGAGCTTGGGGTAGAAGTGGTAAAGTGATGGACTAACACAGTGTTGATTTGGTTTCTCTGTGGAACTTAAGATAAATATAGAAAAACACCAACCATATCCTTTCAGAGAATGTTGACAAATGACCAAAAGAACGTGTATAGTTTGAACTTTTTTATTCATCCTTTTTTTTTTTTAGTTCTTTTTACTTTTTTGCTTTACGAAACAAATGTTTGCAGATGTCCTATGAATAAACAACAGCACCCTTTCTCCTTAAAAAAACAGGGATCATTACCCCTGTCTTGTCAAGAAAAGAGACTCTTCTTGTCCAATTACAACCTCTCCAGATTCCCAAAGTGACTCTTATTTCCTGTATTTGACATTCGTTTAAGTGCATTAGTAGACAACATAACCATTTCGATTAATGTGCAATAGCTGAGTTTATGGTCAATGCGAAAAGATATTTACATTGCAGCTATGACTCACATTAACTGTCTTTTTCATCACTTGAGTTAGTGTCAGAACTGGAGAGGGAGACAATCACAATGCAAGGAGTCTCCTTTCAAGCACAGCCTTCGTAAACAGCAACCTTTACCTACATCATTATCATCATCGTCATCATCATCATCATCATCATCAGGATTAACTAGACTCTTTTGTCATACCTGTTTTCCTCCAGTAAGACAAAAAGGTTAATAGATAGAATGGTTTAAAATAAAGTTTAGTGATTGTGCTTTTAAAACCAAAGTAAAACAAATAACAAACATTGACGACAACACGAAACATAACAGTGCATTACAAAAAAAGGAGAAAAAAAAAAAAAAGAAAAATCCCAAAGTGGCACTTTCTTGGGGCAGCTAAATAATATAGCAATTTACAACATGGATGGAAATGATAAAATAATTATATTTACTGGCATAATAAAATTAGAATTCGCAAAATAAAACGAGGAAGACAAATTTGAGGTACCACAATGGGTAAAAACAAGAGGACATCATGTATACACGTATATTTACAGACAGTCCACCCCCCCCTCTGCTTGCAGCTTTTTTATTACAGTAACATCTGACTGTATCGGCTCTCCAAAGTTCTTGTCAAGGCAAGCTGAGTCATGTCAATGTCTGGAGTAGGATTTCACTCCATATTGCATTGGAATTAAACATAAATATCCTACTGCACATTTTGTTTTGAATGCACCATTCTTTTATCTTCAGACACTCTTTCCTTTTTTTTTTTTAAATGGACATAGAAAATGATAAGTTAGAAAAAACCCATTTGTCTGTTTTCCAGATGTAAAGAAACACTACTGATGTACAGTATGATGGCAGCCAACATGATGGTGCAATACTGAGATATTTAAAATTGTAAGAGAAACAATGGTGCTCCACTCTTGGAAAAATCAGGACAGTTCCTCCTGTTCGCCCTCTCTATTCTTCAGCTTTCTACCATCTGGGTGAAAAAAAAACAAATATTTTAGTTAGCATCCATCTTTCAGAACAGTCAGTCATAATTGTGTAAATCTGCTACAGTCGGATCTGTTTAGGGAAAGCTTGTCAACTTGATAACCGTCTGTACCTCTAGCTCTTCATCTCCTGGTTGGAAGGCCCCCGTGGTGTTCAGGCCCATGTCTGCAGGGTTTCTGCGGCCTCCTTCTCCTCTCCGCCGGCCCCCTGAGCCCCTGGAGGACATGGAGCTGGAGGAGCTTGGGTCTCGGGGACTGTTGACTATGGGGAACTGTGGTCGGCTATAGGGCAGAATGTCCTCTGTACCTAGGGACACAGAGCACACATGTTGAAGGTGTTGAGGTTTTCAGAAAGCATATAAACAGAAATACTACAAATGGAAGGGATTCCTTCACATTTAACTTGATGTTGTACCTGCATGTTGGCGTGCCTTATTTGCGTTGCTACCCTCATGTTTATTCCCTTTCCCTCCATGAGCAGTCTTTTGTCTCTCCTGAGCCTCTTTGCGTTCAGATGAGCTGGTTCTGGGGTCTGAGCCCTCTCTGGGCCGATAGCCCCCCGTTCCTCCTCTCTTGTCTCGACCCTCTCCTGCCTTGGGGGAAATCACTCCCCGGCCCTCCAGGGCTGCCTTGGAGGGGTGTGTAGGGGACTTGAGCACTGCTGGAGGTGGGATGGGCGGAGGTGGGAGATCTGAAGGATAAACACAGGAAGTAAGAACACATTAACCACCAAGATCAAAAACTAGGGTTTTGGTAATTACACAAGACCGGGGGACATGAATCTGTATACTCTTGAAACTTAAGTGTGTATCATCTGTCACTCAGTTGTCTCACACCTGCAAGGTGATACACAAACACAGCTGCAGTATGTGTACATACACTCAGAGCTGTACACACGGCTATGCCCAACGGAAACTCCTCCGAGCAGACAGTAAACAGAACAGATGACATTGAAGAGGCTGTATCTTGGCAGAGAGTTTTCGAGATTTGAATGAGAGGCAAGAGAGGAGGAAGAAGTGAGCGTGACGGTCAGCAGCTGGCTCTCTGACCTGCTCGACTTCCCCCGTCGATGAATCAATGCCGCTTGTCCTTGAGCCATTATTCATATGAGGCCAGCCAGTGGGCCGCCTGGCCTCTCACACATCACATAGCCATCTAAACAAAACGCCAAGAGAAAAGCCTTGTCTGCCTGCGATCGATGGCTTTTCATCTTCAAATCAGCTTCCGACCTGAAGGATGGTTTTGTCAGCAGCCAGACCCCATAATCCACATAGGATTAGAAAGTTAATAAACGGCAGCAAGTGCAAACTCTTACACCTTGTATCCACCTTGTATAAGCCGAGAGACACTTTAAAGATTGTAGAACGCTGGACTTTGAGGAGAATCAAAGCTTTTATTTCTTTTTTACACACAAAAGGCTAATGGGGCAGGTGATGTCTTTGCTGTGTCTTGTTGGCGGAATCAGGCGGCTTCAATACACTTTTCTGATTATCCTCCACCTCCGTCCACTCCTCCTGAATACAAAAGGGGACCAGTCAATATCATACAGCAGAGAGGCGTCCGCAGTTTTTTAATATCTCTCTTGCCTCCTGAGTCCTGCCTCAGTCAGAGCCCGATCAATGCCACAGTCTGTGAGATATAGCTCACTACAAGGGAGGAGCAAAGCGCCAGTTAGATTTATGAGGAAATATCGGCGAGGACAGCTCTGGTCTGAAAAGTGTCTCTGCGCTTGCCAAGGAGGGTGTTTCGGAGGTCTTGGTGGTTAATTAGGCAGAGACGGATCAAAAGAGACTGGAAAGGGTTAAGTTGAGAGAGGAGATAGACAAAGGCATTAGAGTCAAACGCAATATGAATCTTGGGGGGGAATATAACTTGGGTGTTTCCACTTCCACTGTGCAAACAAGAGTAAAATGAGTAGGTCAAAGAGGGGTAAGGGGTGGGGAAGGGAGGTGGCTGGGGCGTTTGGGGGGTTGTCTCCCTTGCTGGTTCAATTGTTTTTCTGCCTTTAACCAATGGTATGTTTGTGTATTTATAGTGCTGTTGTCTGGATAGTATTCTCAGTTTGAAGTAACTGGAAAGGTAGAGTCATGTAAAAATTACAGGAACATACAGTACATCATATTGCGTGTGTAGCAAACATGGTCAGTATTTTCTTTCTTTTGTCCTCATTTAAATTTCATTAAAACACCTTTCCTCACCTATCACCTCAGCACCAGTCTTCCAGACCACAGACGGGTATGTGGGGTGGGGGTGGACAGGGAGACAGAGGAGAGGGAGACAGGAGAGGCAATAACCTCCAAATGAAAAACAATCCATTCAGATCAAATGCAATCAGCAGGAGCACTGATGGACAGACAGAGCTGCAGAGCTGTCAGTCCGCCCCCTCGGTGCTCAAACAAAGACAGAGGAGAGTGGAGCATGGGAGAAGAGGAGAGAGTGGAGAGGGATGGAGAGATCACTCCAAAGGGAGGGGCAGCGGATGGGAAGGAGCCAGGATATAAGGATGATGGCAGGAGGCGGCAATTCGAGGGGGGGCGTTGGATTTTCTGCAGTGATATAGCTGGTCTGGCTCCCAGTGAGCTGGATATTAAATCTCCCTGTCAAGTGCTTCCAACACTCAAGGACACCTGACACTAAGAGGAGAGCCAGCTCTTGGACAGCACGTACTGTACACACCATAGTGAATGCGTGCACACACATACTCACATATAGATACATTTTACGAAATTATATTTCTATGAGATCAAAGTGAAACAGAGTGGCTTCCCACTGTTAGACTGTGTGTTGTATCGAATGATGCTGTAAAAAGTCAATTGCTCTTTTACTTAACAAGGTTAAAGCTTTTTCTTCTGTGTACAGCTGCTCCGGTATTTAGCCCCTGTTTGGTTTATGTTCGGCCCCTGTCGAGTGAAAGGTGGCACTTCGGTACGAGCCAGAGCACCTGGATCAATTTCATTAGTGGCTAGAGTGGAGAGACATCCCAGTGTCAGCATAGCCAAGCTGGGCAGAGCTCCCCTGAGAGAACCCCCACTCTACTCCTTTCCACCACGGCCCTGGCCTCCAGCCCACCACTTGCCCAATCTGTTCAGCACCGCCTCAGATTAGGACTGATGCAATGTATGCATGTGCATAAACACATGAGAGAAGATGATTAAAACTCTGGCTCATTGCAAGCCCATACTCAGTCATTTGCAGATTGTATATCACAGTAAACTGCACTTTTCCCTTCCTTATCTGTAGAGGGAATAGAGGGAGAGCCATTGATACAAACTGGCCATCTGTGTACTTGCGGGATACAGCTAACCTGCTACTGCCGCTATATGTCTCTCTCTCGTACTGTCTGTTGGCTGCTATAAAGTCATAAATACCTCAATCAAGAAAAAAAGTCTGAATTTTCTGGTTCCAGCTTTTAAAATGTGAATAATTGTTGATTTCTATGATAGTAAACTGAATATCTTTGAGTTGTGGACTGTTGGACGAGACAAAAGACAAATTTAATTTACCAATTTAGATTGCTTAATGTTAATTCTTTATGTAAGAATCTAAAAGCAACAACATTTATATCCAGCTAGAGTAACATGATTTTTACAGGATTTTTTACAGGATTTATTTAATTTTGAAATATGTACCTTCATTATAGGCTTCACGTCGCTGGTTCCCTTGATGGGCCGCAGGATGCTGTTTCTGCTTCTTAGGAGGCCTCCTGTGTACAGCTGCCATACTCATGTTGCTGTCTGTAGATACCGGGCTGCTAGGACGGTGGCCTGATGGGTTTATTTGGTATTTTCGTGCTGTGAAAAGAAACAGGAAAAGTTTGTGTTTCCCATTCCTTTAAATTCTTGCAGTGACATTTCTTGTGGATGCGTATATTAAAACCAACCTGAAGCTCCTCCGACTTCCTGGCCCTGTGTGTTGGGATATTTAGCCACCCTGAGGCCTGTATATTCTGCAGCCGCTGCAACGGCTTGAGCAAAGTCGGCATCAGTGAAAAAGGATCCATCTGATGAGCTGACGGCGCTGGATCTCCCTGAAGAGACATTATCCTCTTCAGAGGCCGACCCCCATCCGTTGATCATGGAGCCGGTCACAGAGCTCTCCAGGTCACCCATGCTGGATGCAGGCGTCTGTTCAAGCCCTCGCAGCAGCAACCTTCTCGGATGCATCTGGGGATGGTGAGGGTGTGTATGGGGGTGGGTGTGGTGGTAGTGCATCTTGGCCACCTCTGCATCTGTCTCGTCACCCTCCTCCTCTTCCTCCAATATCTCCTCCTCTTCCTCCATACCATCAGTGTCCAAGGCCAGTGGGCTGGTGATGTACCCATACGTGTGTGATGGGGAAAGGGGCCTTGGAGGGGGTGGGGGGCTCACAGCATGGCGCCTGCAAAGGATGAGGTTTCAGAATCCAAACAAAACAAATCCCAACTAAAAGGTTCATCAAATTGACCAACAAATTGTGGAAGGATCATACTGCTGGTTGTGCATGTATTTAGCCAATTAACTACAAATGTGTACTTTACATTACTGCTGACCATTTTCTACAGAATACCAAAGCTACAATCATTTGAGAGACAACTCCTACTGTATGTTGTTCAGAAATCAAACACAGATGATAAACAATAAGAAATCATAGACGTCAAGGATGATGTGAATGTGGTGACTTTGGGTTTCCTACTTTAAAAAGACTTGATAGTGTGGTCATTTCTTTGAATACAATAACAAGGAGAGTCTTCAAGATAGTTCCTGCTCTCAACTGGATCACCACCTAATTTAATAATGATAATACACTTTGATCAAAAAAATCTTGGTCATATCTTAGCCAACTTTCAAATTCTTGCAAGTTGATTTTAATGCTGTGCTGAACTGAAATAAAACGTTCCCTGGAAAGTAGGAAATTAATCTAAAAACGGAGATCCGCTTTTGGAAAACAGCCAACAGTGCTGCGCAATATACAGAATATGTAGTTAATGGGCTATAACACGGAAAACGGTTATGAATTTCAAATACTCTGGAGATCACGTTGCTCTATGAGGCTTTAAAAATGAGATACATTTCCTGAACATCTTGACATAGCCTGATCACTCTTCTTCTGCTGTTCTGCTACTTCTGTTTGATGTCGGGCAGGTGTACCTGCGTTCGTGGCTGTCAGGTGCATCCTGGAGCATCGGCTGCATCTCCTCCTGGGGTGAGGGGGTAAGAGTGGCTGTGGACTGGTGACTGTAAGATACAGCAGCAGGAGAAGAGGCTGTTCCTCGGATGGGGGGAGTGGGTCCCCTTTCCATTTCCTCTTCTTCCTCCAGCTCATCAGGCTGCAGGTACATGTGAGAGGGGGGCATGGAGCACTGCATGTCTGGGTCACAGCTGCCAACAGAGAGAAACAAGCCTTGTTACCTTCATATCACTCGCTGAAAACATGTTTTCATATACTGAAGCCAGGAAAACATTACTAAATATTCATGCCATCCTTCTATCAAGGTTTGACATGAACCTTGCACTAATAGATAAGAAAACCTTTGGGGGAATTGCTTGCAATGGATGTGAGAAACAGGAGAAAAGGGAGGAAGAATGAACTAGTATTTAAATATAGTGTGTATGTGTGTGTGTGCTTGCTTGTCAGATTGTCTGTGTCTTTGTGTCTGTGCATGTCCCACCTTTGTACCATCGATAGAGAATACTCCTCTGTGCTCCGACTTGGGGGTGGGTTTGCAGGGGGAGGGGGCAGGAGGTCAGCCCAATTCATTGTGCTCTGTTTGGGTAGTTTGGGGGTGCGCACTCCCTTCTTCTGACCCTGACTCCCTGCTCAAAAAGAAAGGGGAAAAAAAAAACAACACTCTGTCAGTCACAAGACACCTACTAGCTATTCTAGCTGTCTCAGAAAAACACATAAATTATTAATGCGAAGAAATCACAAGGTAATGAGTAAGGAATTGACAGCAGATAAAATGCATTAACAAGACTGACTGACAAAGAAAGGCTCGTTTTACACATGAGAGTGCAAAGGCTAATGCAACCCCACTTTATGCAAGTGTGCACACATACCTCTCAGTTATTAAATGATGTGAATTACTATAAAAGGCAGTCATTTCCCCACAACGGTATTACCCCGTACCAGGAGAAAAGGTAGGAAGAAAACAGCAAAAAAGGGTCCAATTAATACCAAACTATTAGAATTGTGAACCAATGAGCTGTGAGGTGCAGCGAGCACTAAAGGCTTAATGACTTGAACTTGAAATGCAATATCAGAATGGATACATGGCATTAAGGTGGCAGTGTTGCATGCCATTTGCAATGTGTTATCATTTGTCCTTGTCCACCGACAGACATTGAGGCCCTGATGAAATTAGGTTGCTCCATACTGGAATTAAAGTAAAGCCAATTAACGAAAGCAATGCAAACTAAGCAAGGGCAAACAGAAAATAAAATAGAAAGCAGTAAAACAAAAAAAAACAGAGTTAATAAAGAAGATCCTTTTGTGTAATTTGCTTTAAACATTTCTTGGATGACATTGCACTCAGAAAACAAAAAGGCACAAGCAAACGCCTGGCCTTTGTTTGGAGGCACTGTTGTCAGTTTCCTCTTCTGTTTTTATTCAGCAATTTTCCACTTTCTGAAGGCATCTTCCTTTTAATTTTTCTTCAGGATAGGCTGACATGGAAATTAATCAAATTATCATTTTAAAGCATGCATTATTAGCGTCTCAAAGTGATTTATTGATTTTTGAGGAAAACTGGAATCATCAAATGGAGCTTGGGGGGTGTATGTGATTATATGGTTCACAACAATAATAAGCTAGGAAAATACTTCAGCAAATAAATTAAAAGGAGAAAAAAAAGAATAAAACTTCAAACAACAAGAGAGAAAGAGAGTCTTTGGATATGTTGATATTAAAACCTCAGTCTGCCTTTCTTGCAACTTTGTCTTTTATGCCCCAACCCTCTTACCGGAGGTGCTACTGCTGCCTCGGTCAGAGCTGTTGTAGGAGCCCCCAGTGTGGCTGTCATGGCTGTGGTTGTAGGGGATAGTGGCTGGCATGGGGCTGTCACCTCCTCTGTAGCGGTCTGATGGTAGGGAGAATGGAGTGTACGGTTAGTTCAGCCCCGGGCAGATATCTTGCCAACACAGAAATGTTGAAGGAAAGCAACCACTTCATAATGGAAAAGGAAATGAACAGTTTGATCAGTAGTACAGAACTACTGTATACTGTATACTGTGTGAAATGACATTACACTGAGCAAAGCGTAGTGTTAAACATGCAGTTCATGCTTTATCATTTTCAGGTAAGTAGTTGAACACATGCAACATCTGCACAAAAATCTCAAAACTATCACACCAGATGTGGTTCCTTTCTGCAGGCACAACAGGGTGATGATAGCTTCGTTCAAAGTGTCTAAAGATCCAAGAGTTATCTTTGTCTTTCCTTTAGAAATCTGACACCAAAGATAATCCTCACACCTGCCTTCATCACAAAAAGACAACCCAGATACCGTACAATGACAGCAACGCAGACCCGGCCCACATTTAGCGGCAAAGATTACACATGATTGCATGGAGGGTGATGAGGGGTTACATGAATGCCATACAGACAGGCAGAAAGAAAGAGTGCCGACGCTTATGTTGACTGAAAAGGAGCGAGACACAACCAAGGAAAATATGAGCATGAAACTCTTGTACAGGCTTCCACAGTGGGGCTGAAAGAGCCGGGACAGGAGAGAACAGAGGGGAAAAATCAAGTGGAGGAAGATCATGGCTCGGAGTTGACCTCTTTAACCATGGCTGCTGGGTATCCCACACACTCACCCTTGTTCAACTTGTTTTGCTCCATGATGTTGTACTGCAGCTGGGAACCCATTTCCTGCTTCTGCTGATGGGCTGAGGTGGGCTTCCAACAGTGTTTCTCATTCACCTCCCCTCCACCCCCAAGTCCTCCTCCACTCCCTCCAGTCCCTCTGTCTGTGTTCATGTTGTTGCCCATGATGGAGGACTGGATGAGCTGGGTGGTGGCGTAAGGTGTAGGCTGACCCCCTGGACCCACAAAGCGGCCATCTTTCAGGTTGGGGCTGTTGAAGGTCTTCATCTCATTGATCTTGTTAGACAAGTCCACATCTCCATAGACTCCTGACTCTGGCACCATGAGGTTGGTCTGCTTGTTTTCCATCTGGTTGTTATAATTGGCGATGCAGTCGGCTGGAGAACATGAGGAGGGTTATTTAGTCAATCTCGTCTACTGCTGATCAGCTTAGCAGCAGTATGCCAGTTCGGTAAATGCTTTGAAACAATAGGGCATCATCATCTGATGTACTGCAGAGCTGAAAGCATTTATTTGAGGAAAGGGAAAGACATTTACATATTCATTTCAAGCTTTTGAAGGATCACCGTGCCCAACAAAGAGACATTTCTATTTAAGTTTAAAGTCTCAGTTTTGTTTGCCAAATGATGATCTACTTTAGGTGAGTGACACAGGTGGTATTACACCTTTCTCTCACTTTCCTCTGTCTCACCCATGACTCAATGTGGGTGTCATCTCTGTTCTTTTCCATCTGACGGTGGGAGCGTCTTTGCTCATTGAGAGGGACAGAGAGACATGTCTGTATCAAAGACCTGGAATGAGGCGTGCAGTAAAAGCACAGCGCTACTGACAGATCCAATTTTCCCTGGCTCATAAAATATTCAAATCCTCCAGCAGATCTGAGAGCCAGCCTTGCGGTAAATACCAAGGACGGCCATAGGTGCACACAGCTCGTGCCACGCGCCTCACATTTCAGCAGCACGGAACAGCTCGACACTTCAAAGGTTGATGTGTGAAAGCGCCCCTATGGCTGAGATAAAGGGACATTAACTCCTATTTCTTTGCTCTGTCACCTAGCCAGTGATCCTCTTAATGTTCACAGAGTTTAGGTTTGGCACACACACAAAGCATGCGTCTGGCAAGCTCCTTAGCGTCATACAGTGGGGTGTCATGCGAAGAGTGAGGGCTGCCTTTAGCCTGTTATTCCCTGTTAAACATCTCACACCATGTTAAGGTAGAGTTAAACACTTCAACCTCAGAAGGGTGATTAGCACAAAGAAAAAACAGAACTTGACGAATATAAAGTCTACAAGATGAATTATTAATCCTCATTGGGAAAGGTCTGAGGTACAGGAACTAGTGAATGGCTGGATGGATATTTGGCAGAACAGCTGGATGGGAATTATGGGCTACCCTTAAAGGCATAGTCCCAATGTGCATAATTTAGAATATATAAAGCATTTCATTGCAGTCCAAGTTTCCGAGGTTAGGGTTGTTTAAGACTTGAGTCATGGCTGCAAATTCTACATTCAACAACATTAAGATATGTGTCATCCAAACTGAAGTTTTTTGGCTGCCAGTGTTACTCTGTTCTCTTTTTAGATAAGTCACTGTGTGTATGAGTATATACAACAGTGTATGTGCTCCCTATGATATCAGGCCAAATATTCTCCCTTTTGTTTACATCTGTATTAGCGTTGAATAAACTAAAAGGCCACCTGGTGGTGTTCCATAAGTCTCTTCCCTTTTTTCCTCTCCACCTACCCTACTTTACTTTATGCCATCCATGCTCTATACCTCTGCCCATATATTTCAGAGTATGCTTTAGCATATACTTAATCCTCATCACTTATTTCCTCCCTCTTCCATCTGGTGTTCCAGGTGCACCTTTCTCCCTCTATCATTCTCTCTTTCTCTCTTACTCTGGTTTTGGCCACCGCCTGTAGTCCAGCCTTGACCTCTTCGCCCGCTGCACATTTCTTAAATAACTGAGCACTTAGAGGAAATTACATTACTGGCTATAACAACAGTATGGAAATCAGCAGAGCAATTCGATTAGCAACAGAGTAGAGCCATAAGCCCCTCTCAGTGTGCTCCTTTTATTTCCTGCCTAAAACAGCTCTACTTTAACCTCAGATAAATCAAATACACAAGCACACTGGCACTCTTAATCCTAATATTTCTCCAGTTTTTTTCTTGTGGAGACCCACAGAAAGGAGAGATACACAGAACAACTCTCCAGGGAGCTAACCCAGATATCAGATTTTACTTTCTTTTGCTCTGCAGATCCCCTAGCGCCTACATTTCTTATCTCTACAGTTATTTTGTCAAGGACTGCATCATTGCATTTCAAGGGAGTATTGGTTGTTGCCTACGTATGGAAGCGTCGACAGGGCGTACCTGGGCGGCTGTATGTCGCCAAGTTGCTGTCACTGTTGCCATTGCCTGCAGTGCAGCAGTTGATGCTGCAGTCGTTGTGGTTGGAGCAGGAGTTGGGCCATGTGTCAGCTAGCCAGGGCTGAGTGGCAGATTCCCCAATGTTTAGCAAACCAGGCCTGCAAAAAATGGGACCAAATGGTTAACAATAGCAAGAAGCTGAGCCAACACCACAATGACATTTATGTGAATGAACTGAAACACCCGCAGTAACATAATATTTGAAAGAGAGGATTATGGTTAGTTTATTTATCCAGCAGCTGAGAATAGAAAAAACTAGAAATCCGGCTTTAGTACTTTTTGCCTTTTGGCCGCACAAACACAAACACACACACACTCACACACACAAACACTGGCCTTAGCGGCACATTAGAAAAAAGCCCAGCTAAATAGATTGTGTGTGCTTGACTTGGCCACAGCCGATGACACTTTCCCTGAGCCCTCGTGAGCATTAGCGATCCGCCTGGATTAGACAGCCAGATAAAATTCACTCCCGATGTTGCAAAATGCACGTCCTGAACAGCCAGTGAACCACAAATGCTCCCTGAGTAGATTCCATGGTGTCACACGACATCTCTATCATTTTAAAAGATTTTTTTTTTTTTTTTTCTAAAGCTGTATGGAAGGAAGGAAGTGAAACTCTAGTCCCAGAAGAGAAACCCATGCAGCTAATTATCTGGACATCAATCTCCATTGTTTCCATTTCTTGCTCCTGTTTCTTTGCCTTTTAATCCCAATACAATCCAAGATCACTTGTTCAACAGGATTCTACTGTACAACATGACCTCGGGCCAAACACTGCCTGTTAAAAGAGCTGAGAATAAATAACCTTCTATTGCTCATGAAATGAATCAATCTAGCATGCAAAGGAAATGCAGGCTACTCTACCAGGGCCATATATTGTTTCAGTATTCAAATCTCCACAGAATGACTCCCAGTTTGCATATCCCAACACTGAATTAGCATTGAATTACGTTACCTCATTCCCACTCAAATGACTCATTTCTTGGATTCATTTTGGGTAATGAACACATTTGTCTTGTACTGCCAAATACAATCTCACAATAGCTCCTCAATCACCCCGGCAGTTGTATGTTGATATTGAATGGCCATTGTCTTTGTGCAGAGCTGACACAGCCTTGCTGCATATGGGATTCAATCATAGAACTGGATAATATAATGAATATAGTTTTACTGCTGATGGCTCCAAGCTAACTACTCATTAACACATCAACACACAAATATACACATAACAGCATTGCGTACATTCTGTACTCTGAGTAAAGAGAGTGCAACAAATGAATATATATTATTCTTTTTGTCTGCATACTCAATTTTCGCCATTTTCCAGCTGTATGAAAACATGCCAAACGTCATCCAGTGGATCAACAAATAAATGTTTGCAAGTTTATGCAGTGTTTGCCAAGCCTTAACCTCTATTGTCTCACTGTTGAGTTCAATGCACCATTCCACAACATGAAGAGGTGTGCTGTTGCTGCTATGTGTGTGGACGAATCTCCATGAATGTTTTATGGTGATGCTATGGCACAGCCTTGTGGTTGGATGTGGCTCTCCACCATATGGGATGAGGATGGGCTCCTGGCAGACTGTATGGGGCTTTGTTCCTGTTAGTATCATAACATACTTTATTCACCTCCTCAGCCCTCTTCCTCTCTACCCTGCTTTAGAAAGTCACAGCACTCCCCCTAGTGTTTGTCAAAGAAAAGCACACTTGCCCAACCCTGCAACATCTATTCAAGAGGTTTACCATCCTATTGTGTTTGAGATTCAGCTCTAATTATCATTCTGTTCTCTAAAATGTTCTTTATATTTGTAATATCATCATAAACACTCTTCATATAAGCAGTAAATTCTCTCTTACCTTCCAGCACTGCTCACTCCCTCTCCACCTCTCTGATATGCCACTGAAAGGAGAGACAATAATGAGTTTCCAACATGATTTCATCACTGTAATTAGTCATCACATCATCATCTCGGCCATTGTCATACAAGGTCAACACAATATTATCAATTTGATTTTGAATTGTCAAGCTTAGCTTAGTGAGTGATGATGGTGGGTATGCTTCTTTTGTACGAGTGTGCGTGCGCAGTTCAAGTGAGCATGTGTGTGTGTGTGTGTGTGGCATAATTTCGGCTGAGTCACACACACAGCAACAGGAGCAGGAGGATATGTAAGAGGCTTATGAAGAACAGAGATGCAGAGCTCTTTGGTTGTCTGGCTCGGGTTCAGTGTGTTTGAAGCTCTGCACGCTGCAAGTTGGACTCTTTCAAGAAGCTCTAAGCTGCCGGTGTGTGAAGGAGAGATAAACTTCCAACTTTAATTACAATCTCTTCCCCGAGAGAAGAGAAGGTGGAAGAGGGGTAGGTAGGGCCTTAGCTGTGTCGATTCCCTGTCTATTTTTCAAAACAGGGAATGGGTTTTGGCCTCTGCATGTAGCCAGAGGAGCTCTTAGATTAGCTCTCTAATGCAAACCAAAGTATCACAATCTGGTTCTAGATTAAAATCAGCATAATGTACTGTAACGTCCTGGTTTTCCACTGAGTACCAGGGCAGGGATTTTCCTCTTAAAGAAACAGAAACCTAACCACACAAGCAAAGAGTGTGTTTCACCTGAAAGATTTCCAGCAGATCCTGAAACAATCTTGCAACTACAAAATTATTCTGCCTGATTGCAAGCCTCAAGGCAGACAGAAACAACACTACTACTGTTTAGATATGAACTCTGCACAGACAGGATCAGCCAGTAGAACCGCAAACACACAGTACAGTATTGTCTCACTTTTACTTCCTCTCACCTATTCACTGTGCCACATTTGCCATTGCACTAAGAACTGCCAACACCCCTGACACACCTCCGGGGAACAAAGAATTTCAGACAAATGAAAGTCCACGAGAGAAAGAAAAAAAACAGGGAGAGGGCTGTAAATACAACCTCGCAGAGAGAGAAAGATAGAGAGGCACAGAGAGAGCTTTTCTGTTATCTGTTTTACGCTGTGTCACTTCAATTCACAGATAACCTCCTTAGCTCTGCTGCCGCTCGCCTATCTAATTGGTGTGTTGGAGTGCGGGTGATGTGTCATTCTCTTAAATCTCATATGTGGTTGCTAGCAGCCCTTTGATCAAGTTACCACTAGTTTTAACAGCCTCTCAGTAGTGCAGTCTGCTCCTCTTTGAGCATTACATTCTGACAACCCCAAACATTTGGTGGAACATTTATTTCTAGGTAGATCTTTAAGCTCTGGTAATGATTGGCTCCTTTTATTTAATAGTGTCCCTCGCTGACTAAACATTCTGTCGCTCTCATCTATTAGGACCGCTGCTGCTCAGTGTTTCAAAAATCAAATATAGTAAAAATGTCCGGTGCACAAATTCAGTGAATACATGAAAACAGTATGAGGAGTGCTTACCTGTAGGTGTGAAAGTAAAGGATGGCACTGTCGGGAGACAAAAAAGGGAAATAAAATTAGGGGAAAAAACCTTGAATTGAATTATTGTGCATCAACAATATCTGAAATCAGTTCCTTTGACATAATTTATCTTCTTTATCTCTACATAGATTCTGTTCAAGTACACAAATATATTCATTACAATTACTCCCCAGTTATGTACAACACTTTCACAAAAAGTATTTTAGCCTGTCTTCACACGCTACATGCTGCCCTCTAGTCTTTGATCCCCTCAGTTATCCCTGGACCCCAACTGGGGGAAAGTGAGTGTTGAGGCAGCTGCTGGTTCAAATCCTGGCCCAGACTGTCAGAGGCCTGCTGGGAGGGGGTCACACACCAGGGAGATATCTGTTGCTATCTCTTACACTCACATCATCACCCACACAGCTCAATTACTCACACTTTGTCATGGAAGGTGCCCTTGTACAAAACAGTAAATTACTGTAGGAAGATTTAGTTTGTGTCTATAATGGCTATTGTGGTCTGTGGGTATCTTCTCTTTCTATAAAATGCACTTTGTTGCAGTGTATTGTTTCCTTCTTTGAAAAGCCACAGAATAAATACTAGAGTAAAAATAGCTGTTGATGCAACATTGCACCATGCTGGTAGTCATCCAGTTCACTGCCTTCAATCTGCTTCTTTTTTTTTTTTTTTCTTAAAAGACATGCTGCACTCAACCTAAAACTGCATCTGAGTGAGACACCTGAGAAGAGAGAGATACTGCTGTTGTAACATTTTCATTTCCTCAATTAATCCACGCAGTATCTGTGTCAACAAATGTCCTGTAAACGACACAATCATTTTATCATGTTCGAATATCTCCTCTTGATGCTCAAATGAGTCTAAAGATTTGAGCTTTCGGATGGCTTTCATCAGTTTGATGAAAGCCTTTGAAGAGGAGACAGACTTAACACTTGGTAGGCAAAACAATCTGTGAGAAATATAACCTTCAAACTCAAGAATAACGTTTCCACAGCTGAAAGATGGTCAGTTCCAGAGTAGATTCAGTTGTAACTGCACTGTGACTCAGCAATTATTTATTTGCTGCAATTTTAGGATTCTATTTCTGATTTGTTTGGATTATTGTCTCCAGCATCATGTAATAACACTTGCACTATGTTGGTTTGCACAATTACATTCATTGTCAGGGAAAAAAGAACAAAAAAAAACCAACTACCATATACTACTGGAATATGACAACATCAACGTACACTGTAGCTGTGCACACACACGTACACAAGTCCCAATTCGACCTATTTCACCCTGAATGCCGATTATTGCTTCATGTGGTTGCAATTATGCTCTTTTCAAAACATTCTTAGTTACCAGTTCCAACAAAGACCTTGGCCTCTTGTGGTCTGGGTGTATGAGGAGAAGAAGAGGGGGGGGGGCATGTCTGCCTACTGTGCCTCTGAAGAGCTTTTTCAGTTTATGTGAGTAAACATCAGCATATAGAATCACAGAGAGCTGGAGGGTAACCTCGGCCTACACGGTATGCTTCTGTATCACCTGGCGAACCTGATGAAGATGTCTCAGCTTGCAGGCATACCATTTCTTCACATAGCAAAACTAACTCATATTACTAACAACATATTAACTATTAATGTGTTATCAGACTTACATGATCAAGATATCCTTTGAAATGTCATATTGGTTTTATTTATTTTTATATTAAGTAGCATAAACCATAATGAAAAATCTGAAGTTCTGAACACAGGTGGGTGTAAAAGACTTGAAGTTGACGGTTAAGTCTTTTAAGACAGCTTAAGGAAAAGCTTAGCTGAGGTGTTTCTCACTTTCACATGAGTCACATGACACACCACTGTTAGCATGACCGCAGTGGATTCAAAACATGGATCTAGTCTGTTTTCTGTGTGACAGCCCCAGATTAGCAACAGCTAAGTCTGCCTATTGTTTGTGTGTGTCTTAGGGTTGAAGGGTGGATCTCCTCTAACCCTGGCAGTCAGTAGTAAACCTGAGCCCAAGAGTGGGGAATAGTGCAGGTAGCGCTCACAGGCAGCAGCTGCACAGCCCAAGGCCATACATTAAGTCAGCCCACACATAAATGAGACTCAGAAAGAAAGGCTAATAGCTCTCTTTATACTCTAACTATTGTGGGCAGAGGTTGGGCATGTCATGAACCCTGTCACTTTGACTCAAGTCAGGTAAAAACCCACTGGGTTACGCTGCAACTCTGAGAGCGCTGAAATGCACACAAAACACACATATGGCCAGGGATTCTTGGATTTTCAAAACATATGGGAAGTAGTCGCTATTAACAGGATTGCTCAATGCTCCACTCCTCCATATCAAAAGGCCTTGCTCTAAAAGGACAGCGAGAGTACTTCAAGCTTGTGAAAATGTCAGTATGTCCTTCATAAAGAGGGATTATGGCAAGACAGTCTCTTTTTCTCAGCACAGTCAGAAGGGAGTTGCTAAAAGGGGAGTTGTTGGACCTCAAAATGTACTTTACTGAAAACACTCTTCACACGCCCTTGCAGAATCAGCATGACAGAAGTATGAAAAAGAAATAAAAGACGTCTTCATGCAGCACTCTCAGTGGGGGCTCACATCACATCTTAGTACTCTACTGGAGAATACCTCCACCTGGAGCGCTCCACAAAGACATCTTTCTATGTGTGACAGAGAGGATGTGAAATAGGTTGACAGCATTTGGGATGACAAAGATGGAGGGGACTGAATTGAAACAGAAAAAAAACACAGTACCACACTAATAGGCTAAATATTGCACTCTGCAATTTCTCACCAAATTTTGTAAGTGAGACAACCTCCTCTAACCTCAAACCAGTAATGCAAATTGGAAATTCAAGTGCAAAGTCCTAGTACTGTAAAATATTGCACACATGTTGCACACTGACCCTTGCGTATGCCTGCATAGCTGCTGGAGAGGCCGTTCCTCTTCTTTCGGTGTCTGTACAGCCAGATACTGAAGACCATGAGGATGATCCAGCAAGCAGCTCCTATGCCTGCAATAAAGGCCGGCTGCTTGACCACATCAGAGATCTGCTGGGACAGGGGGTTCTCCGGGTTCATGGTCTCTGACATTCGTCCAGATGCATCTGAGGATGGAGAATGGGGTAGTGATTGGAGGAGATGTAAGAGTGGGATTAGAAAGGATAAAAAAAAAAAGTACATTTGGTGGTGCAAGAATTGGATGCCACACACAAAAGGAAAGGAGTTAGAAATGTGATAGCATAGCAGAGGAAATTTTAAAACCTAAAAGTGAGACCAGGTGGAAAAGCCTGAAATAGGGGAAAATATATTTACAATAAATGGAGTCAGCACAGTACATAAATACGAACATTCCTCTGTCTCCTGACGCACAAAAAGATTCTTCATCTCAGCAGGTGAGTATGAGGCTGGGTTGTGGAAATGGAGTCGTTTCTCTCTATTATTCAAAAGGCTTTCATCGCAAATCCCAGTCAACAATGGCAGGTGAGCAGACGCAAGCAACCAAAGACATTCAAACAGAGCCTGTGCGCCACACAAGCCTGATGGAACCGGATAGGAAAACACAGAGAGGCATCATTTACTCCGAGCAATGGTGGTTTCATAATCATATAAATAAATCCAATGAGATGATCCTCAAATACAGACACCACAGTAATTAGCAAACTGAGGCACATCTGTGGAAAGCTGAGGTGCAAAATGCCTTGAAGCTGTTTCTGCTGTGAAATGCACTGTAAAGGCACTGTCTGTACGGCTGCTCACAAAAGCCCGCTCTCAGTCTGTTTTTCTCATCTGTCTATTCTCTCTGTGCTCTCCCTCATGCGTGATACATGAAAGACTTCTCTGAGTTGCCCCACCCCCACGCCATTCTGAAATTTCTTCATGTTCGTGTTACTTTGTCTTCATCTCTTTTTCTCAAGTCTTTCATGTTGGAGCCACTCTTTTCTATCAACTCTCTAAGCCAAAGGCAAAAACATTTCCCCAAAGAAACCAGCTCCCCGCCTTTACCCCTCCATATCCTTGTGTCTGTCTTTGTCTCACTCACTCGGTCCATGTCTCTATTCGACTGGCACTCTTCTCACTTCTCTGTCTTCTCAATTTGTGGCTCTGTCTGGCCGAGTGAACGGAGCATGCCAATGTGACTAAGCAGCCCACAAGGGACTGTACAGGTATCTAGGCTGGGATGACGCATACAAGCTCAGAGTGTGACAAATGCATTTGGGTGAAGCGCTGGTCCCCGAGGCACATTGTTCCACTCCAGTGTTGGAACATGGCAACAATCACCACAGGAACTCTTCAAGTGAGAGAAATTGTATCAGTCACAGCTGATGCTTCT
This sequence comes from Thunnus maccoyii, assembly GCF_910596095.1. Classification (NCBI taxonomy): domain Eukaryota; kingdom Metazoa; phylum Chordata; class Actinopteri; order Scombriformes; family Scombridae; genus Thunnus; species Thunnus maccoyii. Next base: position 24,764,287 of record NC_056538.1, on the reverse strand, counting down.
TCATGCCCATCCCAGCCTACTCAATCACACATTTAAAACCAGATGGAGTTCTCTCTCCTCTTCATTCTGATATTCATGTGTTTTCCATCCCTCTCCCGTGTAGGCCTGCTCAGAGCTTTGGGGAATAAAACTGACAAAGTATCTCAAAGAATCTGTCCGTCTAGACAAAAGAACAAAAATAAGAAGTAAATTACAACAAATAGCCCTGATGCAGTCAACACTGTGTTTCTTAGCATTAATAACATGTCATGTCTGAGCCCGGAGTGCAGGATTCATTATTGCCTTTGTTGTTTGAAGCAGAGCAGAGGCAGAAAACATTGCATCCTTGACTGGAGAGCAGAGCAGGGTGGAGTAGCTAGCTCCACAGCTCTGCTGCACAGGAATTTAATGTTCCTGTGTTGGTCGCAGTGCCAGCGACTGTAGGGAAAAGCCAACTTAGTGTGCACAAAAAATGAACAGACAGATCAGCACTCTGTAAGTTCCCTGTCACTCAAACTTATCATACACTTCCGTGGCAAGTTTAATGATGTTAGTATAACAGTAATCACGTCAATTACAGTTTTAGGCATTGCTGTTGATAATGAAAGAGAAAGCAGGCAGAGGCTTGAACATGTCCATTACTACAAAGAAAGGAATTGGCGTAATTGTCTGTTTACTTGGCAGAAAGTCATATTACTGAAAAGCTCTTAATTTGAGATGACTGGATTAATGCCATAATTATTTGTCAGTGATTGGGCTTCATTCTGTGGGCAAGGATTGCCAGAGGACAAATACATTAAAAAACAGCATGTATCCACTGGAAGCCAAACAAAACGATGATATGAACTCCTAGAGAAACGAAGAGGATCATTCAACTCACCGAGCTGGAAAAAGGTGACATCGCTCTTGACTCCAGGACCGGCCCCGGTGCTAGCTGCTACCTCCACGCTGTAGCGGATCCCTGGGGCCAGACTGGGAATCACCACGGAAAAGGTTGAGCCGTCAACTGTGCGGTTAATGTGGTATCTGCTCTCATTCCCCAAGCACCAAATCTGTCATAACACAGACAGAGACAAATGTAGAATGAGGCACTGTTATGAAAGCTTTGTGACAACATTCAGTTTGGTAGCTGCCACTGATCTTTGTCCCTGTAATTGGTTGGTGCTGCAATTGCAAAGTTTTGCACACCATGGGTATTGAGTTACATCTCTGAGGTTGGAAAACATTTTACAACATGGCTTTATGCTATACAGGCTGTTCTGAACACAGAGTCAGTATTACCTGAGGTAGCCATAACACATCAGTGCAGGCTTGAGCCCTTGAAAAACAAATGGGGATCAGTAATCACCCCCATAACCCAATTTCAGCAGAAGCTAAGTGCTGTCACTCCCAGGAAGGAGAGCAGTCTCCTAAGCTGACTCAAACAAGGGTCACAAAGAGAACTACACATTCACTTCAGCATGAGGCCTGTAGACCTCTACATCCTGAACCCCTGACATTCTGCTTTCTTAACCCTCCAACTCCTCCCACTGGTTAACTAGGTTAACGTACACACTTCCTTGGGAGCATACTATACATGTGTGTGCGTGTGTGTGTTCGCACTAATGTGATGTGAGCCGCTGGGGACCTGGCTCAGTAATGAGCAGGGAACGCTGTCGAGTTGGACTTAAAAACCATGAAATTACTCTAAAGCCTATCACCAGAAAACATTTACCTGGAAAATGAACAGTGGCTTAACTTTCTCACTGGCTTTGCCTCATCTCCCTTTCCGCCACTAACCTATATTCCCTGTGACACAAAAAGGCTGTCCAATTAAAATACAGGACTTCCACAGCATAATGTATGAGAGAACAGCACTGTCCAAAGTGAGGCTATCACACTAAGAGCATACATTATCAAGTAAGAAGGAGGAAAAGGTGACTCGGAAAGAGGTGCTATAGGTTGAATGATGCATTAGCGCAACCCACGACCTGAGAAATGACTGGAATTATAATAGAGGTCTGTCTCTTTATTATTTTGTCCTTGGTCATTATCATCTTCCACTCTACTACCGTACGTGCAACCTGCCTTCACATGAATATCTCTACTAAATCATAAAATATTTTTGCTTTTTAAATGTCAAATTATTCTAAATCTCATTTGTATCAGTGTAGGATTTGAAATGCAGCATCTGTCATGGATCCTGTCATGCAAGGCCAAACCTTTTATCTTCCACAGGGAAAGGACTGAATACCATTAGATGAAAAAAGAAACCCAGCAATAACTACTGCATAAATTGCTCCACTATACATCTTTGAAACGCCACACAATGTAAGAGTCCACAGTCTCCACCAGATGGCACTGTTTCACAACAAGTTTTCACCAGCTACCCTTCTTTTGACTCATTTTAATCTCTGTCTGCACACAGAGGGGGGAGCACTGAGGATTCTACAAAGGTGCATCAAGGAATTTGTTACCTTTCTATGTCTGTGCAATGTCTCTGTTATCTCCTCTGTCTGCATCCCTGTTTGCGTGTCATTTGTGTCTCTACAGCATGAGTCCCACTTGCACACACTTTAGGTAGCTGCTGGCTGGTTTTTTTGTTACCTTGTATTCCTGGACCACCCCATTCTGCTCCTCTTCTGGAGGGGGTTGCCAGGAGACCACGATGGCGGTCCCATTGTCCCCGCTCTCCGTCACTGTAACCTCGCGAGGAGGGGCACTGGGGGCTGAGGGGGGTAGACAAAAGATAAAAAACACACCTTCATACATGATACTGATTTTTTTTTTTCCATAACTGCGTGCAGTCTCTCCTCGTCTCGCCCCATTTAGCTGTCAGAATTTGTCCTTTATCTCTGTGTGAGACTAAAACTGAGGTGAGAACAAAGGACTAATAATCAAAACTAGGATGCTTTCATCTGAAAACTTGAATACAAGTGCTTTTGTGGGTAAATAAAAACAAATAACTGTATACTCGAAACAGATATGGAGTTATGATGATGTGGTGTATGCTGGTGTGTGAACTCTAACTCTGTGGTAATTAAACTGAAATAATTATGAATGCAATAGAAAAGACATAATCACAGTGTGAGTGAGTGCTATGAAAACAGGCAGTTTTCTGCTAAGGAGAGAACAAACATTATGTATAGAGCTCTGAAAACAATTATCAACAAAAGTGGGAACAAAGGAGAATTTAGCAGGAAAAGATCAAAACCCTCCCACACATGCAACACACACAAATATACTCTCTAGTAAACACTTTACACTCGCATTTCTCTTAACTGTTCACTACAGATTAAAATTTGCTGTTGGGTTTCAACCAAACCTCATGAGACTGCCACAACCACACCCTATGAAAAATTAGTACAACCCTTAGTACTGGAGTGTTGCATATGGGTTTCCATAGGGCCTTTTAAAGAGCTGAACATTCACACTAACATGCTTGAATACACCGCATTTTAACATAGAAAAATCCTTCCCTCACTGCCTGCTGTGAACAGCTGTTGTATGCTCTCGCACATGCAAGCTGTGCATATAAAATTGTGTAAACATGAAAACATGCCTGCACACATGCAAGCACTACAGCGCATTTGCACACTCATACACATCCCCCACCTTCCTCCAGTGTCTTGCCAATTTTGACATCACTGTCTGTTCCCTGGAATTCATTGAAGAAGGGGCGGACTTTGAATTCGTATGTGACTCCCTTTCGAAGCTGCGGCACAACGGCGCTGTCCTCCCCGGGAGTGCGCACCTCGAACACAGCCCATTCACTCCTCTGTTGCCCCTCTGGTGAAGGCCTGTACATCACCTTGTAGCCCTGGATGTACTGCACCTGCTGCTCCACCTAGTGAGAAACCAGACAATAGGTGGTGTCAGCTCGACTTGATTAGGTGCTTAACAGTTAACAGTGGAAAATAATACAGCAGTATAACAGATTGTAGCATCACTGGACAGCTATGGATTTATGCGACTGATACACCAGGCGCTGGATCGAATGGCATGCTAACTCATCACATCACCCCTCTGGTTATCCATCCACATCTACATCTTTCTTTTTGACTGTCTGTCTATGCGCCATTTGGAGCAGCAGCGATTTGTGCAAACCGCAGTATGAGGTCATTGGCCAGAGGTTCCTCTAAGTCTGGAGCTGGTTAAATAGGGCCCAGGCTCCCAGAACAGCCTGTCTCATCCTGTCCTGTTCTCCAGTGTAGTGACTGGCTGCTGAAGTCAAGGGAGAGGGGGAAAGGGTACCTTTATACGGAGTACCAGAAGTTGAGAGTAAAACAAAGTGAAATGGAGTTTGATGTAGCTAAATAAAGAGGATATATGTAATTGGAATGGATTTGTCTGTTAGTTTAATCTAAGGATAATTAATGTTGCTTTGTGATCCAGAATGTTTGTAGAAAAGAATAACCACTAACCAGTATGCTAATATCCCTACGAGTCCCTGTGGAAGGCAAGCAGCACTGGCTTGTAAAGATTGTAGTGATTTCTTTATCCCTCCCCCATAAAATATGCTCCCGGCTCAGGTGGTCTTCATTAGCCTGAAAACTGTGCAACCATTTACCACAACACAAAGGAAAATGTAAAACCAAGAAACTCCACACTGGGAATAGATTTAACCCCACAAAACAAGGAAACTGCGGCGTTTAACTACAATGTCAGTCTCCCTCATGTCATGTGTTTTTCTGGAACATTCCAAGGAGACAGGGTAACTGGGCAGTAATGTTTTAAATCAGTCTTGACATGTCAGTATCCTTTTCACGTTTCCCATTCCCATTCATCACTTACCATGGCACTTCATAATACCAGGGAATGTAGGGGTGGCGTTATGTCAAAAGGCAAAGCAGGTTGAATGTGCCTTCAGTTAAAACAAAGGCCATTCTGCAAACAGATATCTGCTGTGTAACTGGACAGCTATAATCTGCAGCTTTATTATGTCATATTCTGAAAAAAGGGCATTAAGCAGCTCAAATTCAGGTGAACACACTACTTCATATTCAGCTTGCAAGGGGAAAGAAACGTCACCATAAGCTCCAAGTTCTATCCTTCTTCCTCACCCACCTATCCGCTTTAACATCTGTAAGCCATTTCCACTTAAGAGTATGAGTTGGCCGCCTCTTCCTTCTCACTTGTATTATTTTAACAGCCGTGAAGTGTTTTCAATCTGAGAGGGCATAGACTGGCACGCCACACACTGCTATACGGTATTATATGGCCTATTGCAGAAAGCTGTGCTCTGTAGTCCAGCTTTTGGGCGGGTTTGAGAGGTCCACTGTGGGCATGGCTGCAGATCTTTGGTCTCTGGCCAGCCAACCAGCTCAGGGCCCATGCCAGATGGACACTAAGAACACTTAGACTGTGTTCCAGGCTGCTCTCTGCAGTGTCCTTCTACTTTAGGGTGCGAGGATGTTAGCACTTTAGCTCGGCTGAGTGGCCTGACAAATTGACCGTAGGCACATAACTAAACTAACCTTGGAGCTTTGGTGACCAGCTATACTAATGATCCATATGGCAATCTGTAGCTGGCTGCAGCTGTGTTAAGAACAGTCATTGAAATTCAGGCATTCTTGATACTCACCGTCCACTGTACCCTGACAGAGGAGGAGGAGAGAATGGTGGGGTTGTGCAGGTGGATGACCACTTCCCCCAACTCCCTCTGGATCTGACGATGGTCCACTCCCTGACTAGTAGGGGGGATATCTGTATGCAGATGAACAGAGAAATTAATTGATCTAGCCTCAAACTACCAACCAATAGCAAAAAGCAAAAAAAAAAAAAAAAGACTTCTCACCTTGTGTTTTCACAGCATCAGTGATAGGACTGGGATCACTCAGCCCATAGGCATTGGCTGCCCGTACTAAGAAGAGGTAGACGGCACTGGGCTTCAAGCCCTTTAGTACAAATGACTCAGTTTTCACATGCTCTGCCAGGGTCTGCCAGCTGCTCCCTGATGCATGACTGTGGACACACAACAGAGAGAATTGCAGTTTAAAAGGTTTTAATACAGCCATGCAATAATTTGTTTATTTACGGTCAAGCTGATTAGTTTTACCTGAAGGCCTCTATAACATAGGAGGTGGGTGTGGCTCCAGCATTAAGGTTAGGCTTCCAGGAAAGAGTGACAGAGGTCCGGGTAACATCAGTGACCTCAGGTTTGGAGGGGGCACTGGGGATCAGGTTTGGGTCAGTAGGTCTGTTTGGCTGGACTGGAACTCCAAACTCTAAATGTAGAACAGACAGAGGAAAGGAAACAGGTGAGAATATAGTTTATTGCTGTTTCCCAGTAAATCCCTCCAATCTTCAATTCTGTTTTTCTCATTTGGCTTGTTCTTTTGGACATCATAATGAATAATAGTACAACATATCCAACTGAAATGATTAAAAAACTCTACACCTGTTGATAGAAAACTAATGCCGATGGACAAAAATCTCACTTACCTTGGACCTCTAAATAGGCTTTCCATGAGGCCTCACCACTGGGTGTGGAGGCGATGCAGGTGTAGGTGCCGGTGTCACCAAGCTGGCGGAAGAGGGGGGGCATATTTGGTTACATGGAAATTATTTCAACGCCTGCCATAGTTTCCTGATCTGGTAGCAGTCTCTCCCCCTCTTTCTGCTTCTTGCTATCTCTCCCCCACCATCACTGCTCTGCTTATTGACATTCTGACAGAGTCTGTAACAGGCAGCTGTCATTGCCTGATAATCTCAATATCATCTCTTTCATAGCAGGAACTGGGCGAAAGCAGCTGGAAAGGCCAAGTGGCAGACAATTCCTAGTCAAATGGAAAAGATTTTCACAGGATCATAGACTAATTGGAGACCCTTTTCTCTGTCTACCATCCCCCTGAGTACCAAATATGGAAGTGGTTGCTCTGTGGAACAGATGTGGTGGCAGTTTGGTCATACCTCAATTATGCAAACGCTTTTTAGATATAACTTTGTTCAGAAAAGTGAGGTACAATAAAATTTCAGAGCACACCTTATTGAAATCTGAATATATGTATTATGAGCCAGGTGAATTACATTGTAAGTTTAAAAGCAACATTTCGCGACATGCATATGTCTAACAAAGCTAGGAAGCACTTGGAGAGGCTGAACAATCCTCTAAATGTGTTATTTTAAAAATAAAAAAAACATGTTTAGACATTTGTAATCTGCATTTACTTTGGACCCGAATCAAAATACACATAATGAGAGACAATCGTCTAGAACGTGTGCCAGATATTTTTCATTCAAAGTGCACTAGTTCATGAGAAAACAAGCAGAAAAAAAGCCCTTTCTCAAAAAATTCTTGGATCGGTACCTGTATCTGGATCCTGACCAAATACAAATCAAGTGCTTTTTGGCTCATGGCCTACATTTCCTCCAAATTTAATAGAAGTCATTTGACAAGTTTCATAGATATTCTGCTAGCTAACAGGCAAATAAACAAAACAGAAAACATAACCCTGCCGGCAAAGGTGAAAAACATGACATATTTTCCATTTGCTATATTTTTTAAATGTCTGCGGTGTCAACTGCATCCAAAGTCTGTGAGTAAGACAAATAATTCTGTTGTGGTTTGTTGGTGAAGCAGTACGCTAAGGGCTACTGTGCTGGTGTATAAGCAAAATAAAGAGAGCAAAACAGAAAAAGATAAATTGTTTGAATAACTGAGTGTGAACATGTTCTGCCAACGACCCACAAAGTGTTTATTTCTTTGTCTGGTAGGTAAGACTATGTATTAAAACTCAATAACAATAACACTCACGCAACCACATTAATAAAATAAATTACCTCACGCATCAAAAATGCCTTCATTAAAATGTTGTCAAGTAGAAATGAAAGGTTCATTAATGTAAAATGCCTGCAGGGTTTACTCAGCTACATCAGGAGAGGGGTTCAGACCATAGACTGTAGATTTAGACACATCCCCTACTGCCTGCTTCTCACTGGCAGCCCAATCACACTGCAATCTTGTCACCACAAGACATGCCAGCATTCATCAGAATACCACAAACTGACGCGAACTCTGACCCTGTGACGCCTCCATCTGGAAGACACGTCAGCACCCCCTACTTGTCTCTCCCTAAGAGCGTGTTCAGCATCACACAGCTTGCAATCTCAAACACACACACACACACACACACACACACACACACAAACTCGCTCACACACTAAATTACACACAAAACCCACTGTGCTTGCTGACTGACAAGAACTACAGACTGTCTGACTTCACAGACTCCATTTCAAACCCGCGACAACTGACTGACAGCCCACTGAGGGCTGGTTGCTGGCAGGGAACACATGGTTTATTTACCAACCAGCGGGGGTTTGCCGAGCGCATTATAGAAGTGATATGGACAACTTTGAAGTTCATTTGAATGGATTGCGACATTAAAGGCAGCCTAATAGAAAATCTTGATCAAAACCATATTTTTACATAAACATAGAAATACAAGGCCAGCTTATACATTCATAGTCAATCATAAATTAACTCCAAATGCCACAGTACAGTGGCTTTTACTTTGCTTGAAGTTAAAAGGGATCTGAGCATGTGTGCAGGTGTCTTACCTTTGCATAGCGGATCTGCAGTGCACCTGTGTCCAGCTGTTTGACCCTGGAGTCATGGGTGGACACCAACACTCCATCCTTCCTCCACAGGATGGTGGGGGTGGGGTTACCTGATGCGACACAGTTGAGGACCACTGTGCCGTCCACAGCCACTGTCTGATTGGTTGGGCCCTGTCTGATCACTGGCGGCGGGCGGTCTGACACAACTATGGACGGAGGAAGTCGAATGAGCAATTATGTGGAGGAATGGAAGGACAAAAACTGTGAAGCTGTTCATGTGGTGTAGCAAGAACGAGAGAAATGGAGGATTCAGACAATTATATCCAGCTTGTGTGGAGAAACACACAAAAGGCAGAAAATGGTGAGAATCTGACAAACAGCATGTAACAATGTAAGCATGTGAAAACTGCAAGGGTAGTGGGAGACTAATTAAATCCAATTTTAAGAACTGGAAGCATTTTTCTAATCATTCAGCAGCAGGAGTTGAACTTAGCCAAATAAAAGCAGCGTAATTAAAATGAAATGGCCTCAGATACTTCAGCCTTCTCACTGCAGCTCTACCAGATGCCTGGCACTACACATATGAACACACGCAGCCAACAATCCCCTGGCCCATCCCCCAACCATAAAACACAAAACAAGGGAGAAAATGCTTATAAAAACATCTAGCCAGAACAATGTTATTAGCATAAGGACGTTTAAACTCCCTCTCCCTGCTTCCCAGCCTGTGAACGCTGGGTGTTCAACCAGTAGACAAAAACACACACAACAAATAAAGAGAAAGCATTTATATGAGAGACACAGAAAGAGGAGCAAGAGGAGGCCAAAGAGAGAGAAGAAAAAAAAAGATCAGAGACTTTAATTACATGCACCTGATCATTTCTTCATTTTTATTTTGTCTCTACTGTGTGTGATTCATCATGTTCCTGCTATAGGTTGTCTGCCTCCCCCTGATTATTATTATTATTCATAGCACTATTAATGACCATTGCTGTCAGCTCTACTGATTTACTAGCAAGTTACATTCAGTGAGGAACAATCAAATTAATACCTAACACAGTGTAAAGGCAACACATAATGATGTATGTGTGTGTGCATAGATCCTCAGAACCATACTGCGGTGTAATCTCTGGCCCGCTTTGTCTTTGCTTTTGTGTCAGGGATGGTGCAATTACTAAAATATTGTCAGCATGACCTGTAATTACCAGATCTGCCTGCGGAGAGGTGGTGGCCTCAGTGCAGTATGCTCACTTTAATAACTGTTATTATTATCCAGAGAGCAAGACAGAATGAGAGAGAGAAAAGTGGAGAGAGAGATGGAGCATACCATTGTAGGCCTGAAATGAAGAAGGACATTTGGTAAATGAAGGGATGAATCTAGGTGTGTCATAGACAAAATAATAGTTGCCCAGATCGCTGTGGGAACGGTGGGAATTAAGCCAAGGTTAGTCCACCAGGCTGACGGGGATTGGCTAGCAAAGTAATTAGAGGACCCAATCCAGACCTCACCACACGGCCACAGACTTCCAACGGTAGACAGCAGCAAGCCAGCCATGGAATACTGAAGGAGACATTAGCCAGTGTGAAGCCAGCAAAGCCAAATACTGAGCCACGGTCTGGGTGCACAGGCACCAGAGAGTCTCTACCTCTGACAGGAACACATTGACCAGGCCAGACCAAACCTCACAAACCTCAATTCGGATATTAATATGCTCTATAGCACAACCACAGTATTTCAGATGAACAGCATTATCCTCATGAGCCAAAGATTATCTGAAATACCAATATTTATCCAGTCAAGTTTTTCGTTCAGTGTTCCTCTAATTCCCTCTGAGGCTTTGCTGTATGTAGAAACTGTGTTTAAATGGAAAGGTTGCTCACCATCGGTGACCTCTAGTAAAGCCTTGGTGATGACACTGCCAGCAATGTTGAGGGCCTGGCAGCTGTAGTATCCCATGTCTGAGCGTTCAGCATCAGTGATAGTCAGGTCCCCAGTCTGGGATACAGAAAACCGGCTGGATGGTTGAGGAGGTTGGTAGGAGAACAACAGGTTCTGTCAGGGATGAAAAAAGATCACATGCAGTGAGACTAGAGCAAATTAATGTGACAATTTTCTCTCCAAATTTGCAAATATATGCAAATTATCTGTGCTGAGATACAAGCTATAAAGTGAACAAAATAGTTCTTTACAAACTTTAAAATGATTTATGCTTTTCAAACTAAAACAGATGATTTTCAGGTGCACTATTACCTGAACTTATGAAGCATTTTGGCATGAAAACCTTAATTTTATTTTGTTTGTTTATTTTGATTACCTGACTGCCTTCCCGCTGCCAGAAAATGGCTGGCTGTGGGTTACCAGTGACCTCGCACTGGAAGGTGACGGTTCTGCCAACCCCAACCACCTGGTTCCTTGGTCTCACCACAAACGCTGGGGGCACTGGAGGACAGCCATGAGAGTGGTTAGTTATTGAATAAACAAACACACCATACTATACTACTGTAGTTCTCATCTTTACAGTTACAAGTCATCTGGGTTATTTGACTGAAAGGATTACAGCTCTCTTTCAAAACTTTGCATGGTGTGTGCACAGCAGATTAAACAGTACGCTGATAAAATTCAAAATGCAGTCATATTGTCGATATAATGAATAGAAAAAACAAGCCCTCTGATTTGCATGGGCAAGGACAGAGACCATTAAAATTTACATGGAAATGGGGAATAAATTTGAGCCATCTGTCCATGCTGCCACCCTCCAATAGCACCCTCTACTAAGATGCTTTATCCATGCATCTTAATGACAAATTCCAGCTCAGACTGAGTCAAGTCAATCAAGTCAGTTTTATTTATATAGTGCCAAATCACAACAGAAGTTATCTCAAGGCACTTTTCACATAGAGCAGGTCTAGACCATACTCTTTAATTTACAGAGACCCAGCATTCCCCCCATGAGCAAGCTCTTGGTGACAGAACGCAAGGAAAAACTCCCCTTTAACAGAGGTTTTTCCATGTGTGGTGTCATAGGAGTGTGGTGTCATAGCCAATGTCCTCTATGCAGCTCTACAGCAGTGGTGGAAAGTAACTAAGTACATTTATTCAAGTACTGTACTTTACTTGAGTATTTCCATTTTATTCTACTTTATACTTTCACTCCACTACATTTATTTGACAGCTTTAGTTACTTTTCAGATGAAGATTTGACACAATGAATAATATAACAAGCTTTTAAAATACAACACATTGTTAAAGATGAAACCAGTGGTTTCCAACCTTTTTGGCTTTTGATGTCTTACAAAAAAGCAGTGTGTAGTCGCGGTCACATTTCACATGTCTGTGAGTTGTTAACAGCTCCACCAAATAGTGATTTTTCCCTCTAAACTTCTCACTTGATTTAATTTCAATAAGTGTTTAAATGATCCAATATTTCATCAAAAATCAAAGATTAGAGAAAAAATCCAAAAACTGAAAACAGATTTGTGTATCAGAACTTTGTTTTTCCTTCTTTCCTCTCCCATTAATCATCTCACGACCCCTCAGATTTATCTGGTGACCCTTTGGAGGGGCCCGACCCCTAGGTTGGGAACCACTGGACTAAAGTACCTAATTGTATATAAAATAGTTCAAACTAGCTCCACCTCCAGCAGCTACAACAGTAACATGCTGCTTACAGACTGATGCTTCGGTATTAATAATCTAATGATGTCACATAATAATATATCAGTCAGAGGGACCAAACCACTACTTTTACTGCAATACTTTAACTACATTTTGCTACTAATACTTACGTACTTCCACTTATGTAGGATTTTTCATGCAGGACCTTTACTTGTAATGGAGTATTCCACCACTGCTCTACAGTGACATTAGGCCTTGCTCTTCTAATAGACTGTCTATGTGAGGAGACACACCCTAATGTAGAGGTTCAGATGCAGGCCGGTTAAAACCTTCAATTCAATGGACACTGGATACAATCTCTCAATATTACACACCTACTAACATTTAAATCCTTTTTATACAGGGGTTGTGTAGAAAAGCAATCTGGAAACCGTCATTTGAAATATAGACATCATTTGTCCATGAATTAGATGGGATGTTTGGTAATGCATAAAAGAGGAAAATAATAGAATGAAATGATGCGGCTTTACCTTGGAGGACCATGCTGAGCATATTTTTACCCATTAATGTCCTTTTGTCACTGTTGCCCTTGACAACAGAAACATGAGTGCTGATTGGAGGGTGGAGAGGTGATGGGAGGAGGATGGAGGGGGGTTCTGACAGCTTCCTGTCTCTGTCAGGGCGGTGAATAGGTGACGGGTGACATTTCAACTTACCAGACACGACTAAAAGGGAAACAAAAACACAACAACAAAAACCCAAAGATGAATAAATAAATAATAAACAGCATGACATAAAGAGGAGAGATAAGGAAAATAACAATGTGATGTCCATGGGTACAAATATTCATGTTATTATTATTCAATGAATACAAGACATGTCATATTTCACCCTTGACTCAAACCCTAGGGACCACAAGATACACACGGCTAAAAATAATTACCACAAGTGATCAGGAATGCATTAAAAATGCACACACAGAGAAAATACTGAAGAACATCTGATTCAACATTCCTTCTTAGTCTTGGGACATGCTCAAGGACAGGAAACATGCTGGATTATATAAAACAAAATGACAAAGAAGGTACACAGACAACATCATGAAACACACAAGACAGATGTTTTGAGCTTAGCAACATCACGCTTTGTTTATTTTTTTTCCTCTCTTTCCAGGTGTTGTGTGAAGGTGAACATCTCTGTGCCCTTAATGAGGTTTAGAGCACCCTGAGGAGCAGCTAGATCACAGTCTCTCAAACACAGCCAGGCAAATGTAAGCCTGGTCCATAAAAATACAAGGTGAATGTTAACTGTCACTCTCTGGACATAAATCTCCCCCAGCCAATCACTCACCTTATCTAATCTGTCTGCTTCAACGGCTCCCACGGAAACATAAACGCTGTCAGTCAGAGTAATGGCCAACCCCTCCCTCCTCCCCCTACCTATCGCTGGCCTTTAAAATGCAGATAAGACTTGCATCAAATGCTCCCAGAAGAAGGCGCTCACTGCTGTGTGTGAGAGGCTCTAGATACACACGATCATGAGAACATACACACCCACAAATACACACACCACCTGAAACACCTACACACATCCATTCATGTGTGTCTAAGCCTTTAATTAGGTAACCCTACCTCTCCCATGCTGCTGTGATCACAGTTGTGGACCTGGAGGGAGAGGTTAGCCCTAAATCTGACCGGAATACTTTGTTGTGGGCTTTCTGCTAGCTTACAGCGCAGAGGGGAGCCTCTATCAATACGCTGATCAGAGAGGTTGGGGGAAATAGCACTGAGCATTGTGGCCTCCAGCCCAATAGGAGGCAGGCTATGTACCAAAGACCACAGCAGAGATATTAATGGGGATCTGTGTATAGTTGCTGTTCAGTGGGCCTGACATCAACACCAGAGTAGAACTGCAAGCAGAGGATTTAGCATGATTAATAGTAGCTCCCACTGGGAGGTCCGTAGCGTGCTTTAAATGCTCTGTCTCGCTCTGAGACTTTGTATACTGTATATCAACTGAATTGTGGCCCTCACAACTTTGTGTGACAGCAAGCAATACACAATGAAGGTCTATTGGATGGTTAAGCCAAATCAAATGCAGAGATACAGAGATAGAGCAGCACAAAGCATCAGTTCTAAATGTGGCGCCCAACCGCGATTTGGTATTTATCATCACATGAACAGCACACAGACTGCTGACAAGAAAGTTCCTCTCATTCACTCTCTTTTGGCACCAGTTCCAAGTCTCCTTCCAGACCCTTTACATGGGTTATTAGCAACGCTGCTCTAGGGACTACCATTCCATTCAAGGCCTTTCTACACATAAATCACCGCTAACGGCAAACTTTAACTAGCTGAGAAAAAATAACACGTTGATTTTCTGAATCTTGTCCAACACTGTGTGAAGCTATGCATTTACATTCCTATGGTGGAAGTCCATCGGTAAGGTTTAATTAATAAAACACTATATAAGCATTATCTAACCACACCAGACCCACATCAAAATGCCTTTGTCTGATCCTTAAATCTTTAAAAATACATGTACGCACACCCTACTTAATAGCTAAAGAGGCCATCTCACTAATACACTCCCATGTGGCTCGGATTAATGATTTTACTGAGAAACTATAAATATAGCTGGTGACTTGGCCAATTATGTGCTTCTTCCATCAATCAATGGAATATTTTACTTGACATATTTATAAGTCCAGAGGAGGTGTACCAGACTGACAAACACACGTGTAAGACAATAATTCACTGATTAAGTTAGTAACAAGAGCGGAGCACATTGAAAGAAAAATAGCCCAGGGCGCCACTTCCACAATGTCTGCATTGTTCACTGACAATCTGACCATGGAGGGTGTGAAAATCCCCCTCTGTCCATACAGAGCTGGATTCTTCTAATACACTGTTCAGCTCTCGAAAGGGATTTAGTTTGAACAAAAATATCTTCAATACTGTGTGTCTTGCTATATTGTTAATATCACTTTCATATACTATATTGCAATGATAAGCAAATTGCATGATTGCACTGCAGGGAATGATTTATATACTTAACAATTTGAAAATTCTATTTTAATTCAATTAGTTTTATTGTACATTTACACATCAGAGCAGAATTGCAAGAAACTTGAGTTCAAAGAATATTTACATTAATTCCACTTAGGATATAAGAAATTACATTATGGTGTAGTTCTCCCTGCCAGTAGCTCACAACCTCTGAAGTGATTTTATTCAGCTGCTCAGTTGTTCTTATGCCGCAGCTCAGTAATCTTGCCATACTTTGACTCTTGATACAGAGCGACAGCATGGCCCACAAAACCCACAGACTAAACTGCTACCCCCCACATTAGCGGTGTCTTCACTACTACAGCGACATCTTACTACCTATACATCGCTTCTGCTACTTTGGCTCATTTAGACCTACAATTACTCGGCTTTTCTTTCCTTTCCTATGCCCGCATCTGTAATTAGAAGCATGTCATTTCCGGGCGTGGGACTGCGGCCTGCTTGTCTTTAATTAGCTGGACTACTCAGTGCCCACAGCCTCTCTGGCCTCCTCATGTCCTGGTCTGGATGAAGCTAAGGGATCTGAAGAATAAATGGAAATGGCTCTAGGAAGGTTCAGGCATCAGTCTGATCTAACAGTGAAAGCAGTACAAGGATTCCTGTGATTTATGTTATGTTGTTATGCTTTTCACCTGATATTACACTTCAGCATTGGCATGTGTTCTTTAAATCTGCAGCACCACTCAAAAGTTTGGACACACCCTTTCATTCAAGTGAATGGGAAGATGTGTCCAAACTTTTGACTAGTTGTATGTCAAACATTTTTTTCTTTCTTGTACTTTAATCAATTTAAGCACTTTTCCTTCAGTTTTCATGCCTTTCTCACTCTTAAGAGCACGGGGAGCTGGGAGGCACAAGGCAAGAAAAGAGGGTCAGTGCCTGGCTTCTGCATGCAGGCAACAGGGAATTGGTCTGAGGTTAAGACATTTCATTTCCACTGAGGACAAGGGAGGATTTAACATTTCAAATATGATTCTAAGCCTGAAAAACAGTTTATTGAACCATCACATCAATGCTGTTCCTGTTCATTAACTAAGCTTTCATCAGGGTGAAGGGAAGAACGAAAAAAGGCAATAAGAGAAGTAGATATATTGATGGGTATATTGACAGGTGTGCCTAATCTCTCTCCTCAAACCAATCTAAAGATTGCTGTCTTGCGGAGAAAATCAAGAAATAATTGCAAAGGGTAGCCATGTGAAGATGAAATATCTGTGTTTGTGGGTGGGGGTTGGCAGAGGAATAGAATTGCCTTGTCTCTTTATATCTCTGCTGTGCTGACTGCTGGTAGTGACATTAATATGACTGACCTCACCACAGAAACCTCTTTTCCCCTCTATCGTCTTCACCACAATCGCCCCCAGCCCCAATTCCCAACCCGTTCTGCATCAGTGGTGAGCCGCCACCAAAGACCAACATACTCACTGTCCTTCCATCCAATCCCTATCTCCAATGCTCTGAGCCTCCTCCTCCTTCCCTCCCTTCTCCTCTCACCCGACTCCCAACATTCCCATTAGTTTGGCGTTAAATGGCCCCTGTGTTCCTCTGAATCTCAAGAGGCTTTTGGGGTGATCCCAGCCCCCATTCCCCTGAATGGTTCTCTTTCTGAATGTTCACACACTGTGACCGGCTGCTTTATATTCTCACTGTGTTAATAAGACGTCCAATGGAGAGGGCTACAAGAGACACACAGATATTCCATACGTTCACAAATAGTACTGTATGTCTTAAAACATGAAGGAAGACAGGCCTCCTGAGAAATGCCACTTGTATAGGGCAAATGAAATCGATTGTAGAGTTGAGCTCCCATGTGCACAACTCTACAGCTGTTATGGATTTTTGCGTTTCTTTTTATTAGAAATCAATCAGCTAATTGAGAGAGAATAGTTGAAAGTGATGACCGTGTAGTACTAAAGCTGGAGGCTATTATTGCAATGTGGCTGGGCTAAATTGCATTTGAATCAACTGCACAAAGACCCAAAATGGAAATGAATTTAGAGTAGCTGTCTGAGGGGCTATAAATGAAATATTTAACCCACTGAGCAGTGTGAAACTGAAGCCCGTAACTGTGTTCTGTCTTACCGTGGACGGTGAGGGTGGCCACTGCTTCCGCCTTGCCCACCATGTTCTCTGCCACACAGGTGTAGGAGCCTACATCAGCTGGGGTCAGACGACGGATCTTCAGGGTGTGGTCCTCACGAATTTCATATCTGGATGAAAACAGGTATTCAGACACAAATATTGGTCAAGTTCACAAAAACTTTGTGTACACAGAGTCAGAGTAAAAATGCAACATGCGTCAGCTGACGATGTAGACAAAAGCGCGCAGTGAATCAAACAAAGAGAGGGAAAGGGTGAGGGAGGAGGGTATTGTGTGATGAAAGGCAACTAGTTGATGAGTCATACCTTCCTTTGGGCAGTTCTCCATCATCTTTCCTCCAGCGCACAGTGGGAACTGGGTCACCACGGGCCTCACACCTGAACTCTACACTTTGGTCCACCAACACCACCTGGCTGCTGGGACGACGTACAAAGCTGGGACGCTCTGTAGAAAGACCCAACAAATTAAACATCACAAAGCACAGATCGGTAGCGCAGGAGAAATGTTTTGATTAAGTTAAAGTCATGAAATCTGTGGCTCTGATTTCCTCAATAAATCTTGGTTTTATTCTTTATAGTTTGAAATTAGATTTAAAGTTGGATAAAACCCATAGTGGAAAAGACCATCTTGGAGAGAAGCCTGGTTTAAATCATTTTGTTATTGGCCTCGTGATGTGTCTTGTTTTATGTGATATAATGTAATGAAAATAATGAGTAATAATGTGACATAATCTTATTTAGTTTGAGGCACAACATCACAAGAAAATGGTGTATGGTTGATGACACACATTTCATAAATCCAAAATATACTCTTGACTAGACAGTACACATAGAGTAAGTCACAAGACAGAACACAGGGCAGGAAACAGTTACTACTTTGTGGTAGAGTTAAGGCTTTAATTACGCGCGACAAGAAACTAAACTGATTGAAGACAGGACACCTTCTGTCATCTTGTTAACCCCATGACCCTTAAGTCCAGCCCCGACTCTCTGGTCACCAGTCCCAAAAGTCACCACAGCATGTCCAATGTTTATTTTTTATATTCACTAAACCTAAAGAAGCCATAGCTTTCTGTTGCTTTGAACACATTCTTTCAGACTTGGTCCCTAAATCTATCCAGGGTGGCTTATAAATAAACAGAGTTTCTGGTTTATGATACTCACTCTGACAAAAGCTAAGGGCTTGCGTCTTTTAAGCCCTGAGAGTGTTATTTTTCTGTATGTACAGTGTAATTATTTATCTTGCCAAAGCCAGCTTTGTTGTTGTTCCTTATGACAGATTACAAGAGGTCTCTGAGGAGGAGAGGTAGAGGAAGTGAAAAAGCTAGCGATAAAATCAAGAGTCTGGACATGCTCTCTGCTTCGGACACAGAGGAATATAGAGATCAGAGGTCACTTGTGGTGAAATAGGGTGCAGCTGGTCAGAGGAGAGAAGCCGCTGGGGTCAGTGTAGGTTTCATAGTTAAGTGTGAGATTGGAGGTCATCTCACACTATCTGATAAAGGTCAGTGACACCATTTAGTTCTCTGGGAGACAGACAATCAAAGCTTAACATCTGGATTCTGTTTCTCACTGCAGACAAACAGAAAAAAAGCAGTGTGTGAATGTGGGCATGCGTGTTTTTGGGTTGTATGTGGGCTGAGAATAAAGTGGACAGCAGATATAGACACTCTAACAGAGAGAAAAACAGGTTCATTACCAAGCACTGTAAGTTCAGCTATTTCACTTTCCCGTTCTCCAACCATGTTTGTGCCGACGCACACGTACTTCCCAGCATCGCTCTTCCGCGCATTTGTGATCATCAGCTTCCCTCCACGAATCTGAGGAATAGAAGAGGAGGTGAGAGGCTAAACATGGAGAGGAAAAACAGCAATATTCAAGTCTGTGACGCTTGAGGCTGTGTTTGACACAGAGAAAACAGAAAACAGCATAGGCCAAACATTACAAAACATTTCCTGATTACACTCAAGAATGCCTGTGAGCATTTACTTACCAAAAGGTCATTACAACACCATGATAAAATGTATTCACAAACACGTAATAGCTTTGTGCAGAGGAGTTCTTTTTATTGGGCTTTGCTCTGAGACCAACTGGACTACTCTGTCTAGTGGTTTTGTGTTCTTCCCACTCAGCTTCCACTTGAAGTCTAAATCACTATCAGTCAGCCTGTTCCTCCTCAAAGTAATCTGAGCCAAAAAACACTTTCCCAATCCAACACAACCGCAGGTCCCTGAGGGAACACCTGAGGCAGTGCAGGACTGCGAGCACTTTTCCAGTTGCTTCAAAGGGCTTCTGGGCAGTTTTGTCTATTATTGTAGGGAATGTTTTAAAGAATAGGTTTCTTGGAATGTTTTCTGTGTGTGAATACAACTACAGGTGAGACTAAGTGAACATACATTCATGAAGAACACACACACCCAGCAGTGAATGTGTGTTTGTCCAGGTGAATGTCATGTCTGTTATTTCCCAGGGCTTTGATTACAGGCCAGAGGAGGTGCTTTGTTCTCAGGCAGTCAGAAAGGCAGCACAGGCCCCAAGACAGGCCCCTCAGCCCTTCTCTCAGCTGACAACCGTGCCAGTCAACACAGAGACAGACAATAGCATGGTGCACCAATGATCTCTGTGTCTTGATAGGGCTTAAGGTTTAAAATGCACACATCAGCCTGCAAGACCAGGACCACCACCTGCAAGCATGTCATTGATACCCTCATTAGAGAACCACTGACAGGGAGCTTGACACAGAAAAAATCAGCTTTCTCCATGACTGCAATGTCAAACTCAAGCTCTCCTACATGTGTGTTGACTTGCATGCTATTATATGTCTCTCTCCAACACTTAACATACCAGAAGAAAGACAACAAAGAGTTTTCATCCCTTGCACGAAGAACAAACTTAAAACTGTGTGTATATACTGAAAAATGGATTTTAGTCCATTCATAGAGCAGCCAGTCTGAGTCTACGATTTCTTGAAGGACAACTTTGCAACCGGACACATTCTTCTAGGTTCTGAGGCATTCCTCAGCCCTTCACCCCTGTTTAATATTCATGGTAAAACAGGAGGCAGAGAGACTTGAAGAGGCTGTGGAAGGCTGGCTTATTTAGGGCACCCCGTGATGCTGGAGGGGTTTGAAGTATCATTATGTTACTGTTTGTTTGAGGAAAGGCTTAACAGCTAAAACACTGTGACACTCACAAAGGCCCAAGGTCAGGGCAGACCATACAGCAGAGAAAGAGAGGGGGGGGGGGGGGGGGGGGGGGGTGTACTGTTGGTTCCACAGGGCTTTGACATGAGGATCCACTTAAGGCTCTGTCTACTCTATCCATATTCTTACCACCATGTGTCTGTGGCAGTTTCCCATTCTCAGAAGGCATATTTGGAGTGCCAGAGCAGCAGGGACTCTGAGAGTTGGCTAAAATAAATGAATGCAGCAGCGGTCCTCTTTTTCTCTGCATGCATATCCTCTCCACACAACACAGCGCAGCACACAGGCGGCTGAAAGCCCCAACAATCTGACCATTATCCCTGCATTACTGGGAGATGGCTCTATCCTGTTGCCTTTTGTCTCATGTCATTTGGCAGTGCTGATAATGCAAAAGCCCCCATTCAGCATGAACTCTGTTTGTATTCACACAGCAGTTCATTTTCCAGGCTGATAATTAGCCACAACTAGTACACAAAAGAAGGAGAACAATGTGCAGCATTTTGGACATTTATGATGCCGCAGACAGACTTTTGCTCTTAGCAGACAATGGTCTAGGTTTAAATACTGGAATTTTTCCTTTTTCTGTTTATTTATCCTTCCCTCATTGTTCCTGAAAGACCTGTTTGACTAAGTTGAGAGGAATGCAGACAGCTGCTGCTAGTAGCACAGCAGCATTACAGGGTAATAGTCCTACTTCACTTTTTATGGCTTGGTGGGAAACTTTTCACAACCACCCCACATGAAGTCATGAATATATGTGAGATGGTACACAGCACATCATTGGTGTTTACACATAGCTGACTAGAATAGATAGGAAAACAGAGAGGGTTCTCTCTGATGTGTCTTCCTTATCTGAAGTTCATTCCTCTTTATGTAGAAACCACCAAAGTAAAGTGCAGTACAGAGAGAGAAAATCCCCATTGCAGGTGGTTAGGTACCTCGCTCTGATTACCAGTGATCACCAAGGAGACTGCACGTTCCAGCATGTTGCATGGTGGGAGGAATGGACTGAACCAAACAACAAAGCAGGCAGGATGAGAAGCCCTTTGACGAGCTCAGCTGTTCATCACATTATAAAGATTCCACCCACTGCTTCCCTCTACAGTCCCATATTCACTCAGACCACATTTGCTATACTGTAAACATACACTGGGCATCGCATCATGATTGTCCTTTTTGCAATACAACTTGATCTGTTAACATGGGCCACAGGACATCGCCCAGACTCCCATCTGTCACCACAGTTGATTACATATACTTCGATGGTCATAGATGACGTCTAGAACTACTTTAAAAGTGGTCATTTGGGAACACTCAGTCTGTGAGATTTTGTGCTTGACAGGAAGTTTACAGTGAGCAACACCAGCTGGTCCACACGGTGTTGTTAAATCTACCAGACCCTGTTTTCAGTTCCACAGAAGGCCCAACACTGCTTCAGGCTACAAGGACACAACTTTGAGTCATTTAGCCTGTGTTACAGCAGCAGTGCAGAAAATCACATATACAGCAGTGAGAATAAGCCCTCACTTCCACCATGCACATGCAGGGGGTAGGATGGATGTTATTGCAGAAATGATTTATAAACAACAGAAATAGCGTGTGAGTGTTGTATTCAGTGGGGCTAAAATATAATTATGGGAAAGGCCATGTGCATGAGAGCCATGCATAACACTGAGTTGAAACAGGGCTGCTTTGTCCTCAAAGCACCTCTTCTTTAACACTCTACAGTTAGCAGCATGAGATAGTTTAACATTAGGTGATAGCCAAAACTGAAAAGGTAAACGATAAAACTGATTAATGCATTTTTTCTTCATACAGGAACAATTCTCTAATACAAATTATCTTCAGTGTCAGCTCAGGAAAAAATGGGATGTTGCATTTTGCCCAAAATATTATTTACAGTGGAACAGCAAGCACAAATATGTGGTCAGATGTGCAGACATACATTATAAATGCATGAATCAAATGATTAAATAACACACGACAGATAGTAAATTCCTTCAAGACCACAAGAGTTCACTATGTGGCATAGAAGTTTTCGTGCTTATCAGTGACTATTGATTAAACTCAGGGACAGATATGATGTGATTCTCTTTAAACTAGATTATGTGCTTGTTTCTTTCAATTATGCTGCTCAGCAGCCAGACACAGACTCTTAATCTTCTGCCTGTGCAGCTTAGGAAAAAAAAAAGAGAGAGAAAGAATACTTGCACTGTTTAGGAGTTTGAATTGCGATCAGAGCTCAATGTGCCCAACCTCAACAGACAAAACTATGTTTTGTCATGTACGACCCTCCGCTGAAGACAGCCAATAGTGATAAATCACTGTTTTGACTTACCCAGTAATGAAAAAGTATTGAGCACAAGTAGTCCAGGCTGGATTTCAGCACTATGCTGAAGGCATACAGAGTGGAACATCTTTATTAGTACCTTGTATTTATTGTCTGGGGCAGATTTGATTTTCCACGACTTTACTGTGAAGTTAGCTATCGTCAGCACTTGGGGGCCAAACTATTCGATTACTTAATAACTGCACAATGTGGAACCAGAACCTTAAAACCCCACCAGTCGGATTGTGAAAATGAGATCCAGACACACTGCTAACTACTTCCTTCTCACTATCTGCCTGTGTTAGCTGAGTGCTGAGTCAGAGCCTTCACATCCCTGAAGCACACATCCAATCATTACAAATTAAACACAACACAAGTGTCTTCCTGTTTAAGGACAGAGAGTTGTGTTTGGTTGAAACAGTTTGAACTGGGATTATTAAAGACAGGCTTTCGGTACGACTGACTGATACTGCAGTGCTAGCTGCTCTGCTATTTTAATTAAAGCCGAACAATTGGTGGTGTTTTGGTTGTAAATCAAATGTAGAGTGTTGTTTGGATTCTGCAGGTGCTACTGCTGCTGAGCACAACTTTCTCTTCTTTGATTCCAGTCAGCTCGTTTCTGCTTCCTGATCTATGCATTTCTTAGTTGATTTCATCAGCATGCTATCCCCAATCAATGCACTGCTGCTGACCAGTGGAGCAAGACTGATTTTATACCTCAGTCATTAAAGGTTGTAGCCACCAAAATGGGTCGTTTTGGGTTTGGTAATTGCTATATGTGAATGATGAGCCAAACAAATCAATGTTTCAACAAACACTGAAGTGGTGGTAATGGTTTGACCTGCATCACTGGGTCAATCTATCTTACACATTTAAACACATCGTCCTTATATACAAAGCAGTCTTCACACATCAATATATTTGACTATGTGTCAGCAATAACAATGTTAAAGTCAATCTGCTTACAGTGATTCTTTCATCTCGGTCATCAATGTTTACGCCATCTTTTTTCCATGATATGGTGGGTTCAGGATGCCCACGTGGAGGTTGACATTCCAGGACTGCTGGCTCTCCAGCTGCCACAATCACATCTGCAGGGTTCTGTCTGAAATCATCACGAAGAACTGCAGAAGACAGAAAGAGGAAAAAAAAACATAATTTAAACAAGATGACAACATGTTATTCTTTAGGAAACATACAGCAAAGGAATAGTTAAAGAGGCGGATTATTACGTTGTTTTTAAAAAAGCATAACACTTAAATTTGTTGCTACATTTACAAAGTCGGAGTCAGCTAGTAAAACAGCAGTTAAGTGTTTTGACACACATAATTAGTTCTGCACAAATGACAAAATGTTGGGCACACATCACTATTGATTCACTGCTTCTAGCCTGCCATGAAAACTAATCCCATCAAAATGTCTTTACAGTATACAGTATTGACTAAATAAAGTAAAAGCTTGTACAGCTGCTATTTTTAATGGCCTGCTTTCTCCCATATAACCTTACTGTCAATATGTTTTACAACAGCGATGATGAACACATATCAGCGCCAATCATCATCTCTAACAGCAATGACCTTCGTTTTTGTTAACTGAACCACACGGACCTTCATATAACCATGTACATACACACACACACATAGTACACACTGATCATCGGCTCTCCATCATCGCGTTTTCATCTCTCCCTGACACTCCATATTTACATCCCCTGCACTCATACACCCGTGCTATCTTGACATAGATGAAAATCTACATTAGATCTAATCTACCTTTAATGCTTTGCTAAGTACTTCGGTAGGATGTGATTCTTATTTGCACTGATTTCTCTGCTGGAAGTGCTGTAAAAAAGATGACACAGCGATGGATTTTCATTATTCCCACACAAGAGGTCCACAGCTTCTCATTCCTAGGTCTAATTTGTTGATACAAATTTGATAGTGAATAGATGTGAAGGTTTGCAGAGATTAACTGAGCATTTCTTATTTTCATTCGGGAATGCTGGATGCAAAATTACAAAACCTGCCTCACCTAAAATCATTAGTCTTTGCCTGCCGGCCTTATCAGAGTATCATTACCACCTGGTAGTTGCAACAAGCAGATCAATGCATATCTATTTTCTGAAGGGCAGAGTAACAGCATATCTTTGCTCTCTGTATCTCCGGTGTTAAAGATAAACTGGAGGTTTATTGAGAGCGGAGAAAGTAGTGAAAGAGCAACAAGCTCTCCACTGCAGACGGTATGCCAGTAATCATTTTCCCAGCTCCAGCGCATGTACATATAAAAACATATGAAAACAGTGCTTGTAAATTTTAGTCTGAAATTCAGGCTGCACACAAAGTATGCAGGGTCAACACAGTGTGTATGTGCATTGTTATCCCTTTGGATGCATGGAAAAGTAATGTTATTTTCTCTGTGTTTTGGGGATAAACGGAGCTTTGGCCGCCAATTGTCTCACGCTCCTCAGCTTGCTCTAAAGTCACCTCAGTCACAGATCAAAGTCAGCCTCACCCCAGGACCCCTCACCTACTGACAGCCAACAAATTCCTGACTAAACCCTTTAAGCACTTAATTGGTCATTCCGAGCCCAGATATTGCTCTCTGCTTCTTGCAGCGTGGAGTGGGAATCACATTCAACAGTAGGAACCAGGTTTTAGAGGAAGATGGGTGGTAATAGCTTCCCCAGTCCTGCACTGCATAATCATACCTACAAATCCCTGCATACAGCTGAAACACTATAGCTTCAATTCTTAAGCACAGGAACTGTATAAATCTGAAACAAAGCAAAGTGATCCATCAAATATTCTGTGACTCGTATGCTGTTGAAAAAGGCAGAAATGTGCACATTAGTGTACACAGATGAATAACCATTATGCTAGTGACCCCCTAAATGTCCTGCGCTCACACTGATCCAACTCAAACTCAGCAGTGCAGCTGTGTGGTGTGTGAGGTAATTTGCTGTAGTTAAAAGCAGATACAGTCATCCTGGAATGCAAATGTAAACGCTAAACATCCGATCCATTAGAGCACCAGCTCCAATGAAGAAAAAAAAAAACACTGTGTATTTGTATCAGCAAGGTCAACCTGCTCTGAGGAGCATTACTGTAAAAGGCAGCCTTGAGTATCAAGGTGAGCCAAACACCTGAGACGCCACAGACAGCCTTAGCTTTCTTTCTTTTTTTCTTCAGTCAGCGTTAAAAAAGTGTAAAGATACTGCATCAACAACTGGTGACAACATTCTATCAATCAAGACAATGCATACTTAAGAGATTAAAAGAAAAAAGAGTGTGGGAGAGAATGCATGTTCTTTCCTGCACAGCTAATGCAGAGCCTGTAATAAACGTTTGGGTGAGTGAGCACAGTAACTTTAACTGTGACATTAAGTGCACCTCGTCTCCTCTCAGTGGGTCTCTACCTCCCCTGCTGGCCTCACCGTAACTCTTTCGGCTAACATGCAGATGCATCTGTCTCTCTGGAAAATAAAGGGGGATGTGTGGGGAGGAAATGAGGAAAAAAAAGGGATGCTGTATTGACTAGTTGGAGGCCCGAGGGAGAGCTGGCATCATCCACTGTTTACACCAACAGCGCTGTGACCTCCACCCCTTCTGAACAGCATTCACCCCCTACCTCGCTGCTCTCTCTCCTCCTCCAAACCAACACCTCTTTGTTATAAACACAGCTGAGTGCAGCGCAGCAGACAGCCCCGAACATCTGCGTAGCGGAAAACAAAATCCTCTGGGATGGAGGCAGAGAGAACAAGAGGGAGACAGAGGCAGCCAGACAGTCTGTCAGACAGACAGACAGACAGATGAAACCCATATCTGGATGGGGTGCAAAGCCCCAACTTTTCTGCCAGAAGCCCTGCCAGATCCAGAGCTGTGGTGGAATCGGTTGCCTCTGGCCCTACTGGTTTAAATAAGGCATCCACAGTCCCTCCTTCCTGTATACATACTGCATAAGGCTCTGCATGCCTCCCTCTCTAACTGTTCCTGTTCTGGGACCCAGATTTAGGTGAAAAAATGGGATAGAGTGGCTCTCATGCTGTGTGCTGTCCTAAAGAGAGTGTGTATGTGGTGTGGTCTGTGTCTGTCTTTGGGATAATGAGCCTACTCTACCATTCTGTCTCTCTAGTGAGTCTGCAGCTGTCCCCTAGCAGATAATATTTCCTGCACTATTAACAGGGAGGCCAAACTCAATGTGTGTGTGTGTGTGTGTGTGTGTGTATGTGTGCGCATTTGTGTATGTACTGAGAGATTTTCAGTTTGTGGCTTAATATGTGGAAATGGGTCAGAGTCACAGGTCCCAGCATAGAGACACCTCTTTGTCTGTCCTGGATTTGCTCAAATATGCTGATGATGGGATGAAACAGAGTGAATATCCATACCTGGACAGATATCAATATGCTCTATCAAGGTAAAGGGATGCATTCTGCATTGCATTTCCTCTTTTAGCTTTTCAGTGGACTAAGAACAAAACACATCCTATCTCATCTGGCTGCCATATCACGCTGCTTGTCAACCATATCTATCAATGCAGAGGTTTAGTCTGCAGTGGCAAACATCTGTTAAGCCCAGTCTAACCACACTCTACTGTACTGTATGATAAATCGCTCCCCAGCTCCACAGTAGCAAATTGGAGCTATGCTGAGGCTAACACAATTAGCTACCATCATTTCTTATATTCAAACCCCTCCTTTAAAGGTCAGCTGAGATGGCTGCTCTCAGCTCTGAAAACTCCCAGGTTCATCACCCCCACAAACTATCCACCCACACAGTTATACACAGGCACAGGCACACCAGGCAAAGGCACAGGCACACACAGACACACACACATGAACGCACTCTTTTCCAGAGGAAATTGAAAACAGATGTTTAAATGTCAAATTAAAATGAGATTCCCGTGCTACCCCTCCAACATTAATGAAAATGAAGACTTAATGCCACACACCAGTCTGGGTGGGAAGATCAGATGAGCTTTGTTCTGAGGAAATTAAACCAAGTACAACAAGCTTCCCCACAAATCTTTGGAAGGATACAAAAACAGGCCCACCGGGGAATTAAAGATTTATCAGAAGGCACCCGGAGTCAATCCTGCAGAGACACAGAGCACAGCATGGGTCTCGCCTTTGGCTTTGGATTTTTCCTTGAAACAGAATGGACACAGCTAGCCCCAGGGAGTGCAGAGGAAGCAGAATGAATGATAGCAGCAAGGAAAAGAGACTATACATGAGTGAGGAAAGAGAACAGTAGATGAAAGGGGGGGAAAGACAGAAACTGTTCCATAAAGGGGAAGAAAATATGACTTTCTTCCATTCTGTCTGTCTCTCCCACGAAGTTCTGCTTCTTTTAAACTGAACAAATCTACTCTGTTTGCTTCACAAGCTCCCACAATATTATGCTATCACTGCTCAAACATCATCAAATATTACCTGCAGATTTAAGGTGGACACAGCAACAAACACTGAGAAAATATTAAATGGCTAACCATTCTCAGATGTTCTTGATTACATGTCTGCTTAAAGGACCAGTGTGTAAGATTTAGTAGCATCTAGCGGAACAGACTTGGCAGAAATGGAATATAATATTCATAAGTATGTTTCAATTAGTATATATTCACATACAAATAAGAATCACTGTGTTTTCATTACCTTAGAATGAGCCCTTTATATCTATATAGGGAGCGGGTCCTCTTCCACGGAGGCTGCCATGTTGCGCCGCCATGTTTCTACAGTAGCCCAGAACAGATAAACCAAACACTGGCTCTAGAGAGGGCCTTTCGCGCCTTTTCGTGAGTTTCGCAGCCCGCCTAGGTTCTCCTACTCACTTGGAAGAGGAGGGTGAGTGGAGGTGTATTCATTTGGTTGCAATCTGCAACCTCACCGCTAGATGCCGCTAAATCTTACACACTGGTCCTTTAAGGGCTTGACTGCAGTAGAATTTCAGCTTCTTACCCATCCATTTTTTTTATCCTATGCTTATATTATTGGATATTTACTGTAAGGGCTTCTGCATGATGCAATAACAAGATGAGTTAATGTCTCAATAACAGCAAAATACAAACATCCAAAAAAAGGTAAAAGCATGGATGTTTCAATATTTCACATGTAAAAAAAAAAACACATTCACAACAGCTGAATTGTATTAAAATATACCATATTCTGGGCAAATGACAGGCAAATGGGGCTTACAATAGCTGAGGTCCCCTCCAGTCCATTCCTACTTACTATACAACAGAATTCCTCTTCCCCTTCATGAGTATTGTTTATGCCATAAGCAAAAATCTTCCTTATTCACAATGCAGCTATGTTGTGTGGTAAGCCCTTACATATTGATGCTCCTCACCTTGCCTCCAGCTCTGTCCTGTGGGACAAACACCTCTCATTCTCTCCTTCTATGTATCTCTTGCTTTGTCTCTAAAATTCTCTCTACCCTCTCAGCATTTGACCCCCTTATCTTACCTCTCTCTCAGCTTGAACACAGCTTACATCAAAGAGAGGCTCATAGTGATGGTGTGTTAACCCATGCCACTCTATTGCAAAGGCTGCTGCAGGTGGATAATTTGCCAGCGGCATGTGTGTGTGTGCGCGCGCGTGTGTGTGTTTGCACTGTATAAATCTGTAGTTTTGCTGGTGGGTGTGAAGATATAATAGGACTCCTACTGTACTCAGGAGATCACTGCTTCCCTCCTCTCCCTCCTCCTTCTCATTCCCTTGTTCCCCCCTGACCCCACCACCAGGGAGATGAGATTGGACACGGCAGACTCCCCTCTCTTTCTCAATCTGGCTTTCGTTCCTTGGCTCTGAGCTCATGCCCTCTTGCCCACCCTGAAGACACTCTATCCTATCCTGCAGCACGCAACCTGCAATGAGCATGCTCATAATACTGTCTGGGATGGGTGATTATATATATAAACTTCACAGCTATGTACACATACACAAGTACCGAGATAAAACTGACAAGTAGGGAAGCTGTAAATAAAAGTGCAATAAACTCATCATACATTTTCCTGCATATGTTGTTCTTTTAGAATTTAATTTATAGATTTCACATTTATTTCCAAATGCTACTATATTGATAAATCATTTACAAAACAATAGCAGCTCCCTAGACAACTGTGACATTCAATATAAGGTCACATCTGTAGAGTCACATTGGTTAAAAACCCATGACAGCCTAAGTGCCTGGTCGACCACAAGACACCTTGTGGACACCCGTAAATATGTCAACGATAGCAGACAGACTATTAACCAACTGGTCTTTAGGGTTTGCACCTGCACACCCTGAATGCCTTGAGGTCATCCTCAAGATGTGATGTCATGTCACAGAACGGAGACAGGATGCCTTGATTAACTCCTATAAACATTCAGAGACGGCACAATAAACTATGTGAGTCCATTTATAAATAAACAAAGTATATGCAGAACCGATAAATGATATAAAAATTGGACTACGTGCAGACACACACACACACAATGTTTGAAAATAATTTGAAGACATCTTGACAGTTGGAAATCAGATGAGACCATGACGCTGCATTTTGATCAGCATCCAGAGAATGAGCAACACACATGCTACTAACTGTAGAGATACAGATGTAAACGATGCCATGTAGGGAAATGAGTCAGGCTGGCCCTGTTGATGTAGTGTGGATTGAAGCAGGGATAAAAGCTAGGGGGGGTAAAGGCATTTACACTGTACTGTGCCAGGTGATTACAGTCTATACCTGGCACTGGCAGCCTACGCAGATGGCTTTGTGGACCTTTCAGTGGCACAGCACAGGGCTTTTCTGCACTCACCGTGGCCCAGTAAGGCTGCATAAAGCTGAATGCAAAGAGTTCAATCTCAGCTCTTCATTCTTTATGTTACACACTTCAACAAAACACATGCAGTCCTTGTGTATCAGAATCCAACAGCAATTATGTCTGTACATAAAGAAACACAAACATATGTGGACACACAGACACACACACATTCACCACATAAAGGAAACCCTGCCCCACAGACGTACAGACAGAGAGGCCATTGAGTGCCTGTGTTTGTTTAAATGGTCATAAGTCTTCTCGCTGGGCTTGGAGAGAGAGATGGCGTTTGGCGAACACAGCGAAAGGCACAGAGGGCAATGGGGAGGTAGGTTTATGTGAGTAACTGAGTGAGTGAGTGACTTGGCACCTCATAGTTCAATAAACAGTGCTGGTTTGATTGGAGTGCTGGGTGAGCAGCAGTTGGACTAAAATAAAGAGTGTTTCGAGTGCTGGGGCTGCACAAGCTGGAATGTTAGAGAAAAATCACGGCTCAAAAACTACTCTCCCTCCATCCAAAAAAATTTTAAAAAAGGGAAAAATACAAATCCTATAAAAACCTGATAGGAACACCCACCACCACCACAATGCAAACTGTGTAATAAACATCTGTATGGGATTATCACATTTAAATTTAATGTTTGAAAAACATAGAGGGGCTATTTGTGGGGTTTCAGCTCCCGACAAATCGGCTCCTACACCCACCCTATCTGCATATGAAAGTGATTTCAGGGCTGTTTTGATTCTGAAGGAGAACACGTTACCTGTTGTGGAAACACAGCATCAAGTTTGGTTACTCAGACATGTATAGTTTTCTCATTATGGGCTGGCCAATCTAAATAACATATTCCGTGTACACAGCATAGAACTGATGCCAGTGGAATCCAATCTGTTTCCATTTTCAACCTCTTTTTTAAGAGTTTCACAGTGTAGTAAAATAATAATGAGGGAGATAAAGGTGGGAGAAGCAGGTAAATAAACATATTTTACAAGTAGAGAATTGCCTTCGTTTGCATCACTCTTGCAACAAAAAATGACTTAATGACATAGCTGTGGCAACACTGCAGTTGTCAACACTAAACTGCCAGTGCTTAAAGAAGCATGTTTATGATATGTCCTCGTTTGGCAAGCCAGGTTGCACCGGTGCTTTCAGGTACAAAGGTACCAAGTGAGTAAAGCATGTCTTCCGTGTTGTAAGCCTTGTCTATAGGTGGAGCTCTGGTGCCTATTCCCTGAGGACAAGGAGGAACTGAAAACCTCAGTAACCTAGCTCTCACCACTCACTGTATAGCCTCAAGCTAAAAGCTCTCTGCAGAGGTACAAAAGAGTAGATGTAACACTATAGTGCATACAAACATGTACACCTGTACAGTTTGCTATCTCATTCTCTGTCTCTTTCTGCCTCTCACACACAACACACACAGATGCAGTGGGTCTCTCTGTGGACTGTGGCGAGGGAACAAACTGCTTCCAGCATGCACATAGGTTCATGAAACATGCACGGTATAGACACAATGCCACATGGCAGTGGCATTCAGCAACATCTTGAAGGCAGGAGAATAATTATTTCATCAAGGTAATGTGCAGCTAGTATTTTGCATGTGAGAAATTGCCATTCTATTTATATATATATATATAAAAAAAAAATACTACACTATGTAGCCAAGATGTGAATGCGAGTATGTCCTGAACACTATGTGTCTCCATGGTTATAAATATGTGTTGGTAAGCTGTTAAATAACTTCATGATTTACATGCCTCACTGGAAGTGTTTCCTAATTAAAGTATCTGTGGACACAACTTGGACCGACTCTCTACCAAATAAATAGTTCCTATGAAAACTGCTGACAGTGTGGTCTGTGGATTATCCAGGGTAATGGGACCTTGATCCAGTAAGGAGATGTTGCTGTAGATTTTATTAAAAAAAAATTGAATTTTCCATTGCTGTGAGCGCCACCAACAAATTTCATCCACCAAAGTCTGGCAAATAAACCCAAAACCAACAGCATATAGTACTAGAGATAAGTGAGAAAATATTTTTTTTGTCATTTTGGGGAACCAATCCTTAAAGTATTCTTCCTTTTCCCCCCCGCTATTTTTCACTGATATTCTCTCTTCTGTGTCTGTATTCGGCTTTACTAAACTATGGCAGTCTGTCTGAGGCTTCACAGTGTAATAGGATTTTACACAACACAGAATTGGTGAGCATATGCAGATCGCACATTTGTCACCACAGAATGTTCATTACAGTAAATCCCTTTACCTCCAGAAAAGCAAGCGTAAACACGCCAAGAGCCATGGAATATCTTTATCCACTTGTGCCTAAATCCCGCTACGTGTTTTACACAGCTCTGTTCACATTGTGTCCGTGATGTTTGCTGACAATATCTCACTGTGAGCTGCCCTCCTGTCTGTGTGGCCCCACCAGCTAAGCATCTCCCAGCATCTGCAAAGATGAGGGTCTTATTAAAACAATCTTCCCAATTAACATTCCTGGCCCCTGGAGCCCCATTGCCCTCCTCTAGACCTTACCCCTCCTCAGCCCTATGACAAAGAAGCTGTGTAGGAACCTAACCGGCCACGGGACCCTTCAATATGACTGGGATAAGAGGGGGATGTGAGGCAACTTGTTTTTCTTCCTGGGAAACCAAAATCTGTGTGGTTGACTGTTTTTACATGTGTGTTTGTGTGTTCATCTGTGTAGCGCATGTGAGAGAGAAAAAGAGAATGAGGGAGAGAGAAGGAAGATACAGGGATGGATAAATGAGTTAGTGCACCAGTCAGCACAGTACAGTCATCACAAATGCTTCTAATTTGATGTGACATGCAATGATGTGGGCTCATTTGCAGAGGGTGGATTTCTCATGATCCTGGGCAGGAAGGGGTACTGTAAGAGGAGCCTGTCAGCTAGCTAACTCACACCATCAGAGAAATTACATCTATAAACACAGCATGCTTTCCTGCAGAGTGCCATTTGACCCGCCGCTTACCCTTGTCTGCGCATTTCGGAGCACAATTATCTGCTCCAGATCTTTTCACTTCTCTATTAGCCTGAGATCTCAGGACTAGATTACAGGACACTCCCAGTATTTCGCTCATCTTCCCAAAACAAAGACATACTACTGACAAACAGCAGAGACTGACACAATGTTATTCTACAGCGGTGCTGTGCAAACAGGACCAGGGTAGGGGGAATTAAATCCTGGTGTGGGGCTAGACGAGAGATCGTTTACAATGAATGAGGGTCTGGATATCATATTCATATCAGTGATAATAGATATCACAAACATAATAAAGCTCCTGCTTGCCCCTCTGCTCAGCTAGACCTTCCAGTGGTTAATGTACAACAACTTCCACTGTTAGAGTGCAGTATGGCAGAGTCCAGTATGTTTGTGTGAACACTCATGTATAGGCAGGCAGGTGTGTTTGCTTGTGTTTTAGTTCTCCCTACTATGCTGCCACTCTGTTTGGGATACGCCTTATTAATGCATGCTTAATGAGATCCAGTGGACATGCGGTGCACGGATGTTCTCTATGTAACATATGTCAAACAAACTAATTCAAAGCAGAAAAGTCAGAAGGCTTCCTTTCATCTTAAATTGGTGTAATGGAAATCTCAGCCTAATACACTTAGTTTCCAATGAAAGTCTAATTTGATAGAGGTTTAGGAAACAGTAGGAGTGAGTGATTGTTGTGGAGAACAGTGTGTCTTGGTTGGGACAGGACCATAAACTAGGATTACATCAGCGGCTGTTGCGGAGGTGACTGGGGAAGAGTAATATGATAGCGGCTGTGTGGAGGGAAACAGGCAGGCAGAGAGGAAAATGGGGAGGGAAAAAACACAAGGGGATCCAATGTAATGTTACAGCAGATCCCTCAGCCTTTCGTCATGGCCACTTTCATTTCCACCATGCTGATCCCTCTCCAATCACTTTACCAGGCACTGGGGAGACAGGGAGAGATGGAAGGAAGCAGGAAGAGTGACAAAGAGAAGAGGAGGTTGTAGAGGTTAAGTCAAAGTGTGGAGGTGGGGGGTCCCCCAGAGATAGAGGGCACAGGAATGTTAAAGAGGGTTAGACAAAGCAAATAAGGGTACTGGGATCCAAACATGTGCTGCAGCTCCAGAGGGGCACATCTTTCTCTGATCAGTTGGCGTCCCCATTTCAATGGTTTCCACATGGACCCTAAACTTTCCCAGATGGACCCAGAGAAGATGAAAAGATGCCCATATCCCTATCTAAGAGGGGATCTGTTACAGTGGGAAAAGATACCGAAAGGAACGGAGTGAGGGAATGTTGTCAGAGATAGTGTGCCAGAAAGAAATAGAGAGTTGAAATTTCATCTTTAGCACTTGCCTACCACGTGAGTGTGTACTCCTACATGTGATCATTGCCAAAAGCTTTGGTGCTATAGCTTTTCACTGCACTTGTCAAGTTGTCCAACATGCAATATCAAGCATGGCTGATGCCAAGGAGAAAGTTTTGTAAGTGTGCCAGAAATTATCCTGATCCCTGTGAAATTGACACTGTGTAAGGTTTCAAGAGTAATGTTAAGCCCCGGATTTTCCATCTTTACATTTTCATTAGACGGGCCACAGACAAAAGAAAAGTGCTTTCGTAGTTTTTCTCTTTTGTTTTATGGGATACTTTGCTACTGTTAACATGGCTGAAACATCCTGGTGAGCTGATTTATGATCCTTCTCCCCAGGGTACAAAGCCAAGCCCAGCAACGGGGGAAATTTAAGGCTACTGCACCAACTCTACTCACAGAGGCCTCTAAAATATCTACTAGATTTATAGAAGTGGTAGAGAAATCTTTTGCTCCTATGACGTACTATGTGCCTTTTGTGTAGACTCCTCAAATTCAAACTTGGCAGCCTGGGACTAACCTTTCATAGAGAGGAGTGTCTGTCTTAACATATTTTGTAACTATGATTTTGGTTTCCCAACTGTCGATTTGGCCCATCCACTCAAAAAGTCTGTCTTCTTTGTCTTTAAACCCTCTTGCACAGTTGCAAACACTTTCATGAAGCTCATCTTTCAAAAGCCCCAGGAGGAAACTTCCCTAATTTTTTTTTTAATCCAATCCTCATGTCAAGAAAATTCTGTCTGATGGAAAACAACTAACTCATAATTAAAATCATGTCTGTTAAAGCACTGTTTATAATAGTATTGCAATGTTAACATGTTTGTAGACTGTAACAATGAGTTATGAATTTGCAGGTGACACTGTCAGTTAAGACTTTGATGGTGATGATGATGACATGTAATAAGATGTTTTCAAAATTTGCAACATAACATTGAAAAATTGCTAACAGATGATGGACAACTGCTGGCTTTACTGGGTGACATTAAAAGAGAATATTAAAAACTGGTCTCATATCTTTTCAATCCCATTCCCAACAAGCTCTCTCTGCAATGCAGTTGGTGATGGGTCTTCAAAACATCGACATTTGAAAAATTAATATCTGAACACCTAATCACATTGAAGAAGCTTCCTCTGGCAGTTAATCCTCTTGGGAGGAAGAAAAGCCCTGGCAAGGATGGTATGAAACCTATCAAATGTACAATATAATGAACTTATTAAAGATCAGCCGTTGGCATGTTTCAATTTTCTTTTAATAAGGGCAATTTATCCTCCTGGTTTTACTTTTTACTTTATTTTCTCCTTTTCATTTCTTTGTTGCCCCATCTGCTCCGTAAGATTGTCTGTAAGCACTGTTGGAATGTTATTTCTATTCTGATGAAAGTTAATTCTTTTATATTTTCGTGCAAAAAATAAAGCTTTATCTCTTTGCCTCTCCACTTCTTCTGTGCTGTTTTGCTGAGCAGGTGTCTACGGGGACAACTACGGGAAACAGCAACCTCTACTTCACCCCCTCATAAAAAAAATCCAACTCAACACGGATGCCATTCTCAACATCCAAAGGCATGTGGTCAGACCAAAGCCCTTGTGCATCATAGACAGATTGCATCGTAGATTTGCTGAAAGGAAAGGAGAGCCCATCTGGAGCAGAGGAGGGGCAAGGAGCGAGGGGGAGAGGAAATTTAAGAAATGGAGGAGAAAGAACTGGCCGGATGATTTGAAGGACAAGGGAATGCAAGGCAAGAAGACAGAGAAGTATTGGGGGGGGGTGGGCAAAGATGTTGGAGTCTTCCTGCCAAAGGGGGATGCAGGGATGCATGAGAGATCTGGACTGCTCAAGCACTGACTTGAATGTGCTGCACAAATCAGGCTAAAAAAAAACACAAGGCAAGGTAAAATAAGAGCTCATGTGAAGGACTGTTTAAAGAGAAAGAACCTGTGTCATCACTCAATTAGAACTGAAATATAATTTAATTTAATAAGAACCTCAGTATGATGACGGATAGAACTTGGCTATCGGATACTTGGCTGAGACAGTGGTGTGAGTTAGCGTCCAGGATACACACCCAGGTTTGAGGGAGTGACGGGTTCAGTGTATGTTTGAGGTCAGTGCCTGTGTGTACACACACAGCAGTGTGTTAAGAGCTGCTGGGTTGTGTGGTCAGTGGTACATCTCATTAGCACCTGCTGACCTAACCGGTTCACTGCACTCACGGAGCAGCAGAGCTGGGGCGTAAAACAAGCAAGCGTGAAAGCAAATACGAAACACTCTTCTGTGCCAGCAAACAAAGTGTCCCCTGGCAGAAAGAGAGAGAGAGAAAGAGTATGAGCCCCCACGACCATCATCCTCTCTCTCTCTCTCGGTATCTCTTCAACAAACTCATCAGCACAGAGAAGTCAGGACTCAGCGAACAGATAAACTCTCCCTCCATTTTTCCAAGCTGTCCTGAGATAAGACATGCCTAACGTGCCTCACATGGGGAGACAGTTTGCCACAAAATGCTGCCATTCCCTCCCCTCTGCCTGTGCAAATCATCAAATAAATCCATGTTTAGTTTCTGCCAGGCTCAAATATGCCAACAAAGCTGTGATAAGGGAGCTTGCAGCTAAAAAGCTACATTGTGCACAACAAAGAGGAAAAAGCAAATCAGGGCGAGGATGTGATGGGGCTTGTTGCCCTCTGGAGCAGAGGAGATGGGGGTGTTCAGTTTGTTGTAGAGAAGAACAAAATAAAACAGAGCAGTTCACGTAATGCGGGCAAGACCTGTCTTGGAGCAAAGGCCATATGGGTGACATCAATAATATGTGCCTCTTTCATTTATGTTGAAGTCTGTTCTCCGTTCCTCTCTGCTAATTGCAAGGACTGGACATATCCCAGCATGCCATGGGTATACTCTCCATTCAAAGTCTAATGCTGGGATTAAACTACACAATAAACTAGTGATTACGGTTTGGCGTGACAGGCGTGAGCCATGAAAATGAACATTTGGGGTAACAAATATTTGTTTTATCCCATGTATGGATGCAAATCACATCCCAAAGGACGTGCTGAAATGGACTCCTCCAGGAAAAAGAAAACATGGAAGACCAAAAATGACCTGGTGTAGAACAGTGATGGATGAGCTAACCAATATGAATTTAATGTGGGGGGGGGGGCAACATGTTGCCAAGGAGAGGGAATGATGGAGGGAGCTCATTGTGGCCTTATGTCCTACAGAAGACGAAGAGGATTAAGGTAAGATAAGGTAAGCTAAGTGAGTCATACTGCAAGAATACTGATGCAAGATCTGGGGCATCTCAAAATCTCCCAACAGAAACTCTAGCATGTTAGTTTTTACCTTCTCTCAACTAGTTCACGACTTCTATGTTCCATGACATTGGACAATCAGAACGCAAGGCACTCTTTCGTTGAACAACTAAAGATGATGAAGCAAAATAGGAATGATATCGTTGGTGCTTTCAGGTTGAACTGTGAAGTCAGTCCCTGGCACCTCCTGTTCAACCACCTCATCACGCAAGTTGTGAAAGATGGCAAACTGTGATTGACTGGTGCTTTGTCTCTTGGCCAAACAAGGCAAGAAATTATGTCTCTGATAACCTAATCTTACACAATGACCAGGCAAAAATATCGTATAGTCTGATCCCTGCATAACAGAGATAGTCAGACACTCTTCAGGCAATTTGAGTCTTCATTCCACCTGATTTGCATTTTTTTGGAATGTGGGATGAAACTGGCACACCCGGGTCACATTATGTCGGAAGGAAAACTCTCCTAAACACTGCACATATTTTAACTTGACTCAAAACAAAACATTACATTCCCCTGCAACCAATTGGATCTGCCCGCAAAGTTTAGCACTGATTGCAAACATTCCCCCCCTGCAGTACCAGAGTCCACATGCCTTCTATTGTCTGGTCCCCACCATGTTGTCTGTATCTGCGAGAGATAGCATCTCAGCAAGCCCTCTCTGTGGAGCTCTGTGGCTTTCTGAGAACTCCAGAGCCTGTGGGAGGCAGCACACCTGCACAACAGACAATAGCAATGGCTCCTATAGATTCTGCTGGTCTTTGAAGTGGCGATGGATGTGAGCTCAATACCCCAGGCCCTCTTTTATCACACGCATCACTCTGTGGTTTCAGCACGCAGCCTTTGTGATGAGAGACAGCTTCAAGATGAGTCGACCAGAGCTTTTAAGGACATTCAAGTGTTTGGTTGACCAGCCATTCCACATCAGACAAGGTGTTCACATGAGACGTACACAAAGCAAAAACTATGAGGATGAAATTTTCATAGCACACACATACTTAATTGGCATGAGGTCAGGTATCAAAACAGAGACAGTGAAAATATACATGCGGGGCAGAGACAAATCATGGGAGATGACCTGAACGCTGCAGTATGTTTGGGTTGGGGAGGGAAAACACCACACAGACACAACTTTACATTCCTCAAAGGAATATCATAACCTCATCTAATATCTCTTCCTTCAGCATGTCTGTCCAACAGGCCTCCTATAAGCATAAACTAGCTATGAAATATGACAACCAACATAAAAAGCAGGGGGTTTTTCGATTATGAAAAATGTAGGAATTATTCAGAAGCTACTGAATGGCACTGTTTTTCTCTCCATCTGGCTGCTTCTGTCCCTGTTGCATAGTTCTCTTGCTCTGCTTTTTTCTCTCTCATTGCTTCTCTGTTTTGCTTTTTCACTTTATATCTCATTTTTTGTCTCATCTTTTCATCTCTCTTCCTCCGTCTCTCATTTCTATCCTGCGGGATGAATAGAACAACTGTTGCAAACACCCGGCTTACTTTGGATGGGCTTAGAATAAAGAAATATTCTCACAACTTCAAGAGGATTTGAGGAAAGAAGTAGGAGAAGAAAAAAAAAGTGAGCAGTGGAAAGTAAGGGAAGGTAACACTGTGATTGACTGGTGTTAAAGTGGACATCTCACCTCTTGACAGGGCTACAACAAAGTCAAGTGAGTGGAAACCTTGACTGGTAAACAGAGACATCCCAAGCATGCCAGACGCTGTTCCAGTGTCATCTCTGTCATCATGTGGCTAAAAACTCTGGCAATGTTGTCTTTACAATTCTGGTGTCTGACCCTCTATCTGTCACCATCTATTTCACTATCCCTCCTTAACTACGCACCATCAGTGCATGGCCTCAGAATAATAACTCTCTTACTGTACATCACAGTGGTTTACTGTGCTTGCCTAAGCATGATACTGTAGCAGCCATCGGGGAACGAACCAGTCACAGAAGTGCGTCTTTCCTCAGCGGTGACAGACAAGGCCATAGAGTATGTCTCGGCACAGTGAAGAGTAATGATCTCTCTTGGGTTCTCTGTCCCGCTGCATCTCATTCTCATACAATACATTTTCATCTACGTTGTGCTTTCTAGCCATACAATTTTGCATTAAGAATGAAAAGCAGAGAGTTCTTGACCATGATTCATGTTTTTAGAGTGACTATTGCCCATGTTTGGACATTACAGTGACATTATCTGCCCTCAGTGATTGATGCTGGTTATTCGTAGTGGTCTGTTTACATGTTGTTTTGCAAAATAGATGCAAAAATGTCAGCTCAAAATATTGGCGAGATCCATATTCAAATTTGGATTTGTATCTCACTCTCAATACACACTTTACATGCTTGAATACTGGTGAATTTGTTTTGCTTCAAACTTCTGAAAAGGAAATATACATGAGCTAACTGTACAAAGTAAAGCCTTTTGGCAGCAACTTTCATAGAGCAAATTAAGTCATACAGTACATAAGCAGTATACAATGTGACAAAGCCTACGCAGCCGCTTCAACTCCATACTGAAATGAGTGAATATTTACTTGGCCCACTTCCAGTTACACATTTTGAGTTGTAATTTAGGATGCCAAGGAGATGTGCATTACATTTGTTTACCATTTATGTTTCCAAGTTTTTACTCAGTACTCTCGCCAAGGATGAAAGTTTTCACTGGTATTGAGTATTACTGTTTGAAGTTATGAAGCTTGCATGAAGACATGATTCTGTGCAGGTCATTTGACCTGAGTTGTCCTCTCCTTCAGTGTGTGTTTTGTCTCTAAATCACCAAAACATGATCCTGGTGTGCCACTCCAGTACACATAGGCACACTGCCAGCTACTGAGGAGGATACAATCCATGAAAATGTAATTTCCTGATCCAAAGCACATTTTTTTCTTTATTTCTGTAATAACTCCAGTAATGAGAAAGAAAATGAAATAACTTCTAGGAATAGATGAAGCATGACATCCATTCACCAACTAGGCCACATGCTCTGATTCTCTCTCCATTTCCTTCCGGCCTTCACATGCACATGTAATCATATGCATACTGTATTACAAATGCCATACAGGCGTTAGCAGAACAGTGAGTGCACTGCTGCAAAAACACTGCCGCATCGGTCACTAATGTACTCCAAATTATGTGCTTCAAATGGTTCACCACCACTAACAATATCCATTCTTTAGAATGGCTAAAGTAAGGACTGGTAGTGATCAACCTGAATGGTGTAGTAAGAGCAATCCAACGCCACTCCATATGAGATACAAGAGCAATGCCCAGGCTGAAGAGGCCCTCCACCTTCTCATCTATCCACTAAAAGCCCTCTGTCACTGCTTCATGCATGCATCCTCACCCACCCACACCCCGTATAAGCCCATAATGAGCCCTGGGCTAATGCATAGAACAACACAATTAAAGCCAAAATGGACATCTACCCACTCCAGTCCAGGCATGAGCATGCAAGAGAGCCCTCACTGTGCTGATGTGTTTGTGTATTCTACGATGTGGGTTTGACCACTCGTGCATATCTTGTGCACGCTTGTGTGTTTGCTCTAAGAGGCAGAACAAAGATGACAGCTCCAGCCAGTAGCCCTTTGACCTGTGGCCTGAAGGCCCAGCATAAGACAGCAGTGCTGGTTTGCAGTTAGTTCCTCCCTCTGGCACAGATTCTTTGGCAGGTCACCATGAAACACAAAGGCCACAGGCACATGGACCTGATCCAGGGTGCCACGCTTGGTTTGAACTCTACTGACAAAGAGAAAAAAAAATAATTTCCCTCAAGAAAATCCTGGAAGAAAGGGAACAGAGGAACAGTCCGGCAGTGTGCTGCACTGTAGTCAAAGAAATCTAAGTTAGATTTCCGCTCCAACAGGCAAACCTCAGCTCACAATAATAGTTTCACAGAAGCAATATTTGCTTCCAACTACACTGTGTGCGAGTAAAATTGCCTACACAATGGCACATTTGTTATGGCCCTGATATATTTGTCTTCTTCTGTGTCTTTTTTCTTTAGGCCAAAAAGAAAATCATTCTTGGTTTCTGTACTGCCTTGCCTTTCCCCATTTCAGTCACAGCTATTATTTCATGAAATCTGAGTCCTGGTGTTCAGTTTCTTTTCAATTTCCTTTTGAGCAAAGCCCAAGCGTTCCCTCCTCCCATGTCAAGCATCTCTTAGCAAGCAGCACAATGTGCCAAATATATCTCTGTACCAAGACACAACCAACATCCCTTTAAAGCTACGTTCAATTAAATTTGCAATTTCATTTTAAAATAGTAGGAATAAGTGTTGCCATTTCACAAAAATACAAAGACACTCATCCTGGGATTACAGCCTGCCTTTGTTCTCCATCTCTATCAGTCTGTTTATTTACTCCTCTGAGAGTGTTTGTGTTTGAGCACTTGTTTTGGACAGACAACATGAGCCCAACAGACCTCCAAGAAGTCCCTTACAACCCTCCCATGACTTCCTTTCCCCAAAGATAATATACACTCTAATGTAGAAGAAGAAAGCAGCTAATTGACCTGAAATCAAAGATAATTGGCTTCTATTTAGCCTCTTCCTGTCTTACAGCAGTAGAGACACAGAGGGAATATTCTTTGGTACACTTCCCAGAGTACCACCAACAGACAGCAGTAATAAGCAGTGGGAAGTGTGATACTGGACTGTATCTGTATCTGCAGGGTATAGTTGGCCCCTGGCTGGGCTACTGGCTACAGACGACCTGACCTGTGTTTGCCTGCTCGCTGCAGGCTTGGCTGATAGATATCTCTCTCTCTGGCAGTTCCCACCATACAGAGTCATTCAAACTCCCATACTTAATCAGAGGAGTTACCCCAAGACCTACTCCCCCAACTCCCCATAGATCATTTTCTAGATATTTTTCCGGAAACATTTCCTCAGTGTGTGTGCATTAGAATGTGTGTGTTTGTGGGTATGTGTAACCATGGGAATAATTAACACAGACTAAAATCCCCTCCAATAAAAATGCTAATACCGTCATTTAGGTTGCCCTCAGTTATTACTGTAACAGCAACACGCTTTGCGAGCAGCAGGGAATTTACTTTTTGGACATTTTTTTTGCGCTGGATTTTGCCTCTCAGGCTCTGTACAGTTCTAATCATCTAATTGGGGCTGAAAAAATACTGTAACCTCCTCTGCATCATTTCCAAGGAGAAAAAAACAACAAAAATCTATATTTATACTTGACAATATGGACAGTCCTCATATAATTCTCCTAAAAACACAGTAATGCTGATCATGAACACAGCCATTTTTACTAAAAAACACATTATTAATTCATTCTTTTGTTTGCCTACCATTATTGTGGAAAGCATAATAATCCATTTTATTACAGTATGTTATTTGTTAAATTGATGCAGTTTAATTTTTTCCCATTTTTGTTGAGGAACACATGAGTACATTGTACCACCCCCACTTCTAAACCTACGCCCTTGTGTATGCCACTGTTCAGTGAATAATGCGTGTATGGCCCAGAGAGAGATGTTGATTTGATTTTATCTAAGCTCCGCGGGTGCAGTGAAATAGAATAGACAAACTGGAGCAAGATACCCAGTTTGATCTACGAGGTGCAAAGGCAGAA
This sequence comes from Thunnus maccoyii, assembly GCF_910596095.1. Taxonomy (NCBI): domain Eukaryota; kingdom Metazoa; phylum Chordata; class Actinopteri; order Scombriformes; family Scombridae; genus Thunnus; species Thunnus maccoyii. The sequence goes on along the minus strand of NC_056538.1, from coordinate 24,720,383 downwards.
AATTCACACAACACAGTGATGGGTAATAAAACAAATGAAGCAAGACTTGCACCACTGTGGCTACATGACCTACATCTGAAGAGTGGAGGAATGCTGATCCTTATCTAATGTAGGATATGGCCTGAGGACAAGACAAGTCATCTTGGCACACAAACCTCTGTTATTCACTGTAATCTTCTCATTCGCAGTGTTTTCAACTACAAGAGGGAGCTTCGGTGTCCGTGAGTGTGCCGCTTTAATTGATGCAGCAATAGAGTTCGATTCATGTTACATTCTACAAGGAGAGCCATGAAGTATCCGATGAGAGCCCGGGCAGGGTTACATTAAAGGCATTCCCGTGAACCCTCAGCACTCCACAGCACAAGATCCCAGTCTCTGTTCCCCCTTCCAGACAGATGCCAAAGTCATTGTTGTTCGGAGCCTGCTTTTCAGAGAGAAAACTCGATCCTACTGGCTGCCAGTGTCACCAGTGGCCCCCCGTCCTCCCCAGTCATTCAATCCCATCTCTCCTCCTTTCAGGAATGCACTTCAGTCATTCTTTCTTATTCTCCCTCCTTTTTTCTCCAGACCGTGGTGCCCTAGGCACTCTGGGGGCACTGTGTGTTTGGTTGTCCCAGATCTATTCATCCTCTCTGGTGAAACAGGATACAGTGACCTCCACTGTGTCCGGTGGTCCCCATCCCAGGTTCCTGTCTGGTAAGTGTCAGAGATCGAGAACCCGTAAGGGGAGGGGGAGGTAACGCGATGGCTGGTCAGGAGACAAGCCAAGAACATGAGCCTGCTGGGCACCTCAGAGAGATGATACTGGATCTGAGTGAATGGATCAGAAGGAATGTTCCGCAGTGAGTTTATTGCCTCAACACTTTGGACCAAATTCTCAGGGCCATCTGCTGTGTTGTCTTTGTTTGACTCCCTTAACCAAAGCAGTAGAGTACCATGACTAATAAATGATGCAGATTGGTGAAACATGCCATACTGTACCTCAGCAGGGAGTAGGAACATAAATATGTCCATTTCTGTGCTATTTTAACACAGTGTGACACACTTCAGCGCTACGAGCAAACCCCTCGCTTCCCATTAATGTACAAAACTAGGGGCAATTACAGAAAGGGGTTGCTCCATTATAAAAGGGGAATATATGACACCCCCTACCTCACGAGACATGCCAACCTTTCTGCACCTCAAATTAGCATAATCTACGTTTACCACGTGAGCTGCAATTTGTCTGGAAAATCTTTCCCCCAACACAATCTTTCACCCCCATTATTGAGAGTGTGTCCATTAAAAACAACTGAATTACCATCTCAATTGGTTCACCATAAGGTACAGTGTTGGCAGTCTTTGAAAGAGTAATTGGATCCATTAAGGCAGGAAAAAAATGCAAGAGACCATAAGATGCATATTCTTTTGTGTGCTCTAGCTGTGTGTGTGTGTGTGTGTGTGTGTGTGTGTGTCAGTAGATATCTGTGTAAATGCCAGTACATGACGGTTCCTCTTGACTTTTTCTGCTGCCGTAGCAGAACAATGGTTAATTGGGACCAATTAAGATAAAGTTTCATAATTTAATTTAGTATTCTTTAGAGCATATAGACAGCAAGTCATTTTAATGACAATTTCAAGACAAGAGCAGCACTGAATAGACATTTGAACGTGGTTCTATCAGTCACATTAATGTTCATTCAAGAGGATTTTTTGTGATTTTTATACAAAATATCTTCAAAAATACACCCCCAATCTTGTTTTTATCCAGACATTAATATATAGTATGAAGTTGAGGATATAATCATCATTGTTAATAATGCCAATCTCAGTTGCTGTGTTATGACCCAGTCAAGATTTTTATAATTTTTTCAATTATACATGTGCTACTGCATTCACACACTTGTGTTATCTCTTAGCTTGTAGAGGGAAAAGTGGAGAAAAAGGAGCAGAAAACTGGGATGATCCATGTGTAGACTGGTCACCTGTGTGTAGCGGCTCAGTGAAGTGAATCCATTTACAGTTTAGCCTTAATAAAAGCTCTTTTAACTTTGCAGCACCTGCAGCTCAGGACAGCTCATCTAGCTAATGTTAACAAGCTGAACGGGAGTTGTGCTCTGTGATAAATCTGACCACAGCCAGAGAAAAGCTCCTCCAAGCAGCCCTTTCCTTATGATGAATGAACAAGGCTGCAGAGTCCTTGAAGCATGGGGGTTACTAGGAAATGCCACAAACCTATCTGTCTCAATTGTGCTCAATGGCCTGTGATTTCTATGGGTCCATGCAGGAATGTGTATCTGTGTGTATCTGTGTGTGTCTGTGTGTGTGTGTATGTCTCCTAAAAAGAATGAATGTTGTAAAGCCATTACCTGTCTGAAATGGTGGCCCAATTATGACAGTCTCCTTCAGCATGCAGTCTTGCAAAACCAAACTCCATGAAATTGATTACCTGCACACCTGGACCTCATTTGTGACTATTTTTCCTCACCCTCCCCTGTCAGCGACTCTCTGCTGGGCCCTGTTCATTTCCCACCAACAACAAAAAAAAAATGCTTTAAAGATGCATGCATATAAAGTACTCGGATATTAAATCCCAGACGCCAAGGCAACAATTGTGTTGGGAGACAAAAATGCAAAGTGCATTAATTTTTGCTGAGATATGAGAAAATCCTACAATAGCTTTTTCAGACCTATTTGAGACAAAGAGAGAGAAAATGAGAGTGTGAGGAAGAGAGATGGAGAAAGCAAAAGAAAGAAAGAGAGGGCAGGAGATGAATTTACAGATCTTGAATAATCATATGGCTCCCAGTGTTGCCCTCCTTCCTGCTATCATTAGCAACACAGAGTCTTTTATTCCCTCATTCTATTCTCTATCCCTCCTTTAAAAGACACCCCCCCCCCCAACTGCGCTCTTCAGACTGACCTCCTCCATTAGGCTCAAGGTTACTGGGGCGGGTACAAGGACATTCCTTTGAGAGAAACAGCAACGCTTGGTTGCCACTAAATAAATAGAGATGTTTTATGGGTGCTGGTGACAGTAACTGAATGAGATGACAAATCTGCCAGTTGGGTTATTCTGAATACGTACAGGGGAAATATGTTTTTGTGCTGAAGTATGTACGAAAACTGATAGGGCTTAAAACAATTAATAATATTTCAAAATGTATGACTGTATCCTGATTTTTATTCATTTAAAACGATATGAAGTTCAGTCCAACAGTTACTAAGTGTACATTCAGAATTAAAGAAATACAGAGAATTCAGTGGCAGCCAGCAGACAGCCACTGATGGCATCTCAGCGTCCCTGTTTTTCTCCGTCTGGCCCCTGCCTTTGGTCTTAGCACCTCCACTGTGCTTCTCTGTGGTCTGTTATAATGAGCTCTCAGTTCTCAGTGACTGATCAGGCTGAGAGGTGGAGGGGGGGGAGCTGAGACTGTTGTCTCACTCCCTCACAACTCCTGGAGAAAAAGCCTATTTGTGTTCTGCTGTTGACCTCTGTCTCTCAGTGGGAAAATCTCTGGGGACTCCCTCCGTTCTCCATCTCTCCATCCTTCCGCCTGTCCATTCCTCCCTTCATCGCTGACTGCCCGGTAGCTATGCATATCTGCTGATAGTGTTACAAGGCTTTTCCCTCACAGGGATACGTTACGTAGAAGCGAGATGACAACACAGTCAAGTCAAATTGCACACAGATGGCTCCTATCTTTGGCTGTTTTCAAGCAAGCACAAATGTTGAGTTATTTCCCTAGGTCCAGGTTCTTGGCTTGATCTCAGTTTTTTGTTAGATGGACTCCAGAGGCTGTCTGAACTCCCACTCAATGAGCTCAAATGCGAGTGGATTTGGTCTTGCCTGCTGGCTGTGCTCAGAGCACTGTATGGCTGTGTGGTGTTATAACCACAGTACAGGGCTGTCAAATCTTTGCATTAGGTATGTTGATACACTACACATAGGAAAACAAAGCACTGTTAGTAGCAGAACAACATCTCTTAAGAATGCCAGCCTGTGGTAGTCATAATGTGGGAAAGAATGACTGAAATACAAAGCTTAGGTGGGAATGTGTCAGATCTGCATGATTTTGTGTGTGTGCTGGTGGAGAGTAATGTGTGAGCCTGCACAAGTAGTCATGCGGTGGTGGGTCCCACGCAGCAGTGGCTGGTGAGTAAGTCTGGTGTACGGATGACTGCGAGGCGACCTCTCCTGTCTCTCCTGACTGTTGTTTTGCATTCTTCATAATTAGAAGCACCCAAGCATGCCAGGCATTCCTAATAGAGGTGTTTTACACTAGCGGCTGACACCATCACTCAATCTGAAGCCAATGGTCCTTTCCCAAAGGTCAACAGCCCAGCCTTCTCCTTCTTCGAGCTGCCTCCTTCCCAGAGATGTGGGGGCCCACTCGTCAGTGTGACAAAGCCACACGCCTCCTTCTTTTGTTCCCTCCCTCCTGCCCTACCTCTGTAAACCCTGACAACCAACACTAGGGCTGGGTACTAGTTAAACCAAGGCTCCCTATAGTGACGGATGACTCCTCTGCTCCCTACACCAATGAAGATGAATGCTAAGCATGAATTATTAAGGGCCAGAGCAGAGCGGAATATTTTGATATTGAACCCCTTATGAATAATTCCAGCAGGGCTACCCCAAAATGAATTACCTTGCTCTCCATGTACCACAGAAGGAGAGTCTGTTCTTTGTCTCCAGGTTTTAAGGTAGTGGAAGAAGATATTGGGTGCTATATACTGGACATAAAAATCTATCTCATATTGATATTCGGTATTGTGAGAGAGGGAAGCAACCTCAGCTGTGATGTGTTTGGACAGTGCAGGATTGTATATTCCCTTTGATCCGGTGGTCAAAGAAGGGTCTATGGAAGTGTGTGGAATGCAGAGGGGGCTGGAGAGACGAATGATTGGGATGCAAGGGTTGGGGTTGCATGTCCAATTATCTAGCAGGCAAGGAGAGAGAGGAGCTGGCCAATTAGAGGAAAAGGGGAGAGATCTCTGCCACAGACTGGGTATATACCCCCACAGAGAGACAGACAGGCAACCAGACAGAAACATAGCCTATAGAGATACAGGCAAAGAGAGAAACTGAAAAAAGGTCAAGTCAAGACACACAGAGAAAGACTGGGATTTAAAAAGATACTTGTAATACTTTTTTGAGAGGTGAAGGAAAGGATATGAACCAGGTTTTGCCTGAGTTTATGATACATATTACTGAATACTTCATGTTCATGACCAGTTCTGCAAAAACATCCAAATTTTCACCTGATTCGGGTAAACATGGATAAAATCATACACCATTTCACCTGTTTTTTATTTCCTGGCAATGTATTCAGGAACTTTCTTACTGTGTGGGTTGCCACTATTGAAGGAGTATACTGTGTGGCGAACATGGGATTATAATTACCGTTCAGTATGCTCTTTCTGTTGACAGTCAGCTCAAGAAAAATGATGATTATAACCTATGCGAAACTGCAGCCAGCCAAATCCTTGACTGAATAACACTTAATAGGGTTATTACTTAATAAATAATGTCATTTATCCACCCTTACAAAAGCTCTCTGTGCTGCTGCCAGTGTTCACAAGGTTTACTATAATTTACAGTAAGGCTGACTATAATTACCCTCTCTCTTAAGGAACCTTGTCAAAGTGACTGGGTATTAAATCCAGGGGTAAATAAAGAGGAAGACAAGGTCTGCTTTTTTACTAAGACAATGCCACCTGTCTTTGTCAAGATAGTTCATTCCCTGTCAAGTGGAAAGATGCGGTTGTAATGTGAACCCGCCAGCACATCTGGAGCAGAGATAAATGGAACAATTAAGAATCATCCATTCTCACTTTCTAATTAAAGATGTCAAAGACTTGACTTTTAGAACATAGCTAATTGCTCAGGTTATTAGTACTTAAACTCTTTGACAGTCTTCCAGTTGAAGATAATTTGATTTGTTTCCTTTTGTTGGAAGATTCACAAAGTATATAATGAACAAACAGTCAAAGCACATGCTGAATTCTCAAGATGAACAATAGCTTTAACAAATATTTACTGAGGATTACTCACTTACAGTGCACAGGCACAGACATGAAAGATGGAATCAAGTATTTGCTCAACTAACATAGTCATTCACCCACAACAAGCCTGATTAAAATAATCTAAAAATCAGTTACAAAACCTCATTTCTCAGAAAACCTCATATTTCAGTAAGCAGTAACAATATTTATTGTTAAATCTTCGATCTGTGCCCTTCCTTCACCATCCCTTATTTATTTGACTACTTTCCTCTATCATCTCCGTGCCCTGACGATACAGAGTGATTGCTCACTCACTTCAGGAATGTCTGGTGACTTCTCAATGTCTCATTTAAGTCTAAGCAAATTGAGGGGTTTTGAGCTAAACACCACTGCACTCCATGGCCAAGTCAAGTCCAAACAGTGGATTCTGTAGTTTCAGACCAACTGTATAATTTCTGACACCACAGGAATGGAGCCACAACTCTAAACTGAGACTATGCTCACTCACTTTGAAAGAGGAGTAACGCTGCCCTGAAGTCTGACTACCATTCTGCTATCATACACTGTGATAACGGAAAATGGTCTTCACTGCAATCAAGAGCATGGCATTCTCTCTCTAGGCACCTGCATTGCAGATTATCATCTGCTTCCAAGACTGAAGGACATGCCCAATCATCATCAAAGCAGCAGCCTCCATTTCTGTCCTTCAGGAATGCTCCTCTCTGATACAGAGAAACATTTAGGAGCTGCAAACAGGATATTAAAAGACCACAGTCCCCTAGTCTTACAGCTGGCTCTCAGTACAAAGTCTCTCGCAAGCCAATAATTAGCCACAGGTCCACTTCACACACTCGCCATGACCCCTGACCTTTTTTACTCACCACTACTTCCTGTGAGCATATTTAGGGCCCGTTGTAAATGGCCCTTTGATCAAGGAGCTGCACAGATGTTTAATACATGCAAAGTCATTAGTAGGTCTTTGTGCTTTAATACATCATAATTTGGAGTTAAGCAGTCAAAGGTCAAGAGGGCACTCTGGCCTGACCTGGGAGGGCCCTTGGTGCTTGATCAGTGGTCAGTCTTTAACAAGCCTCTTCAAGGAGAGCTAGTGTGCCGGCTAAGAGAAGAGTGGCAGGGGGCTGCTTGGCGATGTGCGAAGCAATACAATTTACTTCACATCAGAACAGAGATTAAAAGTAAATGGGAAAAGGACAGGGTCATCAGTCTTTTAGCCCCCAAGCCCATCCCCCCTCCGTGCATAGCCATTGAAGTGGCTATGCACGAACGGCTGCATAATTGTGCTAAATAGAAATCATGCAGGGAATGAGCAGAAATTAAGCATGTTGTCAGAGTTTCCAAATAATACTTTTGGTGAGAATTCCTGTGATATGCTGCCGTTACGGTTATATGTATCACAGAAACCATGCTAGTTGGTCCTTGCTGCATTATCACTCATCAGCGCTAACCACAGCCAAGACAATTTCTACTTTATTATCTATTTTGTTCTTTTTCCCAGTTCTCTCCACATTCTGCCACTCTCCTTCCTCCTGTCTATTCTTTGGCCTTCTGCCTCACACTCCATTTATCTCTGATGTCTGCTGCATGCTGTGGCTCTCGAACCCACATTAGAAAAAAGCTATAGTATGAAATATATCTCCTTATAATATAGGGAATATTGTAATAAAAGGACACATAATAGACCCTTTCCATTTCAGGTCATCTGAATAAAGAGCTGAATTATTGCAGGCACACAGATGGGTCTACTGTAAATCATCAGAGGAGCAGCAGTTTGTTCAATGTGCTGATGTGGATATCAAATGAAGACATCAATAAAAATTAGTACAAAGTCTGAAAGCACATTATGAACTATGCTTTTAATAAATCAATCTTTTTCTATGCTGTGGCAAAATAGCTATTTCTCCGTCAGCAATTATTAAGCCGCATGGAGCATTCATTCAGAGCTATTCATCATCAAATACTATGATTTATGCAGAACAAAATAGCTCTAATATTTCTAGAACCTTCCCCGGCACTCAAAGGACACTATAAAACTTGAGACAGATAAAACAAGATGTATTAGTAGAGGATGTGCAATGGAAGAGGAAAATTGCAGGGTGGCATCTGGACAGATTAAGATGCAGGAATTTTACAGCCTAGTATCTGTCTTTTCTGTCCTCGGGCTTAAAGAAGACCTCGGACTGTGCATCTTTCTGATTGTAATCTGCGGGTGACCACAATCAATGAAGGCCTCTGTTTGCCAGATCAATGGAGGACAACAGTAGGTGATAGGAATTTATCATGCTAGAGTGGTTTCGGGTGTGTATGGATGTGTGTGTTAATGGTTCCTTACGCACTGTAATAGCCCCCCCATCGACACTGAAGAAATGAGGGATGATTGGCAAACGTCCCTCTCGATAATCACACCCCAGGAACTGCATCCAAAAATAAGTATGAACATCATACATGCACAAAAACTCAAAAAACCCCACATGCAATCATGTGCTTTAAAATGTATTTTTTAAAATATTTTTTTATTACATTGTATTTTGATGTATTTTGTATTTTATGAGAATAAAGTCAAATTACGCTTCAATTCCTTTGTATGTGCAGGCATTTAGCAAATTCCCAAATCTGATCCAAACCTCAAATAACCACAGTTACAAGCATTTTATGTTTTTGGTAAGTACTGATGCATCACCAGAATGATTATTTGGAGTTGAATGGAAAGGCAAGGAATGATGAACAGAAGAGTGTCCATCCATAAAAGGCTGGCCTCAAAGAGATGAGAGGAGAGAATGTAGGTTACTAATCCTCCTAAATTAAAGGCATAAAAGAGATTATCTGGACCAAAGCTCTCACTTCTAGGCCAGTACACTGCTAGCCCCTCTACTCTCAGCTTGACTTACTCTCTATGTATTCAAACACTTTTTCTATCACCACTTAAGTTTTAGCAAGATTTATAAAAAGATAAAATAGATCAGAAGTGCAGGCTGGCAACGCAGTAATGAAAAGGCAAAGAAGTAGCTTGTGCGATTGTATGTACACAAAGTTTTAAATCTTCTGAACACATCAATGTACAAAAACACATGTGCACACACTGACACATGCAAGTGTTTACACTCACATTATGCACACTCACATAACACTACCATGAATACACTGTAATTAACATAATATACGGAGTGGAAAGTGCCATAGGAGAGACACTATTGATGATTTACCGAGGGGATATAACCCATGGAAGATGGTGGGTTCACTGGAATATGTGTGTAAACAATACTTAGATGCACTTACCTCCCTTTTAACACCTGTTTAAATACAGGATAACATTCAAATGGCTGTTTATGCACAAGCATAATGCCACTGACCTTGCTTTCATCCTTGAGAGAATTTTAAAATAGAAAAACCTCATCCAGATTGTACATAACACATAAGCATATTGACCTAGCTTCAAAGGCAAGCATGTTTTTTGAACCAGCTATTTAAGAGCAGCTTTAGCGTCAAAGTGTGGAAGAGAATACCCCACACTGACCTGACTATTTTAAGTCGTGAACTCTCACCTTTAGACAAGGACATGTCAAACTTTGAACAAAACTATGCACTAGCTCTCCAAGTTTACTTTAACAGCAAACTATGAAAATAGAACACTTGATCCAGCTTTCAATTAAATAAACCAGCCATTAATCACACAGTAATTACATCTGACTGATCGGTAAGCGCAGGCTAAGCACGTCTCTATCATATGTGGACCATATTTAAGTGAGCGAGAGAATGCCCTTCCAGTCTGTAGAGCATTGGCTGCTCCTTTTCATGTAATGAGGCTATGCTATGCATCTGCTCATGGTGAACTGCACACAGATGAGCATAAATACCATTCACTCCCAGCTGTGTCTGCTTGCCTCACTGAAGGAGCAGTGGAGAGAAAAGGGAATGCTAACATAAGACCAGGGAGCAGATAACCTGAAGCACTAGCATGACGGTTATTTGCATGTGGGGCAAACAGGAGGGGAAGGAAGGGAAACTACAGAGTGCAAAACACACCACGAACCCACCTCTGTTTCAGGTAATGACAGAGCAGAGCTTCTAAATGAGTAGGTGCGGAGAAACATGTGGAAAGATGAGTGAGTTAAATAGGGAGAGAAGAGGAAGGAAGAGCTCACAGACAGATATGTAGTTGTCAATTGCTTTTCTGACTTTTTATCTCAAGAGGAAAAGTTACCCAAAGTTTCATTTGAAAAGTAGTGTTCAAAAGAAGGAGGATATCCTCCAATGCCTGGCGCTCTTTTATTGTAAACCTAATTATCAGTAACATATCTGTCAAAGAATGAGGCCTCAAAGAAGTGTTTTGTCAGAGAAAATACATAAAAGATGAAAAGAGCGGGGAATAGAGGAAATATTCACTTTGATGAGAACACATTTATGCTGGTTATGGACGTCTCTCCCTGTGTTGTGTTTTCATTGCCCTCCCTCATGTTTGGTGAGATTTTAAGGTCTTCTGGAATCTCCCAAATCTCTGTCTGCAGGAGGGCTGCTTTGAGAGCAACCACATCCCAAGGGAAGTGTATGATGGGAATGCTTTCATCCTTCAGAAAACTGTATGTCTGTACGAAGTTTATCATAACACCGCTGCCTTGGATACACAGAGAGATTCTGCTTCGAAAGAGATGGCAGAGTTCAGACCGTTTAGACCAAATGGACCAGTTGGATTCTAAAAGGTGACCATTTACAGGTATAGTAGTAGTGCAGGAAGACATAAATAAAGTCATTACTTATGATGGTAGCACAGTGCTCATTAACAGCAACATTATTATCTTGTGTGATCATCTCTGCCCGTCTCATCCCTCACTTTCTCCTCCCCGCTTTTCCAAAAGGTTAAGAGGAGGGTGATTTGTTATAAAACGAGGATTAATCCAGCTGTCTGACCACCGCTTAGCTTCAGCACTCGACCGATAACAGGTGCCTTTGTGCGCAAAGTTGACATAGATAAATTAATAGTATAAATGTTAATTTATCTAATACAGAGGTAGATTCAAGCTGGAGAAAAGCAACGCCACACAGATTCATCTCCAGACAGTCGGCTTATTCACTAAAATCTAACATGAAGAATCCCATTTTAAATAAAACCGACAGATACAATGAAACACAAACATGCAAACATGCCCTGTCACATGTGAACATTCAACACATAGACCAAACATATATTCATGCAACACCTACAAATCTATACTGCCACTACTCACAGTTCACAAACTATGACATGGAATGCGTTGCCTATCTCCTTTTATATGATAATTCGCCACGGTTGACATGCTGGAACCTAGATAAGCCAAGCCAGGCTGAGAAGATAAATGTGACAGGGCTTGCAGGGGACCGCTGCTTACATATATGGAGTTTATTTGGGGACAGTCTGGCGTGAAAGTGAGGATACGGCCCAGTGAGATTCCTTGTTCCAGGTGAGGGCTTTGGCTATTACATTTAGTTTCATTACAGCAGCAGCTGACATCCATGCTCAGGGAGCCACAGCAAAGATGAGAGGCACCCTCTCAGAGGTGATGGGAAGAGAACAGCCCTTCAGCACTTAATTTAATGTTTTAGAGTAATTTAACAGACTGAGAACTTTTGTTTATCTGGAGAAACTTGCCTGGGCACACATACTCATGTTCTGCAATGAAGTACTTTACATTCATACCTGGGAGCCGCCAGTCTGTGACAACTGGCCACTGACCAGCTCCGCTAGTGGAACTGGAAGTTAAGTGCACCTCGGCAGCAGCTGTTGAGAGAGCGTACAGCATGAAGGTGGCAGTGTAGTAGAAACAAAATTGGCATGCCTACAGAGGCGCAAAAAAACAGTTTTTCTGTATAAAAAGATTGAGATCAACCTTGGTGAAGTGAGCCAGAAGTGCATCCTTATTCTGATGATGATGGGTCAGCAATTCCCCCTTACTCTCTGGCAGCATATCCTGCCAATGTGACATATGTGACTGGAACTGTACAGCAGGTCACCTACTGTAGCAAGCGTGAATTATAACCCATTATGGATAATTGATCCCCATATAGCGTTCTAGTAAAGATAGCTTGGGTCACAAGGCTAACCTTGGCGACCAATTTCACCGCTGTATGTATCAGTAAAAACAGCTTAGTGATGAAATAGATGATGCGCAGGGATAAAAGGTTAGGCTATTTCTCCCAGTCCATGAGACTGTATTTACTTCCATCACTGGAGTTGGCCATCAGTGTATTTTTTTTCCTGGGAGACTTAGTGATTTCACTAGAAGGTAAGACATTACAGTCAGGAATAATAGCATGACTACAGACAGGCAGGGAATCTCAAGGATCTTCTGCTGATAGATGAAGAGACTGACAAGTGCTGTGGAACACTGCTGATAGGCAGCTAACTGCAACCAAGGGGGACCAATTAGCTATTAGGAACTACAATCATTCACACTTACCTGAAGATAGTGATTAAGTATCTTTCAACACTGCCTGTTTTATCTCGAAGTGTGTGTATATGTGTGTGTGTATGTGTGTGTGTGTGTGAGAGAGAGAGAGATAGAGGGAGGGGGAGAGGTTGCACACACATCCCATCAGACTTTGAGGTATGGTGATGAAGTGTGGCAAACAGACCTTATTAACACAGAGTAAAGCTTTGAGGCCCTCCTCGCCCCATCTCCACCTAAACACAACAAAACAAACAGGGTGACCCTGCTTTAACCTCAGCTCTGTCCATCCATCACCCAGCAGCACACACACATACACACAAGCACACACACACACACACCACTGAAGCCCATATCTCTGCATTGTCGACATTAGACCTACCCCTGTGGAGAGATTCATGCTGCCCCACTCCATTAATAGTTCCAGCTCACACACGCAGTTCACACCATGAGCAATCTAACAATCCGACAGAGCTCCAGTATTCGAGCAGGTTCATATGATTTCTTCATTTTTAGAGTAAAAAATACTTGTAAATTGACAGCAAACTGTTCAAATTAAAGAGTAACTCTTAGCAGAATTTTTAGACTTGCAGATTTGATGGCTTTCAACCTGCTTGTTAACAGACTTGGAATAGTAAACATTTGCTGTGCTAAAAAAAGATGGTTCCACATGAAATTCTCCCTATTTCCTGGAACATATTTTAACTGCGAAAATGTACTTTCCAACATTAACTAGGAATTTTTCCTCAAGAGGAGGAGAGAAAACCATAAAAGGTCTATCTTTTGACAACCAGTGTTACTGCCAATGTTCCTTCTGATCTCTTTCACTTTGTTTCTCAACCTTTGTTTATTATATTTCAAAACTATGGGTATCAAGCAGGGTAGTCGGATGGTACTTCCTATCCTCAATACACCAGACAGACAGATAAAAGATAAGAGCTTAGACAGTCAGACGTGGTCAGCGAGGCAAAGGAAATCCCTATCATTTGTCTAGCCCTGCAGACGTATGTTCAAGCTCAAGTCTCAACCCCCCTATCTCTTTCTTCGTTTCTCTCTCACTAGTTTAAAGTTCATGTGGAGGTGAGGGTTCCTACCTCCCCTCCCTCCTCAGTGACCCCTTGCTCCCTATGCGTCTCAGTGCAACAGACCCCCTCGGGGATCGACCTCTTTCCCCCGGCAAACAAAAAACACACACATGCACACGTGTTGCTTTTACGTGCTCTGCAGGTGTTGCAACACACAGCCAAGCATATTCCCAGCACAGACACAAAGATATATAAGAACATTAACAAAGGATAATACAGGCATTGTAGCTTTTCTAAGAACAAAAAGAGATAGTACCAGACATTGCGCTTACTTTGCATATTTTTCAGGCTGGTAAGACCTAACTTATGCAGAACTTGGGTATAAATTCAGGACAAAGACCTTCTGATTCAAATGGCAGGTACAGTGTGTGCCCTATTGTTCAGACATGGATTTAAAGGATTTAGACGGTGCTCTATGTGCCAAAAACTTTCAAAGAAGGTAATTGTTGTAATTTGATCTTGAATGGAGCAACAACAGAAGAGAAACTAGTATTGCTGCTTGGTGGGAGGGCTTTTAGGGCAAGGGGCAGACAGACCTGGGATGACCCTGTGATGCATAGAGAGAACTATCAGTCAAAATGTCACAGTGACTTTAAATCACTAAACATTTCACTGCACCGCCTGTCTCCTAACACATGTGATGAAGGATAGTTCACAGTGTGACTAGTTTTCCAGCATGTGTGCATTCTCACTTACCTCTCACCCATCACCCCTGCAAATATATCCTGTTTTCCCAGACTTTTGTGTCTTTTCAACCAAATATCCCAGTAAATAAAGAGCTCTAGAAACCAAACTGTCTTTGCCCATCCCCCCCCCCCCCCGAGGAAACAGACACTGATGGACTGATAAATGTATGTATCCTGCAGCTGGTCATGACCAACCAGTCCTGAAATAGGAGTACATGCTGATACGCTACAACTACGCATGATTGCAGTGACACACATAGATAATGTTATGCAGGGCCGAGAAGCTCAATCAATTTTCATCATCCATAATCAATAACGGACAGTATAAGGTTTGCTCATCCATGAAAATGGGATGTGTGATTTTTATCCATATACCTGAGTGTCACCGCAAGCAGAGACACCATTGTGCCCTGACCCAGCAGCTTCACCTCTCAGTGCCCTGGCAGCACCCCTGGGCGTGATGTGGTAATGAGAGGGCAAGGGGACAGGCAGCCTGGGTTCACCCACAGAGCAAGGGGCAGGGGGCAAGCAAAAGAGGCCAAAGGATATGCAGGCTTGAGATGCATACTAAAAAGGCATCAATTACAAATTCCATTGCCAGCATTCTTTGTCAATCCCATCACAGCTAATAAAATTGCCCTGTGATCCAAAAACCCTGCTGAGCACAGAAAATCTAGAGGGAGAGTTCTGCATATCTTAATCCCTCCGACAAAGACAGTGCATCTCAACATTAATTGCTCTTGTCACCTTTAGTGGGGGAAGGTTGATAGGGGGAGGGCATTTTTTTCTTCATCATAGACAGGTGGCAAAGAAGAGATGAGCAAACAAACAAGCACTTTGAATATTTCAACATAACAGAATAAATTAAAAACTAGGTTTATATTCAACCTAAACATACAGATGTTTGAGATGACAAGAAAGAGAAAGAGAGTGTGTGTTGTGTCCTTTACTCTGCAACAGCAGTTCATTCCCCCACAGGACTGTGGGTTAAGTGACAGCTTGGGCCCATCACTAAGATGAATGGTTCTGTCCTACACAAGGCCTTTTAATTAGCTCCACAAGCTGCCTTTTATACAGAGCACATACACAAACGCACCCGCACGCACATGGTATTATGCACACATGCTCATAAACGTTTGCCTACAAGCAAATGCAGAAATATATATATATCAAAATATATATTTTAAGTGTAAGAATTTTGACACAATGAATATCTTTAGTATTTTTCAAACACAGCAACAAGAAACAACAAATACCTTTGACAAACCCCAGCCCCCACCTATATAATACCAAAAAATGTGGGCGTTAAAAAGTCATTTCCGGTGGTTGAGATCAATCCATCATCATTTCAGTGGCAGAAACAAGGGGGTGGATAGTTGTGGTGGATTGGGCGAGGCGTTGGGGGCCAAGCAGCCTGGCAAGCAGACGGGTACCATCAAGACCGGGACAGGAAGCAAGAGATCACACTCCTCCTCGTCTGGTCCCCTTTCATTCCCTCCTTTTTTCCCTTCTTCTCCTCCTCCAAGAATCTTCCTCCGCACATGGTTGGGAATGGCGAGCCCCATGCACCATTAGAGCGTGGGTGGGGTTATAACGGGTCCTGGGAAGTCTACAATGAACCACCAGAGCTGTTCCAATTACAGAGTGACGGATACCAGATGATGAAGCTTGCGGCATCTCACATTAACATCCACCATATCCACAGCATCTGCCCAGATGAAGGGCTATGGAGGGACACTGAGCTCCGTGCACACACACAGTACCATCCAATTAGTGGGTCTGCCAGCTATCCAACATCATGTTGGTGGGTGGAAAAAAGGAAGACTGCCTGAGCGGGACTCTGTCAAACCTGAGCCACTCAGCAAAGAAGCTGTAATTGTGCTACACGCTCTCATTAGCGAAAGATCCTCTTTTGAGCCGCAGTATACTGGTTAAGCTATATGTGTGTGAGAAAGAAAGAAACAAAGAATGAAAAGAGAGAAAGAGAAAGTGAGAGTCATAACGAAAGAGAGAGACATCTTTTTTTATTAATACAGTCAAAGACAGTTAGTGAAGTGCACATAATGGCTTGATCTGCCAAGCTCTTCATCTGGAATGTTTCCCTTTTTCTTCCTCCTCATCATACTCGTTCAACCACTCGGTCACACATAAACTCACACACACACACACTCACAGCCGCAAAACACACAGACAATAAAAGCAGCAAAGGGGCTTACAGTACATCTGTCACACTGCTGGAACAAACACTATAGCCTCACAAGACACCACCAGCTGTTCTGGAGCCCTGACTCAAGGTTTGTTTATAGCTCATTGTTTTCTCTGCCCTGTCTTTCGCTTCTCAATTTCAATTTACTCAGATACACGCTAACACAAAGGAGGGCAGTGTGTCAACGCCCACAGGCCTTTGAAGTGCAGGCTGAATGTTAGTTTAGACATCTGAGAGCAGCTTTAGAGAGAGCACGCTCTCCCCTCTGTCTGCTCTGCACCCGTTCATTGCACACATTTGGAAAGATATAGGACACTAAGAGTATGAGGAAGGAAAGGGAAACGCTCCACTGCTTGCTGCCCAATTTGACCGTCAGCCGACTCAGGCTGTATCATTCCTAAAGATACGGAGGTGCAACAAGAGCAGCCTGGTGGAGAGAAAAAAGTGAGTATACTTGAAAAAATGAAGCACTAAAATATGATCTATATTGGACACCTTAGAGTGGTATGTGTTTCTACCACTCATTTCCTAACTTGTTCCCCATGGAAATAAAATAATTCTTTATCAGATCTACTTAAAATACTGACAGTCCTATAAATCTGTCAGATGTACTATGAGTAACTGCATTCCATTCACTCAATCCCGATATTTTCTGTCTGCGTGGAAAATGGTCATAGCTGCCGGGCAAGTCAAACAGATTTGATTTCACTCATATCTAGTAACAGTACGTTTTTCTTTCTCCTGCGCTGGCTGTAACAGAATATGCCTTGTTCCCCTTGGCCTCGGGAGAAATCTTCTGCCTAGCAGGGCTAGAGATGGACAGAGAGAACCCTGACTGACTGTGGCTGGCGGCGGGTCTGTGGGGAGCAGGCTCATCAGCAGTCTATTGGAGAGGGAAAGAGGGATGGATGGATAGAGGGGAGGGACGAGGGAAGTAGGGAAGGGGGAAATCAATAAGTCAGCCAAGTGTATCCTTTCTTTACTATGTGCTGGTCCAAATTTCCTTTTTCCCCCTTTCGCATAAAGGGATGGTCCACAGCACTCCAATCATAGAAACACCCAGAACAAAGTTATCTACGGATAGATATTACAGACAATCTTGGGAGGACAAAGAATCCAATCATACAGCCACTACATAGACAACTTTTCTTAGTTTTGAAGCAAACAGCCAGACCAAACTTATTATTGTGAGAAGGTTATAGTGCTAGATATATCCACCGGTGCAAACATACAGGAAAACCAATATTACTGAAAGAGCCACAGGGTGCTTCTTCAAACACATCCATATACAGTATTCTACCAAGGGGGGTTTATTAATTTAATTAAACACACAGGCTTTCTCTATTTTCTTTTGTTTCCACCCGTAGGTGTTTCTTGCCAAGGTGTCTCAGTGTGCATCTCATCCCTCTGTCTCTCACTTGTCAGTATATGGAAAATATAAAGTCCTGATTATGATGAAACAGAGAAGCTGGACTCCTGGGAGATGATGGTAAAAGACAGAATCCCCTGGAAAAGTGTTCTGACACCTCAGAGAAGAGATTTTTCTCCAACTGAAGACATTATTCTGCATTTGAGGCTGGAGGCAAATATATATATCACATAGTAGGACAACCATGTCTGATATATTGTGAATTGTAATCCCATTTGTTAGTCATGTGTTGAAAGGGCATCTCTGTTACCACCATCATTAAGAGTGAACGCATTAGTCAAGCCGGCATTAGGACACTTAACCTCTGCCCACAGAGTCAGCAAATGGCCTAATCGATTCCTTCAGATCAGTAAAGAATGGCAAACAATGGCCAACAATCACTGCGAGCTCGGTGCTGAGGGTAAGGCCAAAAGCCTCTCCCACAAGGTCAATATTAGAGCCACTCTACCCTGATAAGAAACCAATGAGTGATAAAGAGAGGGCAGAGGCGGTGAAGAGTCGACACTGTGGTACTTTCCAGTCAGGCTGATTCATAAAGATGACCTCATATCCTGTTTACAGCTGTTCGTCTAGACTGGTTCAGAGAGCTCTGAATCTGAGAGGACAGATAAATGGTTCATCTTGGGCTATTTGATCAAACATAGAGGGGATCACAAAGGGCCATGAGGTTGCCTCATACAATCTATAGCTCCAAAGTGGCAGCTAAAATCATTCATCCTGACTCTTGTCAACAAACCCATGTCACTGTTATTCGGGCTTCATCCATCTGAAAGGGCCATGTTTGATGAAAGGACAGCTGTCATAGTGGGGGACCGGCATAAGTACTGTGATGACAGAGTGATGCTGAGAGAAAAGGAGGTCATGTAGCTGAGAGGCACTTAGGAGCCATGGACCAAGGGGGCCAGGATATTGTTCGTCAACACGACTAACCCCACAGGGCTCACAGAAAACAGTCTGGCTCTCATTTAGTCTGTCCCTGTCTCTCCAAGTGGAGCCGCAGTACAACAAACATACCAGCACTTAAAAATGGATATTCAAAATAGAGATTCATTGATATGCTGCATGTTTTACATTCCACATATGATAGGTCATTAGGTCAAAAGCAAGATAATAATAGTAGGATGATTTAAACATTATTAAACCAGTGCAAACATTACACAATGTATATATGTATATATGCATATGAAACTCAAATGATCCCAAAGGAGACATTGTATACGATATGCAAAGAAAACAAAATAATATAAATCAGATTTTTATAGGGGTACCAACTGGTTAACTGCCAACATCTGCTTAAAGCTCTACCACACAACCCATTGTGTGAGTCTAAAGAAAATAATTATACCGTAATAAGAGAAGAGTCTCCTGTTCCACCTAATTAAGTGTGAACACTCTCCGCTTACAAGAAGTGACTAATAGAAACACAAACAGTCTTTTTAAACAGAAGCATCCTATCCATAGAGAACTATAGTCACCAGATCCTGATACAGTAAAGCAACACAGACTGGCTGGGTTGTTAGACATAAGCTTGCTATCTACAGTTCACTGATATTTGCTGGCAATATTTCTGGGAATATATGTTTCAATTTTCCAGTTTGCACGCACTGCTATTTGAAGCCACCAATGTGTGAGTTGGCTTGTGTAACCTAAAGTCTAAAAATAAGGGAAACACTGAACAAGCCAAGATATTAAAATTAAACCTAGACAGTAGCAGAAAAAAAGCAGCAAACACTGGCATGTGGCTTATTGGTTTAGAATAACATGCAATCAACTGGTTTTCTCTTTTTCATCTTTTTTTCCTGACAAGGGCTTGCAAACAAAACTGCCTCGTTTGAACAATAGAGCCATGATTGTTGTACGCATAAAGTAAAACTTATCTGTCATGTAGCCCCATTCCAGTACGCAGCACTGAGGCCTTCAGAAGGAAAAGAAAAGCCAAAAAATGTCCCTCTGGTACAATAGTGGCCTTTGTCAAACTACAGGCCGATAAATAGCAAACTAAATGGTAAATGTTTGAGCAATGAAACTGAACCCATGTTCATTGGTCAAAGCAAGGCACAACCTGCTCAGTTGTTTGGCAAGCTCTTTCTATGTGTCTGGGGAGAGGAAGGAGGGTAAAGAAAAGTGGTCAAACTTACAAAGAACATTTTCGATACTGTACAAAATAGGAGTTGGTATGTAGTTGTAGGAAGGTAGTAGGTATTATCTATTTGAACTCTTTCTACCTCTTTCAACTATCTGCCTAT
Organism: Thunnus maccoyii; assembly: GCF_910596095.1. NCBI lineage: Eukaryota > Metazoa > Chordata > Actinopteri > Scombriformes > Scombridae > Thunnus > Thunnus maccoyii. Next base: position 24,700,306 of record NC_056538.1, on the reverse strand, counting down.
TCATTTGGGCTGAATCATTGCCAATGAACCCGCAGTACTTCCACGTTTAGCCCTCTGGTGACAAACCTATGTTTGACTTTTTAGTTAAGGTCATGTGCTCTGTTTGGATTTGGGCCCCTGATCTCGGCCTGCCAACACATACAGTACAACTCCTTAAGTCACCCAAGGCACTGAAGTCAAAGAGTGTTTCTAGTGTCCAAGTGAAGAAAAAGCTGAGATGATGGAGGCTTTGAAAAGAACAGATAATGACTACTTTCTTTGGTTGTCAAATCTATCTAAAGATCTTCTAGATTTGGATGAGGGCCCTCCAACATAAATGGACTTTGATATTGACATGAAGAAAGCCAGAACATTCCTCCTATCTCAAGGGACAGTGATTTGGTACCAGTCATTGACATACTTGTCCAGATTCAGAGCCCTAGCTGTGTTCACTCACCCACTGAGAGTATCCAGATTTATCCTCTTTCACTAAATCTCAGGCAGGGATACAAATTGCATGTGACATCACAATGTGAAGACATTGAGCAGAACTGCAGCATGGAAGGAGGCATGGACAGGAGGAAGGAGAAGATGAAAGGAGGCACCAGGATGTCACAGTGAGTCTATTGTGGATTTTTTTCAAGACCCAACGTGCCCTATTGTAGAGGGAAATCAACCATGCCTTCCTGTGCATGTCTGGTAATGAGGGTGTCCGACCAAGCTAACAACTACCACCCAAACAGACCAACACACACACACACACATATACACACACACAGCCAACACATGCTAAAAAACATTGTGAACACATTTTTACTACTGAAAGCAGCTTTGCTTAGTCTACCTATTCACATTGTATAGTCCTGGTCCATAAATAGATGTGGCCAAATGGTACAACATAAACTTAAGATCGAGTTGTGTCCCTCAGCAGCATCTGCCACGGAGTAAATCTGCCCACAGCCTGCAGCTGTCAACAGGAAGCCCAGAATGACCTCCACAGACACACACATGCTCAAAGAGTCAAACACACACACACACACACACACACACACACACACACACACACACACACACACACACACACACACACCAGTCTTTCATCTGTCCATAACTGGCTCATGTCCAGCACTGTATATCTGTTCCACTCTCTTATAACAAAAGTTAATATTCAGTCTTGTTCAGCACCACACTGGGTTAATATTACAGGAAAATGGAATTAGAGCAATAAATTGTCAGTGCACTGTTAGAAATAAGCAAATGAAAAAGTGCTATTGAACTTTTTGTAAACACGTGCTATATTTAACTGCAGTGCCAGCCCATACACCCTGTAGCAGAGTGCCGACAAATGCATGTTCTCAAAGGAGGGAAGGGTTTCTGGTTTTTGTCAGTGCAATAGCTCCTCGCACCTCAAGTGCTGTGTCTCGATTGTCAGTTTGCTCATATTTTCCCCAGCCTGTTGGTGGAAAATTTATAAGAACGTTTTTAACAGTTTGTTATTTCATGGGCTGGCAGAGTCAGTTTTGCTGAGTGCCTTGTAAATGTCTTTTAGGACCTCAGATAATCAGGGGGGCTATATGCACTTCAGAGAGTGGAGTACATGAAAGTAGCAGTTTTCAATAATCTATCATGGAGAGTTGTGGCGAAAGGAGTAAAGTAATTGGTAAAGTAATTGTGCATGTGTGTGACCGCCCCCTCTTCAGCATGTATCAGAAAGCATCATGTCATGTTTCATCATTTTTCATTTCCCTTATCATATCATAGATAAGAAGATGGGCTGCTGCAGTATTTACTGTACAGATGGTTTTTTAGAAAAAGTGTTGTAAGTGACAGCTGAGGCAACTGCCCTGCACAAATCATATCTCTCATCAGTCTTCATTAAATAGACAACAGAAATGAACAGAGTCAACACCCTTGATGAAACAACAGGAACAGGAAACATGTACACATGCACATGCACACACTCATGCACTCTCAACACACACAAATGCAGTCAAGATAGACCAACAGCGATCCATTAACAGTAATGAGCGTATACTAGTCAGGGGGATCTCAGGGTCTGACAGCGGTAGAAAGACAAGGGGGGTGTGTGCACCCTGTTTCAGTGCCAACATGCCATCTGCGCCCAGTACTGGCTGAGTTAATGAGGGGATTAGGCCCACATGCACAGCCCTGGGACAAGGCCCCTACCCTGCCACCAGCAGGAGCCCAACACACCAGCACTTTAATATGGAAAACATGACAAAGGCAAGGTGGGCTATTGCGCACATGCTGAGCAGAAACCCCACTGACTGCCGACGTGCAAGGGCATGTGGGTTGTCTGTTTGGCCATTCCTTTATGGATGAAAATGTGTGTTTCTGTGTGTGCAAAGATGACTGGTGGATGTACTAATAAAGGACCAAAATTCTGAACATGAAGCAGGCTACAATGAAGCCCTCAGCACAGGGAACAGTCGGGATCACAGGGACTCTCGTCACCTCACACAGACCAAAGAGCTGCTTGATTAAAGGAAACCAGGAGGCAAAACAAATCTGTCCACCTAGAAAAGATTAATACAAGGAGAATGGAACAATCTGTTGAACAAAGCAGGAATATGTTAGCAGCTCCGTTAGGCAGTGACCCTAGCCAGCACTGGGAACACACCACTGTTTACACCCAACATGCCATCAGCACCCCCAATCCACCTCTAGAGACTACATGTCCACAGGCAGCCAGCCCCTTCACGCCAACCTCTTCACACCAGCCCACAAGGAGTGTGAGGGCCCTCAGGCCTTCCAGGCTAGCAGCAGCGCCTTCATGTGTCACTCGCTTCCTCCTCATGGTCGTCACCACCTCCACTCAACATACAACACGGAGGTAGTGTTCTGTTGCAGAGGAGGTGAGGAGAGGAAGGCTGCAGCCAAAGACTCAAATGCCAAACAGTGAAAGAGATAAAATTACCTTAAAAAATGCTAATTACAAAATAAATGAACAGATAAATGAATAAATCCACTGACCTTGGGTGCAATTAGCCCTTAATTACTGCACACTATGTGCCCTGGGAGATACATTAATTAAAAGGGGATAATAGAAGGCAACAAGGGAGGCTTTGTACGGAAATACCTGCCAGCAAAGAAGATCCACCACAAGCACCCAGCATGAAAATCTTTATGTGAAGCATGCTGTGTAGTCATAGCGTAGTGTGGAAAAGGACAAAAAAATGAATGAACTGAACACTCAAACCTAATGAAGCTCACAATTTATTATTATGGGTTTGGGAAGTAATGAAATGCGAAATGACATTAATATACCAGCGAAAATGCCTACCATTATAGGTATTATCCGCAAGCATCCACTAGCATTCATGTTGGACATTTTAAATTCAGACCTTTCATGCCCAATCTTGCCTCCTGACCACAGCGAGGAAACTTTAACGACTGGTTAAATTGGGTCTTGGCAAAAATGTTAATTTGCCCTTTTTTCTGTCCGTGTCTATGCTTGTTTCTGTCTGCTGTTTCTGCTCCCGCAACTAAGATGGTTGCTTCCTTCCTTCTTCTTTCCTTTATGCCTGTGGAAACCATCATTATCTTGCCAACCACCCATGCTATAACACTATGAGGGCAAGAAGAACAGAGGCGAAATTCGGGTCGTATACACATCGAAGGGTCAGACGTAATCATAACCTTTACAATTTGAACCACAGTCTTTCTTTTGCCCTTTGTGCCATGTGAAGCTACAGCAGTGTGTGCCAGTCTTCCCATGAAACCAAAGGACAATTATGTTTATGTCTTGACCGTCCCTTTCTCCTCCCCCTGCCCCCCTGGTCGGCCTGTCTCTCCACACTGGCTGATCAAGGCCTCGGGAGCCCTGTAATAACAGTCTGTTTAGACACTCATCACTGATTGTCAATTAGAGCTTCTGTCTCCTGTGACCCCCAACACTGAGACTTTAAGGAGCTGTTGACAGGCTCAGTCGTCTCAACCTGGTTAGTCACCATACTCTTTAAAGACTACGTCAGCTCAAAACATCCTCAAACTGCTGAGTGTCTCCAGAGCTGCCGGGATAAATGGCCACAGTTTAAAATAATGTTAGCAGGCAACCAATAAACAGTAATATAATAAACCAGAGCCTAATGGCTGAATGCAATATGTGTTAAAAAAATAAAAAAATAATGAAATAAAATCACTAGCACTCTGAGATATGGAGTGAGTCATCACTATTTAACCAAAGCCTAATAAAGAAAAACAGACCACAGAATAGACTGAAATGGAATGAATGGCATGGCTTTTCTGTGGCTCATATACAACCTATCAGACCACTGGCAGAGCTGGCAGAACACTGTCCAGCGGTGGTGTTTTATTGGAGACTTGTATTTGTTAATGTGTCTGGGCTCCTGCACTGTTGAGAGAGAGAGAGAGCGCCTAACAGAGAGGCCGTTGTGCATGGGTCTGGCTGAGCTCCACTGTCCCCTCCGGCCAAACTACCATATTCACACTTTTTTATACAGCCTTATGGACTGGGGGCACTCTGTGTGGGTGAATAGTCAGTCTACCTCTTCACACACAGAGTACTTTTTTTAGAGTTCACAGTGTCAGCTGGGCTGAGAGCAATTGTTCCAATGAGAGTGCCATTGCTTTATTTCCATCACTTTTTCGGTCCAGCCTTCCTCTGTGTCTTTCCGGGCTGCTGAATAGCTGCCTACACCCTCTCTTTCATGGTGCCCTCTCTGTTGCTGGAACAGTGACGCTTAGGCAGGGCCTGGGTCCTAAATAAGTGTTTGAGGCCTGACACATGTGGCCTGTGAGCTGACAGCAGCTTTGTGGCAGAGGCAAGAGGGGTGGGAGTTGGGGGCCAGGGGCCAGGGACACTCAGGGAGGAGAGACAAGCTGAAGGAGCCCCTTGAGAAACAGCCTGGGCCAACAACCACAACAACACCTCAACAAGGGCTCCAGTCATCCAGCAGAATTGAGCTGGAAGGAAAGGATGAAACAGTACTACTGCTAGATGCCAACAAGAATCAAGAAACCCTACGTCAGATGGAGAAGAGGAACAGGAAGGCAAAGGAAAAACTAAAAGGCAGAGTGGACAGATGATGGACAGAGGGTTGAAGAAAGAGAGAAAGAAGGTGAGGGGAGACTGAAAGGAAGGCAAAGACTATATTGGTGGGCTAATAGGTCCAAAGAAACCCCCCTTTCTGCTTGTCACAGACAGGAAGCTGGAATAAATCCTGAAGAAAGCAACCTGGGTAAAGGCTGAGTAAAAGGGACGTTGTAAAGAAATAGGAACAGACAGGTAAGAGAGGAGAAGAGAGCAGCTTGAAAGTGTGCCTGTGTCACAACACATTGCTGCATATACCGTGGTACCTGTTAAAAGGCCAGCGAGGAGATAAACAACTCCAGAAGATGCCATGAAATAGCAGCCAGAAATAGTTCCCTGTGACAGCAGGGAGCTAACATAACAACAAAGATAACAACAAATTAAAGTGAAAATGCATAGGAGAGTTATGTTTCAGAATTAGATAGGGATCATCAAAATGTCTCTGCAACAAAAAAATATGGAATCCTATTGTTGTTGGTTGTCACCTATAGGATTCCATCAAAAACTCTATAAAGCTGAAAGAACTTCAAGGGGAGGGAAAAAGAAAAGGCAAGGATGAGTGGGTGGTTTTCCAGGACAGCAGACAAAGAGAAAGACAATTACAGAGGTTCTAAAAATCTCAGTGCATTTTGCTGGGAACCGTTCCTCCTCCGTCTCTCTCTCTCTCTCTCTCTCTCTCTCTCTCCCCGTGAGTCACTGTGCACTCCTCTGGCCCAATCCCAGCCTAATCCTCCACTTTACCTCCATCTCAGATGATTTCACAGTTGTCAGTAAATGCTGAATTTCCTCTTTCTTCCCACAAATGTTAACTGGGGGACATGCCAAGATGGCGCCGAGATAGTAAACTGGCTAGAGGGGTGGGAGGTGGGGAGGGGGGGGGGGGGAATGTGTCTCTCAAATTGGCAAATGTTTCCTTCACGGTTGTTAGCATTCTCCACAACAGCAAGTTAAAACACTTGGCTAACAGCATCATTTAGCAGGTGAAAACATCCAGACTGGAGGCACTGTCCTTTAGCGAGCTTGAGAAGTGGTCACACCAGCTTACGTCCTTCACCTAACATTAACCATCAACATTTCACTAACGAGACAAGAGACCCTCTATGAAGCCAGAGACCCGAGTCAAAGGACTCCTCAGAAAGGCGCAGACACACACATACATGCAATGGTACGAATGCACACTGAAGGTCATGATGACATCCCCACCTGTCCCCAACCAATCAACAAATGTCCACACATCAAGATGGAAGTCATGTCTGTGCCTGGTCTTGAAAAGAAAGAGTTGGAGCCGACTCCCTGTCTAATTACATTTAGAGAGGTCACTGTCCTTCCTGCAGCTAATGTGGATTTACTGACACTAAATCCTGCCTTAACAAGCCATGGAATCTATCTGTCAGAAAGAAAAAAAAACATACAGCTGTGCAACATGGACAGTTTGTGTAACAGGACAAGAGACAGTAGCTAATGGTTTAAAATGCTACTGAACGTTAAATCCCCTCTGTCATGTCCACAATTGTGCCCATTGATTCCCTCCTACAGCTGCAAGTGTTTTGTTTTCTACACTTCAGATCTCTTGAGCTTTATGCCATGAAGCTATGCCACTGGTATGTGACTACTCCGGGCAGTGGAGTGAATTAGGTTTGAAACGGGATCATAATAACTATGCTGGGCCAATGTTCTTGGCATATACAGCACCATGTGTTACCCGGATGGTTACCACTACACACAGAGGAGCGAGGTGTGGTAACAGTAAACAGCCCAGACAGAGGAATGCACAGGGCAGTAAAACGCTATACAGCGCCATTCATCACAGCACCCAGAGCTCAGCAGGGGCACAAATATCAACGTTTCCCCCACACGCCCTATTCCACAAACAGATTTCAGCATACTTTCAGTCTCCTGCTGTCTATAATTCCCCCCCATATGCCTTACTGTCTAGATGGCATGACTGACTGCCTGGCATTCTTGCAGTCTATCATTGATGTGCTTGTCAGAAAGGTTTTTTATTAATAGCTCTATGAGTAAACCATTTGAAGTTTAGTGTAATGCCACATAGGCCATGGCGGTGAATGCCTGAGGGGTCGCCACTGGGACAGAACCTCAGAAAATGGCTCCAGTGTGGAGGTATACAGCAGCTGAGGATTGAAAGCCTAATACGCAAGGCTGGGAAAAAAAAAAAAAAAAAATCAGGAAGGGCTGGAGGAGCACAAGGGATGTCACTTTGAATGACAATGCAGTAAATTGTTCTGCATTGATAGGCTATGATGATTATATATGAGTCAACATTTGTATGAACTAACCTGGTTGATTCAATAAAAAGCAAGTGTCTGTGACCAATGAGAGGAGGTGCAGTCCATATACACCGCTATGGATCATTTAGCTCACCATCAACAGAGTAGGGCAGCAGAACTGAAAGCCTGTGTGACATTAAGGAGTTTGAGGTGTCTGAGTGCGAGTGTGCTTGTGTGTGTGTTCATGCGCCAAGTGTTCGAGCTCCTCCGATGCCTTTGGTGATAAATCCAAACATTTCTGGTCAACTTAAACGCAACATAAATCTGTCTTCTGAGGCAGTCGGCAACAAACAGCCTCAGGGACAGATGTGTAAAGAAATAAAGTCAAGAGTGACAGCCAGCAATCTATCCCCTGCTTACTGTGTCCTTCCTCATGGCGAACACAATCACCGTTTATCTCAGTAAAGCTTTTAAACTTTCAGCCACCACCTTCCCCTGTTTCCAATATATCACAGTACAGCAAAAAAAACCTAACAAATGTGAGATCCTCATAATATGTAGTCACATGTACTGTGCTCTCTCTATTCTGTTAGAGATTCCCGGGGATATTGAGTAGGCAAATTATTTAACAAAGAACTGGGATTAGAACAGTGTGGAACAAGGTGTTTGAAGGGAAAACAAAAAAAGGAAACAATGAGCGATAAGGAAGACTGTGCAGGGAAGATAATTAATGAATAGCTGCATCAAATAATACAAGCTGTAACAGTGGGACCTCTTGTCCTACTTATGCTGCATATTACGCACACACAAAGACACACAAATAAGGGGGAGGAGGAAGAATTAGGAAGCGGTTCTGAAAGGAATTTAATTGTGGTTTACCAACAGACTTTCTCATAAAAAAATGTCTTGAGGAAATAAAATTATGAAGCTGCATGGGTCATTGAGAAAGACAAAGAAAACAGAGTAAAGCTAGCACTAAGGGACATTAAGATTGTGAAGCCACACTGCATGTGAAAAATGTTGGTCAACTGGTCAAACTCAGTATTTTAGGTGATGTGGGGGTGGGGTTGGGGAGTTCAGGGATTTTGTCCTGCACAGGGGGTTTTGGAGTTCACTTTTCTTTGTTAGGCTGTGTCAGCTAGTCAGGGCCACAGGGGAAACAGACGTGCTTAAAAAACTGGACAAATCCAAATGGTCTGAGAACTATTTTATATGGAAATCCTGACACTGTGTTTGCATTAATAATGCAAGTCAGACCAGGGGAAAAAAAACATATACTGGGCAGATAATGAAACCAGTTTCCAGAGGTGCATATTTACTATGAAATGTGATTTGTAAATTAATATTCAAATATATTCAGCTCATGGATTCTGCCTTGAATTATGTGAGGTAATTTTGCCTGTGTCAAGAAAGTGCCTTATTTCTGTGGCAGGTAATTGAGAGCAGTGATGTGAATAGAGTGTCGGATATGGTGAAGGCCTGACTCTCCCCTCAGCGTCAATGTCTCTCTGAGGCCCGGGAAAGAACCATTGTTCCATCAAGAGACACAAAAAAGGGATTAATTTGAATTTGGTTTACAATGCCATGCCTTTCAAGTTAATCCATCTGGCCTGTGCCCCGGAGTTGCCAGCTACTCCCTCCATTCCCCATTCACTCTGCCAGCGCTCTTTGTCTACAGAAGGGGTAAATGTCAACTCTACCACTGCTTGAACAGACAGAGTCCGGAGAGATGCTGAGACAGAGAGAGAAAATGAAGACAGAACAAAAAACAGTCTGCATTTATAGACAAAAATGTCTAATTCTTTCACTTGATTTTATTTACTGATCAGTATAAGTTTCCTTCCCGTTTTGCACTACGTATTTACGATCTATATGAATATCTTTGAATGCAGAGGAATTATGCACAGCCCTGCTATAATCTAGCTTCAGATTTCGTAAATGATAGGCTGTGTAAAAAAAAAAATAGTCATGTCCTTGCTTCCTATGTAGTTACTACTGTACGTGGCCTGCATTATCTGGCACCCCTGCAGAGAATGTTAAGATGAGTCTCCCCATACATCCATCATGTCCGTTTCCTCCCCTTCCCCCAGATATCCAGATTCAAATTACTATAATGGTTTGCTGAGGGGCAGTTCAGTCGCTGTTTGTTTGTTTCTTCACTATCATTATTTCTTTAAAAAAAATATTTTCTGTCATTTAAACTCTCCACCCTCCCCATTTTCCAAATGCTGTGGCATTAAAAATTAAAAAGACTGATGTGGTAAATTGTGCCTCTAAAAAACAGAACAACACACACACACATACATACAAACACACACACAGACACACACACACAAAAGAACAGCAGTACTTCACGGTGCCACTTCTAAACTTAGTACTCATACATTGTGGTGGCTTCAAGAGAAGTATTCAGAACTTTTTATATATCCCTGGTATACAGTATTCAGGAAGCTGCAATGACCCAAAATCATAAAATCTAATTTTACTGCAGAGTGGTTTGGAGAATAGAGTGAGAGGGTGACTGTGATGCAGCAATGGGAGAAGCATCTAAAGGGAAAACTTATGGAGCCCAAAGGCACAAAATGAAAGACGATTAAAAAAGCCTTTGCTACCGTCATTGGCTTATAGATAATAGCACCGCCTCTTCTTTACTCTCCCTTATCCTATGTCTGTGCCAGAGGGACAGTGAGACTACTGACCTGTGTTTCTGCTGCACAACTCCCAGTACACCCCCCTGAAGGACACACACCTCGGCAGATCAACAGAGGACAAAATTTAACAGTTGCAGCAGACATCTGCTTGGTGAACGTGATGTGGAGAAACAACTGAGGGATACAGATGGGGTTTTTGAAGTCTCTTGGCTCTTACCTAGTTAACAAGCCTTTCAATTAGCAGGCACAGTAATCTACTGCAACAAATATCACTAAACACAAAGATTCTTCATTTGGAGCTGAACTTAATTAATGCAATTTATCTTGTTCCCGAGAGAGCTAAGTAAAATACAGATAATACACACAAAGAACAACGGAGAGGAAACACAGATTTTAATTAGTGATGTTTTATCAAACAACTCTACCGTCTCAGCTGATGTCCTCCTGGCGCCACTTAAATACTTCTCTGCATTAATCAGGCAGCTCACAGAGGAGTAGATTATACACAGAATATGTCACTATAACTCTCCACAGATTCTAAAACAGGGCACCAATTCTCTACTTTTTCTTCACTTAACTTCAGCTCTGCTAACATTACTTCTTACTTTGTCCTTATTACAGTGAAGACATTTCAAAAAAGTAGCATAGCAGACAGCCCGAGCCCGATATGAAATTACGACTAACAAAGCCAACTCTGATATTTTATTTATACATGATTGTATGCTGTGCAAAGAGCATTTCAAAGGCTACGAACGAATGATGCCAGATGATTTCTGTACAATTTTCAGATTCATTGTACCTGAAAAATTGTCATATTCAAACTGTCAGAAACCATGCAAACATAAACAAACCAGCTTCCAAATATATTTTAAACTCATACACAGCTATATAGTTGTTCCTAGAGCAAAACCTCAGATAATAACTGAAAAAAAAGAAAAAAGTTTGATCATCTAATTAAATTAGGATAAATACAATATTGTAGTAGCAGGCCAACCGTGATGCCTATGGGGGGCACTATACTCCAATTACAGATTTGGGCTTTTTAGGTCAAATCTCAGTAGTATGGTGAGGATTTAACTAATATTCAATTACACAGTGGCTTAGTGCTAATACAAGCCTGCAGATTTAGCTGTCAGTCAGAGTTTGACAGCATCCAGCATGTAAAACAGGAATAAATGGACACAGTGTTGTGGCCATGTCAGATGTGTTTAACCTACAAAGATCCTGCATCCTGCTCGCACTTCCTGGTACACAAGCATGCTGTCAACTTTGTTTACGAGAGGTCTTTTTCACAGACCCAAATATGTCCGTTCTCTGGCCACTGTCAAAAGTCAGACTCATACTGCACGCTCCTTAAACTGCACAGTGATTTTATCAATGCTGCCATTCTTCAGCGCCGATTCTGAAACATTATACTTGAGGCAGAAGTACAAAACATTGTGAAGCTGAGAATTGTAGAAATGCAGAGTGCACAGCCCTCCACACAGTAGAGAGGTGTATTGAGGTAGACAGCTCATACCAGCCCCCTCTCATACACCATTAGTCCTGGCTGTGTGTTGTACATTCCAGCCCCCCTGAGTGTGTCAGGGAAGTGGGGCCCATGCACTGTGGATCCATCTATAGAGTGCTAATCCACCGCTGGGCCATGCAAAACAGGGGACAACCAAACATAAATAAATAAGAATGAGTTGAATCTCTGTCTACTTTTTCCCATTTCAATCAAGTGCGGGGATGGAAACCAGACGGCACGGTCACATCCAGGGGTCAGTCCAAGCTCAATTAGAAAGCCCCTCACTGAAAACAGCGAGTGATTATTTTTAAGCCCTTAAAGTGTCTCTCCCTGCTGGCTGAGAAGTGGGGAAGTGGGGCTCAGAAAGATTAAAAAAAAAGTGCCTTTGCCCCCTCAAGCCCGCCTCTTTCTTCACACCGGCTGTCAAAATGTATAAAGTTTATAAACAGAGACAGACGGGATTAAAGGTGCAAGGAGGGAGGTCAAAGCAAAGGGAAAGGGAGACTGACGACCCCCCAACTCTTTCACTGACAGATACCAGTCGCCGGAGAGCGCTAAGCTGTGGTAGCTCAACAAGACCACACTGCTGTGGAAAAAAAAAAAAATCTCCTGAAATGTCTAGAAACTAAAACTCACTCTTTATTCTTATCACTCGTTTAGCATTCAGTACTGTGCCAGTATGCACGGTATAATGACAGGCACCACACTGGGGGAAAAAGAGTGGAATACACAGTAGTGTTAGTGTTTATATACCCAGGGAGCATTATCATGTAAATGGTAGTTACTGTACAGTAAAAACCCTGCTCTTACAAATGATAGCAGCTGGGCCTCAGAGAGGGAGGGATGTATCCTGAACATAAGTGCTCTTCAGGGACACCATCCCTGCTTTTTGTCTGCTACATCAAAGAGATACAGCTAAAGAGCCTCCATTTCCATTGCTGAACACTAAGTACTTTGTCCATGAAACTTACATACCTCTCTCTCCCTGACAGTATCCATATGCATGTATGACAGGTGCACAGGTTGGTGAAGATGAATGATCCTGTACCTGGCTATGTCATGTTTTGTATTATTTCAGACAGTAAGTCCTCAGCATACATTTGGTTTCCATAAATAACTGAAGAGTCTTCTAAAGCAGTACTTTATCTGTGAACTGGGGGTCATCCAGAGTATTTCATTAAAACTCTGCTTGATAGCGTAGTTCATTTGATTAGCTTGATGGCATCCAGCTAGTTTTATGCTCTACAGCTGTACACTGTTAACGCACAACCTCTATCACCTTTCACTCATCTCCCATAGCGTAACAAAATTTCATTATCTCAACACCAATCCCTGCAATTTTCGCTAATATGCTGATGGCACTTCTTTGGAGCGGGAACAAAGGGGGAACGATATGAAAAGGACAGCTAAGGGCAATCATTGCAGTTCAGCAATGCAGCATGCATGTAAGGCAAAAATCCACGTCAACGAAGTATGAGTCAAGTTTCATCTCTCTCTAAGTTAACCACTGTTTGGAGTCTGTGCTAAAGGCACTGCGTTCCTGACCCAAGGGCCATACTGTGGCACTGTCCATATCAGACAAAGTACCTCTTCAATCAGTCCAGTCCTGAGACATTTAACGCTGTCAGCCAATTACAGGCCGATGCTGTCAGCAGGACAGAGTGATTCTGAAGCTCCCCAATGAATAAAGGCATGTCGAGGATATAAATCGGTTTCATCTGGAGCCCTTCCATGGATCCAAAGTGCATATACAAGTACGCACATACTTTTACACACACAAACACACACACACACACACATATACACACACCCCTGCTGAAAGATTTTCCCCTGGGTCTCATCCGTCTCACTTTGTTCCACAAACTCACTTGTGATCGTTTGCAGAAAAAACCTGAGTGAGCATCTGTTTAACTTAGTTCTACAGGAGTACGAACCAACCGCTTTTTAACAGTTCCTACTTAGCGACCATGAGCACTCCCTTGAGATCCAGTGACTATATGGGACTAAGAGGAATTATGATTACTGCATAGAAAAAAACTGACAATATGACACTGCATTGTGCTCCTACTATGGCCTTGATGTAATATTCCATGACTTCTAATTACTACAATTTAGCATTTATATGACCTAACGAGTGTATAACATTTTTGTTCTGTTTTGTTCTTGTTGTAACTCAGACAAGCTCTAAAGGGGTAAACAGACTGTTACAATCAGGCTCACTGTGGTGAAAAAGTTGCAAAAACACCCTGATATGCTCAATTAAAATCACCCACTAGAAAAATGACTTGATAATCTTTGGAAATGTATCAAATCCCCTTACTTCCCCTGTCTCGCTCAGATATTCCCAAAACCCCATGACCAATGGGAAACCCATTACTTCACTGGATTCCTCAGGAAAAAGCCAGATACTCCAGGTAATACAGGTGTGTTTAATGTCTAGTCTACCATTTCCATCCAGCAACCCTTTTGTCTACAAGCAGGATAGATGCTCATTCTCCATCTGTGGCTGAGAGGATTAACAGACGGACTGAGGGAGAGTCTTATCTCACCTTGCAGAGATAAATCAGACAGGGACACACGGTGCTGCTCACACACCGCTCTGGGGAGCTGCAGAGAGGGAGATGTAGGCATTTGAACAGAAAAGCCACACACAGCCTCTTCGCCAGACTGTTTGTTTAAAACCTGCTTTAAGGGTTTATGCTCTGCTCTGCCTGCCCTCAGGAATGAACGGCCAGTGGCCATAGGCTCCGAGGTTGTTTAGAATGGGCAGAATGGTCACCTTGATCTCTTCTCCTGTGATAGTTTCCAGACAACATGAGACAAAAAAACTTGTCTGATGAGAGCTTGGCCTAGTTTTTCTTAACCTCTGACCAGCCTCCGATTTTTTTTTACCTCTCTTGGGAATATCCCGACACCCTGTCAGGTGAACTTATTCTGTGGTATAAACAGAATCAGAAATCCTGCTGTTTTATGCCCAACAGGAAAACAACAACTGATTCATCTGAATACTTGATTTATAGGCTCACCAAGGTAATAATATTTGTGACAGGAAACTGGAATTTCTACAAATTATGACACTACCGTATAACTGTGACATACGCGGTGTTGTAATGCTTATATGCACAGAGGACAAGCGAACGTTAACTTAAACGTGGAGTACCGCATACAAAAAAGTGAATTATTTGCTTTAATACATTTCAAAGTGAATGTTTTAGGGCTCCTTACAACTTTATGGTCAAGATGAATAACAGTTGATGTTCAAAATGAATATATTTATAGTTATGTGAGGACAGCCATAACGTCTGTGTTTCTGGAGGACAAAGCTGGCTTTATGAGTCTTCGCCTCAGGGGAAAAGTAGGAATCTTGTGTGGGATGAAAGAAAACCATATTTTCTGATACAATTCAAGCTTGAAAGCAGTGCAGCAGAAATTCTGTCTGTGGCAAAGTGATTCTGAAAAAGTGACCACCACTGAATCCATGGGTCCGAGTGTGCAAAGGATTTGTTCGTGCAGCATTACTCTGCTACAGTCACGGCTTAGACTAATCATTGCGAATAACATTGCCACTCTAACGTTGACACTATAAATTAATCTAAAAAAAAGCTCACTGTGCTGTGAAAAATTGAAGTATAAAAACTGTTATATTGAAACTATATAAACAAACACCTTCCTTTTTATACACAATTTCTATTAAGAAGTGGATGTGTGTGCAAATCACCCCAAGCAATTAGGAATTACTGATCTGCAGAGCTGTCTCAACAATTGTAAATTACAAAAAGCCTCAGTCTAAATGATTGCCTAATGAGATGCACATTTCAGAGAAAATAAGCTAACAGGAATTGTGATGCCAGTGGACATAAATGATGAAATATGTGTGCCCAAGGTAGGTGGAAGTAAGTGTAATTATGGTCTAGAAGGGATATTCAATGTCATTATGGGACTATTTTAACACCTGATTAGATCAGGAATACACTCCCATCATCGTGATTCATACGTACTGGAGGCTACAGCTTATAATGAAGAAAGATAGAGAGTTAAACATCTAGAGAAAGGTGTAGAGAGGTTACAGATGGTCTTGTTGAAGAGACTTCTTTCATCCTAAAACACTATCATTAATTTTTGCATATGAAAAAGTTCCCCGACACAAAGAGGGCATCCTAGTCAAGGTGACCTCTGGGGCGTGAAACATCAATGTATCAGGTGCAGGCCAACTGTTCTATTGAAGTGGGAAGCTGAAAGGAATCAGAGCGACTTCAAAGAAACCTTTTGGCAAAACACAGAGAAAAAAGAGCGGACACTTATAGCAGTTGACATCAATCAATAATGGTCTAGGAAATGGATTTCCATTCTATTCACCAAAAGCAGTGCTAGTGGGGAATCTTTTTCCTGAGTGTCCACCAGAGTGCGATGGCCATGCAGAGTTTAAGAGCATGAATTACATTTAAAAGCAACATGCATTGTGAACAAACTCTGCAAGGGATGAAAGCCAGCTGTCAGGCCACAGTGGCAACTGAGTGCTTCGCCACTGAAGACAGTGTCTGTTTGCCAACAGCAAATAACCACCTCTGGCCCATTTAGTACCATCTCTTTTTCTTTTCTGCAAACAAAAGCAGTCTGCCACTGAGATGACACGAGCTCTTCTCAGTGGCTACCACTACACCGCCCGATCAAACACAGAGCTGTATGTGGAACGAGCCCAAAGCCAACACAGTAAAGAACTCTGAACTAACCAGAGTACATGAGCACTACATACTGCCAGGCCAGCACAGCAGCATTTTAAGTCCCTTCTGTTTTGGCTCATTTGTTATCCCAGCATCTGCTTTGCATGGAAAAGTGTTCATTGGTCATGAAATCAAGTTTACGAGAAAACCAAACTTAACACAAATAAATACCTTGAATTTTTCAGACTAGACTGGGGTATGTGCAGTATATTTTATACGTTTTAAAACAATACAGTACTTTGCGATCTGTCTTTAGCGGCATGACAGAGGCAAAGTCCAAAGTCGCATAAAAAGGGCAAGGAAGTGGGTAAGTGGCTAAGAAAAATAAACAACATGCTTTCATTAACATGAACGCACCACTCCTTAAATCTGTACTTTGTCAGAACAGGAGTCAACCTGCTATTGCCACATACTGAAAACACTAAGACAGAGGAAGAAAAATATTTTAGTAGAACAGACTGGTATAAAATGGCCCGATGCCAAGCGGCTGTAAGTGAGTAGAAAATAAGAACAAGGAAACTATGAAAAAAAGCACAGGTATGAGAGTCGAGACTGACTTTAGGGAGATATCTCAGCTGGCAAGTGCTCAAACAACCACCAAATGCAGACACATGCAGCTATAAACACACGCACTCACAAACAAATGTCACACAAACACGCATACGCACACACTCAGCGACACGCACACATACATTCTACGGCAACATGCTTATAGCAAGAGAGTTGCCAGCTGTCGGAGATCTTTGAGAGAACAGAACACCACCTGTCCCCTTATCTTCCCCTCACAAGCCAAGAGAGGCTCTCCGTCCAACTGGAGCCACCTCCTACTCTCTCATCCCATGCTTAATGGCAGCTTGTCCGCTATTTTCTCTTCAACAATTTCTCTCTGTCTTTGTTGTTCCTTCCCATCTCTCCTTCTGCACGTTTGATCTCAAAGCACCAGATTCAGCGCAATTATTTTAAATCACATCAAGGTTTTTTCTGACAAGAGAGTAATCTAAATGTTGTACCTTAAGCCCTGCTAGTGATGAGACCTGATGAGGTTTAGATTTCAGTTAAGGTGGACAGTTTTGCCAGATGTTTCTCCTGTTGTTGCCAGATAGGAATTTGGCCATCAGGTCAGTGACAGTGTGTGTGTGTGTGTGATGGGGTGCGAGGCCAACATCTCTGTCTCTGTGTTTACACTATCTCACTCTTTCACTTCTCTCCTCGCTGTGCCAGTGTTTTGATTTTGGTTAGCTGAGTATTCGGGTGCAGACAGATTGATAGAAGCCAGGCTGAAGCATGACGAAAGTCCGACCACAGCTAAACCTGGTTTTGCTGCTTTCTATGTAAACAAAAGCCAATGTGATACCCTCCCAGAACCATTAGAATGAGCCTGCTGTCCAACACATAGCACAATCAGTCCTGGCTAGTGATTATGGGGTTAAGACAAGAGTTATTCAGTTCTGCTGCAGTCCTTGTATTGATATAGAGTATAGTGTTAATGGCAGCTTTGCTTGAAGCTGTAAAAATAGGGGAACATTCTCTCAATCTGTGCTGGCAGCTAAAGAGCCACCGGTCAAATAAAAGCAACATTTGCAGTTTCCAGGTAACCAGCCGTAGTGAGAATGTGTATATGATGGTAGTGCAAATGGGCCAGAGTTCCTCTGAGAAACACACACACACAGACCTTCTTGTTCATACTGTACACACACATACACACTGAACAGGAGCACTTAGGCATGGGAAAGAGCAGTGGAAGAAGTGAGTGATGGTCCAACCAGCTGTCTGGAAGTTATGGACTGAATAGTGGAGGCCCGGCTGATGTTTTTCATACAACCTGAGCAGCACTATAGCAGATGGAGGTCACCGCTGGGTAGCATTGCTAAAATTATCCCAACATCTTAACATGAATTAAGCTGGGCCCCTGGGCAGAGAGCCTGCATCCCACAGGATTGAGGCGGGTGCCGGCCAGGGAGTACCCGGCCGACAGGCACCAGACCGCAGCTGAGGAAAGGTTTCACAAAATCAGTAGGGTCCCCTCTGTCTCAGAGCAGTCATTCCAACTCCTCCGAGGTTGAAAGTGAATTTACATGGCAGTGGTGAACCTTGGGTAATGTGATTAAATCCTGGCAACACACTGAGCGATGATTAACTTATTCTCTCCCCTCTCCGTGCCCTTCCATGCTGCTTCTTGCATCTCTGTCAGGCAATCAATAAGCTATTATAGCTCCAAACAGTGGGGTAAATTAACTTACGGCTGCACCTGCAGAGTCGGCACTCTCCACTAATCCCATTGGCAGGGAGAAACGAGACTGGACGCAAAGGCCAGGTCCCGAGATCATCTGCTACCACACCATGATTATTGGCATGAGGATCACATAGAAAGCAAAAGAGGTCCAAATATGACTGAGTGCTTACATTGTAAGGCTTTAAGGAAGTAGGGAAGTCTTGCAGTGATTATGCTGATAGACTTTTATTAGGTAATACTGCAAGTACAATGAAGTTATATTTGTTAAACAAGTGTTGAAAACTGGCATAAAGGCGATTGTCAGGGAAGTGAAGAACTCTGGGAAAAGGACTAGCTATGTCCCGGCTGGTCACTGAAGAGCTTTCTATCCCGTCCATTAGATGTGACCAGTCGACTAAATGGAGCTGAGGCACCACTGACAGATTAGAATCTGATACTAGTGCAAGGCGGAGAAAGAGAGCGAGAAGTCTGGAAGGGAGAATAGAAATGTCACCCCCAAGCCCAACAACAGCACTGTGGTCATATAATACTGGGCCTCACTGAGTCAGATGTCAGCTATTTCAAAACTTACCCACAGCAACACTGACTACTGTTTGAATTTTGAATGGATCCTCTCACTTTTCTCCTTTTACACATGACGTCCCCCTGTCTGTCTTTTATCCAGCTCTTTGCAGTATATGGTTACATGGAGATCCTTTTGTGTCCTTGCCACACCCTGTTTAGAAAGGTCACATGGGCACAAAGGAGAGGTGAGGGTGTATCTGTTCTATTCACTGCTCGGTCAAATTGCCATTCTCCTTATGGTCCTAATTAGACTATTGTATATGTTTACATACACTCCACTGAGGATGATTATGTTCACAGCACGTGTAGTTAGGGCCTGAGGTGCATAAACAACATTCTCTGAGTTAATAAGATGAGACAGATGTTTAAATAAGTCAGACAAAACCTCTCAGAGATGACATGCGCACTCTAAATTATGTTCAGTCTTAGTTTGTTGCTTTTCCTGTTCATCCATTTCTTTTTATGTCCATTGTCATTAGTGCATCATTACTGTGGTAATGGAGTCAATCCCATCATTTGTAACATGAGACCTAGCACGCTGCATATATGGGGCTTAAAAACGAACTGCTTGCTTTACAGAAAGGTCAGGATAACTGAAAGCTTGCATAAGAACTACACTGCGATAATGAGCAACAACTCCCACGCATGCCGGTCCTATTTTAGGACAGACTCTTGTATCTGTGACATGACAAGGAGAAACTCATTTTCTCCCAATTGTTGCTTTAATGATCAGATTAGCTACCACAGCAACCAAGGACAATTAGATGACACTGAATGCCATCATGTATCCCCTGTTTGCGTTTGTCATTGACTGATGACAGGGCTATGACTATCCACAGTCAGCAGCAAATAGACTGCATTCATTTGTAGTCAGATAGCACCAAGGCAGATCATTATCAGTGTTTGGGTCTACTGCTTACCTCACCAGCTCTTCCTGCCTGTCACGCTCCAGGCTCAGCAACATGCTACAACTCTGATAAAATTTCAGATCCCTTTTTTTTCTCCCCTTCCCTTCTCTGTCGTAGAGGTCTTGGAAATACTCCCCGTCTCTCTTGCCTCAATCTTTCTCTCTCTATCAATTCACAGGAGACGGATCGAGTGAGAGCAACACAGCGAGAAAGAGGTAGAGGATGGAATAGAGAGGCAGTGATAGAAAAGAAGATAGTATGTTGGAAAGGGAACTATATCAGATAAAGGCTGATACAGCAAAAGTGCGGCAGAGACACCGTTTCGTGGGTTATCAGTCCATTGAACCTGAGCAGAGTCAGCCTGCCTTTTTAAAGCTACTGTTGAGCAACCAACACTCTGCCTATCAACACAGCAGCAAACCTTAAAAATCTACAAATTACAAATGCCTGCCATACCACCACCAACTTGTTTGTTTCCATATTGCAAAAGCAACTGAAAGTCATAAGTATTTTCAGTATGTGCCTCACATTTCACCAGTCTTGCTTCGTGCCCTTGATGTACTTGAACCAAAAAGTCACAGCTAGATGTCTGCACTCTGCTGAGAGTTAGAGGGTAACTGCAAAACTATCAATAGGTGGCGAATTGGTGGTCTGTCTCCTGGGAACAAACAGTGAAGACAAGGTAGAAAAACAGGCCATCGCAAGGTCCATGCAGGCTCATCTTAAGTGGACTGACTGACTGTGCCCCTTGAGCACATTTTTCTAAGTTTGCCAAAATGTTGGCAGAAAATCCCTGAAGTTCCAGTCTCCAAACCCCCTAATCCTCCCTAACTCCTTCGTCTCGGATCGAAGAGCATGATAGAAGGTTTCAAGTGAGGGCTTAACCCAGGTTTAATAAGCAGAGCACGTCCGCAGAGCAGAACACCTCGTCATATGACCAGACACCAGAATGCAGGCACGTACCACGCACAAACCTCACAGACACATAAACACACATACGCATAGCCTCTCTGGCCACAGTAGAGGCTCAGACCAAGAGGAGATTACACCTCGCAACAAGAGTAATACCCAGGTCTCTGCAGAAGAGGTGGAGATTAGAGTCAGCAGCATATATTCATCTGGTTGTCACAAGTACTGACACACAGTTACCATCAGGAGCATTTATCACATATGGAGTACAGCCAAAGACATACCTCAAACAAATATGGAAACATGTTGATAAAAATGCACACAAAAAGTACACTTACTGCACACTGAAACATGCACACACACACAAACAAGATAGGTGGGTAGGTTTTAAGAGGACAGGAAGCGAAGGTACTCTTCTATCAGTGGTCCTCCTGAGTGGTAGTATAGGACCACTGGACTCAAGAGCTCACATATTGTATCTTATCTACTCTAGACCAACACTTCATAATGTTAATGTCATACTTCACTGTCCTGGGACCCAGCACCCATTCTACCCATGACCCTGTTCTGTACTAGCTGGCGGCTAGGAAAGAAAAACCTCTGACGTACAAGAGTTTAGGGAAGTGTCCAGACACCCAGAGAGAAAGCTGTGCAGTAGCGCTACTTTTTAGAAGACGTATTGAGATATCTGGGCGATGTCATCGTTTGTAAATGGATGGGCCACAAAAATGTCCACAGAAACAGAGGGAAGTGCTTTAAGTGGACTCCATAAGTCAACATTTCCTTACTCGCTAAGAGAGACAAGCCATTTCCTAGATGAATACACAAAGAGAGGAGAATCAAAAGGCAAAAAGAAGAGGATGTCAGAGTGAAACAGCTGCGCTTAGCTCATCTAATGCATTTCATTCTCTATTTTTATAGAGGAAGATCAAACAGACAAATATCTATCACGCTAAAGGGACTAAGTCAAGCTTGGCCTATTGAAGAAATAGGTCTTATAGTTTTATGTTGCCATTAAAAAGGTGTCTCATTTACCCAGGCTCTGTGTTTATTGTTTTATGGTGCTATTTCCTCCAAAATTTCATCCCTGACAATCTGATAATGCACATGATAAGATACAGAGTGGGAATCATGTAGAATCTTGTGAAAGCTCCATTAATTTGGCATTTCCTTGTGTCAAAATCTCAAACTGTGCCGAGCTTTGCCTTCATCCTGTGTTTTCTCTAGGACAAAAAGAAGTGGAAGGAGGGATGACGGGGGCTCTGGTGTACTTTTGGAGGGCATATCTCTGTCTTCCTTGGCCCAGTAGCCTGTCAGAGACGGCTGGAGCATAGAGTGATTGATGGGTCTCTGGGCAGGCTCTTTTACCCATGTCTGTACACCTGCCCCTTTAGCTCATGTACAGACTCCTTCACACAACACTCCGCTAGACATTGTTCACTAGACCAGTGTACACACACTGACAGATTGATGGAATCAAACACATACACAGACTTACACACTCCCCAAATACAGGAAGTCTTGCCTCACCCAATCCTGTTCTATCGAAGGCTTCATTCTTATATAAACCAATCCATTCATACCACTTTCTCTCACCCTGTAGGATGCGTGTTCTCTTTAGGCTTGGTGCCAATGTTCGCTGTAGAACAACACAAAGCACCTAAAACGGTTAAAAAGCTGCCCTGCTTCCCTACTCTGGCTCTTATCTGCTGCTACCCCACTCTTTCCCGTGGTGAGCATTTTCAGTGCTTGGCCTCGCTTCTAGCCAGCAATATTAGTTTTGGAGGGGGGGAGCTATGCGTGGGCGAAGTTATATTTGTGTGTTTGTGAAAAACCATGCTTTAAAAATCCCAAATCAGTGTGACATTTGACACATTTTTACATTACTGAAGCAGACATGTTTCTCTTTACTCCAGGCTGCGATCACTGTAGGGAGTGACAACTGCTATTAGTCCGATTATGTCAGTCAATATATGTCAGGATGTGTCTTATGCATATTTAGTCAATATGGTCAAAGTTCTAAGGTATGTATCCAGGTCACTAACGAGCACAGCATTTTATCTGAAGCATCGCACATTTTTGCAACGCCAGCCTTGCTGTGTATCACAGAAAATCTCTACTCAAAATGGCATGTAAGTATTGACCAAACACAGCAAATAGATGCTGCAGGTTTAATTGCATGGACTGCATTGATTTATGCAAATACCCTGAAGTGCTAAATATGCTTGGTTCAACAGACCACACGCAACATGCATGATAAAAATTGCTCTCTGCATATATGGATTAAGAGAAAACTAATTGAAATGCATGTGTTGAACATGTCTCCCCTACAGAGGTTTCACAAAGACTACGCCGGCAGTTACTGTATGTGCCAGGGGGAGTGTAATTAGACAGTAGCCAGTTGTTTTCCATGTGCTGTAATTTCAAGATTAACAGCAGTGGGCCGAATAGCCTTGAAAAACAGTGTACACCGAGCAGCTATGATTCAGAACAAGATAAACACAGAATAAAACAGAATTCATGCAAAGAATACACAGGGACTTCTGTTAAAGCCAACACCATGCATGCAAAACGTTTTTACATTAGTATGAAACTGAGAGTTTTCTTAACAAGGCAGAGTTCAGGCTTTGACAGCCACACACACACACACACACACACACACACCACTGGGCTTTGAGATTGTGGAAGGGGTCTGGATTCCAACATAAAACAGATTGGAGTGGAGGCCAAGGAGAGTCTGTGGTGTGGAGCCCACGCTTCGGCTGCGTGTTGACTCATGAAGCAGACCCTGGCTGTGCCGTTTGCACCAATTTGCTCTGAACCTCCCTGAGACAAATAACTGCCACAGAGCTGTAACACACTCTGCCTCCAGTCCCCTGGCAGCTTGCCAGCACACTCACTGCTGCTTCTGCTGGGGTTTGGCTGTCCTGATTTTTTCTCATTCTGCTCTTGCTCTCTCGTTCTCTGCAGTTTATTTTTCTCTGCCTCTCACTCACTGTCTCTCTCTCTCTCTCTCTCTCTTCACCTCATCGTCTCATTTTATGTTCGGAACTTCTTAATATTTGCCAAACAGAAAAAGTATGCTAAAGAGACTCGACATAATAGCCAAAAATAACAAGAGCAGGGAGAGTTGTATGCTATAAGTCAATGAAATTCAAAAACAGAAAGCTGTAACAGCACACCATATTGCCACTCTTGTAATAAGTTAATGAAAGGCAAACACCATGACAAATAAATAATTACTCTGCCACCAGGTAGTGAAAGAAGCTGTTTCAGCCATAAGGCTCGTTCTATTTCGGTGGGTTGCAGTGGAGAAATAATGAAGAGTAAAGAGATGAGTGAGGGTAGAGAAGACAGAAACGTGAGATAGACATTATGTGAGACAAGTAGAGGTTCAGTTTGGGAGGAGTTCAGCTAAGACCCCCGGTGAGCCAACAGATGTAGTACAAGGGATTTCCTGCGAGGCAGGCGGGTGCTCAGATCAGTGAGAGGTGGCCATGCTGCCTTTAGATTGGCGCATGCCAGCCAACTGTCCTCCACTCTGCAGTTGACCCTTAGGCATGGCCCCAAATCTGTGAGGTTGAACCCAGCCTCCTTCAACACATCCGATGCCCTGACCTTCCCCCACCGCTCAGAGAATCAGTGAAGCCAACTGGCTGCACATGGTGACAGAACCTTCACAGAAGCAACGAGATCAATGTGATCCTGAGATAAACTTGGCAGAATGGAGTTATACGCAATGGACCAAATTCAAGTAAACATCCCTTTGCTTCTGTTGTTAGTGGCTGTAAAAAGTAAACCCTGCCTCTGGAGAGGATTCTGTGTGTGGATGTGAGGCCTGCAGCCAACCCTGTGCGGTCAGCACTGTGCAGTAAGCCAGGCCACTAGACAGCAGGCCCTGAGGTTATCGCCTGCTCAAGTGCAGCAGTGTGCCGTCCATTACCTCACTTTACTATCTCTGCATCCAGGAAAAGGGAAACAAGCTATTCATAGAGCCTTTCAGGGTCTCATGTGAGCACTGAGTAAAGGAAACTACTGTGACATATCACAAAGTATACAGTATACTGAACACATGTTGCACATGTGTGTAATTGCTAAATAATAGTGAGCACGTTTATGTCTTACTGATGACTACATTATGTTCTTAAAAAAGCAGCTTAATGTCAAATCTAAATATATTCATCTTAGTGACACAGTGGTAAAAATAATATTGTCATAAGGGCAGCATCCAAAGATTTCAAGGAAAAAAGTTAAAACATGCCATTCAATATTTGGCTCTAACTGAATCTGTCCAAGCATTTTAAGGCATTTATTCCAATTTCTATTACAAACACATTCTCTATTTTTAAAATTTTTGTTGAATGTTTGATGAGAATATGAAAAGCATCTGAAGATGCAGAGTTTATAGAAACACATTTCATAACACATAATCACAGTTTTTAGTACCGATGTTAGACTAATTTAAATGTGGTCTTTCCCTTAGTTCTTTATCAGCTTGCAGTTCATTATTTGATGTTGACATCTCTAATACAAAGAAAACAATAACATAAGAGGAAAAGAATCCTATCTTGAGCTTGTTTGAATACACAAGGCAAACAGGATTCATGGTACATGCATTAGCCTAGGCTTTGGGTTAAGAGGCGGAGATAGAGAGATTGTGAGCAGTACTGTACATGTGGTTAATGATAAACCAAACAAACTGGGTTAGCTCTCCTAGCCTGGCAAAACAGAACTTGTTGAAACTCGGATTATGTTAACAATCGCTGGTGAGTAAAGGAAACTGTAAAAGCCAGGCTCTTACAATAACATCTCCAAAAAGCTGTGTTTTTAGCTTTTAAAGTGAAAACGTTACAAGGGCAGAGCTAGGCAAAGTAAACACAATTAAAACCACCATTTCCTTCTTAGGAGTTTCATTGGAAATGAGAAGCCTGGTGGTTCCCTCAACTTACTCTAAGTCTCACTTCAACACACGTTCTATAATGTTCAACTCATAACAGGTTTGACAAGCATCTTTAACGACAGCATGGAATTCAAAATGCTTTAAAACTTTCTTATATGCCCTCATGAGTCAGATTTATGCTTAGTTAGTTTAAATGAGGCCTTGTAATGAAATCTCAGTGCTTCTCTGCTTTTTCTGTTTTACAGCCTTTTTTCTTCGGCAGGGATCCATCCTGGTTGCTCCGACAACATAATTATATGTAGTTAAGCATGAGCTGCAGAGAGGGGAGCGAGAGACACCAACTAAGCGAGAAGGAGAGAGAGGGCTGGAGCACAGTGGCTTGTCATTATGGGTCTGTTTGAACCTTATACAGAATAAGCAGCCCGGTCTTGAGACGGAGCCAACAGCACTCTGTACTCTGGTCCTCATGAGTCTCGCCAAGTTGCTTGTTTTTCTACTTGAAAAACCCACCTCTGAAATAAACGTTGCATATCATCTACTACTAGAGAAAATATTTTTAGCATTTTGACCTATAGAAACTTGTAATATTTGCCAAATACTTGGGTTTTGTTGTATTTTTCTTTCAATTATATTTCATGTAATCAATTTGCTCCTAAAATAGTCTAAGTACATTTAAATTGTGAGCAGAACTCTTATTTCTATGTGGCTGCCTTTAGATATTACATCAAATATGAGGATGAGACATCATTTGACCACGACTGTGCACTGCATTTCTGCAGCTCATCTGTTCTCTGATCATCTGAGGATGTGTCATAGTAAAAATTCAAAAGCAGAGCTCATCAAACACACAACAGAAACTCAGTCTATGATCAAGAAGCCTAATAAGGTATTTCACTCAGATGATACCGAAGACTGCGAAATCAAAAACAGCAGAGCTCTGTCTCATCTGTATACTCCAGAGATCCCTTAAATTTGAAAATATCTGACCGACACCTCATACCTAAGACCATTACCCTTCAAAAAGCCAGGAGCCTATACCCCCCTGCAACACACACGGACACACACACACACACACACACACACACACATACACATTCACACACACCATCCTTTCTTTCCCCATCTTGATTAGATTACAGTGAGCGGGTTGGTGACAGCCTCTGGGCATGCTAGAAGAGCGGTGGATATCTGAGCTCTCCTCCTCAGCCTTCACTCTTAGCCAGTCAAGAGAGCAAAGAGATAATATATCTGAAGAGCTGACCTCACCAAATGAAAGCAGCCTTTAAAGAATCATGGGAACAAATTTGTCAACATAGGTCACCACTCACAAAAAGACTAAATGGTTTCGAAAGATTATTCTCTCTTCCTACATTGCATACCCGCTGACTGACAAATATTCTCCTGACTAATATGTCTCCTAGCTTGCTTGTTGACCCGAGAGATGCTTAAATCCACTTTACATCAAAGCCAGTATGTCTTCGCGTGAGTGTAGCAGACAATAAAAGGCATCTCTGATACTTCATTAAAATGAGTGGGAAAGCTCTTCATTAAAAGATGACTAAACAGATGCAATGATTGCATTCCTCTCGATATAAAACCTTATATCTATCTCTTTGACAAAAAAAGCAGAAGCAGGGCCAAAACAGAAAGGGCTTTGTTCCCATTGTAGCTCCTGACCACCTACCAAGAGTCCTTTAGAGGAGCACTCACCCTGGAATGATCAGGCCACTTCTCCCCCAAGGCTCTGCAGGCCTACGGAGACCGCTGGGCCAAACACATCCTGCCCATCTCCTGAGAGATTATCCAACTCAATGAGCACATTGAAGACAGAAACACTGGAGGAAACTGGAGCCTGCTATTCAGCTACATCTAAACCCAAACTCTTCCATTCACACCCACACTAGAGGCCAAAGAAGAAATAAGAAGACATGCTGCACTTACGGGCTACTTCCAGCGAGGCGTTGTGGCTCACTGCCTCTCCCAGGTAGTTACGGGCAACACAGACGTAGGAACCTTCGTCCGGTTTGCTCCGTCGTCCATGGACAATGCGTAGGAAGAAGAGGGAGCCGCTGGGCAGCAGCATGCGTTGGGAACGGGGATTGTCCCTGTCTGTTTCCACTCGCTCTCCATCCTTGTACCACTCCACTGTTGGGGTTGGTCGCCCTTCTGCCTTACAGTTGAGAGTGGCAGGCTCCCCTTTGGAAACAATCAGGTCAGATGGATGCTCCACAATCCGGGGTGGGGTGTCCTCTTGGCGCAGACGGGATCCTAAAAAGGAACAAAAATTAAAAGTTTATACTTAAAAGGATTTATACTGTTTATTGGTAATGTATTTTAAGGTCCTTATTTACTTGTCAACAGGACGGTTTTAGAGCAACTACATCTTACTCTGCATACACTGTATGTAACAAGCAAATTATCTGTAGGCATCTGTAAAATACCTAGCAGGATGCACTTTACTGTACAGGGCCAATGGTGTGTCACAGATACTGTTAGTGTATGAGGTGAGTGTACATTCATGCTGTACTCATTGACCTTTGTCAGCCTATAAAGTTAGTGCCTTTTCTCAACTCAACTTATAGACTCATGAATATTGATGCCCTATGAGTAGGCATCTCCACTCCTCCATACAATATAATAATAAATCCATGACACATTTACAAAGTGAAAATGCACTTTGAAAGTTGAGAAAGGTATTCTTACAGCTACAATATGAGGTGCTGCTGATGCAAGCAGTGACGGCCAAATAAACTACCAATCTTTGAGTGAAGTCAACCATTAATTACAGTAACAGCTCCTTTAGTAAAGCTTAGCTCCAGCTACGTGACTCTGTCATTTCTCAGATCAAAGAGCAAGATAGAAGAGAAAGAAGGCAACAGTAAACAAAAATGTGACACACCTTAAAGGTAAAGGGAAATTAAGAGATAAAAGATGAGATACAGATGCACTGCATAGTTCACTGACAAAGAAGGAGCATGAGCAGAGATTACACAATTGAAGAAAGACATAGCAATAAACAGCAGTGCCAACAGCAGTGCCAAGGGGGTTAACACCCCAGTGCTATCTCAGGTCATTACTATTGCTCGCCGACCAGTCAGCTGTGGCAATCAAACCTGTTTTACATGCAAATGCGCTTCCTGTTGTTAATTCCTGAAGGGTGGGACTTGGTGGTTGTGAATGCATTGTGTGCCTCAGTGTTTCCCCAATATTCATTCCATTATGAGCGCTGCTGCTAAAATTTCATCATTAATGTCAATGAGCTACTAATGATTTTCACTTGTGCACTGTGAGAGCACGATAACACCCTCCGTTATCATGGAATTGTTTTGAGTCATCGACTAGTACATCAAATCCCAGAATCCTCCCTCTCCTCATTCTTCGAAGGACGTCTACATGAAAAGTACTGTTATAAGAGTGTAGCTACTTTAAGGAATAGGGCAGTGCATAATGTATGTGCGTAGCATGTGTGTGGTTGAGCGAGTGTGATAGAGCAAGCAGCAGAAAAGTGACTGTGAATGCGAGCGGAGCAGGTAACGGTTAGCAGTAAGTTGTGAATCCGGCAGTAAATGTACAGTTCAGGCTACAGTGTGCCAGATAATAAATGCTGCAGCTTCTCAAGACCAAGAAAAGTCTTGTCTGTTGTTTTTCCAACCGCTGGAAAAGTGAAGGGGGTTAACCCCAAAGTTAGCGACTATGGGTTAGCGTAACCTGACCAGGCTCACTTAAGGTGGACTGACCTTTAAGATGGATCTCAGCCGCTGCTAAACTGACTGAGGCCACTGAGTTTCTCCTGAGTTTTATCTCCCCACCCCCACTGGTGCCTACACACAATAGCAGGCGAGAGAGAGACATGCCTACATGCCATATCTCCCAGCATAGGCCTTTGGAACCCATTCAGCACCAGTTTAAGACAATCGGGTCTAATTGGAGGCACAGGCCAGCAATTAATTTACTCAGCATCCCGTGAACTTGCCACACTGCCTCATTTCAGTGCCCACCACCCATCCCCCATTACCCTAGAAATCTACTGCTGAGAAGGCATCTTCTTGTGGTCACCACATATTTTAAGTAAAGTCAGCATAATTAGTGACAGCTCTGTGGAAAGATTTATCACTTCAACGAAAATGTGTAGTATGGTCAATGAAATATAATTAATCCAGTACCCCAATGAAGGACATCATGATTATGAGTCTTTTTAAGTCATTCCTAAACTATCATTTATGACAGGCTGCGGCTGTGCAGACTTTTTTTTTTTTTAATTGCTTGACCGCTGGTGACAATCAGAAATACAATAACTTATCAGATATAAAGTTTTTCCCTCAAGAGATTACAGTAAGTTGCCTCTGGGTATGCATCTTCTACAACTGTTGTTCTTACACGTCTTATGCAAACACTGGGTCTTCTCTTGAGACTTGGTGTAGGCTCCCTCATTGGGCCAGAGTTTCATGTTTAGATGCTACACGTGTTTTCTAGGTCTCTTGGTAATAAACTGTAAAGGTAGTGCGTAGCTGCAGCTTGAGTAATGTTGGAAAAAATTACCACTATAGCCAGCGAGCTACCCTTATTATGCAAATATTTAATTTCCAGATAGCCTACTGAAAATAATACAATGACAACCTTCAGAAAGTCTTGCATAGATATTCTTGTAACTCTGAAACTGTTTTGATTCTGCATGTCATTCCATAGATACTATGTGGATGTAAAAAAATATCTGTGGAGATTAAAGCATTTCAGAGAGACAGACAGAAACAGATGGAGAATTAGAGAGAGCGGCATCAGCCTTTAGCAAGAATGAATTAGTCTGCTATCTGACACTGAATAAAGTTTATAAAAAATACATGTCTGTGCTTCCTGGCTATTGGAGCTGTCTGACTCTGAACCACTACTAGGCTAATTAACCCCCATTTGTAACCTGCTCCCATCACAGGCTTTTGAACCTACAGACCATATGCTAACGAGGCCGAGCCCTTTACTCGGGCGGCATACTGTAGCAAAGAGCTGAACTAACACTCCTCACTATGCTGGCGCACACAAGCCCATTACTACCACAGCAACTGCACCACTACCACCGCCCTTCACCAGGCAAGACAGGCTAATATGTTTTATTAAAGAGGACTTTGAAGAGCTCCGCTGCTATCTGCTCTGCCGGTTCTCTTCCTGATTTAGATAGCTCCTCTCTAATTTGAAATGGTCTGAAGTTTGGAGTTTTATGGGGGAACCATTAACTATTTAGATGTGGCCTACTGTGAAGGGAGCAGTGCAGCAGGCAGTGCCGTGTTTGATCATTGGCTGTTTACTGTAGATGATTACACCGGATCTGCATGATTAAGAGGCAGACTGAGAAAACAATATACAGTAGGTTATAGTATCCTGTTACAGTGACGCTTGTGAGAATAATCTGATAAATATTCAGCAGTTCATTGAAAACTCAAATAAATGTTTTGTGTGTGATTCTTGAGAGGGTGTGCATGTTTTGAGCAGGGAGTGGGTGTGTATCATGTATCAGTGACACAATGCTATTATACTTTCCTTGTCCATGATTGAATTCATTATGTGCGTGTGTGTGTTTTTTGCCATGCTGATCCCCACAGACACTTTGAATGAACCTGGTTACTTCAGCTCCATTACCCCTCACCAGGGGAAAAAGACACAGGGAGTGTAAGGGATTATTCTGAAACACTCCCATGTCCCCTTCTACAGGTGCATACTTGCAGAGGATGGCAAGCTAACTTCCCTCCTTCCCTTCAGCGTGCACAGAAGACCGAATCGGAGACTGAAACAAGAGAGGAACATGAGAGAAGTGCACACTTCACTACCGATCCAAGCTGTTCAGCATCTCTTTCTTGCTTCACTTTGAGTCGTCTAACCCTCCCTTTATTTCAAAGCGCTGCCCTTCCTTCTCCTCTACTACTTTCAACCGCCCTCTCTCCTATTTTCTATCCCCCTCATCCCCCCTTCTTTGCTTCGAGACAGAGAATGTGAGATGAGCTAATGCAATACACAACCTCACCAAAGGGAAGCTGGGACTTCTACTGCAAGGATCTGATCGATTGGTGCCTGAGGCAAGATCTCCTTCTCCCTCAACTCTCTTGCTTGTTGGAGCTCTCTCGGTTTCTTTTTTCTCATTTACTCACACACACACACACAAAGTTAAACTAAGCTTGAGGGAGCTTTTGCTCGCTGTGGAGGTAATTAAAAAAACCTACAATTCTCTGTGACTTTTCGCTCACTGCTAAAAGCAATCTCAATAATGAACAACAAACCATGAGAGCCCAACAGCAAGAACACGTACACTGGATTGAACAGACCCATCCATACAGTCACCACAAGGGTCCAGACCCAGACATTGACCCATATACTTACACATCCTAGGATTCATGAAGACATCCAGGGTATTTCCCCACTCTGAAATCCAGCCTCCCCCCCCAATCATTGATAGACAGGGCATGAAATTTGTGATGGTTCTGAGGAAGCCAAGATCACTTTGCATACATTGTATATTAACATTATGGCTACTAGCTTCATATCGACCATTCATCTGTGTCTTGGGGCTACACTTGATTTTCACTATGCAACATGTACTGTGAATCTATATTCCATAAGATAAACCTGCTTTCTCAATCTGATAAATATATGTATGTGTGTATGTACAGTGTGTGTATATATACATATATATACATATACATATACATATACATATACATACATACATACATACATACATACATACATATATGCATAAGAGACAGACAGCTACTCATCACAGTGAGAATCACATACTGTAATTGACGTCACTGGAGAAAACTATAGACACCAGTGCTATAGTTGCATTATTTATTGTGTATGTGTGCATAATACAATTTTGAGAGAATTTACTATCAGTGTAAATGACCAAGATGTCAACTACAAGAAAATGCAATGAAGTCTTGCTTGTGTTGCTACAAGGGCTATATGTCTGTGAGGCAACAATCGATCTACCTACTCTCTAGATGAAGGAAACCGCTGAAGACGACCCTGGAACTGCAGACTCTGAGCAGCCTCAGGACAAGAAAAAGCCAGACGGGGTCAGCTCTGTCAGAGCCAGGGTCATCCCTTAAACACGGCATGTTTGCTCTTTGCAATTAAAAGCTCTTGTACTGCCATAGGCAACATCATGCATGCTGCATTTTATTGCTAATCACTCTCAGCTGAATTAATCTATATGCCAGAATAAATCAGAAGAGGACAGACATAAAGATGGAGTGAGGCAGGAAAAAAACTGTAAAAAACAATCATTGAGCTGCAGTAATAAGTTCAGGTCTGGTGACTTCTCTAACTTGAAAATCAAATGTGCCTCTGTCTCTCACAGCTCCTTTTCATAGCTCCTATCTTGGCAAAGTGTGAGGAAGAGGAAGGCAGCCAGGCACCTGCCCTTTACCCCAGAGAGCTCACAGGGGAGAAGGACAGTGAGGCAATTTAGATCAATTGTCACTGTGGTCCCCTGAGGTAGGGAGACAAAATAATGTGTCTACTTCCTTGTATAATGAACCAACTTCACAATTCTGGACCATTCAGTCCCATTCTCGCCATAGAACAAAGGATCCCTGCCTAGGATTGCATTGGAGCAATATTGTGGTGAAGATTAATTTCCCCCACAAAGATGCTCAAGGTCGCAGAATCTCATAAAGACAGATGCTAAAATTGAGAGGTATTGCAGGAGCCAAATCAACACACCCCACATCAAATGCCCAGCTGAGCAATGGCAGAGCTATGGAATATGGATCTGTGATAAGCAAGGCCAAGCACAGTAGGCCACTCCCTATCTACACCCCCATTAATCTGTGATTAGGGGACTTAAGAGGGATTTATGGCAGAGATAAGAGCAGAGGGCGTGTCCCTTGGGGTAGCCAGACGGAGACTAGAGCCACGCCTGCCAGGACGGGGCCAGCCAATAAATGAATGAGAGCGAAAGAAAAGGCACCCTTTTCTGTTGAATTAGAGAAGATAACGGCGAGAGAGGGCAGAGATAAGAAGGAGAAACAGAGGGAGAGACGGAAACAGAGAGAAAAGGCAAGGTACCGTATTCTGCTGATCAGATGACATTAACAGGAAAGTGAAACAGAATCTTTTACCATTTCAACATCAAGATCCCACCCTGGAATGCGCTGCATGAATGACTTTGCCAGTTGCATCAGATCAGACCTGTTTTTAATGTTACACAAGGCTATCACTTACACTCCTGAGAGGCAGGATTAAAGCCCTGTGTGTGAGTGTGTATGGGGACCCAGAGGTGGGGTGAGGGAGGGGGATGATGGATATCTTTATGGCCTCTTTCTTTCCTCATCTCTTTGTCTCCGTTTACCAAACAGACTAGGATAATGTTACCTCGCTGATACTACGGCAGCACTTGAGAACCAATATCAGTTTCCCAAAAAATAGAATCACTGTCCAAATTTGTGCTTTTTCAATCAAAGCCTGAAGATACCAAGAGTTTATACACAACACTGCAACCAAACCCTGACAACTAGACAGCTACAAAGACGTGTGGTTCATTTGCTTGTTTATCTGTATTTGCTGTTTAAGAAACTTCCGTAAGTCTATAAACTCATAAATGATTACAATGCTCCCACGGATATTTCAGTGAAATATCGCCTCTGCAGACTGTAGTGCAAACATGACACAAAGCTCCTTTGTTATTTTTGAGGCCAAGACATTCAACAAGGTTAAGAAAGTAATGAGAAAAAATGAAGAGCAAAGTCTAGGGACAAGAGAATATCTGCAAGGCTACCATTATTCAATCATGTATTCATTTCATTTCAAACAACAGCAAAGTCTGATATGCAGGAAAATGCATAAATAGTTAAAAAAATGTCCTTAACTTTAACAGAAATTGCTCCAGGATTCTAACAGTAAACAGTAATTGGGGCATAATAAACTTAACTGCCATCACCATCACATTATCATATTACTGTTGTTACCTTTGAACATCCTGTTGCTCGTTTGTCATATGCAATAAAGAGGTGACAAATCTCCTGATAATACCATAAACAAGTAGCACTCCCTCCTTTGCTCAGGGCCGTGGGTTAGCAACATTAGCTCCGAGGCTAAGGCATAATCATAAGTGCTCATCAGGAAAGGACCCAACAGAGGTCTAAAGGCCTGGAGCACCAGCCCCAGCTCCTGGCTGTGTCAGCTGGGAAACACATCCCTGGCAATGCAGGCCAGGCCGGGAGTGAGACAGCGCAGCAGAGTGCTCCTTTGGGAGGCTGGGGCCCATCCTGCTCTGGGGCCCCTATCTGAAGCCAAGACAATAGAAGCAGTATTTCCACTTAGGCTCCAGGCTTTTCCCCAAACGTGCCTGATACATTTGGAAGACACTAGGCATGATTGCGTGATAGAGGAGTGTTGATGCTCATGAAACACCTCGTATGTCAACTGAAGACAACAAGGACATCTTTGTTTTGTCTGTCTTTAAAGACTTTTCTCCCTCCATAAACTCATGGATAAAAGTTACGAACACAAACTCTATATAGAACAATTTTTTATTCATTTATATTTTAAATGAAGTTTTCTCCTTACAATTTTAGTAATTTTACTTAGACTTTCAGCTGCATAACAATGAGGAGGAATCGTGAAAAGACATGACAGGGGTAAAATATACTATACAATAATGAATTTTCAACAGAAACCCAGGGGACACAATTGTGGATGAGTTGTGGCTCCTCTTGATACCAAGCTGCTCCAGTGAGTGTCATTAGACACAAATAAAAGCTGTCAAACTCTGCAGAGGGCCATGAGGGCAGAATTCATTCTTGCAGGAGAAATGTAGTTCCTATGCTTTATTATATCCATTTACTGAGACAAGGAGGATATCTGTAGTGGAAAAGACTGGAATGCTTGTTAGGAAGCTGCCTGTCAAATTGGCTCTGGAGACCAGGCAGATGGGCTGAACAGAGCAGGGCGGACGCAAGTGAAGTCAGTCTGTCCATATGCATGCATGTCAGTCTGTCTAGTATCTATCTATCACTCAGTCCATTCACAATGTGTATGTCTGTGTATGACTATGAGCAGACTCACAGACTCCTCCAGATGACCCTGCATATTCACAAGAATGACCTAAGAAGAAAAAGGAGCCCGAACTTCTCATGAAAGAACTCCAACACCGGTGTCAGAGATGTCATTCCTTCAGTAGAGCAGAGACCACCAGGAAAAGAGCTGTAATTAATATGGAGCCCAGATGCCAGACTTAGAGCTTCTATTAGGAAGCCTCTGTATGCGGCACATAGGTTTGGAGCATGGAGAGGATTACAGAAAAGCAGCACAAGGGAGAGCGAGTGGGCAATTACTTCTTGTTTTTGTTTTCCAGCATTGCCAGTTTTTAATGAGGTTTGACCAGTGCGATCTCAGTGATACATCAAAGCGGCCTGCAACAGCAGGATAGGAGAAGCAGGGGTAATTGAATATGCTGGTACATTTATTTCCCAACAGGGGACAGCTAGAGTCTCACTGCTGACTTGTTCTATGAGATGCTAGACTTGAAATCCTCAAGAGATTAATACAATTGGATTTAAGCAAAACAATTTGTATAGCATTTTGTAAAACATATATAAAAGCAGACATTATAAACATACTTTGAACATTAGTAGATGGATTTATTTTACATCGGATTATGCAACAATTGCAGAGCAATGATGATAGCACAGTAGGGTTAATATAAACAAAACCTAATTTAATTTTAAATCTGCTTCTTTATATATAACAATATGGTGCAGTGATCTGCTCTTCCCAAGGTCACTCTCTGGACTGCAGCATTTCTGTTCCTGTGACTGGCCATGAGGGGACTGTGATAGGTGGCAGGGAGTTGAGGGAAAGCAGAGGAGGGGCTCAGGGGCAGTGAGGAGCAAGGAGGACCAGCACACTCAGCTGGCACAGACCAGCCACAGGGAGTATGGCATTTGGGCTCAGTGCCAAGAAAAAGAGCAGCTCTGAAGAGATGCCAAAGTGAATCGGGGCAGGCACGGCCAAAAAGTACCTAATGCTTTTTAAATGTTATTTAGTTGATGGCAGCGGCTGATACAGGCCTACTGTTGGACCAGTGTTATATTACAGTCCCTGGGAGCAGAGCCGATGACCTTAACTGCTTATGTGGGCTATTCTAAATGTTCGGCAAAACACATTCTTAAAGCAAATCTCAGACAGCTGGGTGTTGAAAGGGAATTTCAGTTACAGCATTCAGTCGAGGGTACAACGGTAATGTCTGAGTGCAGAAACTTGGCACATTTCCTTCAGGTGCCCTTTAGGTTAAAAGGGTAAGCATGGAGCACATAGCATTGGAGTGTCAATTTGTGCAGGCTTGTGTATGTGCATGCACATATGTGACAGTGGTTCAAACACACAGCTGTGGATACGAAGTATTATTAAAGTGAAACGTGGCTCCCAGAGGCATAGCATAAGTGAAGACTCAGTGGAGCCAGTTCCTCATGTGGCAAGATCCCAGAGACACCAGCATGGGCCTGCTGAGTGGGGCATGGCCCCAGTCCAGCCAAATGGAACACAAATCGCCCCAAACTGTTCAAAACCTGGCCTGGAAAAATGAAAGTGGGATGTAAGGCATGCCATGTGATGCACAGTAAATATTTGGTCAAAATTAATGAAGGGGCAACGTCTGCCAAGAAGCCTTTTTCTAGACGTCCACAGAGGGGAGACTGTGCCCAGTCTGGCATTAAAATTAAATTTCCTTTTGCAGACAACTGCTCACTGGCCTGTCTGCTTTCCAGCACCCACTTACCACGTCCTCTCCTCAAAACACATACCAACTGTCCAGGTACACAGTATATCTAACAAAATACTGATTTCCTTTCATGCTATGACTGAAAATGACTTGATCATAAATGTATCCCAGCTCTTTTATTCCTATCGGTCAGTTTTTCTACATTTGACAACTGAAACACTGTCAGACGTCTGAATAAAATTTCTTAGAAGACCTGTTTTCCTCCAGAGTTTGCTGGGGGTGTGGGGGGCAGATCTGTGCAGCTGAGATGCAAGAGAGGAAATATCCCTATCACTGTTTTGGAAGTGGAAATAACCACCCTAAGGACATCTCTTCTTCTTTCCACTGATGGTAAATTTCATTGATTTTTCCAACTTCTCCTTTAAAAAGTTATTAACACTGAGGGAGCCAATGAAAAGATACAAGTGCAAATATAAGGCCTGTTACTGAAAAAAAAACCCTGAATTTCTACGATGCCAACTTAAAAAGTGAATGCAAGGACGGAGGCATAAGCTCAGCTCAATCAAAATCAAAGGGTAAAGAAAATGCTTTGAATAATTTTGGCTTTGGCTATCCAGACTAGGGGAGGGCAGAGAAAGAGGAAGCCAAATACATTTCAAGATGTCGAAAGGATGCCCATCAATATCACTAAAGCAGAAGTAGAGACAGAAGTGAATGGTATGCTCTGATTAGAGGACATAATGAGATGGAATAAATACTGGCTGTCAAGACTGAATGTCACAAAGAATCACAACAGTCAAGTAGGACGGCATTCATCACGGTGTACCCTCAGACATTTTGCAACAATGTCTTCTGAGCAAAAAGGTGAGATTACTGAAGCCAAATGCATGTGGGGAACTGAAGGTGAGGCTCTAAACCTAAAGCGCACTTTTAATAGTTTGAGCTACGACGCTTCCGATTAAGACGTGGTGACAGACATGCAGTCAAATGCAAAAGCAATCTTGTGCTTAAAACCTGAAGAACCTGTCTCTCACCCAGCAGCTACAATTGTTATTCAATTAGAGCTTTCATTGTACAAGCAAAGAGAGGGGACATGGGAGAGAGAGTGAGCGATTGCAGAAAAGGGAGGATTGTATTCGTAGAGTTGAAGGAGACTTGAATGTTGACGGAGGAGACTGATAAACAGCTCTGCGAGTCTTTAAAAATTGAAAAGTATGGTTGAAAAGCTTGCTGAAAAGGTGAAAATCCAGAAGGCTTTCATTTTAAGTCAAAAGTATCACTGCTGTTCAAAGGGTTATAGTGCCTGCACCTTTTACAAACAGTAAGTGCACCACACACATTATGTACAGCAAAGAAAATGACAAAAAATGTTTTGGATTATTGTGTTCATTTCAATGGTGACATCAGATTTAAGGAAAATGTCACCAATTTGCTGAAAGTAGGTAAGCCTCATAATAGATCTGGATTAGAGTTAATCTCCCAACTCAGAGCGACTGTGTATTTACATGTTGGAAATTCACCCAGTTATTTGAAGCCTCCTCACCATGGTTACAGCTGAATGGTGGGAGTGGCTCCAAAAGCAGTGCTATAATCGTGAATTTCAAGGTCACCTTATCATTAATTATGTTTTCCAGTGCTTCCTCTTAAATAGAGCACACCCCTCCTCCTTTTATCACTGTCTTTTGTGTGACAGAATTAGCCCCCAGGAACTCGAACATAAAGTTGCTGATGTAGCTGTGGATTAGAGTGGCGTTTTTGAACATGGGTATCCTGATGCATCAGTTGCAATGTGTTAAAAAATGTTTCCAAAACTGAAATAAACAGGAAAATAGTGTTTAGAATATCAAACCAAAGAAGGAGAGCAGAGGGAATCTTAACTACCACCGTAGCTATAGAGGGGGAGGAACCAAAGACATTAATCAACTAATTAGCAGTCTCTCTTTTAACTGCTAATTTAATCTATTCCTCTCAGCCTCTTTAATGGTATTTTCCCCTGTCAGTTATAACCAAAGAGAGGTTTAGCATTTCAAAAGTGTATCCAGGCCTTGCAATGAGAGGGTAATAGAATGGTCACTGAGGCTGGGAGGAGGCCTGAGCTCGGGGAGTGAGAAAGAAAAGAAGGATACTGAGGAAAGGCTGTCCTCAATGCCATCTCTCAGTCTCCCCAGTGGGGAAAATGAAAGGGAGGGAGGTCTGAGCTTTTTTAAAATGCACAAGGCAGAGCACCCCACAGTAGCATAGCTTCTCCACCACAGCAAACGCCAGGCCCAGGGCAAGCCTTCTGGGAGTTCCTGGGCATGCAGAATTTAGATACATGAGGGATGTTGGCCGTAAAACACCAAACCAAACCCGCAGCGCCACAGTGAAGCTTTGTACTAGCATCGTCTATTTACTCAGCACTTCTAAAAATCAACCTCACCTCTCCCCAGATGTCCACCTTTAAAAGAAAAAACAACACCAGCGTCCTTGACTCACAGTTTTCCACTACCATCACCCTAATCAGCACATTCTCTGCCATGGGGGACCAGTAGGAATATGCAATGTTAGCATAGAGAGCCAGATCAAGAGTATTCCCAGAGCTGGTGTATCATGGTATGTTTGACTGCTCCGTCCTCCCCTTCGTCCTCCGTTCCCCCCCCCCCCCCCCCCACCCCCTTCCACACCCTGGGGTAGCCTTTGTGTAGCCGCACCCCCCCCCCCCGCCCCCCTACACTCCTCACACACCCTCAGTCCCTGGCGAACCATTGCCTTCCCCTCCTCCATGCCTTACAATCGCCCTGTTAAGGCGACACAATGCGGCCTCCCCGTCCCCACAGGCTTTTTCTGCGTGTCGGCCTGCTTTATTTAAGAAAGGATCTGTGCTGACCAGCCACAAAAAAGGCAAGTCTTAAAAAATTGGGCCAAAACAAAACATGGGGGGATGGGTAAGAGGATGAAGAGATTCCGTAAGCCCCCTTTCACCACCCCACACATACACAAACACACTGCCCACCTCCTCTCCCGTCTTTCCTTCTCGCTCACATTTTTATTAGTGGAGTCATGGGGAAACTAATCCGTGATGAAGCTAGATCAAGTAAACATGCATATGCAATGTAGAATCAAATGTGGATTAGCATTATGTAATTTGCTCGTGCATTACTGTGTCTGCAATATAAGCTTTTTGCATTTTTCATTACAGGAAGCAAAGCCGTGGGAATTTCAAGTGTGTCATTTGTGAACCGAGACAGAAACCAGAAAACACCTTTCATCCTATAAGGACACGCCATTTATCACTTCCACACCAAGTGGCAATAGGGAATGTTTGTCCTCCACGTCCACTATCAGAACGAGATACATTAACTACACTGACTGACCCATGAGTCTAATATTCTGGACACGCCTGCTGCCTTCTAGTATCAGCCTGCTCCAGACTAAAAAGCTTATATGAAGTTATGATCCAGAGTATTCTTAGTGTAGACAGCTTAACTCTGTCTGGCTATATGTTTCTGGAGCTTAGACTGACATACAACTTGACAGACAACGTGATACTTACTAAGTAAGTCATAACAAAGTTATCAGCAAGCAATGAGCAATACTCTCCACAGTTCTCGTTGTCTAAACTGAAGCCTGGTGTGGCATACCAGTTAATTCCCAAGGAATTTGATATACCAAGAGGTTGACACAAAAGGGCATGGGGGTGTATCCTCAGTTTTATAAAATGATCTAAATCCTCCGATTCTACTTGCAGACATGCGTATCAGTCAGGCTGCAGTCACGGCAAATTACAAACTATTGACGTCAGATGGATTTGTTAATTAATCCAATTAAACAGCTCTTTTGGGTCATTAAAGGAAGAGCAGTTGGGTGAAAAGAGATCATTAAGAGTCACCGGCTAATTTATCTGCCCTCAAACAAACTGCTTTGAAATGTTTATCTAGTCAGTCATTAATGACTTACCCACGGTTCTCATGAGCGGGAAGAGGACACGGACTGCCCTGCCGCATTCCTCCATGTGGTTTCACTAAGCCAAAGTCTACCTAATCCCGGATTTTAGGGTGTAAAACCCTGCTTGATTTGGATTAGGATCAGATTAATGTGTATTAGTGGAAGTTATAGAGATATAGCTTTATGGACAGTCACCTCACAGAGGTGTGACACTTGTCAACTCAGGGAAAGAGGCGACATAGCAGACTTTCTTCCATTGAGAAACCTACTGTGCTCACACAATAATCAGCCCAGGAAGTTAAACCTTGAAAAATAGTATGGTATGGTGGCTATTTGAAATGACAGCACACTATTTTGCAACACTGAGAAAAAAGTGGTATAGCTGTGAGAGATGGTGTGGGAGAAAAGCTGGCTTTAATGAGCGTGTTTTCAGGCCTTGCGAAAGGTAATAGTAAGAAGACAGGAGACAGAGATGGGTCTCACCTGTGGTCTCTGGTCATTAATTGGCTGTGGAGCCTGCTGTGTCCTGTCATACTGTCATGATGTAGGAG
This sequence comes from Thunnus maccoyii, assembly GCF_910596095.1. Classification (NCBI taxonomy): domain Eukaryota; kingdom Metazoa; phylum Chordata; class Actinopteri; order Scombriformes; family Scombridae; genus Thunnus; species Thunnus maccoyii. Next base: position 24,658,444 of record NC_056538.1, on the reverse strand, counting down.
GTGGAAGGGCTCCGCAATTTATCAGCACTTACGAGTCAATTTGTCAAGACCTCGACGGCTAGGTGTTGCTGGGGCTGGGGGCTGATTACCAAGGCACCACTTCCACTGCCCATATTTTTTTATCAGCACTAGTGACACTTAACATACTCACACAAACACACTTCTATACTTGGATATAATCACCCTAAAAGTTTAAAGCAACATGTATAGAAATTTAACCTGTTCATTAATATCGCTCTAACAACCCTTATCTCCTCAAAGAAGTACAGAGTATACTCAGTGTGAGAAGTATAGCCACCTCTTGCCCTCATCTGAACGGTACCTGTGAGGTGTGTATAAGGTCTGACGAGCACTTGAAGGAGAGATAACAACCATTTAGTGTATAGCGGGAGTACAGATCATCTGATAACAGGGCAAAACATGATAGATGGAGGCATCAATTTACAACCTTCAGACAGAGCAAAGCAGCAATAAGCAAGTCACCACAAGTTTGACAGAGGCAAAGGTCATCTCATCTCTCTCCCTCTATCTCACACATATAAGTGGTATAAAAATACTGTCTTACAACCAGACCAGCCATGTGAAAATAATCTAGATATGATCCACAGAGATGTTACTAAACACCATTAGGAGTTTACTTAAGAGATTTAATACCTTCCCTACACAAGAATGAAGTTGTTAACCCTCCAATTAGCAGCAAATATGAAATCTTTTTTTCTGGCAAGTGGCATGTAATCCAATTTTCCTGACACCAGTGTCTAATCCAGGGCCAATCCTTTGAGTATCTGCTGTCCAGTCCATCTCTATTAGCAGGCCCGATTCTCACGCCTCTCCCCAGAAAACATCCCCAGACATCCCAACAGCTAGGCGTAATTGGACACCCCAGTGTCTGACGGTCTTTCTCACAGGACAGGACCATTACTGACTCAGCCCTGGCCCAAGATCCGGCCAAGGGTGGAGCACATGGAGCCACCATCTAGTTCTCAACGCTCACCTCTGACCCTACTTCCCATTTAGGTGGCTACACTGTTTCCCCAAATGACTGCAGTATCACAGGCTATCCTGTCACCACATCTCTGCCCCTCGACAGAAAACAAAGACCCAATTCAGGAAGCAATCAGGAAGCTTGAGTAACATTTGAATATGGATGCTGAAATTCTGCAGACAGACATGGACTCAAAAAAATGCAAACCACCACCAGAGAGATTAAAATTTTAGATAGACTGACCCTGATATTTTAGCAGGATTTTTTTATGATGTCCTATTGAAGGAACTGGGAAAAACGACCACCACCTGATCAAAGATAAGGAGTTTGCAAATGTGCATGATTGAAATTTGATTCATGCAAATGCTGAAGGACTTTACTTCAAGGGACACCTGGAAACAGACTAAGAATTTGGACAGGTAAGCCATAATGGTGTTCAGGTTTAAACTTGAAAACAATCACTGTGACTCTTACTTAGATAATTATATAGGTGTGTTGGAATAACAATAAACAGTTATGAAGACCGTGGATGTCACCAGTTTCTCTGCTACAATAAGGTTCGTATTTTTACTAAATAAATAAATAAACCTTCTTTTGACCAGTACTGTGCTCTTTGTTCGTACAACTTTTCTTTGTCAAAAATGCCCCAGTTGTTCCCATTCAGGATGCACTTCTCCTAATGTCTTATAATGGGGCGGCAGGCATTCTCTTCCTCATAACTCAGAAGCAACTGACCTGGAAAACTCCTGGTATCATGGTCCAGAAGCTCTATAAAGACATCTATGTGATGGGTGAGGAGGAATAATGTGTAAGATAATAAGGAACAATACAGGCAGCATCAGAGGACAAAGACAAGTGAAAGCAAGCCCCACATAAGCTTGTATAAGTGGTACGAATCTGAACTAAAACATGTCTAACAGTCACTGAAAAAAGACAAGATAAAGATCAGAACCAATGTCATTTGATACGCTGCAGACATTAAAAACATAAAATATGTTGAGCTCAACAATAATAGTCATCCGTGGGCAGAACCGTGACATACATGGAAACATGGTCTCCATAGAGGATCCTACTGTCTGTATGACCGATGATAGCAGCTCTCTGCACTGATCCCACATGGCTTCAGCACTTTATGCGTGACTTTATGTGTGCTCAGCTCTTGAAAGTTAGACAACCTCTTTACCCTGAGAGTTGACTTTCTCATCAAGAGAGAAAATTTCACTATTGTGTATCAGAATTTTGCCATTTTAGAGCATAAAAATTGAAGACAGATGCCAGAGATGAACCTCTTACAATCATCAGACCAAGGCCTAAAACACTCTCTGTTGCACAGCAGTCCAGTGTTCAAAAGTGTTTTCTTATGGTTTGAAATGTATGTCCCAACATTCCACTAAATCTCAATGGGAAAGCAGATATTTCAATAATTAGCCAAATATTTGCTGGATTTGCAATTACTTGTTTTTGTACATGTAATCTAACTGAATATTTGTAGTATGAGGCATGGACACTAATAATTAAAAGGGTTAAAATGGGATTTCTTATCTTCTTTGACTTTTAAAATATGTATTTCAAAATCCAATTTATATAAAAGTGTCTGTATCGATTCCAAATAAGGATCACTGACTTACCTGAGCACACATGGAGAATTCCTACTAGAAATACAAATCCAATAGAAGTTGGAGACATCATTCAACGTCTCTCTTAATAGAAAATTTCTTGTATAATCCAAATTAATCAAAAAACAGTTTAGGCATCCACTCCTTCATGTCAAACTGCAAAACAAAATCTCAGAATCCAGAGTTGAAAACTGAAAACCCAGGTTTTGGTTTTTTAATCAGAAAAAGCAAAATGTCATTTCAGTCCAAAAAAACAGTTCATCAAGAGCTTGCTTTGGCTTCTTGCGGATGAGAAGAAGGGTTAAAAATATGGTGAAAAAAAATACAAAAACAGTTCCAAACAGCCCGAAATCTCAACACATTCTCCGTTTCATCAGTTCATTAGAACTGAATTACAGTATGTGTTAAAACTATGCAAGAATATCTGAGCAAAGAAGTAGCAGAGCTTTATCCTTTCTTTGAATTCATCCCGTTGCTGCCGTGCGCTCAATGGCCAGCCAGCCGATCTCATTCAAATCATTTAGTTCCTTTGTGCCGTGCAAAAGACACAAAATAATAAATCCACTGCAACTGAAAGTGAAGTCAAAAGTGAGTTTAAAAACGCGAGCTGTCGCTGTAGTCCACGCTAAAAGGCTCTGTTCCTGCAGTCACATTATTTCAGTCCAGTTTTGAATCTGTCACTTGAGATCGGAAACTTTGCGAGTTAGTCCTGTCCTCCCTCATCCACCAGACCCAAACAGAAGATCAGTGCAACTTTTCCACTTTTTCCCCCGTTTCTCCTCTGCTGCAACTCCGATTGATCCTCGCGGAAGTTGCGGACCCCGAACCTCAGACAAGAGGGGGGAAATACGGACTCATATTCACAGCATTTCATTCAAGGAAAGCGGAATGCCTCGTCAATTGGTATGCGCCTGTCTACCCCCTCCATAGACCCGACAATGTTTCCCAGAGAAGAAATTTAACCTCTTCCCGCCTGGATCCCACTGAGCAGCGCGCACCCGCAGGACACTGTATTATTTTAAAACTATGTCCAAAAATAAGAGAAACCATATTAAACTATTCGGACATGCTGTTTTTATTCTTGCTGCGGTTCCCGACTGAAAACAACTGCAACAGCCTATTCCAATGATATTCCTATAGGGACTTAACAGTATGCTTTTGAAACCCAATAGTTATTATATAATGGTTCTAACATACTTTAAGATTTTGTTTTGTCTCCTGTGGTTTAATAGTCCATTAATATTTCAGTATTAGGAACTTTGCTGTAAAATGCTGTTTCTGTCCCTCTAAAACTTATTATAGCATAACTTCTTTGTCATAAAACTTGTCAAATATGTTATATTGTAAAGGGCCACCTACTTCATTTAAAACTTAACTTTTCTAGAGGTAAAACGGTATGCCTCTAGCTTACATAGTCTTTTAGTGGCTATAATATTGGCTATTGTAACGTAAATTCTTTATGGTTTTAAATTAAAATTATTCTCCATACAGGGTTATTTTTTTAACATAATCCAAAGAAAACAACCTATATGTATAAGTGCATGTGCTTAATTAACATGGTTAATTAAAATCTGGTCTGACAATTTATCTAGTGATTAATGTTCCCAATTTATCTTTTCCCTCCAATTTAACATAAACTCACCCACATAAAAATGTGTTTCTCATCTCTTCTTTTTTCTACTTCAGACCTCAATGAACCCTCTTCTGCAATAGTGTGATCAGTTTAGCCTGTAGTCTGTTATTTATTTGTCCCTCTGAGGCATAACCATATTTTAGAGTGCCTCATTCAGATCTGGCGTACATCATTTATAACAGTGCAAGTTATCTTGCATTAAAAAAAAATCTAAAATGTAGGGAAAAATATAAATGACTAAAAAAAGAACTGCAGAAAGACTTTCACATATCCTCAACTCAGCACTGCTCAGAGCTTTTCTGGCGACTCTCCTGAACATTTGTTACCAAACAGCGCCCTCCAGTGAACGTTGCCTGAACTGTTCTAACAAAGGCCTGTTTTTACCAGGAAAATATGGCAAGCCTGCTAGGCATATAGGGTGACTTGTGACACATTACTCATCAAGCCCAAGGGTTTCAAAGTGTTTCATGTTTCAAATACATACTTCTCAGAACACACACCCACATTCGATGATGACCTCGTCTCAGAAATTCAATACTGCAGGCAGAGAAACAACAGTAGAGGACAGAGAATCATATGCAGTCTCTCATAACACTAAAATACATTAAATTAAATAGCTGAACTTAACTAATCTGTGCTGAATGAAGGTGCATTAATCATAAAGCAATATATCTTGTGAAGGACATGTCTCAGAGAAGGGCAAGCCAATTTGAAACTGCATCCATTTTTTGAAACTTGAGCATATGGCTTTCTTTAATTACTTTTTATTAGGTGTAAAGACTAATGTTTCAAGTCAATGTGCATCCACATCATAGTGAAATAAACAGAGTATAAATATCCCTCTTAAGCATATCTTCTTCGACATGACCATGACAGCACCTCATGTAGCACATTATGCTGTAAAAATAACCATTACACACAAGGAACAAGGAATGTATTCTCATAAAAAAGAGGAACATCAGTGATCATATGAATAATTTAAAAAAGATGCTTTTTATCAAAAGTCATGGTAGATATGGCGCCTTTTTGTATGCTCCAATTTGAAAAATCTACTTGTATCTATTTTAATCTGTAATTTATTTTTTTAATTTAATCACTATCCCATGGATCCCCTTCAGTGGCCCTTGCATGTCTGTGTTCACCAGTTTGTGACCCCTGCTGGAGTCTGCTTCATGATGAATACTGCTGACTGACATATTTGACTCTGAACATGTTTTTATTTCTCATTCATCCATGTGTGCATTATATTACAGTTTTACACACTCCATTCCCACTCAGTCCTCATGTGCCTTGTTTTCCCGCAAAGCTTTTACAGCCCTGGACCTGTAAAGTGGCTGTACAGCTGAATACATCCAATTGAATAGTAAAATTTCCTCTTGCCAACAGGAGGGAACTGTAACATGAAAGCAATTATCAGCAAAGTCCTCACTTAGACCCACCAGGATAGGAGGGTGTCTGGGAAGGCTGATTGCTATAAGAGGATGTGAGCATTTGAAATGTTTGATGTAGCACAGCAACGAATAAAATGTTGAAATAAAGCTGTGTCACACATAACAGACACTTGTCAGGGACCCTAACATGGTTCTCATCTGTTATTTTCTCACATTAACTGCAAATAATAGAGTGACAGGAAAGGAAACATATAAAATGTAGAAGATATGAGATTGATATAAGTAAATTGTTATTTTACTGGTGTTATGGTAATGGTACGTTTTTAACCTCATCTCATCATAAAAAGCAGTATGCTTGTAGATTACTATTGGACTCATTAGCCATGGACCCACCTCTATAATAACAATCTCATAATTAAATGTTGCCTCACACCCTTTTGTACTCAGGTTCACATGCTTCCCATCAAAAAAAAAATCCACCCTGTGCGCAAATTATAACAACTGAGCTCTGTGAACAGGGAGGCTATGTCCTCGCTCTTCCCCCTTCTTGAAAACCTTGTAACCTTGATCAGACCAGAGCGAGTGAGAAAAATGACTGTCAGGGCTGTGACGGCAGTAGAGACAGCTGAGAGCTTTTAACACCACAGCCAAACCTTTTTTTTTGCACCAAACAACTTCCAAGAATATACAATGTACAAAAGGATAAAAACGTCACCATCATTGACTATAAAGGACGCCAAGGCTTTAATGCTTTAACAACCACTAAAGAAAACCAAACCAACTTCTGATGTCAAAGATTGATGAGTCATTACTTTTTTGGATGGCAGTTATGTAACATAGCACTTATTGCACTTACTGTGAAAGACTTGGTTACATTTGGCTGGTTTGTTGTGGGAATGCCTCGGAGTCTGTTGGTTTTGGTGAAGTCCAAAGTTATTAGGCATCCGTTTGCACCAGTGAGACTTCTGTAACCCAGCAAGATGATGGGCCCTGTGTGGACCCTTATGGTCTTTAGGAACTCCCAGCATCACCAGCATGGCAAACAGAACAACCAGCAAAGACACAATCTGCATGGTGATGGACAACACAGAGCCAGAGCAGTCTTGGTGTACTTGATCTACAGTAGCTATCATAAAACCTTCTCTTGGTAGTTCAGAAGTCTTGGCTGCAGACGGGTCCGTCTCTGCAAACAAGTGTCAAGCAAATAGCATAATTCATTAGCGCCCTAATTACATCACTAGCATTCCTTAAAAAAGTGACAAATAATAAAAATTCAAAAATAATCTAATCCAAAGATCTTCTTGAAGACTCAAAAGCAGCAACAACCTGCAAACATTGCTGCACTTCCCACCAAGAGACCCTCATGCTGGTACGCTTAAGATCTGCCAAATACATAAACCCCTGCCGGCTTGGCTGGTCTCCTAAATCCAGTGACAATGTTTCCCCCCTGAGTACGATGGGATCTTAATGAGGGCAACTCTATATTCAATGTGCATGGTGAAGTTCACTCCCCTCTCCATCTCACCATCCCATCTCTCAATGAAGAGCCTGTCTCTCATCTTCCCGGCCTTTTTTTCATCTCTGATAATTCTCCTTTTAATATTCAAAAGGAGTTTGTGGACGTTCCATCTTTTCTTATGATGTTTCTATGCATGCAGCAAGACGGGGGATCCTGTAGACTACATGCTGAGTCCCTTTTCAGATTCGTTGGACTCCTCACAAAAACCTAGGCCCCTCAGCAAAGAGGTGATGGGGTGACACACAGGCAGGGTAAGGCAAAGGAGCCCACATTCCCTTTCCACTGACTAAGACGATTTAATGGCTTTCATTCCCATCCTACCAGTGCACTAAACAAGATGGCATAAAACAAAACCTTTACCCTTCAAAAAGATACTCCCTGTTGAGCAGCAAACACAACACTCTTTCTCAGTAGACAGAAAATTAAGAATACTTTTCCATCTGAAGAAAAAGTGATGCTTTTTTGGATTTGACACTCCAAAAGCTTAAGTTTTAATAGAAGTAAACAGAAACTTGTCAAAGTTGCAGATGGAGTCACCTTGGACAGAATGTGGCAGTCACAGGAACAGTATGTTTGAGCTCCCTTCACAGACACTTCAGTCGAATGGTTATACTTCACCGCCTCACATTCACTAAAGCCTTTTATCATTTGCGTCCTGTCCTTGACGAGCCATCTTTTTATTTATTCATTGTGTTACATTTCTTTTTATAAGACAGCAGTTCAAATTTGTAGTCTTTGTGAGTTGGCAATGGGCGACACGTCTCCAGGGTGTTTTGAAAAGATAAACACGAATAACACGAGGTAAATAGACTGCATTTGATTGAGCTCTTTCAGCAATTTCCAAGACAATCAGTAAACAGCTGCAGGGTATCTTTGTCCTGTTTCAGTTTTTTGGGCTATGATCCATTTTACAGCTACACAAGTAGCCCATCACAAATCAGAGACAGTATCTGGGCTGACTGAGTTAACAGTCAGAAGAGCAATGTCCTCTAACAAGAAAGGGCAAGACTCTCAGGGATGTTTTATGCCCATAAACAAACTTGAATGTGCTTGGAAACGAGGTTAGAAGAATGGATAAAATACTGGCTGGCTGATGGCATCAATTTTGATCGTTTTAAAGCTCTGTCCTCTTTTTCTTACCAACCTCAATGGAAGACCAAAGACAGAAAATGGTAAACATATGGAATTGCACTTCATCAAATAAGCCAACATGTATCCAGTCTCTTTCAACATAAGGAAATCTCTCATTTTTACAACTTCCTGAGGGAAGTAACTTGCATGATTGATATGTGTAGTCATGACACTCAGTCATGACAGACTGTTAACATTGGACAGGACAATGACAGAAAGGGGAGTAGACAAGAAGTCAGAGTAGGGAGAAGAGGAGAGATGACCTGAAGTCCTGTGGAAGTTAGATCATATTACTGTGTCGCTGCTAAAAGGGGCAACAAATCATCTCTGCTCTATGAGGGAGTGGCGAAGCACCTGGAGCACAAACCATGCCACTATTGCACAAGTCCCTGCAAAGATTAGAAATCTGCTATGTTTGACTTGAAGTGACTCTGTAACGTTTCTAATTGCAGACCAGCCAAACAACTTTCTTGTGACTGTCAATGAGTTAAGGTTAAAGTTTACTGCACACAAAATGTGGGCATTTATCTTATATATAGCCAAAGACCAAAAGACTGTGAGCTTAATTCAAAACACAGCTGGCCAGTCAGTCCAAAATCAACCATTTTTAGAACATGACACATTTCAGCAGAGACTAAAAGTGAAGCATAAAGTGCAGCCTTGTCATATTTCTGGACAGAAACCTCTGCAATTGTCAAGCCATTTCACCCTGCCAGTCCACTGTGGACAATACTCTGGTCCCTTAGCTCGACATGAGAGAACAAGAATGTATCACTCTAGGCTCCATCCCAGAATAAATATAGTTAACCCACTCAGATGAACACCAGAAACAAGCCAAAAAGTCTTTTAAAAACTGGACAAGACTAAAAATGTTATTTGTCACCATTATGTTGAGAGTTTGCCAGTTTGAGAATAGAGAAAGGAACAAGCGATACAAAGCAAGTGCGATGCAAAGCAGAGTGTAACAAAACATAAACAGAAGAGTGAGAACATTCTTCTTCTCACTATAGCCTCTCTGTTCAGCTTTCAGACGTGATAAAAAAAGACAGGGGTCCAGTGAAAGAAAATGACAGCGAACTAAACAAATCTGTTTCTGTTCAGGGAATGCCCCCATGCATGACGCTGATGCTAGAAATGTGAGGCAAGGGGGGTGGGCGTGGGGGGCAGACACTGAGGAGAAAGAAAGAGGGGGAGCTTCACAGGATGCCGCGACGAGGTTTGGAGCACAAAGCAGGATGAGGCGATAAACAGGCTGTTGCTTTTCCGCTTGCCTGCGCACACTGAATCCCTCTTTCCCTGTGTCTTTTAATGGGCCTCACATTAGCATCTGTTTAGCGTCAGCCTTGACATGGCCTGTGGAGGCTGATTAAAATAACCCAGCTATCACATAACATCCTGGCAGCAACATCAAAATACAGTCAGACGTTGGAATATTTACAGCAACAGACGTTCAGGAAGTTAGCATGAATGTTCTGCACTTCTGTTGTTGGAAAAATATTTATTAGTTGCTTCTGTTCAAAGTCTCCTCCCTTGTGATTATGTTCCATATGGAGAGGTATGTAGTTTATTATGTTAGTGTCAACAAAGTATTCAATATTAAGAATACCATGCAGCACTTCATCATTACAGTATCTAAACTGTGCATTTCCATGCATGACTGCGCTAGCAGAAGAGGAAGACAAGTTGTGAACCCAATTAGACAATATTTAAAGGTGCAGTGTGTAGAATTTAGTGGCATCTCACGGAATGGACTTGGCAGAAATGGAATATAATATTCATAAGTATGTTTTACTTAGTGTTTAATCACCTGAAAAGAAGAATCATTGTGTTTTTGTTACCTTAGAATGATATATCTACATAGGGAACAGATCCTCCCCCACGGAGGCCGCCATGTTGCAACGCCATGTTTCTATAGTAGCCCAGAATGGACAAACCAAACACTGGCTCTAGAGAGTGCCTTTTGCATTTTTCTCTTACATGCTTGGGGGGGTGGGGGGTGGGAGTTTAGTTGGTTGAAATCTGCAACCTTACCGCTAGATGCCACTAAATTCCACACACTGGTCCTTTAAGTATCTCTGATTGTACTTGGATTGCTCTCCTTTTCATCAAACATAGCTCTTTGGATGACCCACGCCTCACTCCTTCTCTCATAGAAATGCATAATGGAAGAAAGAAGCAGCATTGTGTTTCATGCTTAATTGGCTTAAATTGGTTTAGAGACAGGAGAGCTTTAATGACTGACAGTGGGGCTCAGGGTAACCGAGCCAAGAGATTCTTTTGTTCTTATCACTGACAGACCTCAGCCAATTACGTAGCAGAGAGATTCAAGACAAGATCACGAACAAGAGCTGAGCTCAATCAGAGTAACAATCTGACCCTAATTTAAGTGAAAACAGGTCAAATCTCTTCATTATTTGTGATCACAGAGTTTAAAAAAAAATA